>NC_064625.1:99234640-99859954 GCF_023898315.1 Schistocerca nitens | reverse complement strand
TTGTGAATACTGAATATTGATCTGTTATTTATCGCCGTTCAGTTATTTTAAGCCACCTCTAACTGGAAAGCAGAGACGTTCTGGAGGGGAGAAGATGTATTGGGCCGTTGCGAAACGAGGCATTTGTGCGAAAGCTTGGATTTGTGGCGGTTCGGGCCGGGGGTCTGCAGAACGGCGCGGGTTCCGTTGTGCGTCGGGGCAGGTAGTCTGTGCATCCCCTGGGGGACCCCCGGCAGGCGCGCAACACACACACACAGGGCACCGCAGGTAGCGGTTTTTTGCAGCACGCCTGGGTCTGTCCAAGGTTATTCGCTCAGCCCGTGTGCTGGGGGAGGAAGCCAGCAGGTATACAGTGGCTGGGCCATCTGTCCAGGGGGCGCGTCGCCCTGCCTGCAGCACAGCTTTTGCCGCTGGCACTGCGAAATATTATTTTTTTACTACAAATAATTTTACTACGCAGGGAGTTTGGCACAGCAGAGAAACTCCTTAATCTGATAAAAGACTGTCTGAACGAAACACGTGCAAAGGTGAAGATGGGAAATAGCGTAACTGACAAGGGAACCACCCCATCGCACCCCCCTCACATTTAGTTATAAGTTGGCACAGTGGATAGGCGTTGAAAAACTGAACACAGATCAATCGAGAAAACAGGAAGAAGTTGTGTCGAACTATAAAAAAATAAGCAAAATATACAAACTCAGTAGTCCACGCCAAGATATGCAACATCATGGACTTTCCAAAGTAAGGAGCGCCGTGGTCCCATGGTTAGCGTGAGCAGCTGCGGAATGAAAGGTCCCCGGTTCAAGTCTCGCCTCAAGCGAAAAATTTTTCTTTATTTTAGCAAAGTTATGATCTATCCATTCGTTCATTGACGTCTCTGTTCACTGTAATAAGTTTAGTGTCTGTGTTTTGCGGCAGCACCGCAAAACCGTGCGATTAGTAGACGAAAGGACGTGCCTCTCCAATGGGAACCGAAAATTTTTGATCGCAACCGATTCCTCCACAGGAAAACACGTCTGATATACTCTATACTACACTGGTGACGGCATGTGCGTCACATGACAGGAATATGTTGTCGACCCACCTAACTTGTACACTTGGCGAATGGGTAAAAAGATTCTTCTACCTTGCCCGATTTAGGTTTTCTTGTGGATGTGATAATTAGTCCCAAAAAAGTGATGAAAACATGAGTTTGTCACATAAACTGCAACAGTTTCACAGTCGCACCGTTTTCCCTGTGCTCTGTCAAAACACATGTTTTTAACGTTTTCAAATTTTTCCGTGTGTAGACCGTCAAATCCTGCATATGTCCAAGCAAATCTGAAAATGTCCTGGAATTTTGGAGTGCGAAGTTGATTATATAAAAAATTAAACTTTTCACTCGAGGGCGGACTTGAACCAAGGACCTCTCCTCCTGCAGCTGCTCACGCTAACCACGGGACCACGGCGCTCCTGAAATCACACGTCCCTTGATGTTGCCTATCTTGCGCATGGACTACTCAGTTTGTATATTTTGCTTATTTTTTTTCATAGTTCAACACAAGTTCTTCCAGTTTTCTCGATTGATCTGTGTTCAGTTTTTCAAAGCCTATCCACTGTGCCAACTTATAAATAAATATGAGGGGGTTCGATGGGGAGGTTCCCTTGTGAGCGGTTTGAAATTGTGACAGCACTCAGGCAAGGTGATGGGTTGTCCCAAATCCTGTTCAACTTTGCCCTCGAGAAGATCGTACGCGAGACCTTACAAGAGAACGAAGGGATTGAAATGGAAGGAAAAAGACTGGCATAGCCTATGCATACGACATCTGTTTACTCTCTAAGTCGGAAGAGGAGTTGGAGCAAATGACCAAAGCCCGGAGGCTGCCAGCAAATTTGGGCTAAACATAAACGAAGCCAAGACAGAGTACCTCGTTATGACGTGTGGCCATTGTCAGACTGCTGGTCATCTACAATCGCTGCAGGTTGGGGACCAGTCGTACAAGAGAGTGCAATACCTAGGGGCACTTTTCACTGATAACTCGTCGTGTGAAGCAGAGATCACTGCCAGAATACGAGCAGGAAACCGATCTTACCACAGCCTAGCACAACTGCTTCAGTCCAAATATCTCTCCAGACAGTTCAAGATTCGACTGTACAAAACCCTGATCCAGCCTGTTGTTCTATATGGCTGTGAGACATGGAGTATCCGGAAACAGGACTTCCATAAGCTCCTAGATTTTGAGAGAAAAGTGCTTCGGAAGATCTTCGGTCCGGTTCTGGATGCAGATACATGAGAATGGAGGAGCTTGAGGAATCATACCAGCAGCCCAACATAGCAGGAACTGTCAAAGCCAAACGAATGCAGTGGGCCGGCCATGTGGCCCGGATGGAGGATCACAGATGGCCTCAGAAGCTCCTGGATTTCACACCTACAGGAAAGAGACCGCCAGGGAGACCCAAGAAGCGTTCGAGGGATGGACTCCATGAAGGTTTAAACCAAGTGTCAATAGATGTGGACGGATGGCGGATAGCAGCAATGGACAGAATACAGTGGAGGAGGAAACTTGTAGATGCGTGCGGTCCACTGGGTCTGATCACTTAGTAGTAGTAGTAGTAGTAGTAGAATTACGAGGGGTACCCAAAAGACATCGAACTTCTTTTTAAAAAAAAAACAAAAAAAAACGTATTTATTCGCATTTTAAGCACAAACCTTAATACATTTGTCTAATCTTTTACTCCAGCTCTGGAAACATTGTTTAAATTCATCTTCTGTGATGCTTGACAGCACCTCCCCTTTCATATCACTTTTCATTCTAGGAGACAAAAACGTCGCACGGAAAAAGGTCGGGTGAGCATGAGGGGTGAGCAATACTCTTCGTCAAGAACTGTAATAATATTCGCGCAAACGAAGTTCACACTGCGCGGTGGCTGATGGAAGCGACTGTAAATGGGAAATGCCACCGCGCCGAGCGTCTACTTTTTTGCGCGTATAGTACAGCAGAATATAATAATTCTAATACCAAAGAAAGCAGGTGTTGACAGATGTGAAAATTACCGAACTATCGGTTTACTAAGCCACGGCTGCAAAATACTAACACGAATTCTTTACAGACGAATGGAAACCGTGGTAGAAGCCGACCGCGGGGAAGATCAGTTTGGATTCCGTACAAATGTTGGAACACTGGAGGCAATACTGACCCTACAACGTATCTTAGAAAATAGATTAAGGAAACACGAACCTACGTTTCTAGCATTTTTAAACCGAGAGAAAGCTTTTGACAATGTTGACTGGAATACTCTCAAATTCTGAAGGTGGCAGGGGTAAAATACAGGGAGCGAAAGGCTATTTACAATTTGTACAGAAACCAGATGGCAGTTATAAGACTCGAGGGACATGAAAGGGAAGCAGTGGTTGGGAAGGGAGTGAGACAGGGTTGCAGCCTCTCTCCGACGTTATTCAATCTGTATATTGAGCAAGCAGTAAAGGAAAGAAAGGAAAAATTCGGAGTAGGTATTAAAATCCATGGAGCCGAAATAAAAACTTTGAGGTTCACCGATGACATTGCAATTCTATCAGAGACAGCAAAGGACGGAAGAGCAGCTGAACGGAATGGATAGTGTCTTCAAAGGAGGATATAAGATGAACATCAACAAAAGCAAAACGAGGATAATGGAATGTAGTCAAATTAAATCTGGTGATGCTGAGGGAATTAGATTAGGAAATGAGACGCTTAAAGAAGGAGTTTTGCTATTTGGGGAGCAAAATAACTAATGATGGTCCAAGTAGGGAAGATATAAAATGTAGACTGGCAATGGCAAGAAAAGCGTTTATGAAGAAGAGAAATTTGTTAACATCGAGTATAGATTTAATTAAGTGTCAGGAAGTCGTCTCTGAAAGTATTTGTATGGAGTGTAGCCATGTATGGAAGTGAAACAAGGACGATAACCAGTTTGGACAAGAAGAGAATAGAAGCTTTCGAAATGTGGTGCTACAGAAGAATGCTGAAGATTAGATGGGTAGATCACATAACTAATGAGGAGGTACTGAATAGAATTGGCGGGAAGAGAAATTTGTGGCACAACTTGACCAGAAGAAGAAATCCGTTGGTAGGACATATCCTGAGACATCAAGGGATCACCAATTTAGTATTGGAGGTCAGCGTGGAGGGTAAAAATCGTAGAGGGAGACCAAGAGATGAATACCCTAAGCAGATTCAGAAGGATGTAGGTTGCAGTAGGTACTGGGAGATGAAGAAGCTTGCACAGGATGGAGTAGCATGGAGAGCTACATCAAACCAGTCTTTGGAGTAAAGACAACAACAACAACAACATAGTACAGACAGTCCTGCGTGTGAAGGGTAGTGTCACTATGGACAAACCACACACACCCGACTGCCACAAATCACGCCGATTCCACCATTACACTGTTGTGCAATCTTTTCAAAACTTGCGTTAAGTAGAAAGCCTGGTTAACTGACTCTGCAGAACAACCTCTGACTGGACGACACCACATGTAGAAACAAATCAGCATTATCTTAATGTCTGATTTCACCTGACGAGCTTTCTTGGCACCAGACGAACTGAAAGTCTTCCACTGGCTTGATTATTGCTTTGATTCAGGATCGCAAGCATACCACCAAGTTTCGTCATCTGTTTCAATTTTTGAAAATGAGCCTGAATTATTTGAGGAGCCTTATTTAAAAGCGCACAATGCTTCCACGTGACCTTTTTGTTTAGCAGTCAACAATCGTGGCGCGAATTTGGCAGCGAACCTATTCATTCCCCAATCGTAATGCGTTGCACTGAATTCCACGTCACTACCGACAGCTCCACAGTTTCCGCGATCATCCGTCGTCGATCTTCAGTTGAAGATTGTTCGAATGTTTCCAGCATTTTCGTGTGTTCGAGCCGTGGGTGAACGACCAGAACGAGGTTGGTCGTCAGTTGACATTTCACCATTTATGTGAAGGAAAAAAAAAAAAAAACACTCGAACACTTGGGTTTTCCCCATCGCACTGTCCTTGTACGCCGTTTTCAACATTCCAAGAGTTTCAGTTCCACTTTTTCCAAACAAAAAGGAGAATTTCTCTGCTGCACGCTGTTCGAGAAAATCAGTCATTGCAAAAACGACAATCACACAAAACTCTGCCAGAAATTAGTCCTGACCTACAGTGACGTCACTCAGCTTACTGACTGGAATGTTCGCTCTACGAGGTGCATTCAAGTTCTAAGGCCTCCGATTTTTTTCTCCGGACTGGAAAGAGATAGAAACATGCACATTGTTTTAAAATGAGGTCGCGTTCATTGTAAATACGTCCCAGAGATGGCAGCACCGGACGGCAGATGGAATTTTACCGCCAGTGGCGAGAATGAGAACTATTTTAAATACTTAAAATGGCGACGTTTCCCTTACATGAACAGTGTGCAATCATTCGTTTTCTGAATTTGCGTGGTGCGAAACCAATTGAAATTCATCGACAGTTGAAGGAGACATGTGGTGACGGAGTTATGGATGTGTCGAAAGTGCGTTCGTGGGTGCGACAGTTTAATGAAGGCAGAACATCGTGTGACAACAAACCGAAACAACCTCAGGCTCGCACAAGCCGGTCTCACGACATGATCGAGAAAGTGGAGAGAATTGTTTTGGGGAATCGCCGAATAACTGTAGAACAGATCGCCTCCAGAGTTGGCATTTCTGTGGGTTCTGTGCACACAATCCTGCATGACGACCTGAAAATGCGAAAAGTGTCATCCAGGTGGGTGCCACGAATGCTGACGGACGACCACACGGCTGCCCGTGTGGCATGTTGCCGAGCAATGTTGACGCGCAACGACAGCACGAATGGGACTTTCTTTTCGTCGGTTGTGACAATGGATGAGATGTGGATGCCATTTTTCAATCCAGAAACAAAGCGCCAGTCAGCGTAATGGAAGGACACAGATTCACCGCCACCAAAAAAATTTCGGGTAACCGCCAGTGCTGAAAAAATGGTGTCCATGTTCTGGGACAGCGAGAGCGTAATCCTTACCCATTGCGTTCCAAAGGGCACTACGGTAACAGGTGCATCCTACGAAAATGTTTTGAAGAACTAATTCCTTCCTGCACTGCAAAAAAAACGTCCGGGAAGGGCTGCGCGTGTGCTGTTTCCCAAGACAACGCACCCGCACATCGAGCTAACGTTACGCAACAGTTTCTTCGTGATAACAACTTTGAAGTGATTCCTCATGCTCCCTACTCACCTGACCTGGCTCCTAGTGACTTTTGGCTTTTTCCAACAATGAAAGACACTCTCCGTGGCCGCACATTCACCAGCCGTGCTGCTATTGTCTCAGCGATTTTCCAGTGGTCAAAACAGACTCCTAAAGAAGCATTCGCCGCTGCCATGGAATCATGGCGTCAGCGTTGTGAAAAATGTGTACGTCTGCAGGGCGATTACGTCGAGAAGTAACGCCAATTTCATCGATTTCGGGTGAGTAGTTAATTAGAAAAAAAATCGGACGCCTTAGAACTTGAATGCACCTCATATAAGCATACCCTCCACACCCTCCTTAAATCGCCAACCCCACAAAGTTTTTTCGTCGTTTGCATTGTCGCCTTCTATGTCTGTTGTTGGCACGTGTTACGGACACGTGTTGGGGTCTCCTAGACCGCGCCTCGCGTACTACGTATTTTTTTTCCTTCAATACACAGCAAAATGTGGGAATGTGTGTGTGTGTGTGTGTGTGTGTGTGTGTGTGTGAATTGCTAAGGGACCAAACTGCTGAGCTCATCGGTCCCTAGACTTACACACTACTTAACGTATGCTACGAACAACACGCACACACCTATGCCCGAGGGAGGACTCGAACCTCCGGCGGGAGGAGCCGCGCAATCCGTGACATGGTGCCTCAAACCGCGCGGCCACTCCGAGCGGCACAGAACAAAATGTGTTCGCAGGATCGTGAATGTATTAATAATCCTGACGGGATTGTTAGTGGATGGGAGAAGGTGTCAATGACATAGATCAAGGAACAGGTGAAAAAGACGATGATTTTACTTTAGGTAGTGACCACAGCGAACAACACCATCCATTCAGAGGAAGAACTTCGGGGTAACTGTGACGTGGCCGTTCCTGTTTCTAATAACATACTTTTAGTGTTAGTTAAAAACGAATGTGTTTTGAGTGGTGATAAAAATTTAAATCCCAGATAGAAAGTCAATTTTGCAGACTTTCTTTTTGTACTTGTCAAGTGCAATTTTATGTGCAAGTTTAAACAATCGTCTAGTAAAGTGGGAAACAGATCCAAAGAAATTGCAGAACAACTTAGAAATGATGGTGCAAAATTGGCAATTGACCCTAAATAATGAAAAGTGTGAGGTCATCCACATGACTGCTAAAAGGAATCTGTTTATTTTTATTTAATCGTATGGCTAGGGCCCCCCGTCGGGCACACCGTTCGCCGGGTTCCGGTCTTTCAATTTGACGCCACTTTGGCGACCTGCAGTCGATTAGGATGATAGGATGATGATGAGGACAGCACAACACCCAGTCCCTGGGCGGAGAAAATTCCCGACTCAGCCGGGAATCGAACCCGGGCCCAGAGGATGG
The DNA here is from genome assembly GCF_023898315.1 of Schistocerca nitens. NCBI lineage: Eukaryota > Metazoa > Arthropoda > Insecta > Orthoptera > Acrididae > Schistocerca > Schistocerca nitens. The sequence continues at coordinate 99,852,386 of NC_064625.1, read as the reverse complement.
ACAATCCGTCACGCTGACCATTCAGCTACCGGGGGCGGACGCTGTTAATAGGAATCCGTTGAACTTCGGTTACATGATAGATCAGTCAAATCTGAAGACCGTAAATTCTACTAAATACCTAGGAATTACTTTTGCGAACAACTTAAATTGGAAAGAACACATAGAAAATGTGGGCAAGGCGAACCAAATATTGCGTTTTATTGGCAGAGCGCTTAGAAAATGTAACAGATATGCTAAAGAGACTGCCTATACTACGTTTGTCTGTCCTCTTTTGGAGTACCAGTCTTGCGCGGTCTGGGATCCTAACCATATACGATTAACGGAGTACATCGAGAAAGTTCGAAGAAGAGCAGCACGTTTTGTATTATCGACAAATAGGGGAGAAAGTGTCATTGACATGATACAGAATTTGGGGTGGACATCATTAACACAAAGGCGTTCCTCGTTCCGGCGGAATCTTCTCATGAAATTTCAATCACCAACTTTTTCTTCCCATGTGAAAATATTATGTTGACGCCGACCTACACAGTGAGAAACGATCATCATCAATCACAGCTCGAACGGAAAAATATAGGTGTTTTCTCCGCGCGCTGTTCGAGATTGAAATAACAGAGAATTGTTGTGAAGGTTGTTCGATGAACCCTCTTCTAGGCACTTAAGTGCGATTTGCTGAGTATCGATGCATATATGGATGATGTAGAATTTAGTTTTATGAGAAAATTTCGCTTGCTAAAGAATACTATAATTTTTCAGAAGTTAAAATCCAGTTCGAAAAAAAGGCACAAAATTAGGTGATTTTGTGTGCTAAAAAGCAAAATCCTGCTGGTTTTATTTCATGTATAATAAAAGCACTAGCGACTATCTAAGCGACACTCAAATAATTGTAAAAATAAATATTAAGTACCGTAAATTAAAAATTTTACACTATTTGCGTTTTAAATCTCGGTTAAAACAGAGACCCCGCCAGGTGGTATACGCCCAGCACAACAATCAACCTCAACAACAGAGATACAAATAGAGAAATACAGCTCTCTACGAATATCTTTTTATGAAATGAAAGAGTCCAGACCGCATAAAGATGTTTTTTATTTACTGCCGACCGGTTTCGACCCCTTCTGGTCATCATCAGGCCACTTACTCCATGCAAGTCTGTTGAAGGTGGCGAGAAGCAGGGATTTCTCTAGGAGGCATATAACCACTGCTGAAGAATAGGTGGCGAGGTCAGTATCTAATGAAGCGGAAATTTACATTCTTACAAGCCCGCCGCGTATTATATGTCTTTTAAGACGACCTGGACGTCAAATGAGCGGAAACAATATAAGCCAATATACAGGCACCTTGCAGATACAAAATTACTTAACTTGTTGTCTTCAGTCCAGAGACTGATTTGATGCAGCTCTCCATGCTACTCTATCCTGCAAGCTGCTTCATCTCGCAGTACCTACTGCAGCCTACATCCTTCTGAATCTGTTTAGTGTATTCAACTCTTGGTCTCCCTCTACGATTTTTACCCTCCACGCTGCCCTCCAATACTAAATTGGTGATCCCTTGATGCCTCAGAATATGTCCTACCAACCGATCCCTTCATCTAGTCAAGTTGTGCCACAAATTTCTCTTCTCCCCAGTTCTATTCAATACCTCCTCATTAGTTTTGTGATCTACCCATTTAATCTCTGTAGCACAACATTTCGAAAGCTTATATTCTCTTCTTGTCCAAACTATTTATCGTCCATGTTTCACTTCCATACATGGCTACACTCCATACAAATACACTCCTGGAAATTGAAATAAGAACACCGTGAATTCATTGTCCCAGGAAGGGGAAACTTTATTGACACATTCCTGGGGTCAGATACATCACATGATCACACTGACAGAACCACAGGCACATAGACACAGGCAACAGAGCATGCACAATGTCGGCACTAGTACAGTGTATATCCACCTTTCGCAGCAATGCAGGCTGCTATTCTCCCATGGAGACGATCGTAGAGATGCTGGATGTAGTCCTGTGGAACGGCGTGCCATGCCATTTCCACCTGGCGCCTCAGTTGGACCAGCGTTCGTGCTGGACGTGCAGACCGCGTGAGACGACGCTTCATCCAGTCCCAAACATGCTCAATCGGGGACAGATCCGGAGATCTTGCTGGCCAGGGTAGTTGACTTACACCTTCTAGATCACGTTGGGTGGCACGGGATACATGCGGACGTGCATTGTCCTGTTGGAACAGCAAGTTCCCTTGCCGGTCTAGGAATGGTAGAACGATGGGTTCGATGACGGTTTGGATGTACCGTGCACTATTCGGTGTCCCCTCGACGATCACCAGTGGTGTACGGCCAGTGTAGGAGATCGCTCCCCACACCATGATGCCGGGTGTTGGCCCTGTGTGCCTCGGTCGTACGCAGTCCTGATTGTGGCGCTCACCTGCACGGCGCCAAACACGCATACGACCATCATTGGCACCAAGGCAGAAGCGACTCTCATCGCTGAAGACGACACGTCTCCATTCGTCCCTCCATTCACGCCTGTCGCGACACCACTGGAGGCGGGCTGCACGATGTTGGGGCGTGAGCGGAAGACGGCCTAACGGTGTGCGGGACCGTAGCCCAGCTTCATGGAGACGGTTGCGAATGGTCCTCGCCGATACCCCAGGAGCAACAGTGTCCCTAATTTGCTGGGAAGTGGCGGTGCGGTCCCCTACGGCACTGCGTAGGATCCTACGGTCTTGGCGTGCATCCGTGCGTCGCTGCGGTCCGGTCCCAGGTCGACGGGCACGTGCACCTTCCGCCGACCACTGGCGACAACATCGATGTACTGTGGAGACCTCACGCCCCACGTGTTGAGCAATTCGGCGGTACGTCCACCCGGCCTCCCGCATGCCCACTATACGCCCTCGCTCAAAGTCCGTCAACTGCACATACGGTTCACGTCCACGCTGTCGCGGCATGCTACCAGTGTTAAAGACTGCGATGGAGCTCCGTATGCCACGGCAAACTGGCTGACACTGACGGTGGCGGTGCACAAATGCTGCGCAGCTAGCGCCATTCGACGGCCAACACCGCGGTTCCTGGTGTGTCCGCTGTGCCGTGCGTGTGATCATTGCTTGTACAGCCCTCTCGCAGTGTCCGGAGCAAGTATGGTGGGTCTGACACACTGGTGTCAATGTGTTCTTTTTTCCATTTCCAAGAGTGTACTTTCAGAAAAGACTTCCTGACACATCTATACTCGATGTTAACAAATTTCTCTTCTTCAGAAACTCTTTCCTTACCATAGCCAGTCTATATTTTATATCCTCTCTACTTCGACCATCATCAGTTGCCGGCCGGAGTGGCCGAGCGGTTCTAGGCGCTACAGTCTGGCACCGCGCGACCGCTACGGTCGCAGATTCGAATCCTGCCTCGGGCATGGATGTGTGTGATGTCCTTAGGTTAGTTAGGTTTAAGTAGTTCTACGTTCTAGGAGACTGATGACCTCAGCAGTTAAGTCCCATAGTGCTCAGAGCCATTTGAACCAACCATCATCAGTTATTTTGCTCCCCAAATAGCAAAACTCCTTTACTACTTTAAGTGTCTCATTTCCTAATCTAATTCCCTCAACATCACCCGAGTTAACCTGACTACAATCCATTATCCTCGTTTTGGTTTTGTTAATGTTCATCCTATATCCTCCTTTCAACACACTTCAGTTGAGCTCCTCTTCCAGGTCCTTTGCTGTCTCTGGCAGAATTACAATGTCAACTTTCGTCATAATGCTTGTATTAAATGATTAAGAAACAACCACAATCTCTTAGGGGGAAAAAAAATTGGAAGGAGGTGGACGCGAACGTGTTACCTTCCCTCCACAGCCAACAGTTCACGATATCAACTGCGCTACAATTTCAATGTTGCTGCCGTGACTCCGTATATGACATAAACGGACTATATCTACAAGTCATTATTTCATATTTAATATGCAAACTGTACCAAAATGACGCGCTCCCGATAGATCATCACTGTGCGGCTGCACTGAAACGGTATAAATTCGTAGCACCCAAGTTGTAACGCTAAAAACATCAACTACAAGTACACATGGCTCAGCGATATGTAGTTTTCCTGTCGTTTTACTATAACAAATCGTAGCAAAACCGAAATATTTTCGAGAGATCCTCAACTTGCTGACGTTCTGAAACAGATTACATTCATATCACGTACTCCTGTGATGCATTTCTCTCTAAGAAGCAAAAATCTAACCAGATTTCACGCTTCGCGCTGTAATGGAACGTGGAATTCCACGATATAAAGTCACTAGCTCTTCGACCTCGTGAGACGACGGCTTTACAGTCGTACCCTCCCTCTCTTTAAGTTGTGGCCATTCAGAGACTTCCTGCGGAATATTTGCCGACCTGTATGGACTATCGTGCGTGTTTGTAAACACCGCCCGATAAGTGGAAATGTGCCTCGTCATCTCTTCGCAAAAACCTATCATTTTACAAAATTTCCGGCATTGTTTCTGCACTGTTTTCTTACTTCTTACCGGCATTCGACTCAGTACCACACCAACGCACTGCGCTCGGAGTGAGGGGCAGGCAGCTCCACGTAGTTAGCATTCGTTAAACAACAACGTGCGATTGTGGGTCTGCATTGATGAAAAACACTTTCGTTATTTATTTACTCCTCCAAACTAGTTTCAGCGACAAAAATCGCTAACATCATGGGTTCTTTGATTCTAAATCATGCAGACGTGTTGTTGTTGTGGTCTTCAGTCCTGAGACTGGTTTGTTGCAGCTCTCCATGCTACTACTCTCTCCTGTGCAAGCTTCATCTCCCAACACTTACTGCAACCTACATCCTACTGAATCTGCCTAGTGTATTCATCTCTTGGTCTCCGTCTACGATTTTTACCCTCCACGCTGCCCTCCAATACTAAATTGGTGATCCGCTGATTTCTCAGAACATGTCCTACCAACCAGTCCCTTCTTCTTGTCAAGTTGTGCCACAAACTCCGCCCCAATTCTATTCAATACCTTCTCATTAGTTATGTGATCTAGCCATCAAACCTTCAGCATTCTTCTGGAGCACCACATTTCGAAAGCTTCTATTCTCTTTTTCTCTAAACTATTGATCGTCCATGTTTCACGTCCATACATGGCTACACTCCATACAAATACTTTCAGAAACGACTTCCTGACACTTAAATCTGTACTCGATGTTAACAAATTTCTCTTCTTCAGAAACGATTTCCTTGCCATTGCCAGTCTACATTTTATATCCTCTCTACTTCGACCATCATCAGTTATTTTGCTCCCCAAATAGCAAAACTCCTTTACTACTTTAAGTGTCTCATTTCCTAATCTAATCGCCTCAGCATCACCCGACTTAATTCGACTACATTCCATTATCCTCGTTTTGCTTTGGTTGATGTTCATCTTATATCCTCCTTTCAAGACACTGTCCATTCCGTTCAACTGCTCTTCCAAGTCCTTTGCTGCCTCTGACAGAATTACAATGTCATTGGCGAATCTCAAAGTTTTTATTTCTTCTCCTTGGATTCTAATACCTACTCCGAATTTTTCTTTTGTTTCCTTTTCTGCTTGCTCTATATACAGACATATACATGTGCAGACATAGCATACTTAAAGAACACTGTAAAACATTATTATGTGTGTACTGTTTTGTTCCAATTATTGTTTACCGTGAATAATTTTATAATACCTAAAGTACTAAGTCACTCCAGGATTTTACAATTGTTGCCGTTACTTCTGCCTATTTTCTGTGTTTTGTTGTTGTTGCCATCTTTCTCTGTATTCATCATGCCATCAGCAACTGTGTAACTGGCCGTTAGTAAACAAATACAACGAACGTGAGTTCATGACAAACTATCTGACAACCTAGTACACACCGAAACTGTATCCGCAACAATACCGCAATCCCAATTGTATGACAGTGACAGACCTAAGTTGACGTTTTGTATTTGTTTACTAAGAGCCACTCATACAACTGCAGATGACATGATGTTTTCTTTGTACCCGTTTTGGCTACAAAAAAAGGAAAGAAAAACAAACCGCACAAAACATACCGGAAACAGCGGCAACAATCGTAAAATCATGCTGTAACGTATAGTAAATAAGGTATTATAAAATTATTCACAGAAAGCAATAATTGGAACAAAACAGTACACAGGCATTAATGTTTTACAATGTGTTGTAAGTATGCTATTTCTGCATGATTTAAAATCAAAGAACACACTCATGATGGCGATATTTGTCGCTGGAACTAGTTTGGGGGAATAAATAACAGAAGTGTTTAGCATCAAGGCGGACTCACTATCGCACATTACTGTTTTCGTATGCAAACATGGACCAATGGAAGAGTTTAAAGATAAAATTGAGTATTCATTTATTTTTTGTATTTTTCGAATATGAAAAAGGATGTGAACCACGGGGCGAGACAGACTTGGCTCTGAGCACATAACATCTACGGTCATCAGTCCCCTAGAACTTAGAACTACTTAAACCTAACTAACATAAGGACATCACACAACACCCAGTCATCACGAGGCAGAGAAAATCCCTGACCCCGCCGGGAATCGAACCCGGGAACCTGGGCGCGGGAAGCGAGAACGATACCGCACGACCACGAGCTGCGGACGAGACAGATTTGACGTATCACGAATGCCGACCGCGGTGCCGTATTCTGCCTGTTTACATATCTCTGTATTTGAATACGCATGCCCATACCTGTTACTTTGGCGCTTCAGTGTATATCGCAGCAAAAGAATGTCAGCTGGAAACCCGGAACGTGTACTCCTTCTGACAACGATCCACTGTAGTTGCGTAGTGGCCGTAACTTCATTTCTAAAATCACTACGTATTTTCAGTACAATACAGATACACTACTGGCCATTAAAATTGCTACACCAAGAAGAAATGCAGATGATACAAGGGTATTCACTGGACAAATATACACTCCTGGAAATGGAAAAAAGAACACATTGACACCGGTGTGTCAGACCCACCATACTTGCTCCGGACACTGCGAGAGGGCTGTACAAGCAATGATCACACGCACGGCACAGCGGACACACCAGGAACCGCGGTGTTGGCCGTCGAATGGCGCTAGCTGCGCAGCATTTGTGCACCGCCGCCGTCAGTGTCAGCCAGTTTGCCGTGGCATACGGAGCTCCATCGCAGTCTTTAACACTGGTAGCATGCCGCGACAGCGTGGACGTGAACCGTATGTGCAGTTGACGGACTTTGAGCGAGGGCGTATAGTGGGCATGCGGGAGGCCGGGTGGACGTACCGCCGAATTGCTCAACACGTGGGGCGTGAGGTCTCCACAGTACATCGATGTTGTCGCCAGTGGTCGGCGGAAGGTGCACGTGCCCGTCGACCTGGGACCGGACCGCAGCGACGCACGGATGCACGCCAAGACCGTAGGATCCTACGCAGTGCCGTAGGGGACCGCACCGCCACTTCCCAGCAAATTAGGGACTCTGTTGCTCCTGGGGTATCGGCGAGGACCATTCGCAACCGTCTCCATGAAGCTGGGCTACGGTCCCGCACACCGTTAGGCCGTCTTCCGCTCACGCCCCAACATCGTGCAGCCCGCCTCCAGTGGTGTCGCGACAGGCGTGAATGGAGGGACGAATGGAGACGTGTCATCCTCAGCGATGAGAGTCGCTTCTGCCTTGGTGCCAATGATGGTCGTATGCGTGTTTGGCGCCGTGCAGGTGAGCGCCACAATCAGGACTGCATACGACCGAGGCACACAGGGCCAACACCCGGCATCATGGTGTGGGGAGCGATCTCCTACACTGGCCATACACCACTGGTGATCGTCGAGGGGACACTGAATAGTGCACGGTACATCCAAACCGTCATCGAACCCATCGTTCTACCATTCCTAGACCGGCAAGGGAACTTGCTGTTCCAACAGGACAATGCACGTCCGCATGTATCCCGTGCCACCCAACGTGCTCTAGAAGGTGTAAGTCAACTACCCTGGCCATCAAGATCTCCGGATCCGTCCCCCATTGAGCATGTTTGGGACTGGATGAAGCGTCGTCTCACGCGGTCTGCACGTCCGGCACGAACGCTGGTCCAACTGAGGCGCCAGGTGGAAATGGCATGGCAAGCCGTTCCACAGGACTACATCCAGCATCTCTACGATCGTCTCCATGGGAGAATAGCAGCCTGCATTGCTGCGAAAGGTGGATATACACTGTACTAGTGCCGACATTGTGCATGCTCTGTTGCCTGTGTCTATGTGCCTGTGGTTCTGTCAGTGTGATCATGTGATGTATCTGACCCCAGGAATGTGTCAATAAAGTTTCCCCTTCCTGGGACAATGAATTCACGGTGTTCTTATTTCAATTTCCAGGAGTGTATTATAATAGAACTGACATGTGATTACATTTTCACGCAATTTGGGTGCATAGGTCCTGAGAAATCAGTACCCAGAACAACCACCTCTGGCCGTAATAACGGCCTTGATACGCCTGGGCATTGAGTCAAACAGGGCTTGGATAGCGTGTACAGGTACAGCTGCCCATGCAGCTTCAACACAATACCACAGTTCTTCAAGAGTAGTGACTGGCATATTGTGACGAGCCAGTTGCTCGGCCACCATTGACCTGAAGTTTTCAATTGGTGAGAGATCTGGAGAATGTGCTGGCCAGGGCAGCAGTCGAACATTTTCTAATCAAGCTGCCGGCCTATGGGGTATCGTCTCAGTTGTGCGACTGGATTCGTGATTTCCTATCAGGAAGGTCGCAGTTCGTAGTAATAGACGGCAAATCATCGAGTAAAATTGAAGTGATATCAGGTGTTCCCCAGGGAAGCGTCCTGGGACCTCTGCTGTTCCTGACCTATATAAATGACCTGGGTGACAATCTGAGCAGTTCTCTTAGGTTGTTCGCAGATGATGCTGTAATTTACCATCTAGTAAGGTCATCCGAAGACCAGTATCAGTTGCAAAGCGATTTAGAAAAGATTGCTGTATGGTGTGGCAGGTGGCAGTTGACGCTAAATAACGGAAAGTGTGAGGTGATCCACACGAGTTCCAAAAGAAATCCGTTGGAATTCGATTACTCGATAAATAGTACAATTGTCAAGGCTGTCAATTCAACTAAGTACCTGGGTGTTAAAATTACGGACAACTTCAGTTGGAAAGACGACATAGATAATATTGTGGGAAAGGCGAGCCAAAGGTTGCGTTTCATTAGCAGGACACTTAGAAGATGCAACAAGTCCACTAAAGAGACGACTTACACTCCACTCGCTCGTCCTCTGTTAGAATATTGCTGCGCGGTGTGGGATCCTTACCAGGTGGGATTGACGGACATCGAAAGGGTGCAAAAAAAAAAAAAAAAAAAAAAAGGCCAGCTCGTTTTGTATTATCACGTAACAGGGGAGAAAGTGTGGCAGATATGATACGCGAGTTGGGATGGCAGTCATTAAAGCAAAGACGTTTTTCGTCGCGGCGAGATCTATTTACGAAATTTCAGTCACCAACTTTCTCTTCCGAATGCGAAAATATAGGACTGATCATCAAAATAAAATAAGAGAAATCAGAGCTCAAACAGAAAGGTTTAGGTGTTCGTTTTTCCCGCGCGCTGTTCGGAAGTGGAATGGTAGAGAGATATAGTATGATTGTGGTTCGATGAACCCTCTACCAAGCACTTAAATGTGAATTGCAGGGTAATCATGTAGATGTAGATGTATCCAGAAAGGCCCGTGCAGGACCTGCAACATTATCCTGCTGAAGTGCGTGGTTTCGCAAGGTTCGAATGAAGGATAGAGCCACGGGTCGTAACACATCTGAAATGTAACGTCCACTGTTCAAAGTGTCATCAATGCGAACAAGAACTGACCGAGACGTGTAACCGACGGCACCCCTTACCATCACGCCGGGTGATACGCCAGTATGGGGAAGACGAATACACGCTTCCAATGTGCGTTCACCGCGATTTCGCCAAACACGGATGAGACCATCATGATGCTGTAAACAGAACTTGGATTCATCCGAAAAAATGTTTTGCCATTCGTGCACCCAGGTTCGTCGTTGAGTACACCATCGCAGGCGCTCCTGTCTGTGATGCAGCGTCAAGGGTAACCGCAGCCACGGTCTCCGAGCTGATAGTCCATGCTGCTGCAAACGTCGTCGAACTGTTCCTGCAGATGGTTGATGTCTTGCAAACGTCCCCATCTGTTGACAGGGATCGATACGTGGCTGCATGACCCGTTACAGCCATGCGAATAAGATACCTGTCATCTCGACTGCTAGTGATACGAGGCCGCTGGGATCCAGCACGGCGTTCCGTATTACCCTCCTGAACCCACCGATTCCATATTCTGCTAACAGCCATTGGATCTCGACCAACGCGAGCAGCAATGTCGCGATACGATAAACCGCAAAAACGATACGCTACAATCCGACCTTTATCAAAGTCGGAAACGTGATGGTACGCATTTCTCTTCCTTTCACGTGACAACAACGTTTCACCAGGCAACGCCGGTCAACTGCTGTCTATGTATGAGAAATCGGTTGTAAACTGCCCTCATGTCAGAACGTTGTAGGTGTCGCCACCGGCGCCAACCTTATGTGAATGCTCTGAAAAGCTAATATTTGCATATCACAGCATGTTCTTCCTGTCGGTTAAATTTCGCGACTGTAGCTCATCTTCGTGGTGTAGCAATTTTAATGGCCAGTAGTGTATATCCATCCAAACACACGCACCCCACATCATTACAGAGCCTTCACCAGCTTGAACAGTCCCCTGCTGCCACGCAGGCTCCATGGACTCACGAGGTTGTTGCCATACCCGTACACGTCGATCCGCTCGACGCAGTTTCAAACGAGACTCGACCGACCAGGCAACATGTTTCCAGTTATCAACAGTTCAATTTTGGCGTTGAGGGGCACAGGTGTGGCGTAAAGGTTTATGTCGTGCAATCATCGAGGACACATGAGTGGGAGCGTTCGGCTCCGAAAGCCTATATCCATTATGTTTCGTTGAATCGTTCGCACGCTCACACTTGATGCACCAACTTGTGGAACGGTTGCACTTCTGTCACGCTGAATGGTTCTCTTCAATCGCCGTCGGTCCCCTTCTTCCGCGATCTCTTCCCAGCCGCAGCGATTTGATGTTTTACCAGATTCGTGATACTCACGGTACACTCATGAAATGGTCGTACCGCAAAATCCAATCTTCATCGCTACCTCGGAGATGCTGTGTCGCATCGGTCGTGCGCCGACTATAACACCACGTTCAGACTAACTCAAATCTTTATAACTGCCATTGTAGCAGCACTAACCGATCTAACAATTGCGCCAGACACTTGTCTTATACACTGCTGGCCACAGTAAATGCAACACCAAGAAAGACAAGAGGTAGCACAACAAAATTTATTTTGTAGATAACATGTTGACCAAGTATCAAATGATTACGTTAACAGACGTCTGTGACATGTGGTTCCTGCCAGAATCAGTAGCCAGAGTAGCCGCCATTGTTGGAGATCACCGCTGCCACACGTCTCGGCATTGAGTCAAAGAGACGTTGGATGTGTTCCTGGGGTACAGCAGCCCAAGCAGCTTACACACTTTGCCAAAGATCATCTGGTGTGGCAGCTGGGGATGTAATCTGGGTCACTCGTTGAGCAACCATGGACCACATGTTTTCTATCGGCGAAAGATCCTGAGAGCGAGCCGGCCAGGGAAGCAATTCAATCTGGTTATTGACGAAGAACCTTTGGACAATGCGTGCCACGTGTGGTCGCGCATTATCCTGTTGAAATATGGCTGTGGCCGAGCCCTGAAGGTAAGGAAGGACACCTGGCTCCAGCACCTCGGAGATGTAGCGCCGGCTATTTAAAGTACCGGCAATGCGTACTAGAGGCGTGCGAGAGTAATATCCAATACCGCCCCATACCATAATACCCGGTGCAAGACCAGTGTGGCGGTGCATAATGCAGCTGTCCAGCATCCTCTCTCCACGGTGTCTCCACACTCGAATCCGACCATCGTGGTGCTGCAGACAGAAGCGTGCCTCGTCAGTAAAGACAACGTCATTCCATTCTGCCGTCCACATCCGTCTGTCATCACACCATTGGCGACGGAGACGTCTGTGGTTCTGCGTCAATGGTAGACGAAGCAATGGACGTCTTGCGGACAGACCACTCTGCTGTAAACGGCGTCGAATGGTACGCGCAGAAACTGGATGATGCGTTACAGACGCAATGTGCTGTGCTACGGTTCGGGATGTCACTGAGCGATCCGTCACTGCCATGCGCACAATTTGCCTATCAGCACGTGCAGTGGTGCACCGAGGTGAATGCGATCGACCACGTCGGTCCGTCGTACCCTCCTGCATCCAACGGTCACATATCCGCATTACAGTTGTTTGGTTTCGTCCAACACGACTAGCGATTTGTCTGTATGATAATCCACAATGTCGGTAAGCCACTATCCTTCCTCTGTCGAACTCGGATACTTGATCAAACGATGTTCGCTGTTGTCTACGAGGCATAACTGATCGTCTTGTGAAACAACCACAAGGTAAACACACGTGCCGAACGTACACTCGTCGAAATCGCCAAGCCTTAAATGGCGCTATGAGGTGGCGCCACAGGCGCGCGTGATGTGCGTCTGCGCTGAAATTCTAATCAGTTGCATATCTCATCGCTGCAAACCCCTGGTGTAAATTTCACTTGATTCGGATGCTTCCTCCAGGGTGTTGCATTTACTGTGGCCAGCAGCGTATATGCCTTGCCGACCGCAGCGCCGTATTCTGCCTGTTTACATATATATTTATTTGAATACGCATGCCTATACCAATTTCTTTGGCGCTTCAGTGTAAAAGAACAGTTCAGAGAAGATGACTGACTGCATCAGCATGACAATTCACCCTGTTGTGTGGAGGCAACGGTTTTGTGGACAATATCATTCCTGAAACGGACTGGTTCGTCTGGATTCCCAATCCGAGTCCAATGGAACCTTTGGGATGAGTTGAAACTTCGACTTCGCTCCAGACCCTAGTGTCCTTTCGGCTTTTTAGAAAGATTGGGCAGCCACTTCTCCACAAACATTCAAACACGTCACTTAAGTGTTCCCAGCATTGTTCGTCATACGGAGAAGCCTGCAGCCCCCCCTCCCCCATTAATATCCACTTCTGATTTGAAAGTTTGCGATTCCTCATTATGTTTGAGCTTCACAACTGCGTCCATGGTAAACCTTCGTAACACTTCTGACCTCACGTGACATCTACCGGAACCTTATGCAACTTGCATGCGGTACACTCAATGCGGAACGAAATGATCTCCGTGTTATTCACGATTTGCAGCACACAGCCAGCGTGGCAACAATTATTTTGTCACCCTGAAACCAAAGAAAGTGCTGCTGAAAAATGGAACCTGTTCTATTGGTTCAGTGCGATCCAATCAAATGGGGCTTCAGTGGGTAATGCACCACGAATGTGAGATAGAGAGGAGGTGATTCAGGTTTCGGTGCAAAGATGAGACGAGGAAGGGCGACAAACACTAGAGGTCATCCCCGTTTTCAAGAAGGGACGTCGAACAGATGTGCAGAACTATAGACCTAGACCTATATCTCTAACGTCGATCAGTTGTAGAATTTTGGAACACATATTATGTTCGAGTATAATGACGTTTCTTGAGACTAGAAATCTACTCTGTAGGAATCAGCATGGGTTTCGAAAAAGACGGTCATGTGAAACCCAGCTCGCGCTATTCGTCCACGAGACTCAGAGGGCCATAGACACGGGTTCCCAGGTAGATGCCGTGTTTCTTGACTTCCGCAAGGCGTTTGATACAGTTCTTCACAGTCGTTTAATGAACAAAGTAAGAGCATATGGACTATCAGACCAATTGTGTGATTGGATTGAGGAGTTCCTAGATAACAGGACGCAGCATGTCATTCTCAATGGAGAGAAGTCTTCCGAAGTAAGAGTGATTTCAGGTGTGCCGCAGGGGAGTGTCATAGGACCGTTGCTATTCACAATATACATAAATGACCTGGTGGATGACATCGGAAGTTTACTGAGGCTTTTTGCAGATGATGCTGTGGTGTATCGAGAGGTTGTAACAATGGAAAATTGTAGTGAAATGCAGGAGGATCTGCAGCGAATTGATGCATGGTGCAGGGAATGGCAATTGAATCTCAATGTAGACAAGTGTAATGTGCTGCGAATACACAGAAAGATAGATCCTTTATCATTTAGCTACAAAATAGCAGGTCAGCAACTGGAAGCAGTTAATACCGTAAATTATCTGGGAGTACGCATTAGGAGTGATTTAAAATGGAATGATCATATAATGTTGATCGTCGGTAAAGCAGATGCCAGACTGAGATTCATTGGAAGGATCCTAAGGAAATGCAGTCCGAAAACAAAGGAAGTAGGTTACAGTACGCTTGTTCGCCCACTGCTTGAATACTGCTCAGCAGTGTGGGATCCGTACCAGATAGGGTTGATAGAAGATATAGAGAAGATCTAACGGAGAGCAGCGCGCTTCGTTACAGGATCATTTAGTAATCGCGAAAGCGTTACGGAGATGATAGATAAACTCCGGTGGAAGACTCTGCAGGAGAGACGCTCAGTGGCTCAGTATGGGCTTATGTTGAAGTTTCGAGAACATACCTTCACCGAAGAGTCAAGCAGTATATTGCTCCCTCCTACGTATATCTCGCAAAGAGACCATGAGGATAAAATCAGAGAGATTAGAGCCCACACAGTGGCATACCGACAATCCTCCTTTCCACGAACAATACGAGACTGGAATAGAAGGGAGAACCGATAGAGGTACTCAAAGTACCCTCCGCCACACACCGTCAGGTGGCTTGCGGAGTATGGATGTAGATAGATGTAGAACGTTCGCTCTACATCGGTTACTCCTTAAGACGCCATTACGGCCTCTAGAAAAAAAAAAAATTAGAATGCGTCTACGCCCATGATGTTTTTGCCGAGTGTAGTTGCCTGGCATAATATCATGGAAGTGTATGCTGTCGTTTACGTACCGATCGGGTATTATGGAACACTTGAGTGCACCCACTGTTCAGTCATATGTTGGTTATAGATGTGGGCACCTGCGGCAACATTTAATCTGTATATCGCGTAAAAAATCTATGATCCTGAGTTACTAACAACGCTATCGCCTTGGATGGCACGGACGACGAAGCTTCACCAATTCTCGGGAAAGATTTGTAGTACTTACTTCCGTGTAGTCTGGAACACCCAAAGGAAATTTTATCTGCGTCCTCATACTTCTCCACAACAATACAAAGATTTCTCCAACATGTGCACTCCGTGAAGATGTTTACAGCAACGTCCGTGGTTAAATTTGAGTCTGTCTATTAGAGAGGCGAGGTGCCTACACAGCCGTCGGCAGACGGACTGCATCCGAACATAAGAGCGTTGAGCATACCGTGTTTCTGACGTCACAGCGGGAGATAGCACATTGGCGAGTCCTTCCGAACGTGCAGAGCAATATCTAGCGTATCAGACATACTGAATTTCAACGTTGTCCAATGAGATGGCAGAACGGCACCTACGTCACATGAACGCCATTTCACTTCAGTACAGAGTTGTGAGGCGCCATATTGGCATTCAGTTGAAGCCCGTAATTATACATGCCGCTTCTGAGCAAAGGCAAATTCAGCATTTCTCGAAAACCCGTCGTTAATAGCGTGATTCGTTGTAGTAAAATGACGACAAACGTCATATTCGTGGTACAAGAATTATTGTGACTTGTGTATTATGAGAGGATGCCATTTGAAGGCAACGGCACATTGAGGATCCATTACAAACGTATTGTTGTAGGTACAATTTGTTATAACATATTTACGATTAAAGCATTCAGGACACGGTAAGAACTTAGGTATGCCCATAGGTACTTCGTGGACATTTTAGCGCAATGAGTGCCGTCACAGATCTGTTTAATAAAACGTTATATGTTGGTGGCACGCGTCCCTCTGCATCAAAATAATTTTTTCCCTAACCTTAGCGCTCTTAATAGGCTGTAGTACTTCCTTATTAGTTTCATGTAAGTATATACTATGATGTTCCATGGGCTTAATATATACGACAGCTTTCACTGCTTACAGTAAGATATTTTGCCTTTTTTAGTCTTGTAATTGGTATGTTGTAAAGATTCTGCTACTGATTAGGATCAGTGATGAAGTACGTACGAGTTTTACTTAAAAGTGATAATGATAAAATAATTATCTTATTTGGAGAACCATTATAAATTTGTATCGCGCTATTTGCAAGACATTTTTATACGCCGACGTCTACATCTACATGGATACTGTGCAAATCACATTTAGGTGCCTGGCAGAGGGTTCATCGAACCACCTTCACAATTCTCTATTATTCCAATCTCGTATAGCGCGCGGAAAGAATGAACACCTATATTTTTCTGTACGTGCTCTGATTCCCTTATTTTATCGTGGTGATCGTTCCTCTCTATGTAGGTCGGTGTCAACAAAATATTTTCGCATTCAGAGGAGAAAGTTGGTGATTGAAATTTCGTGAGAAGATTCCGTCGCAACCATAAACGCCTTTCTTTTAATGATGTCCAGCCCAAATCCTGTATCATTTCTGTGACACGCTCTCCCATATTTCGCGATGTAACAAAACGTACTGCCTTTCTTTGAACTTTTTCGATGTACTCCGTCAGTCCTGTCTGGTAAGGATCCCACACCGCGCAGCAGTATTCTAAAAAGAGGACGGACAAGTGTAGTGTAGGCAGTCTCCTTAGCAGGTATGCTGCCAATAAAACGCAGTCTTTGGTTAGCCTTCCCCACAATACTTTCTATGTGTTCCTTCCAGTTTAAGTTGTTTTGTAATACCTAGGTATTTAGTTGAATTTACGGCTTTTAGATTAGACTGATTTGTCGTGTAACCGAAGTTTAGCGAGTTCCTTTTAGCACTCATTTGGATGATCTCACACTTTTCGTTATTTACGGTCAACTGCCACTTTTCACACCATTCAGATATCTTTTCTAAATCGTTTTGCAGTTTGTTTTGACCTTCTGATGACTTTATTAGTCGATAAACGACAGCGTCATCTGAAAACAACCGAATACGGCTGCTCAGATTGTCTGCAAAATCGTTTATATAGATAAGGAACAGCAAAGGGCCTATAACACTACCATGGGGAACGCCAGAAATCACTTCTGTTTTACTCGATGACTTTCCGTCAATTACTACGAACTGTGACCTCTCTGACAGGAAATCACAAATCCAGTCACATAACTGACGCGATATTCCATAAGCACGCAATTTCAGTACGAGCCGCTAGTGTTGTACAGTGTCAAAAGCCTTCCGGAAATCCAGAAATACGGAATCGATCTGAAATCCCTTGTCAATAGCACTCTTCATGTGAATAAAGAGCTCGTTGTGTTTCATTGGAACGATGTTTTCGAAACCCATGTTGTGTGTCAAATGGCTCTGACCACTACGGGACTTAACTTCTGAGGTCATCAGTCCCCTAGAACTTAGAACTGCTTAAACCTAACTAACCTAAGGACATCACACACATCCATGCCCAAGGCAGGATTCGAACCTGCGACCGTAGCGGTCGCGCGGTTCCAGACTGTAGCGCCTAGAACCGCTCGGCCACTCCGGCCGGCGACTGTGTGTCAATAGACCGTTTCCTTCGAGGTAATCCATAATGTTCGAACACAATATAGGTTCTAAAATCCTGCTGCATGTCGACGGTAACGATATGGGCCTGTAATTTAGTAGATTACTCCTACTACCTTTGTATTGTATGGTAGTGAAACATGGACTGTGGGAAAACCGGAACAGAAGAGAATCGAAGCATTTGAGATGTGGTGCTATAGACGAATGTTGAAAATTGGGTGGACTGATAAGGTAAGGAATGTGGAGGTTCTACGCAGAATCGGAGAGGAAAGGAATATGTGGAAAACATTGATAAGGAGAAGGGACAGGATGATAGGACATCTGCTAAGACATGAGGGAATGACTTCCATGGTACTAGAGGGAGCTGTAGAGGGCAAAAACTGTAGAGGAAGACAGAGATTGGAATACGTCAAGCAAATAATTGAGGACGTAGGTTGCAAGTGCTACTCTGAGATGAAGAGGTTAGCACAGGAAAGGAATTCGTGGCGGGCCGCATCAAACCAGTCAGTAGACTGATGACAAAAAACACCTTTCTTGAATATTGGTGTGACCCGTGCAACTTTCCAGTCTTTGGGTACGGATCTTCCGTCTAGCGAACGGTTGTATATGATTGTTAAGTATGGAACTAATGCATCAGCATACTCCGAAAGGAACCTAATTGGTATACAGTCTGGACCAGAAGACTTGCTTTTATTAAGTGATTTAATATTATTGACTGTAATGGTACTTTCCTTTTTGTCTTACAAGATGTCCATGGATACTGAAGGTTTTCTTTACGTATACTACAGACCAACGTGACTAGCACATGGACTTTGAGGAAATGTACGTTTAAATAGAGCTAAGATAGTAATTTTACGCCGTTTCGTAAACGGTATGATTTACGAAGCAGAATCAGGCGGCAACTCCCGCTGTAGCGCAGCGCATTGCCACCGCGTGTACCACACTGGAGCAGACGTACCGTATGCACAGCTCGCATCGTTTCTGAACGTTCAACAGCACGTTGAACTCTGCGTGCTCAATGTTAACGTACAAAAGCACGGTCCGTGTACCCGATGGCTTACGCACTTACTTTGTATGAGATTTCGTGGAATACGCGGCCGACCGGTGAATTACTCCGTGTGTTTGTGTTTTGTTGGTTCCTCCGATTCCCGTTCCCAGCTTTCTATCACACGTCTGTCCAGAGCATCTCGGTAGTCCGTACTTGGAATTCCAATCCAGCTGGTGTGTCCTGACATGGGAGCTTCTTTGGCGAAGCGATCGACAGACAGCTTCATTGCCTGCGAACCACACTATTGTTTCCACCCGAGCGAAATTAATGGTATGACGTTCACGTATCGATACCGGCACCTCGATAATGACGGTATACAATTGGTTTTTAGTCAAACAGATGTTAAAATTTAGAGCAGACTATCCCAAAGTGTTTGTTGGTAATACACACAGGGTAACCCTAAAGTCCGTAAACATTTGAAGATTCAATGCTTCACGGAATAACTTAGGTAGAGAGATAAAAATTGCCATGTGTACTTGAAATGACGTGGTGTTTTGCTGAAACCAAAAAAGTGCACAATGTTGTGGCGCAACAAGCTAGTCACGCCACACTGAGGAGGAAGCCGAAAGGCACGCGTACACACACGCCGACTGGCGTCAAGTCTGGAACAGGATAAGTTATGACTGCTATAAAGAAAATACGTAGCTTTGGAATATACTTAACTTTTAATCAATCCTTGTGATACATCTCTCTTGACTATACAAATGAGACTCGTAAGATACGTGCACTGTGACAATTGGCGCCTTGCTAAGTCGTAGCCATTAACTTAGCTGAAGGCTATTCTAACTGTCTCTCGGCAAATGAGAGCAAAGGCTTCGTCAGTATAGTCGCTAGCAACGTCGTCGTACAACTGGGGCGAGTTCTCGTACGTCTCTCGAGACCTGCCGTGTGGTGGCGCTCGGTCTGCGATCACACAGTGGCGACACGCGGGTCCGACATGTACTAATGGACCGCGGCCGATTTAAGCTACCACCTAGCAAGTGTGGTGTCTGGCAGTGACACCACACACAAAATGACCGACAGATGGTGCTTCATATGATACAAAAGCAATAATTAACATAACTGATTTTTAGCAAAGACGATGTTCTTTACAAGAATTTTTCAACATGTCGCCCGATATTCAACAGCGATACCTGCGGTCGAGGGACGATAGTGTGAACTGTACTGCACAGTACATCAGCTCGAACAGGGCGGTCGGAAATTCCCGTTACAGACTTCTAGGACTTGTAGATGGGGGTGAGTACATCGTAATTTGAATAGCAATCCATGTCTGGAAACGTCATCCGACGAGACTACACAGCCTCAAGTTAAGGCCGCGGGCGTCTGTAAATGTACGTATACAAGGGGTGATTCCGTGATGATGTTGCAGACTTTCTAGGATGATGGAGAACGATAAATTTATTAATTTGAAGTAGGGATCCCTTTACCGGAAACGAACGAGTCGAAAGTTATAAACGAAAACCGTTCTGATACCTCTGACAGTTGAATACATGTACCGTTTCTTGTGTTGCGAAGAGTGTAGGAGGGCTGGTAACTTTCAGTGGTGGTAGTGTGGACAAAAACGAGAGAAAAAATGTCCGATAAACGTGGGCTCTAAATTGCATACCTGAGGAGCGTTCATCTTCGCTAATGTGAAACACATCTCCTCTACTGAGCAAGTGTTCATAGCTGTTAAGGTTTGACACATTCCAGTTGTCTTCACTTCATTAAACTCTAGTGTGGCAGTCTGTCAGTCGAAAGGAGGCGATCGCGCTGAATCTGAATGCAGTGGCAGGGGTTATGAGAAGCGGCCGCGAAATGCTCCGCAGAATTTTCTCGCATAAGTTCGCCCCGAGCTGTTCTGAGTCGTCTTGCCTACAGGCCGGCGCCATTTCGCTCTCAACCGATTCGTAACAAATTCCTCGGCACACCACGCACGCATAAGACGCTCCATTCGCAAGTTATGTTATGGCACGAGTTCCTTTACGCGTGCGATGGAGAGAGATAATAGCAAGTGTGTGTGTGTGTGTGTGTGTGTGTGTGTGTGAGAGAGAGAGAGAGAGAGAGAGAGAGACATTTTCCGCTCGCTTCGTAACTTCGGCAGGCGAGATTCAAGGCCGCGCAACACAATTCCGCCAGCAGCCAAGGAACCGCTTCGCACTGGACCACGAATCACACGCTAAACGCTCCGTAAACATCTGCACAAAACAGCAACAGGGACCTGGCGAATGCCCGAGTGCACACCACAACAATACTCGCTGCCGAAGCCAGTAAATGTTTCACCACGGCGCCGCCACGTGATCCTGGGAACATGTCGCAACTATTATTAAAACCAATACGGGTTTAACGAACTCTCTTAAACGCGAGTACACTGTAAAATTACTGTCGTAAAGAATAACCACGTCAGTCCTGACAGCTACGGTTCGAATGGATCTGAGATGGAGGAAACGCACGTACGCACGGCCTATAGAAGAGAGCAATAAAACGCACCCGTGTCAGCAATATACCAACGATGACAGTCCGACATCACACAATAAGTACTGGACACTTAGCTAAACCTTTTACGGGCGAACTTAACAATGTACGCGACTTACAATCATCTGTAGCGTGTCCATCTCAAATAGTAACCCCAATATGCAGAAATTGAGACATTACGTGCTTTTTGCTGTACAATACCAACAATTCAAATAGTCTTTTTCTCTACTGGAACAATCAGCATTGCGTCCACGGCAACTCAATAGTAAAGATTTTTGATATAGCTTAAGACACAATAGTTTTTAAAACAACTATTGTAATGATTGTGACGATTTGTAATTTTTTGTAAGTGCAGTTGAAAATAGTTCTATAGCCGACATTAACTTCTACGTGGGTATTATTAAAGACCGTCCTGAGCAAACATACACTTTTGTCGGCGATTATGCCACCCTTAAAATTTTTTCCTAATGACCACACGGCCGTACCTGAAGTAATTTATCTAAATGGCTCGTTAAATGTGCGTCCTAGACGTCTTATGCATGTATGCAAACGTCTGGTGATAGTAGAGTAGTGTAATAAAGTTATGTGACACTCGTGTTGTTGTTCTCACTTTAAAAAATTTTGTAATAGAGTTATTCTGTCATGGGGTGGGATGAAAGCATACCATGGCTGTATGGTACGTTAAGTCTGAAGCACAAGCACTGCATTTATGACATATTTAAACCATTCAGTTGCTCCTCCTCGTAATCAGTTTTTGACGAAATGTTCACGATCAGTTGGTCACAGTACAAGAGCGTGTCGCAATAATGACACGAACTACTGATTAACTGCGTCATGCTTCTGAATACCATGGTACCAGTGAAATCGACCAGCTTTTCTTTCCGAACAATTACGTTTCTGTGTGTATAAATGACACAAAATCATACGACTCTACGACTGCTGTCAGTAGGTATGGTAATTTTCCGTATTTTTCGATTTTGTAATTTTTTAATTATACATGTTTAAGAGTTTCGGCTTAAGCCATCGTTAGAACCACTTTAAAAAGAACACCGATACAATGTACCCCGTCGAATTCATGGACACTTTATGGCACCGTTAGACAAGGAATTTTTATGAGATATAGTTCATCGACATTCTTTTAATATAATTTTGATTGATACTCCGAAAACCATATAATCTATTTTTAGCTGCACAAACGAAGTTTAAACCTATATCATGGAATGGAACACTTGTTTATACACGGAGACAGAGTAGCTTGGTGACAATTTTCACCATCCATTCTTTACGCTCCGTGCAAATGCAAATTTTCAGAAAGAAAATTGTGGAAATTAAAAGCAACGAACAGATAAACAGTAATTCGTCTCAGTAATTTACTGTAGCCGTCTGATGAATGGTTTGTTCAAAACCGGTAATGGTGTGGAACAATAAAATTGATTTGAAAAGTCATCAATTCTGTGGTTGGTAGTTGTATCACAACTCATTGTCATATACTCTCCAAGTGCTTTCACTGTCGCACAGAAAACGTTTTCACGGGTCATTTCACTTTTACTATCGGTAAAACATGTGTTTCCACTTTTAGTCAGCATGCGTTTACTGCGTTTCAAAGATTTGCACGTCAAAGCGGTCCATGGTAAACGGGAGTACTTCCAAGGTCGCTCGTCAGTCTGCTCTTTCCACGTTCTTTGGAACGCTCCGAAGTTTTCCTTCAGAGGCCCTACTGTAAACATCGGATCTTACTGTTTACATAATTGAGATATTAGCTCTATGCAGTTGTATGAAGCACGGCGGTTCGGGAGATAATATGATGGGGAGTTAATGAACGCAACGACACGGAGAGTCGAGTTATGGATCGTAAAGCAATATAATATGCAGGCCGGTCGACACAACAAAACCTGACAATGTCGGGCAAAGCGCTAGGCGTCATACCGGTGCACTGCTTGAATAGAAACAGAACGTAAAAAGCATTTTTTTGTACTGAAATAAATCTTTGATCGCCTGACAGGCGCTATAACTTCACACATAGACATGTTCGTTAGGCAACAACATCGTGTTTTTGTTTATATTGTAAACGGGCAATCGCGGAAACGGGCTACCAAATATGCGTGTACCTTACTAACTACAGTTACAGTGCAACAGCGCCGGAATGTTGCTTGGAGAACGCGGTCCGATAAAGTGATTTCTCACTGATGTTTAAGGCAATGTTTGCAGTGACAGCTCGCGCTGTCGCAACAGGCACGTAGAACGGTCGATCGCCGTCACTCATGGCAGCCGCCCAAGACAGTCAAAGCCGTGTGTAAACAGCCAGCAGGAACGCTGGAGAACGACTGCCCCTCTCCCATCCTGCAATACGCCCATCTACTCCGCTGCTCAGAAGACGACGAAAGCGGCGTCGGCCATCTTTGCCAGCAATTGGCTGACACACACACACACACACACACACACACACACACGAAATCTCCTCCAGCTAAACACAAACAAGGTGACAACCGTAGCGCAATCTCCTCTCGGGCAAGCAGAAACCGCAGATAGTTGCTAGACGCTGGCGAGGCCGTCTGAACAAGTGACTACGGAACAAGGCGGGGAGAGAGCTTGCTGGAGAACGGCGAGGGGGAGGGGGGCAAAGGGAGGGGGAGGAAGCGAGCGACGTAGTAGGCCTAGGCGAGAGTGAGCGAGCGTTTACACTCACCTCTGTCCCGCTGCGCTCCGGTCGACCCTACTGCAAACACAGCGCACAGCAGAAGAAGCAGGGACGCCATAAATACGCAATCATCTGGACGAACGGTCGGGCGCAGTCGGGTGCGCAACGCAGGTCCGCCGCCCAGCGGCTCTCACTCGACACTGCGCGCAAGGATACACACGCGGCCATCCCGCTCCCCGCCAGCCGCGCCGCACTGCTCGCGCCGTCTGCCTCCGCCGCGCGCGTTCCGCCGCTCGCCGCCAGAGCGCGCGCGAGACGCATCATGGCGGCGCTGTGTTCGTCCGGCAACAAAAAAGATGAAAGCTGCATTCTTCGTTTGTTGTGTTTACTGTCCACCCTCTCTGCTACGGCTATTTATTTCTGTATAGATCTCAAACGCGGTAGATGTAGCTGGTAAGTTTTAAATCACCATATCATTTGCAACTACTTTGTCGTAGCCCGATACGAGCTGCTGTGACAGGTTCGTCTGCTCAGGTTATTGTTTAGGCCCATAAATACCTTTGTCATAGCTTGTTTAAAGGATAATCTGCGGTACTTTTACCATATCTTTTATAAAAGTTAGAGTGTGGTCGTGGCTTTTATAAAATATTGATCAAAAATCTTCGATAGTGTAATACTGGCGTTTGCGACTTTTGTGGCGTTTTTAAGGTCGGAAACGGAGGCAGAAGTCATGAAAGCAGCTTGCGTCGTTTTGACGATAAAACTTATCCGTTGCAAATAAAAAAATTAGTACAGTTGCACCAGTTACTCCTTCCTTTCCGAATTATGAAAAACATCTTGTAATGGTGCTTTTGGTTTGCGTTCGTGATTTACGTTGTGCAACAGAAAATAGTAATTATTATTTTTAGCATAAGATATGTACCCTTGTTCTTCTCTGCTATTCATACATGCAGGAGTAACGGTATTTTAAAGTGTTAAAGCAAATCTTTCATCGTGCTGATCAAATTTCTAAATTGCTATTATCGTTTTCAACGACCGAATAACATCGTCTTCAAACCAACAGACCTATATCTAATTTTCTGCTATATTGAGACTTCATCGGCATGTCATCCTTTTTCGTTTTATTGAGAGAACCATATGGGGAAAGGAACACGAATATTGCTTTTTAAATAAACACTTTATGTTTCAATGTACTTTCACTATCGTACTAGATTATGTTCACTTCAAGAGTCTGTTGACATCGTGTTCTTTAATGTATGCGTTTTTTGTACAGCTATTACGTTGAACGAACTGACTGCACTTTGTTTAGGTTGGCGGCGCAGGACATAGGATAGGTTATTAGCACCGGAAGTAATCTTCGTCCACAAATGAGCTTAAAAGTAATAAAACCTTTCGTCGTGTCCGTTCAAATAAAATACGAGTACACATTCACAAACACGCACTCACACTTACTAAAAAACACTTCCTTAATGTTTCAGGTTTCTCCATTTGTCAAAAGAAAACTATTAATAGTAGTTTGTTTCACCAATTCATGTGGCTGGCTGACAGGCATAAAAATGGAAGAGCTGACCGTATATTTTTAGTTGCAACAGAATGAAACAGATGGTTCGGTGATGATCATAGCCATCCGTAAATGCAGTATTTGTGTCAGGGGCGGAGGAGGCAAGCTTCTAAAATCACCTTTTTTTTTATTCTTTCAGTCGTGCTATGACAAGTGCACGAGTATTCAAACGTCCGATAATCGGCATTTTTTCGTGGATGTACGTACTATCCGTCTGCAACTAAATGAAAGATAGATTGTTTTTTTGCCATACTCTGTCCCCCATTTTTATTTATGAATCATCTTCAGTGGCCTGTAATACACGTCTGTTTCTTTGTAGACAATAAATGTATTATGTAGTAGTTACAAAATGTAAATATGCTAGTTTTTCTGATGTTAATCTCTTGTTTATTCGGGGTACAAACAACTATCGCAGCCCAAGTTTAGTGAGTTTGTTACAAGTATGTTAAAATGTTACATTTTCTCATTGGAAATCGTAACACCAGGCGATAATTCAACCTCACGAAACTTCTTCTGCAAAAGTTGCTTCTAAGCACAATGGATCATGTCAGACGGCCACAAAAACAGTAAAAAGAACATAAGTGATCTAGATGTGTAGTACATGGCAGCACTCCTCTTGCAAAGTTCAGCACACATTCATTCATTGTTCAGACTCAGTGCCGTCATTCTTTGCCGCCGACCCTTTGTGGTAGTTTTTCACCATGCCACCCAAAGAATCGTTTCTGCATCTAATTTTGATGCAAGGAAAGCTTAAAGTTGAGTCCTGCCGCGCTTCTGAAAAGTTCGTTTTCATAAACGATGGAAAGCCGCAGCCTATGCTGAACCACTTTTTCGGAAAAAGTTTTATTTTTTGAATAAAAAAATAAAAATAACCGATCTTGGATAAGTAGTTCACAAACGATTACAGGGAATTTTTACTTGATAATGAGCTACAGTTTCAAATACTAAAATTCAACATAGCTGTAATAGGTGTAGATGTACTAGCTAAATCAGCATATGAAAATTTGTGACGAATCGGGATTTGAACCTGGCTTTCCCGCCTATCACGAACGGTCGCCTTATCACTTAGGTTGTCCAAGCATGTTCCCCGGACCGAACCAAACTTCCACATGTCACACACCTATCTGTTTCTTCCCATAGATTATTACTTCATTGAAGGGAAACAATTTGGTAAAAATGAAGTGGCTATCATTCCGGTATTGGTCGTACTTCGAAGTTAAGTCAATGTCCATTGTTCGAAGAATTTATAGTGAATTATGAGTGCAAATTGCGATTGGTAATGTACATCTACATCTACATTCATACTCCGCAAGCCACCCAACGGTGTGTGGCGGAGGGCACTTTACGTGCCGTTGTCATTACCTCCCTTTCCTGTTCCAGTCGCGTATGGTTCGCGGGAAGACGACTGCCGGAAAGCCCCCGTGCGCGCTCGACTCTCTAATTTTACATTCCTGATCTCCTCGGGAGGTAGAAGTAGGGGGAAGCAATATATTCGATACCTCATCCAGAAACGCACCACATTTTCTAAGGACTCACCCAATGAATCTCAACCTGGCACCCGCCTTACCAACAATTAATTTTATATGATCATTCCACTTCAAATGTGAGGGAAGAAGAAATTCTTATGCTTCAGCCCCTAGACATTCACTGCTACAAATAGGCGTCACCCGAAGATTCCCATATCGATCTTTGCTGTGCGGTCTGGATCCACCTTCTTTCCCGCATGTCGCTGGATGTCGTCTCACCATCTCGGACGCCACCGCATCATTGTTTTGGTCTATTTTAAGTTGTTTCTAGCCACGTGTCCTGCCCAGCGCTTCAGTCTCACTGTCCGCCCGACAACGTCATAGATATCTGCTCTTCTCCTTTTTTCTTTGTTCTTAATCCTGTCTGTCGGACTCACTCCAAGTTTTGTTTTCTCTATCGCCCTTTGACAGACTATGAGTCCATTTGCACCACTTGTTGCAAAGGTTATTGTTTCTAGCCCGTACATTGTTACTGGCAGGGTGCGTGTGTCATATTTATTTTATTTAGCGCATGGCTCATAACATCACAGTAAAAAATTACAGAAACAACACGATTAAAAAAAAATCACATATGTATAAACAGAACAGTAAATAACAGTTGCCGGCCGCGGTGGTCTAGCGGTTCTAGGCGCTCAGTCCGGAACCGCGCGACTGCTACGGTCGCAGGTTCGAATCCTGCCTCGGGCATGGATGTGTGTGATGTCCTTAGGTTAGTTAGGTTTAATTAGTTCTAAGTTCTAGGTTAGGTTTAATTAGTTCTAAGTTCTAGGCGACTGATGACCTCAGAAGTTAAGTCGCATAGTGCTCAGAGCCATTTAAGCCCAAATAACAGTTTGTATATAAGGACACCACCAATTGTAAAATTACACTCACAGAAGAGCAATCACAAACAAACGTCCAGCTTAGATAATATATAGTCGATTGCCTCTTGGGTCGCCATTAGGAAATCCTGTGGGTCACCCTCGTATGCCCTTAGTGGGCATTCCTGCAAGATGTGTTTGACCGTCTGTCTCTCAGCACCACGGTCGCAAGCGACCGAAGGAAGTTTACCACATCTGTGTAAGGAGTCGGCGCATCACCCACAGTTGGTTCTGATGCGATTAAGAGCTGACCAAACTTTGCGAGGGCACTCAAATCCTTTTGGTTTACTAAAGATGCATGGCATACTGTGGCAGTTTATTGCTGTTCTGCTCTCCCATTCCTCTTTCCATCGGTCATTTATTTTAAAGTTGGTTTGGTGCAGCGCCTGTGCGGTCTTTAGTGGAGGATGCCTAGACCGGAGTCGGTTTCCTTGGATGAAGTGAGTTTCTTCATGGATTTGCAATTGAGGGTTGGTCATGATTTTTTGAAATTCTCTAACCAGAGCGTGTTCTCGGCGCAGGTTAGGAGGGGCTATGTTACTGAGAACGGGCAGCCACACTGTAGGAGTTGGCCTGGTTGTGCCTGATACAATACGCATTGTTGCATTAAGTTGGCTTTCTACCATGTGTGTGTGTTTGCTGTTGAGCCACACTGGGGCACAGTATTCTGCCACTGGGTACACCAAGCCAAGTGCGGATGTTCTTAAGGTAGATGCTGTGGAGCCCCAAGTGGTGCCACAGAGCTACTGCAGTATGTTGCGTGTTTTAAGTTTCGCTGCAGTTTTCGTCAGGTGTTCTTTGAATGTTAGTGTCCTATCTAGGGTAACCCCAAGGTACTTTGGGTGTTTGTTGTGATTTAGTATTTTTCCGTCAAGATATACATGTGGTTCTCTGTTGGCCATTTTGTTGTTCAAATGGAAGGCACATACTTCCGTCTTTGTAGCACTAGGCTGTAGCCTCCATTTTGTAAAGTACTCGCTGAGAATCCCTAGGTCACTCGTAAGGATATCTTCGGCAGTTTCTATATTTCTGTGGGCTGTTGCCAGAGCCCAGTCGTCAGCATAACCAAATTTGCGCTGGTTGCAGGCATTTCAGCGATGTAAAGGCTGAAAAGAAGGGGCACAAGGACAGCCTTGTGGGAGTCCATGTGAGGTGCCAGGGCTGGCAGTGTATTTAACACTAAATTCTTCTAGAATCTTCATATGTAAATGATGCTCTAAAAGGAAAGTTTCATTAACGTAGTGAGAAATGAAAGGGTTGCTCTACCGATTAACAGAATGAATGTTCTGTCCAAAATAACAATATGATTTATTATGACTAAACTCAAAATAATAAACAACACACATGAAACATTTACAATACTTCAAATTGGCTCAAATTGGATACTCAAATAAATGCTGTGAAGGTGAAGTTGTCCCTAAACTAGATTGTGACATTTATGACGAAGTGGTATGTGGAGCCAATTCCTTGCAACTCAAATCTTAAGAGAAACACACAGCCAACCCAACATTAATTGCTGTTACAGTAGTGAGAACTCAGACAATGAACACCTAAGACAGAACAAAGTTAGAAAAAGACGAACAGGCGCGCTCTGCTGAGCTCTGATTATCACCTAGGAAAACCCTAATCTGCCAATGCTGCGGACATACATTACCAAGCTGTCTTCTTAACTGCAAGAACACGATGTGGCGTACCAGAGGCGATGGCTGGTTGCTTCGACGTCCCGTCGTGGTGATGATAATGTCGCGAGTATAGCACAAAACAAATTATCCTGGTCTGGTTGTTCCAGACTAAAGATCTAGCAATACAAATGCGCCTCTGAGGGAGACGAAGAAGGCTCGCCACACAATCACTGACGGTACAGTGATTGATTTTAACAAACGAAGTCACACAGTAACTCCGATACAGTCAACTTTAGCCAAAACTGTTCAAGACAGACAACATAGGCCGCTTGTACGCAGAACGCTCAATTGCCAACTGTACTCGGAAAGTTACGTTGAAGTCAAAACTTCAGCAACTTCGTCAAACAGTTACAATTAAAAAAAAGTATATTAGACAGCCAACGGAAGGCAGGCTGTCCAGAGCAGCGAGAGCTCGGTCTTGTAACCTACTCCGACCGAAAGGCGAGAGCCGACTTCTCAAGAGCACCCGTACAAGCCAAACGCAGAACATTCCCGCCCCCACGACAGTGGCTGTGGTTAAACGTTCCAATCACCAACTCGAAAACTGGCGGAAAATTCCACCCCTTTGCCGACGCACTACTAGTCCACCAATGGAGATTCTTGGCGCCAATTTCTGCGCCGATTTTGCTACGTCACGGAGCTATGCGCTGAGCAAGCCAATCACAGTTACGATTTTGCAGAAAACGCGGGAATTTGCCCGCCAAGACTGCCTGGGAACACAAGTCATTCCCACGCCTTGCTGGTAGCCCGCCAGAAAGTATTTTCACTAAGTTTCTGCGAAGTAACGGAATCTCTAGCCCAGCCGCCCCTTCTGGCCCCTCTGGGCGTGTCGCTCCCGCTCTTATGACAATGTGGGCGTCTGGAAAGCATCCACTCGACTCCCTCACACCTGTCGGCTTAACCCTTTCAAGCTCAGGAGAACTCGCCTGTCAGCGGACCACGCTGCGTGGGAAGTCCGCGTGTGAAGGAATAGCAACTTTTCACCACATGCAATCACAGAGGAAAATCGAATTACTCAGGGTAAAACAGAAATATGAGAGGGGGCTCATACCACCTCTCATCCATTATTGAGTTTGATCTGTTTACTTCTCTCATTCCCATTATAACTTGGAAGGTTCTGTTTGACAACATATCATGGGGTGTAAAGTTAGTTCGCCTCCACGTGGTGCACCCTGGGTAACGCTAAATGAACTAACACAACTGGCGGCAGACCGAACGAAGGAGAATTCCTGCCCCACATCACAGTGAACCAGAACGACAAACAAAGCGTGTGTCATAAAGTTTCCTTTTTAAGCATTCTGTGCCTCAGTCTGTAAAAACGGAACCCTTATACACTGAATAGCCAAAGAAATTGGTACACCTGCCTAATATCGTGTAGGGACCCCGTGAGCAAGCAGAAGTGCCGCAACACGGCGTGGCATGGCCTCGACTAATGTCTGAAGTAGTGCTGGAGGGAACTGACACCGTCAGTCCTGCAGAACCGCCCATAAATCCGCAATAGTACGAAGGGGTGGTGATCTCTTCTGAACAGCACGTTGCAGGGCATCCCAGATATGTTAAAAAAAAAAAAAAAACGTTCAAATGTGTGTGAAATCTTATGGGACTTAACTGCTAAGGTCATCAGTCCCTAAACTTACACTCTTTTTTTTTTCATCAGTCTACTGACTGGTTTGATGCGGCCTGCCACGAATTCCTTTCCTGTGCTAACCTCTTCATCTCAGAGTAGCACTTGCAACCTACGTCCTCAATTATTTGCTTGACGTATTCCAATCTCTGTCTTCCTCTACAGTTCTTGCCCTCTACAGCTCCCTCTTGTGTTAGCAGATGTCCTATCATCCTGTCCCTTCTCCTTATCAGTGTTTTCCACATATTCCTTTCCTCTCCAATTCTGCGTAGAACCTCCTCATTCCTTACCTTATCAGTCCACCTAATTTTCAACATTCGTCTATAGCACCACATCTCAAATGCTTCGATTCTCTCCTGTTCCGGTTTTCCCACAGTCCATGTTTCACTACCATGCAATGCTGTACTCCAGACGTACATCCTCAGAAATTTCTTCCTCAAATTAAGGCCGGCATTTGATATTAGTAGACTTCTCTTGGCCAGAAATGCCTTTTTTGCCGTAGCGAGTCTGCTTTTGATGTCCTCCTTGCTCCGTCCGTCATTGGTTATTTTACTGCCTAGGTAGTAGAATTCCTTAACTTCATTCACTTCGTGACCATCAATCCTGATGTTAAGTTTCTCGCTGTTCTCATTTCTACTACTTCTCATTACCTTCGTCTTTCTCCGATTTACTCTCAAACCATACTGTGTACTCATTAGACTGTTCATTCCGTTCAGCAGATCATTTAATTCTTCTTCACTTTCACTCAGGATAGCAATGTCATCAGCGAATCGTATCATTGATATCCTTTCACCCTGTATTTTAATTCCACTCCTGAACCTTTCTTTTATTTCCATCATTGCTTCCTCGATGTACAGATTGAAGAGTAGGGGCGAAAGGCTACAGCCTTGTCTTACACCCTTCTTAATATGAGCACTTCGTTCTTGATCGTCCACTCTTATTATTCCCTCTGGGTTGTTGTACATATTGTATATGACCCGTCTTTCCATATAGCTTACCCCTACTTTTTTCAGAATCTCGAACAGCTTACACCATTTTATATTGTCGAACGCTTTTTCCAGGTCGACAAATCCTATGAAAGTGTCTTGATTTTTCTTTAGCCTTGCTTCCATTATTAGCCGTAACGTCAGAATTGCCTCTCTCGTCCCTTTACTTTTCGTAAAGCCAAACTGATCGTCACCTAGCGCATTCTCAATTTTCTTTTCCATTCTTCTGTATATTATTCTTGTAAGCAGCCTCGATGCATGAGCTGTTAAGCTGATTGTGCGATAATTCTCGCACTTGTCAGCTCTTGCCGTCTTCGGAATTGTGTGGATGATGCTTTTCCGAAAGTCAGATGGTACATCGCCAGACTCATATATTCTACAAACCAACGTGAATAGTCGTTTTGTTGCCACTTCCCCCAATGATTTTAGAAATTCTGATGGAATGTTATCTATCCCTTCTGCCTTATTTGACCGTAAATCCTCCAAAGCTCTTTTAAATTCCGATTCTAATACTGGATCCCCTCTCTCTCTACTCTACTTAACCTAAATTATCCTAAGGACAAACACACACACACACACCCATGCCCGAGGGAGGACTCGAACCTCCGCCGGGACCAGCCGCACAGTCCATGACTGCAGCGCCTTATACCGCTCGGCTAATTCCACGCGGCGCATCCCAGATATGGTCAATAATATTCGTGTCTGGGGATTTAGGTGGCCAGCGGAAGTGTTCTTGGAGCCACTCTGTAGCAATTCTGGACGTGTGGGATGTCGCATTGACCTGCTGGAATTACCCAAGTCCGTCGGAGTGCACAATAGACATAAATGGATGAATGCGATCAGACAGGATGCTTACGTACAAGTAACCTGTCAGATCCGTATCGAGACGCATCCGGGTCCCATATCACTCCAAATGCATACACCCCACACCATTACAGAGCCTTCACAAGCTTCAACAGTCCCCTGCTGACATGCAAGTTCCACGGATTCATTAGGTTGTCTCCATATTCGTGCGCGTCCATCCGCTCGATACAATATGAAACGAAAATAGTCAGACCAGGCAACATGTTTCCAGGCGAGGCGCAAAGCTTGTGTCGTTGGGGCTCCGAAAGCCCATACCGATTATGTTTCGTTGAATGGTTCTCGTGCTGACACTTGTTGATGGCCGAGCACTGAAATCTGCTGCAGTTTGCGGAAGGGTTGCACTTCCGTCACGTTGAACGATTCTCTTCAGTCGTCATTGGTCCCGTTCTTGCGGGATCTTTTTCCGGCCGGAGGTTTGATGTTTTACCGGATTCCTGATTTATTTATTTATTTAGCGTATGGCAAGTACAAGTCACGTATAAAAAACCTAAAAGTACATAACACACAAAACAGTTACAATATCACAAACAAACATCTAGGTTAGAAATATAATCGATTGCACTGTTAGTCGCATCCATGAAGTCCCTTGTTGGCCCAGGGTAGGCCCTCAGAGGGCATTCTACCACGATATGGTGAATTGTCTGCCTGTCAGCGCCGCAGTCGCACTGTGGTGATGGCACTATGCTCCATTTGTACAAGGAGTCCGCACAGCGGCCGTGGCTCGTCCTGATCCTGTTAAGGGTAGACCAGATTTTGCGGGGCAAATCAAAGCCCCGAGGTCTCTTAGATGTTCCCATTAACCTGAGGCGGTGTCTTTTCCTCCCATTCTTCTCTCCAGCGGTCCTCAAGAATAAAAGCGTTCTTTACCAGATCTTTGGCACTTGCGAGAGGGGGGTGTCTGGATTTCAATGTCTTTTGCTCAATTCCATTACTCAGGGTGTGGATAGGAAGATCTGGGCTATTTTGGATTTTTCGACACTCCCTGACAAGTGCGTGTTCTCTGCGCAAATGTGGCGGCGGGATATGGCTCAATACAGGCAGCCATTGGACAGGAGTTGACCTGATCGTTCCAGAGATAATCCTCATCGTTTGGTTCAAGACTGCATCCACCTTCTTGATGTGAGCACTATTTAACCATATTGGGGAACAGTACTCTGCTGCAGAATAGACAAGTCCTAGTGCAGAGCTACGCAGAACGGAGGCAGTGGACCCCCAACTAGTGCCACAAAGCTTTTGGACAATGTTGTTTCTAGTTCTGACTTTTTCAGCAGTGTTTACAAGGTGTTGTTTATAGCTCAACGTTCTATCGAGTGTCACGCCCAGATACTTTGGTGTTCTATTATATGGAAGAATGCCGCCATCAAAGCGGATCTTGAGCTCTTTGTTTGCTAATTTGTTATTCAGGTGGAAACAAGTGGCCTCTGTTTTGGATGGGCTGGGTTGGAGCCTCCAGTCACGGAAGTATTTTCCTAGAGTGGTCAAATCGCTGGATAGTGTGATCTCAGTTTCCTCCATCACTCGGTGTTGTGTGGCCAAGGCCCAGTCGTCCGCATATCCGAACATTTTGGATCTCGTCCTAGGCATATCGGCTATATACATGCTGAAAAGCAGTGGAGCCAGTACTGAACCTTGGGGCAGGCCATTATTAAGTTTAATGAATTTACACGGTACACTCGCACGGGATATTCCCCACTTCATCGCTACCTCGGAGATGCTGTGTCCCTTCGGTCGTGCGTTAACTGTAACACCACGTTCAAACTCACTGTAGTCTTCATAACCTGTCATTGTAGGAGCAGTAACGGATCTAACAACTGCGGCGGACACTTGTTATCTTGGTCGTTACCGACTCTAGTGCCGTATTCTGCCTCTTTACGTAGCTCTGTATTTGAATTCGCATGCCTGTACCAGCTTCTTTGGCGCTGCAGTGTATATTTTGATACTCGAAGTAGTTCCTGTTGACCTGTAATCATGAAAAGCAGCAAGAAGTTTCACAGTAGAAGTAAAGGCAAAAAATCCGAAAATTATTAATCTAAAATTATACAGGGTGGTCCATTCATAGTGACCGGGCCAAATATCTCACGAAATAAGCATCAAACGAAAAAACTACGAACAACGAAACTCGTCCAGCTTGAAGGGAGAAACCAGATGGCCCTATGGTTGGCCCGCTAGATAGCACTGCCATAGGTCAAAACCGGAACAGAAGAGAATCGAAGCATTTTGAGATGTGGTGCTATAGACGAATGTTGAAAATTAGGTGGACTGATAAGGTAAGGAATGAGGAGGTTCTACGCAGAATCGGAGAGGAAAGGAATATGTGGAAAACACTGATAAGGAGAAGGGACAGGATGATAGGACATCTGCTAAGACATGAGGGAATGACTTCCATGGTACTAGAGGGAGCTTTAGAGGGCAAAAACTGTAGAGGAAGACAGAGATTGGAATACGTCAAGCAAATAATTGAGGACGTAGGTTGCTACTCTGAGATGAAGAGGTTAGCACAGCAAAGGAATTCGTGGCGGGCTGCATCAAACCAGTCAGTAGACTGATGACCAAAAAAAAAAGCTCAAAGAGATATCAACTGCGTTTTTTAAAAATAGGAACCCCCATTTTTTATTACATATCCGTGTAGTACATAAAGAAATATGGATGTTTTAGTAGGACCACTTTTTTCGCTTGTGATAGATGGCGCTGTAATAGTCACAAACGTGTAAGTACGTGGTATCACGTAACATTCCGCCAGTGCGGACGGTATTTGCTTCGTGATACGTTACCCGTGTTAAAATGGACCGTTTACCAATTGCGGAAAAGGTCGATAACGTGTTGATGTACGGCTATTGTGATCAAAATGCCCAACGAGCGTGTGTTATGTATGCTGCTCCGTATCCTGGACATCATCCAAGGGTCCGGACCGTTCGCCGGATAGTTACGTTATTTAAGGAAACGGGAAGTGTTCAGCCACATGTGAAACGTCAGCCACGATCTGCAACAAATGATGATGCCCAAGTAGGTGTTTTAACTGCCGTCGCGGGTAATCCGCACATCAGTAGCAGACAAATTGCGCGAGAATCGACAATCTCAAAAACGTCGGTGCTGAGAATGCTACATCAACATCGATTGCACCCGTACCATATTTCTATGCACCAGGAATTGCATGGCGACGACTTTGAGCGTCACGTACAGTTCTGCCACTGGGCAGAAGAGAAATTACGGGACGACAACAGATTTCTTGCACGCGTTCTATTTAGCGACGAAGCGTCATTCACCAACAGCTGTAACGAAAACAGGCATAATATGCACTATTGGGCAACGGAAAATCCACGATGGCTGCGACAAGTGGAACATCAGCGACCTTGGCGGGTTAATATGGTGCGGCATTATGGGAGGAAGGATAATTGGCCCCCATTTTATCGATGGCAATCTAAATGGTGCTGTGTATGCTGATTTCCTACGTAATGTTCTACCGATGTTACTACAAGATGTTTCACTGCATGACAGAATGGCGATGTACTTCCAACATGATGGACGTCCGGCACATAGCTCGCGTGCGGTTGAAGCGGTATTGAATAGCATATTTTATGACAGGTGGATTGGTCGTCGAAGCACCATACCATGGGTCGCACGTTCACTGGATCTGATGTCCCCGGATTTCTTCCTGTGGGGAAACGTGACAACGCCTGACAACATGCGTCGGCGCATTGTCAATGCATGTGCGAACATTACGGAAGGCGAACTACTCGCTGTTGAGAGGAATGTCGTTACACGTATTACCAAATGCATTCTGGTTGACGGACATCATTTTGAGCATTTATTGCATTGATGTGGTATTTACAGGTAATCACGCTGTAACAGCATGCGTCCTCAGAAATGATGAGTTCACAAAGGTACATGTATCACATTGGAACAACCGAAGTAGAATGTTCAAACGTACCAACGTTCTGTATTTTAATTTAAAAAACGTACCTGTTACCAACTGTTCGTCTAAAATTGTGAGCCATATGTTTGTGACTATTAAAGCGCCATCCATCACAAAGCGCACATTTGGCCCGGTCACGATCAAAGGTCCACCCTGCATAACACGAATAAATATTTTTTGTTATTTTTATGTCTGTCTGTTAAGACCCACTTTTCTCCTGAACAGTCTGGCGTATCATATTCTGATTTATGTCATCAAGGTCTGTGGTCCCTTGTCGGTGTAAAAATTTTAAGCTTCTAAGGCAATGCCTTCAAAAGATTCGGTCATTTGTGTAACGTATTTTGACATTTGAAAACTCACACATCAAAACATGTGGGGTACATCCTGTTGACGTAAACTCTTGAAATTTGGCAAGAAGCAAGATTTCACAGTAAAATTAAAGTTAAAGAAACCTGAAATTTGTTAAATTGCAAGCATATCGCATAAAAATGTCTATTTGCCATTAAGAGAAATGACGTTCGTCATCCATCAAAAATCATAATAGATGAACATTGCTGCATGCAAACATAAAATGCAAGTTGTAATCGTGTTTTAGTAAGTAAATAAAAATATTGTATTTAACTTCTATACTACACAAATAAACAAATTTCCCATAGTCGCCTCTTTTTGTATGTCCAGGTAAGCCTGAAGGATTTCTGTAGTGGTTTTGATACAGTTTTGAATTCCTGCGACCGATATTTTGCCAGTATCTATATCGAAAACAGGCAAAAGTCATTGAGATTCTCGATTTCCAGGATGGGTGAAATGTCTATACAGGGTGTTACAAAAAGGTACGGCCAAACTTTCAGGAAACATTCATTACACACAAATAAAGAAAAGATGTTATGTGGACATGTGTCCGGAAACGCTTAATTTCCATGTTAGATCTCATTTTAGTTTCGTCAGTATGTACTGTACTTCCTCGATTCACCGCCAGTTGGCCCAATTGGAGGAAGGTAATGTTGACTTCGGTGCTTGTCTTGACATGCGACTCATTGCTCTACAGTACTAGCATCAAGCACATCAGTACGTAGCATCAACAGGTTAGTGTTCATCACGAACGTGATTTTGCAGTCAGTGCAATGTTTACAAATGCGGAGTTGGCAGATGCCCATTTGATGTATGGATTAGCACGGGGTAATAGCCGTGGCGCGGTACGTTTGTATCGAGGCAGATTTCCAGAACGAAGGTGTCCCGACAGGAAGACGTTCGAAGCAATTGATCGGCGTCTTAGTACGGAACATTCCAGCCTATGACTTGCGACTGGGGAAGACCTAGAACGACGAGGACACCTGCAATGGACGAGGCAATTCTTCGTGCAGTTGACGATAACCCTAATGTCAGCGTCAGAGAAGTTGCTGCTGTACAAGGTAACGTTGACCACGTCACTGTATGGAGAGTGCTACGGGAGAACCAGTTGTTTCCGTACCATGTACAGCGTGTGCAGGCACTATCAGCAGCTGATTGGCCTCCACGGGTACAATTCTTCGAATGGTTCATCCAACAATGTACGTTCTGTTGTTGTGTGTTTCCATTCCATGATTAATGTGATTTGAAGAGAAGTAATAAAATGAGCACTAACATGGAAAGTAAACGTTTCCGGACGCATGTCCACATAACATCTTTTCTTTATTTGTGTGTGAGGAATGTTTGCTGAAAGTTTGGCCGTACCTTTTGGTAACACCCTGTATAAAATTAAGTTTGCAGTGAACACTCAGTGCGCGAGTCCATCTCGCACTTGGCCGGGCTTAAATTTATAGGGATATTCGGTTTACAGAGAATGTAACACAGTTTCCCGAATGCCATCCAGCTGAGTCGTGTTCGCCAGGCGATCTCTCCTGTCAGGTAATATTTTCCAAGTTGGATTTTATGTCTCAGATAAATATATTCATTTGCTACATCCGGAGTATGGTTTTTGACAGAGACCTTACAGGAACCACACCGTGGTACAGCTCGAAAAAAATCGATTTTCGGTTTTCATCATATTTCGATAGATTAAGGTTTTATTTAAGTACTCTGAAAAGGATTTTGCTGAAAAAAATTTTTTCGAGCATTTTCGTACCACGTGTATTTATGTACCACTCCCACTTTCCTGTCACCCACTGTCAACTATAAGCCATATGGAGATGCCGTTATTAGCAAAATAGAATGTGTAGGCCATGTTCAAAAACGTTTGGGAACAAGGCTGAGAAAACTAACTGTTGATATGAGAGGAAAAAAATTGGAAGATGTAAAATTGTAGACCGGACAGGGTCGGTTAACTAAAACTGAAATAGAAAAGTTGTAGGTATACTATGGGCAGGCAATTAGGAGAAATAAAATCTGGAGGCAATGAAGAGAGATGTTTGGGCCATATTCTTCCACAAGTCCTCTACTGATGATAAGCTATGTCATGGATTCTGTCCATCAGGAGAAAATTCGTGGCGCAAATACAATAGGGCTCAGACAACTGGAGAACCTTATTCTCACCAGCATTCTCTTCCTGCTGCTGTTATTACAGAAATTAAACCTATTTTCAGACTTGGCTCATCCTGACCCTCTAAGGAAATGTCTGCATGGGCAGACACAGAACCCAAATGAATGTTTCAACAGCATAATTTGGAACCGCTTTCCTAAAACTGTATTTGTAGGCACGCGTACAATGAAACTAGGAGTTCATGATGCTGTTATTACACTCAGTGGTGGTAATATTGGAAAGTGTTGGGTACTGAAAAAGCTGGGAATTAATCCTGGTGAAGATATGATCACTGGGCTGCAACATTGAGATAAAATGAGGATAGCCGATGCAGACAGGTCTGCATCTAATATGGCGAACAAAGCAAGACATACATCCAGGAAGGTGAAAAAGAAGCTGGAAGACCTGCTAGAGACCAAAGAAGGGCCATCATATGCAGCAGGACAGTTTTAATTGACTGTAACAAATTTCAAAAGTTTTTTCTTTAAAGTCAATTTCCCGCAAACTAAAATTTTCGGTACAAATGTCCCGTTATATCAGAAACTGTCATAGATAAATAAATGAAATTTTCAGAGACCCTGCATAACATAAAATATTACCTCTGGTAGTACATTCATTAATATTCCCCCATTAGGAAGTTCACAAAAAATATTTTCTGCAGAAAAACTTAACATTTTTTGTTAATAAATTTAAAAAAGTATTTCTTAAAAACTATAAAATGGATAAAGTAGATTTTAGTACAGTTGACTCTATTAGCATCATGTAACATACAGTAAAATACTAAGGTCCTGCATCAAATAGTTTTTTCAGCAATGGGTCAAATACTTCCCTAATTTAACATGGGTTATATAGGCAGGGTGTGGTCCCCTTAATGTGGGCAGGTCTCATGACTTTGGTCTTAATTTTGAGGCCTAGAGCTCTGGAATCGTTGTTGACAGTTTGTGTCGCTGCTAAACAGGATGATACCGCAAAACAAAAATAGTTGAGACGTTTTCTATCCATGTTGATACCTTCCTATCCCCACGACCCTTTAATACATCATCTATAGCCAACATGAATAACTTATGTGAGATTGGGTCTTCATGTCTGACGCCTACTTCACGGGAACCATTGCAGTCTCTAGTTATTCTTTATTTTCACATGTAGAGGAAAATTTCGTATATGTAGATGATTAAAATGGTACACTACTGGCCATTAAAATTGCTACACCAAGAAGAAATGCAATTGATAAACGGGTATTCATTGGACAAATATACTAGAACTGACATGTGATTACATTTTCACGTAAATTGGGTGCATAGATCCTGAGAAATCAGTACCCAGAACAACCACCTCTGGCCGTAATAACGGCCTTGATACTCCTGGGCATTGAGTCAAACAGAGCTTGGATGGCGTGTACAGGTACAGCTGCCCATGCAGCTTCAACACGATCTACAGTTCATCGAGAGTAGAGACTGGCGTATTGTGACGAGCCAGTTGCTCGGCCACCATTGACCAGACGTTTTCAATTGATGAGAGATCTGGAGAATGTGCTGGCCAGGGCAGCAGTCGAACATTTTCTGTATCCAGAAAGGCCCGGACAGGACCTGCAACATGCGGTCGTGCATTATCCTGCTGAAATGCGGTGTTTCGCAGGGATCGAATGAAGGGTAGAGCTATGGGTCGTAACACATCTGAAATGTAACGTCCTCTCTTCATAGTGCCGTCAATGCGAACAAGAGCTGACCGAGACGTATAACCAACGGCACCCCATACCATCACGCCGGGTGATACGCCAGTATGGCGATGACGAATACACGCTTCCAATGTGCGTTCACCGCGATGTCGCCAAACACGGATGCGACCATCATGATGCTGTAAACAGAACCTGGATTCATCCAAAAAATGACGTTTTGCCATTTGTGCACCCACGGTTCGTCGTTGAGTACACCATCGCAGGCGCTCCTGTCTGTGACGCAGCGTCAAGGGTAACCGCAGCCGTGGTATCCGAGCTGATAGTCCATGCCGCTGCAAACGTCGTCGAACTGTTCGTGCAGATGGTTGTAGTCTTGTAAACGTCCCCATCTGTTGACTCGGGGATCGAGACGTGGCTGCACGATCCGTTACAGCCATGCGGATAAGATGCCTGTCATCTCGACTGCTAGTGATACGAGGCCGTTGGGATCCAGCACGGCGTTCCGTATTTCCTTCCTGAACCCAACTATTCCATATTCTGCTACCAGTCATTGGATGTCGACCAATGCGAGCAGGAATGTCGCGATACGATAAACCGCAATCGCGATAGGCTACAATCCGACCTTTATCAAAGTCGGAAATGTGATGGTGCGCATTTCTCCTCCTTACACGAGGCATCACAACAACGCTTCACCAGGCAACGCCGGTCAACTGCTGACTGTGTACGAGAAATCGGTTGGAAACTTTCCTCATGTCAGCACGTTGTAGGTGTCACTACAGGCGCCAACCTTCTGCGAATGCTCTGAAAAGCAAATCATTTGCATATCACAGCATCTTCTTCGTGTCGGTTAAATTTCGCGTCTGTAGCACGTCATCTTCGTGGTGTACCAGTTTTAATGGCCAGTAGTGTATATGTAGTCAGTGCAGGTTCAGTTCATCGCTTGCAATACTGCCCGGGTTTCGATAGTGCTGAACGTCTTCTGGTAGTCTGTAAAGGCCATATGAATTGATACTCCATCAGTTGTACAATTTTGTAACACGTGTAACTTTTCTGGAGTCTAGGAAGCTACTCAGTTGGAATCAGCACAGGTTTCGAAAAAGACAATCGTGTGAAACCCAGCTTGCGCTATTCGCTTACGAGACTCAGATGGCCATAGACACAGGTTCCCAGGTAGATGCCGGGTTTTTTGACTTCCGCAAGGCGTTTGATACATTTCCCGACAGTCGTATAATGAACAAAGTAAGAGCATATGGACTATCAGACCAATTGTGTGATTGGATGGAAGAGTTCCTAGATAACAGAACGCAGCATGTCATTCTCAATGGATAGAAGTCTTCCGAAGTAAGAGTGATTTCAGGTGTGCCGCAGGGGAGTGTCATAGGACCGTTGCTATTCACAATATACATAAATGACCTGGTGGATGACCTCGGAAGTCCACTGAGGCTTTTTGCGGATGATGCTGTGGTATATCGAGAGGTTGTAACAATGGAAAATTGTACTGAAATGCTGGAGGATCTGCAGCGAATTGACGCATGGTGCAGGGAATGGCAATTGAATCTCAATGTAGACAGTGTAATGTGCTGCGAATACATAGAAAGAAAGATCCTTTATCATTTAGCTACAATATAGCAGGTCAGCAACTGGAAGCAGTTAATTCCATAAATTATCTGGGAGTAGGCATTAGGAGTGATTTAAAATGGAATGACCACATAAAAAGCAGATGCCAGACTGAGATTCATTGGAAGAATCCTAAGGAAATGCAGTCCGAAAACAAAGGAAGTAGGTTACAGTATAGTTGATCGCCCACTGCTTGAATATTGCTC
This sequence comes from Schistocerca nitens, assembly GCF_023898315.1. Taxonomy (NCBI): domain Eukaryota; kingdom Metazoa; phylum Arthropoda; class Insecta; order Orthoptera; family Acrididae; genus Schistocerca; species Schistocerca nitens. The sequence goes on along the minus strand of NC_064625.1, from coordinate 99,809,599 downwards.
TGCGTGTGGGATCCGTACCAGATAGGGTTGATAGAAGATATAGAGAAGATCCAACGGAGAGCAGCGCGCTTCGTTGCAGGATCATTTAGTAATCGCGAAAGCGATACGGAGATGATAGATAGACTCCAGTGGAAGACTCTGCAAGAGAGACGCTCAGTAGCTCGGTACGGGCTTTTGTTGAAGTTTCGAGAAAATACTTTCCCGAGTTGTCAAGCAGTATATTGCTCCTTCCCACGTACATCTCGCGAAGAGACCACGGAGATAAAATCAGAGAGATTAGAGCACACACAGAGGCATACCGACAATCTTTCTTTCCACGAACAATACGAGACTGGAATAGAAGGGAGAACCAATAGAGGTACTCAAAGTACCCTCCGCCACACACCGTCAGGTGGCTTGCGGAGTATAGATGTAGATATAGATTGTGCTCCATACATTTCTCTACCAGTATATGTAGTGGTTGAATATGGTCATTTGTACTGAAACCTTTTCTGAAGGCCACCTGTTCGATATGCTGGTAATAACCAAATATCTGACTTCGGCGTTGCGTAATGACTTCTGTTAAAAACTAACAACGGCCGAGAGAGCGGTATGCTGACCACATTCTCCTCCATATTCACATTCAGTGACACCTAGGATCTGAGGGTGAAATGCCGGCTGGTCGGTTCCTTTGGGCTTTCAAGGCTTGTTCGGACTGAGAGGTATATTTAAAATCCTAATAGGCCTGTAATTCTCGATGTTCGTGTTGTCACCGTTTTTGAAGAGGAAAACAACTTCAGCATGTTTTCCACGACTCTTGAATTTTCCCTTCTTGAGATATTTATTTAATAGAATTATTAGTGCTTCTTCGTCTCCCCCGTAAGCATTTCGCTCGTGAGAAGAAATTCTCCTGGCGCCTTTCAATTCTTGAGTTGTTTCAGAGCTATTTCCATTTCATTTTCATCGATAGATTCCAGTTCTTCCGACCCCACATTCCAAACACTTCGCGTTTGATTTGCAGGCTTTGCGCTGTCAGTGATAGATAGTAGAGCTTTTGGGTAAAAGTTGCTTTATTATCAATATAGTTACTTTCGGGACGTGTCTATACAGCCATCTCAATAGTGTAATGTCAGTTATGACGATATGAATATGAGGACAGCACAACGCGCAGTCCCCGAGCAGAGAAACTCTCCGAACAAATAATATGTGAATACAACAATGGTAGCTTCCAACCATATTTCTGACCTATATGCAGCTCAACAACGCATTTCGAGACAGATCTCTCATCATCCGGTTATAAAAAACGTAAATATGAGGTTAAAACAGCAAGAAATGTACCAACACAGTTGGGACATTCATAAAATAAAACAGTAACAAACACATTGGACTGTGGATCCTCGTCTTACATTAAAATCGCTGACTTCTGTCAGCATTCGCCCCATCTCACTCTTCACACTACAGCAGGCCTGGCAGAAACCGACGATTTTAATGTAAGACAAGGACCTGTAGTCACTTGTTGACCAGTCTAGGTCGCACTTGAAGTTAGAAAAAGAAAGCCGAAACTTTAAATTTTACGTTTAAGAAATCGTTCACGCAGGAGGATCGTACAAACGTACTGTCGTTTGAGCATCGAACAGACTGCCATATGGACGACATGGTAATAATCGTCCCTGGCGTAGGGAAACCACTGAAAGTCATCAGACCCGGATCGAATCCAAATTCGGTTTTACAGGGAGTATTCTATGACATCGGTTCCTCACCTACACTATGTGATCAAAAGTATCCGGACACCTGGCTGAAAATGACTTACAAGTTCGTGGCGCCCTCCATCGGGAATACTGGAATTCAGTATGGTGTTGGCCCACCCTTAGCCTTGATGACAGCTTCCAATCTCGCAGGCATACGTTCAGTCAGGTGCTGGAAGCTTTCCTGGGGAATGGCAGCCCGTTCTTCACGGAGTGCTGTACCGAGGAGAGGTGTCGATGTCGGTCGTGAGACCTGGCGAGAAGTCGGCGTTCCAAAACATCCCAAAGTTGTTCTGTACGATTCAGGTCAGGACTCTGTGCAAGCCAGTCCATTACAGGAATGTTATTGTCGTGTAACCACTCCGCCATTATGAACAGGTGCTCGATCATGTTGAAAGATGCAATCGCCATCCCCGAATTGCTCTTCAACAATGGGAAGCAAGAAGGTGCTTCAAACATAAATGTAGGCCTGCCCTGTGATGGTGCCATGCAAAACTACAAGGGGTACAAGCCCCTTCATGAAAAACACGGCCACACCATAACACCAGCGCCTCCCAATTTTACTGTTGGCACTACACACACTGGCAGATGACGTTCACCGGGCATTCGCCATACCCACACCCTGCCATTAGATCGCCACGTTGTGTACCGTGATTAGTCACTGCACACAACGTTTTCCACTGTTTAAACGTCCAATGTTTACGCTCCTTACACCAAGCGAGACGTCGTTTGGCATTTACTGGCATGATGTGTGACTTATGAGCAGCCCCTCGACCAAGAAATCAAAGTTTTCTCACCTCCCACCTAACTGTTATAGTAATTGCAATGGATCCTGATGCATTTTGGAATTCCTGTGTGATGGTCTGGATAGATGTCTGCCGATTACATATTACGACCCTCTTCAACTGTCGGCGGTCTCTGTTAGTCAACACGCGAGTTCGGCCTGTATGCTTTTGTGCTGTACCTGACCCTTCATGTTTCCAGTTCACTATCACATTGGAAATAGTGGACCTAGGGATGTTTAGGAGTGCGGAAATATCGCGTAGAGAGGTATGACACGAGTGGCACCCAATCACCTGACCACTTTCGAAGTCCGTGAGTTCCGCGGAGCGCTCCATTCTGCTCTCTCACGATTTCTAATTACTACTGAGGTCGCTGATATGGCAGCACAATGCACCTAATATGAAAAACGTATCTTTTTGTGGGTGTTCAAATGGTTCAAATGGCTCTGAGCACTATGGAACTTCTAAGGTCATCAGTCCCCTAGAACTTAGAACTACTTAAACCTAACTAACCTAAGGACAACACTCACCTCCATGCCCGAGGCAGGATTCGAACCTGCAACCGTAGCGGTCGCGCGGTTCCAGACTGTAGCGCCTAGAACCGCTCGGCCACCCCGGCCGGCTTTTGTGGGTGTCCTGATACTTTTGATCACATAGCATACATTGCGTGTAAGGACCAAGAGGATGACATTTAAGAAATTAAGGGTCGTATGGAGGATATAGATAATTGTTTTTCCCTCGCTCTATTTTGCGAATAGATCAGGAAAGGAACAGACTAGTAGCGGTATATGGTACCCCCCGTTATGCGCCATATTATGATTTGCGGAATATGTATGTAGATGTAGCCCCACAGTCAAATGTATCAAATGTATTTTTGTTCTATTTTATTTTATGAACACCGCAATTGTAATGGTAGATGGCAATGAAATCGTTTTTACTGTGGCATTGGATTTTAGTTCACCGTATATAAAGCCAATTTGTACGAAATATTTATAAATTTCTAGCGAACCCGGCAGATTTCGCAATTGCTAAATATGTACGGAATTTAATCAATGTCATCTCCTTTCTGTACATCCTCTTCGTCCCCCTTTCTGTGTCCATTTCCTTCCTTCATTCTCTGTCTATCTGTTCGTTCCCCTTTAACTGATCTCGAGCCTTATCTATTGTTATTGCAAATTCAGAACACGTCTTATTATTCAAATCCTAATTTGATAAACCATAAATACAACTTTTCTTTTTTGCTGAGAAAACCGACAGCAAGGAAGGAAACCAAACAAAACATTGTGTATACATAATGGCTCTGAGCACTATGCGACTAAACCTTTTGGGTCATCAGTCGCCTAGAACTTAGAACTAATTAAGCCTAACTAACCTAAGGACATCACACACATCCATGCCCGAGGCAGGATTCGAACCTGCGATTGTAGCGGTCACTCGGCTCCAGACTGTAGCGCCTAGAACCGCTCGACCACCCCGGCCGGCTTTTGTGGGTGTCCTTTTGATCACATAGTGTACATTGCGTGTAACGACCAAGAGGATGACATTTAAGAAATTAAGGGTCGTATGGAGGATATAGATAATTGTTTTTCCCTCGCTCTATTTTGCGAATAGATCAGGAAAGGAACAGACTAGTAGCGGTATATGGTACCCTCCGCTATGCGCCGTATTATGATTTGCGGAATATGTATGTAGATGTAGACCCACAGTCAAATGTATCAAATGTCTTTTTGTTCTATTTTGTTTTATGAACACTGTAATTGTAATGGCAGATGGCAATGAAATCGTTTTCACTGTGGCATTGGATTTTAGTTCACCGTGTATAAAGCCAATTTGTACGAAAAATTTATAAATTTCTGTCGAACCCGGCAGATTTTGCAACTGCTGAATATGTACGGAATTTAATAAATATCATCTCCTTTCTGTCCATCCTCTTCGTCCCCCTTTCTGTGTCCATTTCCTTCCTTCATTCTCTATCTGTTCGTTCCCCTTTATCTGATCTCGAGCCTTATCTATTGTTATTGCAAATTCAGAATACGTCTTATTATTCAAATCCTAATCTGATAAACCATAAATACAACTTTTCTCTTTTGCTGAGAAAACCGACACAAGGAAGGAAACCAAACAAAACTTTGTTGTGTATACCATTTTCTTTAAAAATATATGTAATGAGAAAGAATGTGTATGGAAGACACATTCCTTCTATTGGTTTAAATGCCGTACTATCCTATTTAAAACTGATGCGAGAACGAAAGTAAAACCACACATATTCACAGCAGAGCAAACCGCAGCATTTTCGTTGTCGCAGCGGTTTTAATGGGAAAGCTCTACATTGTTACTTATAAACAATGATCGTTTCTTGGAGTGTCCTGTGAGAATATGAAGTAAGGAGGTCAGGAACTTTTCTTAATTCGTGGTAACAACGTTTCCCGTTTATATGCAAAAGGCAATGTCCAGATTGACTGAATCATCATCGCCCAGCCCAAACCACTAAGGACAGAAATTTGGGGAAGGTGTGGATCTTATACTGTAGGCGTCGTTTAAGTATGGATTTTTCGAAATTCTATCCCTAATGGAGTGAAATCCAACCCTAAGGGAGTGAAACAGGGGATAAAGGGAGTTTTTGGAACTGTCACTTTTAAGGCAGTTTTGAAGCTAGACCTACGAAAATTGGTATTTGGTTTCTCGATCAGAAATAAAGAAATGCGTATTTCAGCATTTGTGGAAATTTAACCCTATGGGGGTGATATAAAGGGTGAGTGTTTTTTTAAATATGTCATTATTACGGAACTACTAATGTATTTTTAAAGCTACATCTACGAACAGTGGTATTTGACTTCTCGATTATAAATAAAAAAACAAAAACGTGTACAGTGTTTTTGGAAACTGAACCCTTCAGGGGGTAAAATATGGAATGAGATTTTTCATGAAAATATTTTTTGTGGGACCATTTTTAAAGCTAAATCTACGAAAAAGATTTAAATTCGGCTTCTCAGATAGAAATAAAAAAAATGCGTTTCGCTGTTTTTGGAAAATCCACCTCTTTGGGGGATGAAAAGGGGATGAAAGTTTTTATGGATGAAAGTTTCATTGTGCAAGTATTTTTGAAACTAAATCTATGAAAATGGTTTCTTTGTTCAGAAATAAAACATACACATGTCATTGATTTTGGGAATTCAACCCCTAAGGGTATGAAATAGGGTCAGACTGATTCACCGGTTCATCATCGCCCAACCCAAACCTGTAAGGATAGAAACTTGAAGCTTGGAGAGGGTGTGGATCGTATACTCTAATCGTCGTTTAAGGAGGGACTGTCCGAAATTCCGCTCCTAAGAGGGTGGAATTTTGAAGCTAGAACTATGATAACTGGAATTTGGTTTCTCTGTCAGAAAATGAAAAATGTTTTTCAGCATTTTTGGAAATTCAACCAGGAAGTGGCGACAATAGCGGGTGAGAGTGTTTTTGAAAATAAATAATTGCTAAAGAACCACTGACGGTTTTTTAAGGCTACATGTATGACAATAGGTGTTTGACTTCTCTGATAGAAATAAAAAAATACACGTTTCAGTATTCCTGGAAAGTTAACCCCTAAAGCAGATGAAACTTTTAAAGAAAATATTACGTTACATTAAAAAAATTTTAGAGCCAAATTTATGATAATTGGTATTTCACTTCTCGGTTAGGTATAAAGAAATTTTTGTTAGGGGATGAAAGTTGCTGTGGAAATATCTCCACAAGAATGCAAAAGGCATGATCAACAAAAACTTTGGTTGGTTTTTGGGGGAAGAGACCAAACAGCGAGGTCATCGGTCTCATCGGATTAGGGAAGGAAGTCGTCCGTGCCCTTTCAGAGGAACCATCCCGGAATTTGCCTGGAGCGATTTAGGGAAATCACGGAAAACCTAAATCAGGATGGCCGGACGCAGGATTGAACCGTCGTCCTCCCGAATGCGAGTCCAGTGTGCTAACCACTGCGCCACCTCGCTCGGTCAACAACAAAAACTTTGTGGAGTCCAGCAAGCACATTCGCTTTTTGGTCAGAAATACATTAGGAGAAGACCATGCCTCTATAGCGTTAGTTAGCGTAAAAAGTTTAGAACGTGTTGCAATTTGTGAACAACCTGGAAATTCGATTGAATAAAAATAAAAACAAGAAGTCTCTGCGGGTCGTACAGTCTACGTGGCGGAACATATTGGGTGCCGCAGATGGAAGTAGCCCGTGTAGGTATAAAGAAAACGCAGTGAAACTACATAAACGGAGAGCGGAAATGGACTTACTATTTATTTACAACGAAAAGGACAGTACATTTATAGAAGACGCTGGAAGTGACCCCCTGCAACATTAATAAACAGCTGTGCACATCTAAGCATATTCAGATACCCTCCAGCGTAAAGTTCGGATTTCAATGGCGGCAGCCGGCCGTAGTGGCCGGCGGTTCCAGGCGCTACAGTGTGGAACCGTGCGACCGCTATGGTGGCAGGTTCGAATCCTGCCACGTGCATGGATGTGTGTGATGTCCTTAGGTTAGTTAGGTTTAAGTAGTTCTAACTTCTAGGGGACTGATGAGTTCAGATGTTAAGTCCATTAGTGCTCAGAGCCATTTGAACCAATGGCGGCAACTTCACGGCTGATGTCCTTCAGTTCCTGTGTTGTTTCACAGAGCTTGCTCTTCAAGTGTCCCATCAGGTAAACATGACACGTTGTTAGATCCGGCGGTCGTGGTGGCCATAAATGTTTGCTGACAGTTCGGTGACTCATCTTGCCAGAAGAAACGGTATTGTCTTTCGTATCCAGTGAGTTGAGCACAAAACGTATCAAAACTATCCATATATGCAACCGTGTTGAGGGTAGTGTCTACAAGTATCGGTCCAATGGTGCGCGTTCCTGTTACAGCGCACCAGTCGTTAATTTATTCAACGTGGAGTAGTTCCTGACACACAATGCTTCACCACTCATAATTTAATGAAAAGGGCCATACAAACTATCGTTCATGTTAAAACTTCCTGGCAGATTAAAACTGTGTGCCGGACCGAGACTCGAACTCGGGGCAGGAGTGTTAGTTCTGCAAGGTTCGCAGGAGAGCTTCTGTTAAGTTTGGAAGGTAGGAGACGAGGTACTGGCAGAAATAAAGCTATTAGGACGGGGCGTGAGTCATGCTTGGGTAGCTCAGATGGTAGAGCACCTGCCCGCGAAAGGCAAAGGTCCCGAGTTCGAGTCTCGGTCCTGCACACAGTTTTAATCTGCCAGGAAGTTTCATATCAGCGCACACTCCGCTGCAGAGTGAAAATCTCATTCTGGAAACATCCCCCAGGCTGTGGCTAAGCCATGTCTCCGCAATATCCTTTCTTTCAGGAGTGCTAGTTCTGCAAGGTTCGCAGGAGAGCTTCTGTAAAGTTTGGAAGGTAGGAGACGAGGTACTGGCAGAGGTAAAGCTGTGAGTACCGGGCGTGAGTCGTGCTTCGGTAGCTCAGTTGGTAGAGCACTTGCCCACGAAAGGCAAAGGTCCCGAGTTCGAGTCTCGGTCGGGCACACAGTTTTAATCTGCCAGGAAGTTTCATATCAGCGCACACTCCGCTGCAGAGTGAAAATCTCATTATCGTTCATGTTGTTCAAGAGCCACGTGCAGTAATCTGCACGTTTGTGACTGCCATACTCCTGTAATTGCTGCACAACCGTCACACGATATGGTCTCAGATTGACTTTTCAGCGTCCGCCTGTTGGGCCAATTTACGTGTCGACTTCTTTAGGCTCTGAATAACTCTTCGGCAGGTGTCTGCAGTAACTTGTGGTGTGAGAACTGAAGGAATTCTTTTTTGGTTTTACCTTTTGCACAGATCCGTAAGTGCGCCACTTTTTTTTCAGACTCTGTATTGCTTCCCCCCCCCCCCCCCCCCCTCCCTCGTGAACCATGGATCTTGCCATTGGTGGGGAGGCTTGCGTACCTCAGCGATACAGATAGCTGTACCGTAGGTGCAACCACAACGGAGGGGTATCTGTTGAAAGACCAGACAAACGTGTGGTTCCTGAAGAGGGGCAGCAGCCTTTTCAGTAGTTATAGGGGCACCAGTCTGGATGACTGACTAATCTGGTCTCGAAACATTAACCAAAACGGCCTTGCTTTGCTGGTACTGCGAACGGCTGAAAGCAAGGGGAAACTACAGCCACGATTTTTCCCGAGGGCATGCAACTTTACTGCATGGTTAAATGATGATTGCGTCCTCTTGGGTAAAATATTCCGGAGGTAAAATAGTCTCCCATTCGGATCTCCGGGCGGGGACTACTCAGGAGGACGTCGTTATCAGCAGAAACAAAACTGGCGTTCTACGGATCAGGGCGTGGGATGTCAGATCCCTTAATCGGGCAGGTAGGTTAGAAAATTTAAAAAGGGAAATGGGTAGGTTAAAGTTAGATATAGTGGGAATTAGTGAAGTTCGGTGGCAGGAGGAACAAGACTTCTGGTCAGGTGAATACAGGGTTATAAATACAAAATCAAATAGGGGTAATGCAGAAGTAGGCTTAATAATGAATAAAACAATAGGAGCGCGGGTAAGCGACTACGAACAGCATAATGAATGCATTATTGTAGTCAAGATAGACGCGAACACACGACTACCACAGTAGTACAGGTTTATATGCCAACTAGCTCCGCAGATGACGAGGAGATTGATGAAATGCATGATGAAATAAAAGAGATTATTCAGATAGTGAAAGGAGGCGAAAATTTAATAGTCGTGGGGGACTGGAATTCGATAATAGGAAAAGGAAGAGAAGGAAAAGTAGTAGTGAATGTGGACTGGGGGTAGAAATGAAAGAGGAAGCCGCCTAGTAGAATTTTGCACAGAGCATAACTTAATCATAGCTAACACTTGATTCAAGAATCATGAAAGAAGGCTGTATACATGGGAGAGGCCTGGAGATAACGGAAGGTTTCAGATAGATTATATAATGGTAAGACAGCGATTTGGGAACCAGGTCTTAAACTGTAAGACATTTCCAGGGGCAGATGTGGACTCTGACCACAATCTATTTGTTATGAACTGTAGATTAAAACTGAAGAAACTGCAAAAAGGTGGGAATTTAAGGAGATGGGACGTGGATAAACTGAAAGAACCAGACGTTGTAGAAAGTTTCAGAGAGAGCATTAGGGAACGATTGACAAGAACGGGGAAAGAAACACGGTAGAAGAAGAATGGGTAGCTTTGAGAGATGAAATAGCAAAGGCAGCAGAGGATCAAGTTGCTAAAAAGACGAGGGCTAGTAGAAATCCATGGATAACAGAATAGGCATTGAATTTAATTGATGAAAGGAAAAAAATATAAAAATGCAGTAAATGAGGGAGGCAAAAAGGAATACTACAGTACCAAAAATGAGATCGACAGGAAGTGCAAAATGACTAAGCAGGATGGCTAGAGGACAAATGTAAGGATGTAGAGGCATATACCACTAGGGGTAAGATAGATACTGCCTATAGGAAAATTAAAGAGACCTTTGGAGAAAAGAGAACCACTTGTATGAATATCAAAAGCTTTGACGGAAACCCAGTTCTAAGCAAGGAAGGGAAAGCAGAAAAGGAGTATATAGAGGGTCTATACAAGGGCGATGTCCTTGAGGGCAATATTATGGACTTGGAAGAGGATGTAGATGATGATGAAATGGGAGATATGAAACTGTGTGAAGAATCTGACAGAGCACTGAAAGACCTAAGTCGAAACAAGGCCCCAGGAGTAGACAACATTCCATTAGAACCACTGATAGCCTTGGGAGAGCCAGCCATGACAAACTCTACCATCTGGTGAGCAAGATGTATGAGACAGGCGAAATACACTCAGAGCTCAAGAAGAATATAATAATTTCAATCCCAAAGAAAGCTCGTTGACAAGTGTGAAAACTACCGAACTATCAGTTTAATAAGTCACAACTGCAAAATACTAACACGAATTCTTTACAGGCGAATGGAAAACTGGTAGAAGCCGACCTCGGGGAAGACCTGCTTGGATTCCGTGAAAGTTTTGGAACACGCGGGGTGATACTGACCCTAAAACTTATCATAGAATATAGATTAAGGAAAGGCAAACCTACGTTTCTAGAATTTTTAGACCAAGAGAAAGATTTTAACAATGTTGACTGGAATATTCTCTTTCAAATTCTGGAGGTGGTAGGAGTAAAATACAGGGAGCGAAAGGCTATTTGCAAAAAAAAAAAAAAAAAAAAAAAGGCTCTGAGCAGTATGGGACTTAACATCTGAGGTCATCAGTCCCCCAGAACTTAGAACTACTTAAACCTAACTAACCTAAGGACATCACTCACATCCTTGCCCGAGGCAGGATTCGAACCTGCGACCGTAGCGGAAGCAGTGGAAGGGAGTGAGACAGGGTTGTGCCTATCCCCGATGTTATTCAGTTTATATATTGAGCAGGCAGTAAAGGAAACAAAAGAAAAATCTGGAGCAGGAATTAAAATCCATGCAGAAGAAATAAAAACTTTGAGGTTTGCCGATGACATTGTAATTCTGTCGGAGACAACAAAGGACCTGGAAGAGCAGGTGAACGGAATGGACAGTGTCTTGAAAGGAGGATATACGATGATATCAGCAAAAGCAAAACGAGGATAATGGACTGTAGTCGAATTAAATCGGGTGATGCTGACGGAATTAGATTTTTTTTTCTTTATTGTACAGGGTGATTCAAAAAGAATACCACAACTTTAAAAATGTGTATTTAATGAAAGAAACATAATATAACCTTCTGTTATACATCATTACAAAGAGTATTTAAAAAGGTTTTTTTCACTCAAAAACAAGGTCAGAGATGTTCAATATGGCCCCCTCCAGACACTCGAGCAATACCAACCCGATACTCCAACTCGTTCCACACTCTCTGTAGCATATCAGGCGTAACAGTTTGGATAGCTGCTGTTATTTCTCGTTTCATATCATCAATGGTGGCTGGGAGAGGTGGCCGAAACACCATATCCTTAACATACCCCCATAAGAAAAAATCGCAGGGGGTAAGATCAGGGCTTCTTGGAGGCCAGTGATGAAGTGCTCTGTCACGGGCTGCCTGGCGGCCGATCCATCGCCTCGGGTAGTTGACGTTCAGGTAGTTACGGACAGATAAGTGCCAATGTGGTGGCGCTCCATCCTGCTGAAATATGAATTGTTGTGCTTCTTGTTCGAGCTGAGGGAACAGCCAATTCTCTAACATCTCCAGATACTGTAGTCCAGTTACAGTAGCACCTTCGAAGAAAAAGGGACCAAAAACTTTATTGGCTGAAATGGCACAGAAAACGTTCACCTTAGGCGAGTCACGTTCATACTGAGTTGTTTCCCGCGGATTCTCAGTGCCCCATATACAGACATTGTGACGGTTGACTTTCCCGTTAGTATGGAAAGTTGCTTCATCACTAAACACAATCTTTGAAACGAAAGATTCATCTGTTTCCATTTGAGCAAGGATAAAATCACAGAAATCGATTCTTTTAATCTTATCAGCTGCAGACAGTGCTTGAACCAATTTCAGACGATAAGGTTTCATAACTAACCTTTTTCGTAGGACTCTCCATACAGTTGATTGTGGAATCTGCAGCTCTCTGCTAGCTCTGCGAGTCGATTTTTCTGGGCTGCGAACAAATGCTTGCTGGATGCGTGCTACATTTTCATCACTCGTTCTTGGCCGTCCAGAACTTTTCCCTTTGCACAAACACCCATTCTCTGTAAACTGTTTATACCAACGTTTAATACACCACCTATCAGGAGGTTTAACACCATACTTCGTTCAAAATGCACGCTGAACAACTGTCGACGATTCACTTCTGCCGTACTCAATAACACAAAAAGGTTTCTGTTGAGCGGTCGCCATCTTAGCACCAACTGACGCTGACGCCTAGTCAACAGCGCCTCAAGCGAACAAATGTACAACTAAATGAAACTTTATAGCTCCCTTAATTCGCCGACAGATAGTGCTTAGCTCTGCCTTTTGTCGTTGCAGAGTTTTAAATTCCTAAAGTTGTGGTATTCTTTTTGAATCACCTTGTATTTCAATTCCCCATCGGGGCGGGCTGGCAGCAGCAGATGCGCTGCTCTTCAGCCGAAAGACATAGAACAAAACAATAGAAGACAATTAAAAACAGCAAAGGAGAGAATAAGGTGAACATAGATATAAAAAAGTGGGAACATCATGGAAGGCAATAGACAAAAAACGGGGTGACTGTAAAATGGAGATAAAAAACTGTTTCAAAGTAGCACACACAAAAAGCCACACACTGCGACGATTAAAAGAACACAAGGCACAGTATGACTGGAGCATAAAGGTATCGACGGATGGCGTAGCACATAATGTAACACTGAGGGCGAACCTCAAGGCAGTACACAATTAAAATCACACCTCTTGACGCACAGGAGAAACAGCACTAAACACAACACTGATGTGGCACACTGACGATGATCAAAACGGGGGACATGCCAGGCGCTAGGAGATGAGGGAGACCGGAAGAAGGGAGGGAGGGGAAGGGATGGGGGAGATGGGCGGGGGGCGCGCTGAAGAGGGCCAGGTAGGGAGGGATGTGGGAAGGAAAGAGGCAAGTATGGGGTGCAGGGTCTCAGGGTGGGGGGGGGGGGATGGAGGAAAATCCGCTCTGGGAGAAGGAGGGAAGAGGAAAAAGGGGGCGGAATTAGATTAGGAAATGAGACACTTAAGATAGTAGATGAGTTTTGCTATATGGGGAACAAAATAACTGACGGTGGTCGAAGTAGAGAGGATATAAAATGTAGACTGGCTCTGGCAAGGAAAATGTTTCTGAAGAAGAGAAATTTGTTAACATCGAGTATAGATTTAAGTGTCAGGAAGTCTTTTCTGAAAGTAGAGGGTGACACAGAATAACGGAAGTGTTTGAAATGAGTAGTGGCAGCCATCGGCAGGTGGCAGCACGGTGGGTTCGTGACAGTTAGCGAGTAAACAGTCCGCCATTTCAGTAATCGTGGATCAGTGGAACGGACAACAGCGTGCGTTAGCCACAAAAATGTTTTATGAAACAATGATATTTTGGTAGCGGCGCAGAGGGAGTTTTGACGTTTTTATAATTTAGGACGCCACGGTGCCGTTCCGTCGAAACACGCATTAATATTGGATTAATAACTCTGAAGAGACTGGATCTGCCCTCAAGAAGAAAGCAACAGGACAACCAAGAAGTGTGCGTTCTACAGCGAACATTGATGTTGTACGCGAGTCTGTCTTACTGAGCCCACAGTATTCAATTTGTACGTAAGCAGCAGTGGTTGGAATGTCCCGGGACTGTGTTCGCAGAATTCTTCATCTTGATTTAAAATTTCATCCGTACAGACTAAAGATGGGGTGCAACAATTGAAGGACAACGACTACCGGCTACGATTAGGATTCTGTCAACAAATAGTAACAAAAAGAAACATTGACGATGACTTTGTAAACAAGTTGTGGTTGTCAGATGAGGCACATTGTCATCTCAGAACTACCGTTACTGGGCAAACACAAATTCTAATGACGTTCATGAGCGCCCTTTACACGCTAGTAAAGACAGTATGATATGGCGTTTCATCACATGGGATTATCGGACCGTATTTTTTCGCAAATGAACAGGGAAACACAATAATTGCCAGAGCCGATCGTTACGTGGAGATGTTACGAACTTTCGTTACAACTGCATTGAACAACTTTCCGAACGTTCAAGAAGCCATGTTTCAACAGGATGGAGCGACATCTCACGCTGCACGGCAATCAGTGGCATATGTGCGAGAATTGATCTCGCGATTCGGTAACATTCCCTGGCCCCCCGTAGATCGCCCGATTTATCCGTCTGTGATTTTTTCTTGTGTGGCTACCTCAAGAGTAAACTCTACACGACTCGACCAAAAACCCTGGATGAGTTAAAACAGAGAATTAGGGACGCGATTCACAGTACCCCAGCTGAGATGTTGCAGCGGTCAATAAGGAATCTCAACAGCAGATTTCACGAATGTATTCGTACAGGAGGACGCCATCTAAAGGACGCAATTTTGTAAAAATGATTAGTGTTCCGTAAATGGCAAAGTTGTAAGGTTTCAATCACTATGAATGCAATTACCTTCACTCATCACTTCTAGCTTTATTGGATTGTGGAAATGTTCCCGTTTTTCTGTGTCACCCTGTATTTGTGTGGAGTGTAGCCATGTATGGAAGTGAAACGTGGACGATAAATAGTTTAGACGAGAAGGGAATAGAAGCTTTCGAAATGTGGTGCTGCAGAAGACTGCTGAAAATTAGATAGGTAGAACACGTAACTAATGTCGAGGTACTGAGGAGAATTGGGGAGAAGAGGAATTTGTGGCATAATTTGACAAGAAGGAAGGATCGGTTGGTAGGACATGTTCTGAGGCATCAAGGGATCACCAGTTTAGTACTGAAGGGCAGCGTGGAGGGTAAAAATCGTAGAGGGAGACCAAGAGGTGAATACACTAAGCAGATTCAGAAGTATTTAGGATGCACCAGATACTTGGAGACGAAGAAGCTTGCACAGGATAGAGTATCATGGAGAGCTGCATCAAACCAGTTTCTGGACTGAACCACAACAACAGAATTGCTCTCTTTGCTGGTAGTCCCCTATCCAGATACTTCGAAAATTTCGCAAGTTTCCTTAATCGAATTTGTTTTCACATAAGCTCCCACAATTTCAAAAAACGGTTCCAATGGCTCTAAGCACTATGGGACTTAACTGCTGAGATCATCAGTCCCCTAGAATTTAGAACCACTTAAACCTAACTAACATAAGGACATCACACACATCCATGCCCGAGGCAGGATTCGAACCTGCGACCGTAGCAGCTGCGCGGTTCCAGATTGTAGCGCCTAGAACCGCTCGGCCAATCCGGCCGGCCACAATCTCAATTTCAATTCTTTCTTCTATCGAGAACGATATTTTGCAGATCATAAAGAGAAACGTCAAACTTCATGGATGAAACAAACTGAAATGCTGACAACAGAACACTAACAATCGATTATTGCTTAAAACTGTCAATTGTTGTAGCAGTTTACTCTATTTCAGAGGTCGAAAAATTGCATTCACATTCAGAGGGGAGGCGGACATCTTTTAACTGCGCGCAACCCTGTATATGTTAAAAAATACATATCACCTAGTCCCTTCGAATATCCATCGTAGCAGCGAGTAAAAATTTGAAATAAATCGGTAAAATACTTTTCAAAAAATTTCGTAACCACACTTCCTATTTCTTTATTAAATATGTATTTGTATATTATAAGTAGACCGCGACTTTTTAGGTCGTAAGAAGTGTATTTTAGGCGCCTAAAATAGGCTCTTTCAGTACGTCATTTAGGCTATATAAACCCTGATAAAGTCCAAAACGTATTATGCTTTAAAACTTAACATGATGTAAAATACGTAGTGTTGATATATATGAACATATTATTATTCATTGAAAACAAGGAAAATGAATACATGCAGTTGCACAACACAGCAAACATGGTGTTACTTTCAAACTGATCATAAAACTGTTTAGTTTTTCCAAAATAAAAACAGTATGTGTTGAGTTCCATAACTCACTTGCCACTCTAAGAGCCATGTGGCGGCAGTTTGAAAACTGGACATGTCAGACTGTCCGGTATAATATGCTCCCTTTCGGCAAACATTGTAACTGTATGTGCCGAAAAGGACTTCCCAGGTCCTTTGTGCACGCAGGTAATCTCGTCGGCTGTTGTAAGCGGCCAGCAGGTAGCCCGGAAACTCTGCAGCGAGCAGGCGTACACTATGTGATCAAAAGTATCCGGACACCTGGCTGAAAATGACTTACAAGTTCGTGGCGTACTCCATCTGTAATTCTGGAATTCAGTATGGTGTTGGCCCACCCTCAGCCTTGACGATAGCTTCCTCTCTCGCAGGCAGCCCATTCTTCACGGATGTCAATCGGTGAGGCCTGGTGCGAAGTCGACGTTCCAAAACATCACAAAGGTGTGCTATAGGATTCAAGACTCTGTGCAGGCCAGTCCATTACAGCGATGTTATTGTCGTGTAACAACTCCACCACAGGCTGTGCATTATGAACAGGTGCTCGATCGTGTTGAAAGATGCAATCGCCATCTCCGAATTGCTCTTCAACAGTGGGAAGCAAGAACGTGTTTAAAACATCAGTGTAGACCTGTGCTGTGATAGCGCCACGCAAGACAACAAGGGGTGCAAGCCCCCTCCATGAAAAACACGACCACACCATATCACCACCGCCTCCGAATTTTACTGTTGGCACTACACACGCTGGCAGATGACGTTCACCGGGCATTCGCCATACCCACACCCTTCCATCGGATCGCCACATCGTGTACCATGATTCGTCACTGGACACGACGTTTTTCCACTGTTCAGTCGTCCAGTGTTTACACTCCTTACACCAAGCGAGGCGTTGTTTGGCATTTACCGGCGTGATGTGTGACTTATGAGCAGCAGCTCGACCATGAAATCCTAGTTTTCTCACCTCCCGCCTAACTGTCATAGTACTTGCAGTGGATCCTGATGCATTTTGGAATTCCTGTGTGATGGTCTGGATAGATGTTTGTCTATTACACATTACGATCCTCTTCAACTGTCGGCGGTCTCTGTTAGTCAACAAACGAGGTCGGCCAGTACGCTTTTATGCTGTACATGTCCCTTCACGTTTCCACTTCATACAGACGTATGATACGAGTGACACCCACTCAACTGATCATGTCTGAAGTCCGTGAGTTCCGCGGAGCGCTCCATTCTCCTCTCTCACGATGTCTAATGACTACTGAGGTCGCTGATATGGAGTACCTGTAAGTAGGTGGGAGCACAATGCACGTAATATGAAAAACGTATGTTTTTGGGGTTGTCCGGATACTTTTGATCACATAGTGTATGTGTCGTCCAGCGAAAGGGCGCAGCACGCGGGCACCTTGTGCACTTGTTAGATATTGCTGAATAGCACCTGTAAAGTAATAAAGTGTTTCTATATCAAAAGGGTTGTTTTTGGTCTAACTATTGTTAGTGGAAACAAGGGAGGACAGTGAATCCTGTGACACTACGCCGGCCGGAGTGGCCGACCGGTTCTAGGCGCTTCAGTCTGGAACCGCGCGACCGCTACGGTCGCAGGTTCGGATCCCGTCTCGGGCACGGTTACTTAGGTTTAATTAGTTCTAAGTTCTAGGGGACTGATGACCTCAGTCCTATTGTGCCCAGAGCCATAGGAACTTCTCACACTACACGTTCGAAACTTAAATGTGCTAACGGAGGACCAGAGGCCTGCAAGGGAACTGCGAACATTTCTTGGTCCTCTGGGCCGGATACAGGCAGCACGCGCAATAGTTTCGTTCGCGCTCGTGTTTGTTTCGGTATTTGTGAACGCATAAAAAACCGCGAGAAGATAACCACGTGTGAGTTGCACACATTCCGGTTTCGTCGGTAAGGGCTACCTAGTGTTCCAAGGCCTGTTCGGAACTTCGGTAACAACAGCCTTAGAACCAGTGATCGGGACATTTTCGCCGAAGTTTAATGTCTTTCGAGCTCTATACGCGAGAACCACAGACACGGACCGTGCCGTCATCATCTGGGACGTCACCTCCTCCTCTCGCCGACACTTCGCGCCATCGGAGACTGCAGGCTCTGACACGCCAGCTGCCAGCGCCCGTGATGCCGCTGCTGTTCCACTTCGTACTCTCCTGTACAGCCGCTGCAACCTGGTGTTAGCTCCCTGTTATCATCTGCCCATTCCCGAAATGGATTCCTGTGAGAGTCAAACAGAGAGGGGTTGCAAAGGTCGCTCTAGAACCCATAGGGACCTTTCCGCAGAATGCAGATAGTGCTAACATTGAAATAGTAGAGGCAAAATGTAGCAGACTAAGCGTGTTCAGACTGATGTTTGAGTCGTCTCAAGGTCGGCTGGAAATTGAAGACGAATCCGTGGATCACAGCAAGAATGGGGAAGAATTCGAGGATTCATGGGACTTGATTGAATCGACTATCACTGTAAACCCTTAGGTGAATCACGAAAATAGGCCTCTCAGAAGCTGGAGCTTCTTGAGAGGATATTTAAGAGGCAACCGAACTTGAGGGGGGAATATGCTGCATTCATGCATGAGTATATTGAGCTAGGACACACGGGGGTCTATAATTCTCAGGATATTGTTGGTCCAAGGCTTTACCTTCCAAATCACGCTGTCTTCAAGGAATACAGCTCCACTTTTAAGCTGAGGGTGTGTTTGATGGCTTTGCTACCACTTCTGATGGAGTGTCTCTCAGTGATATCTTGATGTTTGGTCCCACCGTCCATCCAGATTTATTTTCCATTATTATAAAAGTTCGATCTTGTCAGCTGACATAACAAAAATGTATCGCCAAGTGTCCCTCCATCCTGATCATAGGAACTTCCAGAGATTTCTGTGGCGGGAACCACCGTCGGATCCGATGCAAAAATACACTCCTGGAAATGGAAAAAAGAACACATTGACACCGGTGTGTCAGACCCACCATACTTGCTCCTGACACTGCGAGAGGGCTGTACAAGCAATGATCACACGCACGGCACAGCGGACACACCAGGACCCGCGGTGTTGGCCGTCGAATGGCGCTAACTGCGCAGCATTTGTGCACCGCCGCCGTCAGTGTCAGCCAGTTTGCCGTGGCATACGGAGCTCCATCGCAGTCTTTAACACTGGTAGCATGCCGCGACAGCGTGGACGTGAACCGTATGTGCAGTTGACGGACTTTGAGCGAGGGCGTATAGTGGGCATGCGGGAGGCCGGGTGGACGTACCGCCGAATTGCTCAACACGTGGGGCGTGAGGTCTCCACAGTACATCGATGTTGTCGCCAGTGGTCGGCGGAAGGTGCACGTGCCCGTCGACCTGGGACCGGACCGCAGCGACGCACGGATGCACGCCAAGACCGTAGGATCCTACGCAGTGCCGTAGGGGACCGCACCGCCACTTCCCAGCAAATTAGGGACGCTGTTGCTCCTGGGGTATCGGCGAGGACCATTCGCAACCGTCTCCATGAAGCTGGGCTACGGTCCCGCACACCGTTAGGCCGTCTTCCGCTCACGCCCCAACATCGTGCAGCCCGCCTCCAGTGGTGTCGCGACAGGCGTGAATGGAGGGACGAATGGAGACGTGTCGTCTTCAGCGATGAGAGTCGCTTCTGCCTTGGTGCCAATGATGGTCGTATGCGTGTTTGGCGCTGTGCAGGTGAGCGCCACAATCAGGACTGCATACGACCGAGGCACACAGGGCCAACACCCGGCATCATGGTGTGGGGAGCGATCTCCTACACTGGCCGTACACCACTGGTGATCGTCGAGGGGACACTGAATAGTGCACGGTACATCCAAACCGTCATCGAACCCATCGTTCTACCATTCCTAGACCGGCAAGGGAACTTGCTGTTCCAACAGGACAATGCACGTCCGCATGTATCCCGTGCCACCCAACGTGCTCTAGAAGGTGTAAGTCAACTACCCTGGCCAGCAAGATCTCCGGATCTGTCCCCCATTGAGCATGTTTGGGACTGGATGAAGCGTCGTCTCACGCGGTCTGCACGTCCAGCACGAACGCTGGTCCAACTGAGGCGCCAGGTGGAAATGGCATGGCAAGCCGTTCCACAGGACTACATCCAGCATCTCCACGATCGTCTCCATGGGAGAATAGCAGCCTGCATTGCTGCGAAAGGTGGATATACACTGCACTAGTGCCGACATTGTGCATACTCTGTTGCCTGTGTCTATGTGCCTGTGGTTCTGTCAGTGTGATCATGTGATGTATCTGACCCCAGGAATGTGTCAATAAAGTTTCCCCTTCCTGGGACAATGAATTCACGGTGTTCTTATTTCAATTTCCAGGAGTGTATGTATTGCTTACTTATGGAACCGCTCCTGCTGCTTTTCTTGCGACTGGATGTCTCCAACAGTTGGTCTTGGAAAATCAAGGCAGGCTTCCAGTGGTATCTGGCTTTTATGTGGAAGTCTTCTTAGGTGGGTCAGCCACAGAAACTGAAGTTCAGGAACTTCAACCCGAGCTGACTCAACTACTTGCTTCTTGGGGGATTCCGCTGATGAAATGGTGCTCCAATAGTCACAAGGTTATGGAAAAACTTCCGTTGCAGGAAAGAGAAACTTCTTCGCCTTGTAACCTTACTGGTGAAGAAACCATAAAAACGTTTGGAATATTATGGCACCCTGGCTTTGACACATTCCAGTTCCATGTGTAGCTGAAGAGTCATCGGTGCTCAAAGATTACCAAGCGTAATGTTCTACCAGAACAGCATCTATTTTGGACCCACTAGGGCTTCTGGGTCCAGCAGTCATAAGATGCAAGCTACTTTTGCGGCACTTGGCCAACTAAAAAACCCCTTGATTGGGATGAAGTTCTATCATCCAACCTAATTGATTAGTGGAATATCCTGTACGTGCAACTACCTTCCCTAAATGATATTTTCATCGGAGGGAAGCTCGTTTCCTGTCCTCAATACGTTAAACTCGAAATTCTTGGTTTTTGTGATGCTTCACAGCTGGCATATGGTGCTTGTGTATACGTCAGATATGTTCCTTCCAACAATAAGGTTGTAGTTTCATTGACTGCAGCCAAATCTCCTGTAGCTCCTTTCAAACTAAATCTCTACCACAGTTGGAATTATGTGGTGCTGTGCTTCTTGCTCGACTGTCTCATAAGGTGGCCAATGCCTTAGACATCGTAAAAAATAGTGATATCCACGTGGGAACGGACTCCACAATAGTTCTCTGCTGGCTGCAGCGTAGTCCTAGTCACTGGAAAACTTTTGTTGCCTACTGATACCCTGAAATTCAGGAACTGAGTTCAGTTCCCAACTGGAGACGTGTGAAAAGACAATCCTGCTGATCACTTATCACGTGCCATTAGTCCAGCACATTAGAGGTCACTTGTGCAGTGGTGATCTGACCCTTTATGGCTATCCAACAATGACCTGGACTACAGTACTTGTCCTTCACTTTTGGTAGAAGATGCTCCTGAAAGAAGGTGTTCACAAGTATCTTTGATGTCCGTTATTAAGCTTGATGATGAATTTATGAACATGAAAATCTGTTGCATGCTGGCTCACCGTTTTTGCTGAACATGTTGCATAAGAGATTTTGGATTATCAAAGGGCGCAACACAAACAAAGAAGTTATTGGGAAATGTTTGAAGTGCTTTAGGTTCAAGTCACAGACTGCAGTTCAACTTAAGGGTCAATTACCAGCATCTAGAGCAAACCAGTCTCATTCTTTCCAGCACTGTGGATTGGATTACGTTCCAGCACTGTGCAGTGGATTATGCAGGCTCTGTTAACTGTGAAGCATCATGGAAGACGGAATCAGGTTACTACCAAGGCCTATGTCCTCCCCGATAGCTGAGTGATCACAGATTGCTGTACTACGGGCCCGGGTTCGATTCCCGGCTGGGTCGGAGATTTTCTCCGCTCAGAGACTGGGAGTTGTTATCTTCATCATCTTTTCATCCCCATCCGGCGCGCAGATCGCCCAATGTGGCTTCGAATGTAATAAGACCTGCACCAAGGTGGCCGGACCTGCCCTGCAAGGGGCCTCCCGGCCAATGACGCCAAACGCTCATTCACATTTACCAAGGCCTATATTTCCTTGTTCGCTTGCATGGCAACCAAAGCCATTCATCTAGAATTAGTTAGCGTCTTAGTAACCAGGTAATTTTTGGCTTCCCTCAGGAGATTCGCTGCTAGAAGAGGGAAACCTTGTCACATGTGTGGTGACAATGGTACTACATTTATAGGTGCACACAGTGAAACGTTTTTTCTGCGATGATGCTACAGTTGTGATGGGGGAAGGAATGGAGTGACAGAGGTGGAGGGCAGCTTAGCTCGCCATTTTCTTACATGATGTAGTGTGAACAATGGATGAGGGGCGACAGGCAGATTCCATACTTCTACACTCATACTCATAAATTAAGGATAATGCTGATACATGGTGAAACAACGCTCTGGTGGGCGGTTTGCGGGTTTAAATCACTTCGGGGTACGACCATGCGGTGCATTTGACCTACGGTCGTCGCACGGTGGCGCTGGCAATAGTCCAAATATGCAGAGGTATGTTGGTGCATGTCAGAGTACGGTGCAGCGAGTAAGTGTGCAGATGTTTTCAGACGTACTAATGGTGACTGTGTGTTGAAAATGGCTCAAAGAACACATATTGATGACGTTTTAGGGATAGAATACTAGGGCGACTGGAGGCTGGTTGAACACAGCAGGTCTCAAGATTACGACAACGATTCCAGCAGACAAGAAACGTGTCCAGGCGCTACATTACGGGACGTCCACAGTGCACAACACCACAAGAAGACCGATATCTGACCATCAGTGCCTGCAGACGGCCACAGAGTACTGCAGGTAGTCTTGCTGAGGACCTTACCGCAGCCACTGGAACAGTTGTCTCCAGGCACACAGTCTACAGACGACTGAACAGACATGGTTTATTCGCCCGGAGACCTGCAAGGTGCATTCCACTGACCCCTGGTCACAGGAGAGCCCGTAAAGCCTGGTATCAAGAATACAGTACATGGTCATTGGAACAGTGGTCCCAGGTTATGTTCACAGACGAGTCCAGGAATAGTCTGAACAGTGATACTCGCTGGGTTTTCATCTGGCGTGAACCAGAAACCACATACTAACCCCTTAATGTCCATGAAAGGGACCTGTAACGAGGTCGTGGTTTGATGGTGTGCATGTACACCCCTGCATGTCTTTGACAGATGAACTGTAACAGGTCAGGTGTATTGGGACGTCATTTTGCACCATTATGTCCGCCTTTTCAGGGGTGCAGTGGGTCCCACCTTCCTCCTGTTGGATGATAATGCATGGTCCCACCGAGCTGCCATCGTGGAGGAGTACCTTGAAACAGAAGATATCAGGCGAATAGAGTGGCCTGCCTGTTCCCCAGACCTAAACCCCATCGAGCACGTCTGACATGCTCTCAGTTGATGTATTGCTACACGTCTTCAAACCCCTAGGACACTTCAGGAGCTCCGACAGGCACTGGTGCAAGAATGGGAGGCTATACCTCAGCAGCTGCTCGACCACTTGATCCAGAGGATGCCAACCCGTTGTGTGGCCTGTGTACGTGTGCATGGTGATCATATCCCATACTGATGTCGGGGTACATGCGCAGGAAACAGTGGCGTTTTGTAGCACATGTGTTTCGGGACGGTTTTATCAACTTATCAACAATACCATGGACTTACAGATCTGTGTCGTGTGTGTGCCTATGCAATTAGCGCCAGTTTTGTGTAGTGCCACGTTGTGTGGCACCACATTCTGCAACTATCCTTAATTTGTGAGCATGAGTGTAGATTTCCGGAAAGCATTTGACCTGTTAACGAAAGTACGAGCATATGGAATAAGTTCACAGATATGTGAGTGGCTCGAAGACTTCTTAAGTAACAGAACCACTATGTTGTGTGTTCATCAGATACAAGGGTATCGTCAGGAGTGCCTCAGGGAACTGTGATAGGACCGCTGTTGTTCTCTCTATACATAAATGATTTAGTGGACAGGGTGGGCAGGAGACTGCTGTTGTTTACTGATAACGCTGTGGTGTACGGTAGGGTGTCGAAGTTGAGTGACTGTAGGATGAGACAAGACGATTTAGACAAAATTTACATCTGGTGTGATGATTGGCAGCTAGCCCTAAGTGTGGAAAAACATAAATCCGGATGAGTAGGAAGATCAAACCTGTAATGTTCGGATACAGTATTACTATTCATGCTTGACACAGCGAAGTCATTTAAGTTGAAACGTCCCCTTAGAAAAATTTATGAATTACTCTGCTGGTAAACCCCTTACGTTATTTGATTTTCAAACAACTGAGCAAAACTGAACGTACTCAGACATTTCTCTCTTTACTTATTCTCATCATCACTAAACTGACAGACAATATTTTTAGCGCAACGCAATCTGACTTTCAATAATCTCTACAAAAGAATGGCCCTGACTAACAATAACCTATACCTTTCATGAATCACCTGCCTCACAAAAATCTTCGTTACTCGAACTACTGCAATACAGCGAGCGCCAATACTGCCAGCTAAATAAAAGATTCTAACTACTGAAGGCACTAACTACTGATAGGTATAGTTAGCAAATGAAAGATTTTGATAGAGAACAAATAATGTATTTACCTTAATAGTGTTCAAAAGTCATAATATATACAGGGTGTTACAAAAAGGTATGGCCAAACTTTCAGGAAACATTCCTCACACACAAATAAAGAAAAGATGTTATGTGGACATGTGTCCGGAAACGCGTAATTTCCATATCAGAGCTCATTTTAATTTCGTCAGTATGTACTGTACTTCCTCGATTCACCGCCAGTTGGCCCAATTGAAGGAAGGTAATGTTGACTTCGGTGCTTGTGTTGACATGCGACTCATTGCTCTACAGTACTAGCGTCAAGCACATCAGTACGTAGCATCAACAGGTTAGTGTTCATCACGAACGTGGTTTTGCAGTCAGTGCAATGTTTACAAATGCGGAGCTGGCAGATGCCCATTTGATGTATGGATTAGCACGGGGCAATAGCCGTGGCGCGGTACGTTTGTATCGAGACAGATTTCCAGAACGAAGGTGTCCCGACAGGAAGACGTTCGAAGCAATTGATCGGCGTCTTAGGGAGCACGGAACATTCCAGCCTATGACTCGCGACTGGGCAAGACCTAGAACGACGAGGACACCTGCAATGGACGAGGCAATTCTTCGTGCAGTTGACGATAACCCTAATGTCAGCGTCAGAGAAGTTGCTGCTGTACAAGGTAACGTTGACCACGTCACTGTATGGAGAGTGCTACGGGAGAACCAGTTGTTTCCGTACCATGTACAGCGTGTGCAGGCACTATCAGCAGCTGATTGGCCTCCACGGGTACACTTCTGCGAATCGGTCATCCAACAATGTGTCAATCCTCATTTCAGTGCAAATGAGCCTTCATTCCAACGTGATCAAATCGTAAATTTTCACAGCCAACATGTGTGGGCTGACGAGAATCCGCACACAATTGTGCAATCACGTCATCAACACAGATTTTGTGTGAACGTTTGGTGATGTCTTGATTGGGCCCCATGTTCTTCCACCTACGATCAATGGAGCACGTTATCATGATTTCATACGGGATACTCTACCTGTGCTGGTAGAACATGTGCCTTTACAAGTACGACACAACATGTGGTTCATGCACGATGGAGCTCCTGCACATTTCAGTCGACGTGTTCGTACGCTTCTCGACAACAGATTCGGTGACCGATGGATTGGTAGAGGTGGACCAATTCCGTGCCCTTCGCTCTCTCCTGACCTCAACCCTCTTGACTTTCATTTATGGAGGCATTTGAAAGCTCTTGTCTACGCAACCCCGGTACCAAATGTAGAGAGTCTTCATGCTCGTATTGTGGACGGCTGTGATAAAATACGCCATTATCCAGGGCTGCATCAGCGCATCAGCGATTCCATGCGACGGAGGGTGGATGCATGTATCTTCGCTAACGGAAGACATTTTGAACATTTGCTGTAACAAAGTGCTTGAAGTCACGCTGGTACGTTCTGTTGCTGTGTGTTTCCATTCCATGATTAATGTGATTTGAAGAGCAGTAATAAAATGAGCTCTAACATCTAAAGCAAGCGTTCCCAGACACATGTCCACATAACATCTTTTCTTTATTTGCGTGTGAGGAATGTTTCCTGAAAGTTTGGCCGTATCTTTTTGTAACACCCCGTATATCAGTTCACGACATCCAGCCTACAAATTTACTCTCTCTGATGGACACACGTCCAGATCATCCGCTCTCAAAACTCCGCCATCTCACTCCCCACATCCACCACTGCTGGCGGCTCACCTCGAACTGCGCAACGCTACGTGCTGTCCACATCCAACTGCCCAACACTACACTAGTGAATATTGCAACAATGCCAACCAGCCACAGACTGCACACAGCACAGGCAGTGATTTTCATACAGAGCGCTAGGTGACGTTACCAATATAAAAACCTAAACAGCCTACTTACAAAGTGTGTGGACGTAACGCTGTAAAGCGATATGAGGTGGAACGAACATGTGAGAAGTGTGGTTGGGAAGGCGAATGGTCGACTTCATTTATTGGGAGAATTTTAGGAAAGACTAGTTCACAAGTAAAGGAGACCACATAAAGGACGCTGGTGCGACCTATTCTTGACTGCTGCTCGAGATTTAGGGATCCGTACCAGGCCGGATTGAAGGAAGACAGTAAAGCAATTCAGATGCGGACTGCTAGATTTGTTATCTGTAGGTTTGAACAACACGTGGAAGTGTTACTTACGTAGGTGCTTCCGCAACTCAAATGGGAAGCCATGGAGGGAAGGCGACATTTTTTTCCGAGGAACACTATAGAGAAAATTTACGGAGCCGGCATTTGAAGCTGATTGCCGATCGATTCTAGTACCGCCAACATACGAGGGCAGTTCAATAAGTAATGCAACACATTTTTTTCTGAAACAGGGGTTGTTTTATTCACCATTGAAATACACCAGGTTATTCCCCAATCTTTTAGCTACACAACACTATTTTTCAACGTAATCTCCATTCAATGCTACGGCCTTACGCCACCTTGAAATGAGGGCCTGTATGCCTGCGCGGTACCATTCCACTGGTCGATGTCGGAGCCAACGTCGTACTGCATCAATAACTTCTTCATCATCCGCGTAGTGCCTCCCACGGATTGCGTCCTTCATTGGGCCAAACATATGGAAATCCGCCGGTGCGAGATCGGGGCTGTAGGGTGCATGAGGAAGAACAGTCCACTGAAGTTTTGTGAGCTCCTCTCGGGTGCGAAGACTTATGTGAGGTCTTGCGTTGTCATGAAGAAGGAGAAGTTCGTTCAGATTTTTGTGCCTACGAACACGCTGAAGTCGTTTCTTCAATTTCTGAAGAGTAGCACAATACACTTCAGAGTTGATCGTTTGACCATGGGGAAGGACATCGAACAGAATAACCCCTTCAGCGTCCCAGAAGACTGTAACCATGACTTTACCGCCTGAGGGTATGGCTTTAAACTTTTTCTTGGTAGGGGAGTGGGTGTGGCGCCACTCCATTGATTGCCATTTTGTTTCAGGTTCGAAGTGATGAACCCATGTTTCATCGCCTGTAACAATCTTTGACAAGAAATTGTCACCCTCAGCCACATGACGAGCAAGCAATTCCGCACAGATGGTTCTCCTTTGCTCTTTATGGTGTTCGGTTAGACAACGAGGGACCCAGCGGGAACAAACCTTTGAATATCCCAACTGGTGAACAATTGTGACAGCACTACCAACAGAGATGTCAAGTTGAGCACTGAGTTGTTTGATGGTGATCCGTCGATCATCTCGAACGAGTGTGTTCGCAAGCTCCGCCATTGCAGGAGTCACAGCTGTGCACGGCCGGCCCGCACGCGGGAGATCAGACAGTCTTGCTTGACCTTGCGGCGATGATAACACACGCTTTGCCCAACGACTCACCGTGCTTTTGTCCACTGCCAGATCACCGTAGACATTCTGCAAGCGCCTATGAATATCTGAGATGCCCTGGTTTTCCGCCAAAAGAAACTCGATCACTGCCCGTTGTTTGCAACGCACATCCGTTACAGACGCCATTTTAACAGCTCCGTACAGCGCTGCCACTTGTCGGAAGT
The DNA here is from genome assembly GCF_023898315.1 of Schistocerca nitens. Taxonomy (NCBI): domain Eukaryota; kingdom Metazoa; phylum Arthropoda; class Insecta; order Orthoptera; family Acrididae; genus Schistocerca; species Schistocerca nitens. The sequence continues at coordinate 99,781,405 of NC_064625.1, read as the reverse complement.
CAATGAAACTATACGAGACGAAGCGGGAATGTTTGAAAATATTCCACAAGAAATTTCCGGTTTTTTCAACCAAAATTGGCCGAGAAAAAAAATGTGTTGCATAACTTATTGAACTGCCCCCGTACACTGCGCGTAAGGAGCACGAAGATAAGATACGAGAAACTAGGGCTCCTACAGAGGCATATAGACAGTTGTTTTTCCCTCGCTCTATTTGCGAGTGGAACAGGAAAGGAAATGACAAGTAGTGGTAAAGGTTACCCTTCGCCACGCACCGTACTGTGGCTTTGGAAGTATGTAGATGTAGATGTAGAAGCAGAAGAACACATAGTAGGAGATAAGACGTATAGCCCGTTCCCATACATATTTAGAAATTGCGAATCATTGCATGAGATTCTTCAGTGTTTTGTATAAATATTGTTCAGAGGATTTGTATTAAATTTTCATATACGAATGGAATAAAGTTCAGCGGATCTGCGTGAACTGCTTTGTGCAAAACTAGGGTTTACGGATGGTATGAGTTCAAAGAAGATTTTGTGCTCAGAGTAACCACAGCCTGGATATACACAATGTTATCAAACGTATCCGGACACCCGAAAAACATACGTTTTTCATATTAGGTGCATTGTGCTGCCACCTGCTGCCAGGTACTCCATATCAGCGACCTCACTAATCATCAGACATGGTGAGAGAGCAGAATGGGGCGCTCCGCGGAACTCACGGACTTGGAACGTGGTCAGCTGATTGTGTGTCACTTGTGTCATACGCCTGTACGCGAGATTTCCACACTCCTAAACAGCCCTAAGCCCACTGTTTCTGATGTGATAGTGAAGTGGAAACGTGAACGGACACGTACAGCACAAAGCTTACAGGCCGACCTCGTCTGTTGACTGGCAGAATGGTTCAAATGGCTCTGAGCACTATGGGACTCAACTGCTGTGGTCATCAGTCCCCTAGAACTTAGAACTACTTAAACCTAACTAACCTAAGGACATCACACACATCCATGCCCGAGGCAGGATTCGAACCTGCGACCGTAGCGGTCGTGCGGTTCCAGACTGTAGCGCCTTTAACCGCTCGGCCACTCCGGCCGGCCTGACTGACAGAAACTGCCGACAGTTGAAGAGGGTCGTAATGTGTTATAGACACACATCTACCCAGACCATCACACAGTAATTCCAAACTGCATCAGAATCCACTACTAGTACTATGGCAGTTAGGCGGAATGTGAGAAAACTTGGATTTAATGGTCGAGCAGCTGCTCATAGACCACATATCACGCCAGTAAATGCCAAACGAAGCCTCGCTTGGTGTAAGGAGCGTAAAAATTGGATGACTGAACAGTGGAACAACGTTGTGTGGAGTGAGTAATCAAAGGACGCAATGTGGTGATCCGATGGCAGGGTGTGGGTATGGCGAATGCCCCCTGAACGTCATCTGCCAGCGTGTGTACTGCCAACAGTAAAATTCGGAGGCGGTGGTGTTATGGTGTGGTCGTGTTTTTCATGGAGGGGGCTTGCACCCCTTGTTGTCTTGCGTGGTACTATCACAACACAGGCCTACATTGATGTTTTAAGCACCTTCTTGCAAATTGGGCATGGCGATTGCATCTTTCAGCACGGTCTAGCACCTGTTCATAATGCACGGCCTGTGGCGGGGTGGTTACACGACAATAACATCGATGTAATGGACTGTCCTGCACAGAGCTCTGACCTGAATCCTACAGAACACCTATGGCATGTTTTGGAATGCTGACTTCGTGACAGGCCTCACCAACCGACATCGATACCTCTCCTCCGCGCAGCACTCCGTGAAGAATGGGCTGCCATTCCCGAAGAAACCTTCCAGCACCTACGTTGATGATCGAAGCAGAAGAAAAGAATTAAAATTTGTACTGTGGCCGGGACTCGAACCCGGGTCTTCTTGCTTGCTGGGCAGAAAAAGCTAACCATTATACCACCACAGCACAATAGTCAACATTGCTACCCAAGTTGAGCGCCCTCTCCAAGATCACCTATGGCACAGGACTTTCCCATTACGTCCAACGCTGGAGTGCTATTCCAATGTCGGAGAGCCCTGGCAGTAGTGACAATGTAAGGGAAAATAAGCAGAAGATATGAATTGAAGTTTGTGTTCGGGAGGGTGCTCAACATGTGTAGTTCATGCAGCAATGTTGACTATTGTGCTGAGGTGGAGTTATGGTTAGGATTTCCGCCTCGCAAGCAAGAAGACCCGGGTTCGAGTCCTGGCCATGGCAAAAATTTTAATTCATTTCTTCTGCTTCGACTTAAATGTCTCAGGGAAACATTTATGTCTCAGGGAAACATTTAATTATAAGTTCCAGCACCTTTTTAAAGGTATGCCTGCGAGAGTGGAAGCTGTCATCAAGGCTAAGGGTGGGCCAACACCATACTGAATTCCAGCATTACCGATGGAGAGCTCCACGAACTTGTAAGTCTTTTTCAGCCAGTTATCTGGATACTTTTGATCACATAGTGTAACCTTTTGAAGATAAGATCCGTTCATCTGTACGTCCTCTATTTACAAGCACGACCACCAGCTTCAGCGGCCGAGATCGCTAACGCACGGGCGCTCGACCGTGGGGGGGGGGGGGGGGGGGAGGGTAAGCCTGTTCAGATTCTGGTGGTGGTATGAAAGATTTGCACTGCCAGTACTTGGCCGCCCAGAGGAGGAGATATGGTGGCGTAAAGGTCCTGATCACCAGGCTTTGCGCCAATGTCCTGGTTTAAATACCAAACCTCTCCGCTGAACTGAGGGTCTGTGACATTGCTGGTGGCGGCTGGTGTGGCCGAGCGGTTCTAGGCGCTTCAGTCTGGAACCGCGCGTCCGCTACGGTCACAGGTTCGAATCCTGCCTCGGGCATGGATGTCTGTGATGTCCTTGGGTTAGTTAGGTTTAAGTAGTTCTAAGTTCTAGGGGACTGATGACCTCAGATGTTACGTCTCATAGTGCTCAGAGTCATTTGAACCATTTTTGATACTGCTGGTGGCGACGTAAAGCTTGGCGGCCCTGTTAGTGCTATTCGCGATGAGTAGGCTGTGTGCGGGCGTCGGGTTTCACACACCCCCGGCTCTCATCATCATAAAACACAAACATTGCACTACACTTTACACACACAATACCTACATGTAGCGTTAGAAATGTAACGAAGCACGTTGTAAATAAATAAAATAACAATATAAGCACGATAGGTTGCGCAGAATTGTAGCTGCAGCATCAGGTGAAACATGTACAATTAATAAACAAAAGCCCATGCAAGGCAGGAAACGGTAACTGAAATGTAAAGATACACGAGGTGAACCTGCTCACAAAAGCAAGACCTGTTCTGGTCGAGAAATGAGAATTCGATGACCCGGCGTTCAGAGTGAACAAGTTTTTCACTGAGAAGAGAATATCAAACATGAAATAGCCAAAATACACTACTGGCCATTAAAATTGCTACACCAAGAAGAAATGCAGATGATAAATGGGTATTCATTGGACAAATATATTATACTAGAACTGACATGTGATTACATTTTCACGCAGTTTGGGTGCATAGATACTGAGAAATCACTACCCGGAACAACCACCTCTGGCCGTAATAACGGCCTTCATACGCCTGGGCATTGAGTCAAACAGAGCTTGGATGGCGTGTACAGGTACAGCTGCCCATGCAGCTTCAACATTATACCACAGTTCATCAAGAGTAGTATTGTGACGAGCCAGGTGCTCGGCCATCATTGACCAGACGTTTTCAATTGGTGAGAGATCTGGAGAAAGTGCTGGCCAGGGCAGCAGTCGAACATTTTCTGTATCCAGAAAGGCCCGTACAGGACCTGCAACATGCGGTCGTTCATTATCCTGCTGAAATGTAGGGTTTCGCAGGTATCGAATAAAGGGTAGAGCCACGGGTCGTAAAACATCTGAAATGTAACGTCCACTGTTCGAAGTGATGTCAATGCGAACAAGAGGTGACCGAGACGTGTAACCAATGGCACCCCATACCATCACGCCGGGTGATACGCCAGTATGGCGATGACGAATACACGCTTCCAATGTGCGTTCACCGCGATGTGGCCAAACATGGATGCGACCATCATGATGCTGTAAACAGAACCTAGAGTCATCCGAACCCTGGTTCGTCGTGGAGTACACCATCGCAGGCACTCCTGTCTGTGATGCAGCGTCAAGGGTAACCGCAGCCGTGGTCTCCGAGCTGATGGTCCATGCTGCTGCAAACGTCGTCGAACTGTTCGTGCAGATGGTTGTTGTCTTGCAAACGTCCCCATCTGTTGACTCAGGGAGCAAGACGTGGCTGCACGATCCATTACAGCCATGCGGATAAGATGCCTGTCATCTCGACTGCTAGTGATACGAGGCCGTTTTGATCCAGCACGGCGTTCCGTATTACCCTCCTGAACCCACCGATTCCATATTCTGCTAACAGTCATTGGATTTCGACCAACGCGAGCAGCAATGTCGCCATAAGATAAACTGCGATCGCGATAGGCTACAATAGATGCCTGTCATCTCGACTGCTAGTGATACGAGGCCGTTGGGATCCAGCACGGCGTTCCGTATTACCCTCCTGAACCCACCGATTCCATATTCTGCTAACAGTCATTGGATTTCGACCAACGCGAGCAGCAATGTCGCCATAAGATAAACTGCGATTGCGATAGGCTACAATCCGACCTTTATCAGAGTCGGAAACGTGATGGTACGCATTCCTTCTCCTTACACGAGGCATCACAACAACGTTTCACCAGGCAACGCCGGTCAACTGCTGTTTTTGTACGAGAAATCGGTTGGAAACTTTCCTGATGTCAGCACGTTGTAGGTGTCGCCACCGGCGCCAACCTTGTGTGAATGCCCCGAAAAGGTAATCATTTGCATATCACAGCATCTTCTTCCTGTCGGTTAAATATCGCGTCTGTAGCACGTCATCCTCGTGGTGTAGCAATTTTGATGGCCAGTGCTGTAACATAGAACTTTCCTGTGATACACTCCGTGAAAGCTAGAAAGGACGAAAATTAAAAAGAAGAAATGACTAATAAAGTCCACTCACCACGGGTAACAGTATCTGGTGAGCTAGCAGGTCCCCATATACCAAAAAAGTGATCAAAAACCTACCGTACCGGTATATGATCATCTATGGGAATGTGTAAAATGAAGCATCTCACGGTCATTTACCTAAAAAGAATTGAAAAACATACTACTAAAAGCCCTAGTTATTCAGTCTTAAGCTGTGGTTCGACCCCCAACATATAAAACTGTTTAAGGCTTAACACGAAACTAACGAGAATGAAAAAAAGCAGAATATCGTGTCGTACCTAAACAGCTCACTAGGCACAAAGCAATACATTGCAAAGCCAGATGGCACTAACCCACCGCAATCGCGCTTACTGGATGTGTGGTAACAGGCGGCGTGTTAAGAGGGAACAGTGGAAGCGGCAGAAGAGTATAGCGACATGGAGGAATGGTTCGTGCGGAAAGCGCATGCTCATTCACGGGTAACGGTTCCTGGGCTGATGGGAAAGCTGCATGATCCCTTTCACTTCATGTAATTTTCGTCCTAAGCCTTAAAATGGTTTCATATTGGATTTTTTAGCGGGAAGAACCGCAACTCATGATTGAATAACTGGGTTTTTACCAGTTCGTTTTTCAGTCCTTTTTAGATAAACGAGAGACAAGAAGCAACACAGTTTTACATAATCTCATATGTGATGATATACGGTGAGATTTTGATCACTTTTTCGATGTAATGGTTACCTGTCGGATCACTAAATACTATTACTCACGGAGCGTGGAATTAATTGATGTTTTACCTACCTGACAGTTTATTAGGGATTTCTTCTTTTCTGCTTTCGTTCTTTCCGGGTATCATGGGAGCGTTCTGTGTTATTTTATGCTATTAAGTTTGACGTCCGCTTTTTTAGAGAAAAATAATTGCTGCCTATGAACGCTGTATCATCCCATTCTCTTGTTTCGGTCGGACCATGACTTGATTTTGTGAGTTTGTCTTGTATATCTATTTTGTGAAAAAAAAAAAAAAAAGAAAAAAAACGCCCTCTTGCTGCATGTATTTTATTCTCCCAGACGCATTTCGCTTTGCACTTTAAGGCATCTATAATGATGCAGTTATGATACACTTTGGGTTTGATATGTGTTATTCGTAGATTGTAAAACAGTTCACTTCTCGCTTTTTATGTAAATAAATGAGTTCTTCGCGTTTTTAGTTGGCATCGGCGTTCCCTGTCGTCTGGTCACATGGTGGAGTTCGCACTACCATTCTATTTACGAAAAATAAGCATGTTTTTATGTTCTTCTTCCCAATTTTAATTTTGTTTGCCCTTATTGTTGTGATGCACTATGAATCTTCTGTCACTAATATAGACATTTGATCGAAAACTGTGACCTCAAGACTTAACTACTTTTAGTTCACTATGTACACTCCTGGAAATTGAAATAAGAACACCGTGAATTCATTGTCCCAGGAAGGGGAAACTTTATTGACACATTCCTGGGGTCAGATACATCACATGATCACACTGACAGAACCACAGGCACATAGACACAGGCAACAGAGCATGCACAATGTCGGCACTAGTACAGTGTATATCCACCTTTCGCAGCAATGCAGGCTGCTATTCTCCCATGGAGACGATCGTAGAGATGCTGGATGTAGTCCTGTGGAACGGCTTGCCATGCCATTTCCACCTGGCGCCTCAGTTGGACCAGCGTTCGTGCTGGACGTGCAGACCGCGTGAGACGACGCTTCATCCAGTCCCAAACATGCTCAATGGGGGACAGATCCGGAGATCTTGCTGGCCAGGGTAGTTGACTTACACCTTCTAGAGCACGTTGGGTGGCACGGGATACATGCGGACGTGCATTGTCCTGTTGGAACAGCAAGTTCCCTTGCCGGTCTAGGAATGGTAGAACGATGGGTTCGATGACGGTTTGGATGTACCGTGCACTATTCAGTGTCCCCTCGACGATTACCAGTGGTGTACGGCCAGTGTAGGAGATCGCTCCCCACACCATGATGCCGGGTGTTGGCCCTGTGTGCCTCGGTCGTATGCAGTCCTGATTGTGGCGCTCACCTGCACGGCGCCAAACACGCATACGACCATCATTGGCACCAAGGCAGAAGCGACTCTCATCGCTGAAGACGACACGTCTCCATTCGTCCCTCCATTCACGCCTGTCGCGACACCACTGGAGGCGGGCTGCACGATGTTGGGGCGTGAGCGGAAGACGGCCTAACGGTGTGCGGGACCGTAGCCCAGCTTCATGGAGACGGTTGCGAATGGTCCTCGCCGATACCCCAGGAGCAACAGTGTCCCTAATTTGCTGGGAAGTGGCGGTGCGGTCCCCTACGGCACTGCGTAGGATCCTACGGTCTTGGCGTGCATCCGTGCGTCGCTGCGGTCCGGTCCCAGGTCGACGGGCACGTGCACCTTCCACCGACCACTGGCGACAACATCGATGTACTGTGGAGACCTCACGCCCCACGTGTTGAGCAATTCGGCGGTACGTCCACCCGGCCTCCCGCATGCCCACTATACGCCCTCGCTCAAAGTCCGTCAACTGCACATACGGTTCACGTCCACGCTGTCGCGGCATGCTACCAGTGTTAAAGACTGCGATGGAGCTCCGTATGCCACGGCAAACTGGCTGACACTGACGGCGGCGGTGCACAAATGCTGCGCAGCTAGCGCCATTCGACGGCCAACACCGCGGTTCCTGGTGTGTCCGCTGTGCCGTGCGTGTGATCATTGCTTGTACAGCCCTCTCGCAGTGTCCGGAGCAAGTATGGTGGGTCTGACACACCGGTGTCAATGTGTTCTTTTTTCCATTTCCAGGAGTGTATTTAATTCTTTGATTTGTTTACGTACATGTTGCCAACCTAACCAAGTATGTGCTGAAAACTAACGTATATTCCTTTCTGTTATGTTTGTATCTGCGTGTGTGTGTGTGTGTGAGAGAGAGAGAGAGAGAGAGAGAGAGAGAGAGATTATACACTTGCAAGGATTTGTGTGTGTGTCTGTGTGTGTGTGTGTGAGAGAGAGAGAGAGAGGGAGAGAGAGATTATACACTTGCAAAGATTTTTTGTTGTTGTTGTTGAACTGTAGAATTTTGAATATGAATGTAGTAGCTATCAGAGAATGGTTGAAATTTTTTGTGTTCAGTTGATTTGGGTTTTGGTTTAAATGTTTTATGGAGATGTTCGTAGACAAATAAATGGAAAGAGGTGATGTTATTATTATGATAATAGTCCTCTGTTGCATTGTTACTGTATTATTTTATCTATTTGTGTAAACAATGAGTTGTTATCATAAGTACTTGATCATTCAACGTGGTTTTCTTTTCTGCTTTGGCTTTCCATGTGTGGTAATTTTCTTACAGGGTTAGGAGATGTTTTTATTGTTGAATATAATTATTTTTCTGTCTTCTTCTCTATTGGTTGGTTTGTGATTGCGTTCTCTTAGGCATTCTGCAAACGTGGAGTGATTTGTCCCATACTTCCAGGCTCATGTGTGTTCTTTGCATCTGATATCAGTGTTATGCTGTTTGTCCTATGAATCTGCCATCACAAGTGTTACACTATAGATGATATATACCTGCTTTCTGGTATATATCTCTGTCTTTTGTCAGCTTTTGGGGTCTCTTTTTTGATAGAATTATCTGTTGTGTATGCTATGTTTATTCCCTGTCTTTTGAAAATGATGATTTTATATGTGAGTTTGTGTTTATATGTCATTGTGTGCCATCTTGTGTCGCGGTGTGCCGTCTCTTATATTTTCCTGATGATTCTGTGTAGTTTTTATGGTACTGAGTGTTCGTGATTTTGTTTGGTTCTATTGTGATATTTTCAGTGATCTTGTGCTTTCTGCTTTTATTTTACTTTTAATTTTCTTGTTTAGCTTTGTGACTATGTTACTATTGTACCCGTTGTTTTGGGCTATCTGCTTTATTTTGTCTTCTTTTTTTATTTGTGTTTGTTGAGTGGAACTGTATTGAGTTTGTGAAGCATGTGTCAAAGTGCTGCTTTTTGATAATTATATCCAGAAAGTTAATTTGGTTATTCTGTTTTGTTTCCATTGTGAATTTTATATTTTTATGTACCTTGTTGATGTTAGTATATAATTTCTCAATTTTTGTTTGTGGTTCATCGTCTATGCAGAGGATGACATCAATATACATGAACCAATATAGTATGTTGTATTCTTTTGCTACTATTTTTGTGAAAATGATCTGTTCAATGTGGTTTATAAAAATTTTGATAAGGTTCCTGATGTTAGGGACCCTATTGGTAATCCATCTTTTTGTAAATAAAATTCATTATTGAACTGAAAGTAATTCTGTTTTGTTATGAGCTTTATTAATGTGAGTACTTCCTTAATCTGTTCATCAGGGAGTTGACTGCGTGTTTTCAGTTTCTTGTCTGTGATCTTTATTGTTTCTGGTACTGGGATGTTGTAATACATAGTTTTTATATCAAATGAGAGGAATGTTACTGTGTCTGGGCTTTTATATATATTTTATTTGTTTATGAGCTGTGTAGTTTTTTAATGGTTCTGTCTTCTTGTGCTTTGAAATTTTTTGACAGTAATTTTAGCAAGTATCCTGCTAGCTTGTAAGTGGGGGATTTTCTGAATTCCATTATTGGTCTTGCTGGAAGGTTTGGTTTTTGTAACTTTGGTTGGCTTCGGAGGACAGGTGCAGTGGGATTAATCTGTGTCAGCTTTCTTTTGTCATGTTATCCAGTGTGGCAATGTCTTTTACTTTTGTGTGAAATCTATTTATTAGGATTGATTTTAATTTTGTAATGTTATTTTGTGAGATGAATTCTTGTGTTTTTTGAATGTACTGTTCTTTGTTTATCAGTACTGCTGTGTTTCCCTTGTCTGCTTTTGAAATGATGACATCTTAATTTGGAAGTTTTTTCGTAAGTGTTTTGAATACTAAAGATTCTGTGTTTGTGTGTTTTTTGTGTTGTGTTTTCATATTGGATATTATATTATGGATTTCTTTTTTGCTACTAGTTATGTAGTTAATAGATTGTTAGCACTGATGTTTTCTCTCCTGTCTTCCCTTGTCAGTATACTTTCTGCTTCTGTACTTAGATGTTTTATTTAGTTTTCATCTATTTCTGAATTTACATTGTATTTTAATTCTTTTTTCCACAGTTGTTTTTCTTTACTGTGTATTTGTGTGTCTCTAATGTTTACTAATCTTGGGTAGAATTTATGTGTGTGTGTGTTTGTGTTGATTGTGTGTAGAGTCATTGTGTTGTGATTGGAGTTTTTTTGACTTGACTGATTTTTGTTCTATGAACTGTTTCCGTTCTTTGTACAACAGTTTTTGTGTGACTTTCGAGGTTGTTGACCACATGGGAGAAAACTGCCATATCATTAATAATGTTTGCAAGTTACAGATGTGTCTTATATATCTCGTAATTTAGCTGTTGTTTTGTAGAGAATAGGGATTTGATTTCGAATTTTAACCACATTTTATGAGCGACACGAATTGCTTTTTGAGCGCTGGATGAACTATATTTTATATTTACAATGTTATATATAGGTACAAGATCATTACTTTGTATATTGTGTTGAATTTTATGTGTTGTGTAACTTTATGAACGTTCTGAATTTGTGGTATAGACCACAGGAAAATGCCTGGCATGGCATGAATAACGAGCTGGTTTGCGCGGCCATCCTCCACAGTATCCGCAGAAATATTTATTTTGTAAATAAAAAACGCCTTCTCTTGTTGCACTGTTTGAAAAGTGGGAAGAAAAATCTTCGAAACTCAAAACCATGCTTATGTTTCATAAATTGAACGGTAGTGTGGCCTCCAGCACTTGACCAGACGAGAGGAACGCAGATGCCAAATAAAAACGCGAAGAATTGTAAATAACCACTGATCTCCATAAAAAGCGAGAAGTGAACTGTTTTGCAATCTGTGAATAATACATATCAGCCGGCTGCGGTGGCCGTGCGGTTCTGGCGCTGCAGTCCGGAACCGCGGGACTGCTACGGTCGCAGGTTCGAATCCTGCTTCGGGCATGGGTGTGTGTGATGTCCTTAGGTTAGTTAGGTTTAAGTAGTTCTAAGTTCTAGGGGACTTATGACCTAAGATGTTGAGTCCCATAGTGCTCAGAGCCATTTGAACCAACCAATAATACATATCAAAACAAAAGTGTTTCGTAACTGTGTCATTGTAGATCCCACTGAAGACGCCGTAAGTGAAAAAGGCGAAACGCGCCTGGGGGAATAAAATAAAGTGCAGCAAGAGAAGACGTTTTTTATTTATAAAATAAATATTTCTGTGCTATCTGCGGAGGATGGCCAAGCAAGCAAAAGCGTTATCCCGCATATCTTTTCATTTTAGTTACGTATCCCTAGCTTACACGAGATTTTGTCTATTAATTGTGTACATTGTGCCTGGTGATGCAGCTTAAATGCTGCGAAGCTGGTCGTGCCTATAAATAAAGGCCTTACAACTGAAGCGGTCTTATCTTCAAAAAGTTTAAAAAAGACCGTGAAGACGTTGAGCATCACGAACGTACTGGGCGCCCCAGCATATCATCAGCTGACGAAATCGTGGAAAAAGTGAAACGAATAATTATGAACGATCACCGAAGTACAGTCGGGGATTTCACTAATATTGTCGAAGTTTCTGTTGGCTCACACTGTAACAATACGAGTCAAGATACACTCCTGGAAATGGAAAAAAGAACACATTGACACCGGTGTGTCAGACCCACCACAATTGCTCCGGACACTGCGAGAGGGCTGTACAAGCAATGATCACACGCACGGCACAGCGGACACACCAGGAACCGCGGTGTTGGCCGTCGAATGGCGCTAGCTGCGCAGCATTTGTGCACCGCCGCCGTCAGTGTCAGCGTTTGCCGTGGCATACGGAGGTCCATCGCAGTCTTTAACACTGGTAGCATGCCGCGACAGCGTGGACGTGAACCGCATGTGCAGTTGACGGACTTTGAGCGAGGGCGTATAGTGGGCATGCGGGAGGCCGGGTGGACGTACCGCCGAATTGCTCAACACGTGGGGCGTGAGGTCTCCACAGTACATCGATGTTGTCGCCAGTGGTCGGCGGAAGGTGCACGTGCCCGTCGACCTGGGACCGGACCGCAGCGACGCACGGATGCACGCCAAGACCGTAGGATCCTACGCAGTGCCGTAGGGGACCGCACCGCCACTTCCCAGCAAATTAGGGACACTGTTGCTCCTGGGGTATCGGCGAGGACCATTCGCAACCGTCTCCATGAAGCTGGGCTACGGTCCCGCACACCGTTAGGCCGTCTTCCGCTCACGCCCCAACATCGTGCAGCCCGCCTCCAGTGGTGTCGCGACAGGCGTGAATGGAGGGACGAATGGAGACGTGTCGTCTTCAGCGATGAGAGTCGCTTCTGCCTTGGTGCCAATGATGGTCGTATGCGTGTTTGGCGCCGTGCAGGTGAGCGCCACAATCAGGACTGCATACGACCGAGGCACACAGGGCCAACACCCGGCATCATGGTGTGGGGAGCGATCTCCTACACTGGCCGTACACCACTGGTGATCGTCGAGGGGACACTGAATAGTGCACGGTACATCCAAACCGTCATCGAACCCATCGTTCTACCATTCCTAGACCGGCAAGGGAACTTGCTGTTCCAACAGGACAATGCACGTCCGCATGTATCCCGTGCCACCCAACGTGCTCTAGAAGGTGTAAGTCAACTACCCTGGCCAGCAAGATCTCCGGATCTGTCCCCCATTGAGCATGTTTGGGACTGGATGAAGCGTCGTCTCACGCGGTCTGCACGTCCAGCACGTGCGCTGGTCCAACTGAGGCGCCAGGTGGAAATGGCATGGCAAGCCGTTCCACAGGACTACATCCAGCATCTCTACGATCGTCTCCATGGGAGAATAGCAGCCTGCATTGCTGCGAAAGGTGGATATACACTGTACTAGTGCCGACATTGTGCATGCTCTGTTGCCTGTGTCTATGTGCCTGTGGTTCTGTCAGTGTGATCATGTGATGTATCTGACCCCAGGAATGTGTCAATAAAGTTTCCCCTTCCTGGGACAATGAATTCACGGTGTTCTTATTTCAATTTCCAGGAGTGTAGATGCAACGGAACTTGAATAGCGTATTTGCCTCTATTGGTTACGGTAGAGAGATCGACCTTTCGGTCCTGTCTGTATATTTTTATATAATATTGCATGAATAAAGGCTGGGCGAGTGTAAAGCTATCGTTAAAAACGCACGCCGCGCGATTTGTTACGATTTGGTTGGTCATAATAATGATAACATGCTTTTGAATACAATTAAAATATAACGGCCATACCTGTTTAGTGTTATTGGAAATAATATGTAGTAAATTAATGAGTAAGGTAACCGATCCTATAAGAAGAGGTAAAATTGGGCCTACTGAGGTGCTTTGCTTTACATCGACGAAGCCGATGATACGGCGTCATTTTTTCGTTTACTCTTAGAAATAAACAAGTAAAGAAGTGCTATTTGTGCGTCGTGAAAAAATATAGGGGCGAGTTTTAAATAACTACGGTATACGATCAGAGTAACAAAAGGACATTTAGTTACACGAAATCGCGGATAGCGAAGTGTGGTCATTAAATTGAGTACACCTACAGGGTGGTCAATTCCGGGATAAATCTATACGCATCTCACGAGGGACGCCGTATTGAGACCGTTCTTTTTTTTTAATCTATGTCGCGAAGATCTCGCTCCAATTTATGAAAAGGAGAAAAACGTTAACTTTTACGCGAATTCCTAATAATACTTGACCGGAGAGAAAAGTGTGTAATTGTCTTACGCCTAACAAACATTCGTGGAGGGCGGTGGCTAAACTAGAAAATTACAAAATACTGTATCATTATCATTGACTGTTGGTGTCGAGCAACCAGAACTGTTCATCAAAGGGTTTCGATGGAACTTGGGAGTTAGGGTTCAGGCCCTCGCATATACTCCACATCAGAGTGTGAATGAGTGGTGAATGCGAAATAAAACTGTGAACAAAGTTACGTTGAATAAAACAGAAGAAACAAGACAGTTTGGTCGTATCCGTTATTATTCCATAAACTGTAACATTTCTTATCGTTGTACGAAGCCTTTATAGACGATCTTTATGACAATTTGCTTCGAAGGGATCTCGTTACGAGTTAAGTTTTGGGGACCTGGTCAAGAGGGGGTAGTTCGTAGATCCTAACTACTGCAGCTCTTCTGGAATCAGGTGCTACCGTGACCGTTGCGTGTTGTCAATGACTTAAGGTTACCATATCTTATGCTCTAAGATCGACGCGCCTTCCCACTTGGTACAACGGTGCCTCACGGCAACAACGACAACGACAACGCCGACGACGAAGGAAGATACGGTAGAACACCGTGAGACTTTTTCGGCTGTTCTATTCACGGAACGTGTGACAGCAAAAATTTCTTCCGAATTGTTGAACTTTCGATCAAAAACAGTGCCGAATGCAAAGCTCTCAAGAACTGCTAGCGAAGTCGGCAGGAATGTGGAAACACCGACAAGTGTCGTGACAGGTAAAGAAGCGTAGGTTTACGGATATGACTCGAAACTAAGGTTGAGTAGTCCCAGTGGAAGCATGGTCTCCAAGTAGCGGAACAAAACCATTTCCAGTCAATGATCGGTTCAGTTGTACCAGAGGAACCAGCCCATTCCATATATCTACATCTCTACATCTACATCCATACTCCGCAAGCCACCTGACGGTGTGTGGCGGAGGGTACCTTGAGTACCTCTGTCGGTTCTCCCTTCTATTGCAGTCTCGTATTGTTCGTGGAAATAAGGATTGTTCAAATGGTTCAAATGGCTCTGAGCACTATGGGACTTAACAGTCATCAGTCCCCTAGAACTTAGAACTACTTAAACCTAACTAACCTAAGGACATCACACACATCCATGCCCGAGGCAGGATTCGAACCTGCGACCGTAGCAGCCCCGCGGTTCCGGACTGCAGCGCCAGAACCGCACGGCCACCGCGGCCGGCGCTACGTTTACAGATTTAGTTATCAATGAGCGCTCTGGTGACCCACCACGATACAAATAGGCATATTTTACTTCGATGGTATACAGGATACTAAGCCAACAGGAAGTAGAAAAGGAGCTAAGTATTTTAAAACAAGTGGCCGTAGCGAACGGATATACATGTAAGCAGGTGATATTTATAAGAACATAAAGAAGAGGCAAATGAAACAAATAGAAGGAAGTCAAGTCGCAGTTAAGAGGAACAATAAGAAAAACTATGCGGCTCTGACTGACAGTGGAAGAATTACAGATAAGACTGAAAGATGCTTTCGTAAATCCGACGTTAAAATAGGGTTCCGAACAAATGACACGCTAAAATTGAAGCTCCGGCACAAATTATCTAACAGTAGGAATAAATTTCAGGATTCAGGTGTATATAAGATCAAATGTGATGACTGCTGTAAACTGTATATAAGGCAGACCGGTAGGAATTTTGAGACCAGATTCAGGGAGCACACCTTCTTTCAAAACAAAACAGATTTTGGGGCGCATATGCCTGCCACAAAGTACTCAGTCACGAACATTGAACAAAATTTAGACATCCTGCATAGAGCTCATAAGGGACGGTTTCTTAACATTTTGGAAGAAATTGAAATATACACCCTGTAACCTCCCTGGAGAAATTATTGAAAGAAAAATATTTAAATGGTAATGGGCATCGTGCTAAACGTAACCTCCCAGCAGAAATAAAAAGAAAACTCAATGATAATGAAAACGAGCCAAATGTTTGGTCCCCACAAAAATTATAGAATAATAATGACCCAAATGTAAACTCGACACAAAAATTGAGAAATGAACATTAATCATTAAACCCACAATAATAGGGCAGCAGCGCTGACCCTAGGCCCTGTGCAATAATTAATCTGATAAATTGATTCTGGGAGAAAAAGCATAGGAAATATTGTTTCAATTGGAATGATTCTTTTCTTAAAAACGATTGCTTTGAAAACAAAATTATTATTGGGGCATTTCTTGAACAAATTAATTACAATTAACAGATGTTATTGGCTGAGCGCAATGCTGCTTCATTACCTTATTTAACAATATACCTCGTCCCGAACCGTGACCAATGTCGACGCCCGCCGACTCCTCACACACAACTTCCGACTGAGTACAACTCGCGACTCGCTACACACAACATCCTACTCGCAACTGCATCTACCGACTCCCTACATGCAACTGAACACTCGCGCGGTCAAGCGCAGACCAGCAACGATAAATAACTCTCTGGTCAGAGATTCTGTCATGCCTCGCCATCGCTGGTACTGAATACATACGCGTTTCAACCCACAGAAAGAAAGATCCGGATTTAATCCTCAACGAGCAAAGCGAGTTCAATCATAACGCCTGTTTTAGTATTTATGACGCCTTACTGGGCTGACAACTGTTGCGTGTGGAGATGCAGGCCGAGAGATGAGAGATAGTGCGTGATGGAGAAGCTGGAAGACGCGTGCAGCGCTTGGCGTCGTTGACGGGGCCCTCCTGCGCGGCCCTCTTACACACGGCGATGGACGTCAGACGACTGAGCGGATCGCGGCACAACAAATTTTGATAAGTACAGGTTTTAACACTGACATCTACAGGTTTTAATTAAGTATTTCTAGAGATAAAAGTTAATTACAAAAATCTACTGAATACAGTATGTGCATATGTAATGTAACAGCCGGCCGAAGTGGCCGTGCGGTTAAAGGCGCTGCAGTCTGGAACCGCAAGACTGCTACGGTCGCTGGTTCGAATCCTGCCTCAGGCATGGATGTTTGTGATGTCCTTAGGTTAGTTAGGTTTAACTAGTTCTAAGTTCTAGGGGACTAATGACCTCAGCAGTTGAGTCCCATAGTGCTCAGAGCCATTTGAACCATTTTTTAATGTAACAAATGTACCAGACGCCACCTGTCGGTAATAGTGTTATAATTAATATAAATGACGTGCATTCTACAAACCAATTTTATGTGACGCAGCATGTGGAAGTTAATGTATTTGGACTGGTTACTCCTGTAACCGAAATGTCAGGTACGTTCTGGTACATTTGATGTTGATTAGATAGGATGAAAAAGGTTTGCATTCGTGAAATAGTAAATTAGTATCATTATCGTTACATATCTGAAGATGGTTCTAGAGGAACCGAAACTGGTCATATGAATAAACATTTTGCGATCAAGACGGATTATAAGCAACACTGTGTGAACTGGCGCGTGTGCCATTGTTGACAGCACGACATCGCCTGCGGCGCCTCTCCTGGACTTGTGACCATATGGGTTGGACCCTAGACAACTGGAAAACTGTAGATTGGCCAAATGAGTCCTGATTTCAGTTGCTGAGAACTGATGGCAGGATTCGAGTGTGGCGCAGACCCGACGAAACCATGGACCCAAGTTGTCAACAAGCCACTGTGCAAGTTGTTGGTGGCTCCATAGTGGTATGGGCTGTGTTTACATGGTATGGACTCGGTGCTCTAGTTCAATTGTCCCGATCATTGCCTGGGAATGGTTATGTTCGGCTACTTGGAAACAATTTACAGCCATTCATGAACTTCGTGTTTCCAAACAACGATGTAATTTTTATGGACGAAATTGCGCCGTGCTCTCGTGATGACTGGGTGTTGTGTGCTGTCCTTAGGTTAGTTAGGTGTAAGTAGTTCTAAGTTCTAGGGGACTGATGACTATAGATGTCAAGTCCCATAGTGCTCAGAGCAAATGCGCCGTTCAATTGGGTCACAGTTGTTTGCATTTGGTTTGAAGAACATTCTGGACAACTCGAGTGAATGATTTTGCCACACCGATCGCCCGACATGAATCTCATCCAACATTTGCGGGACATAATCGAGAGGTGAGGTGGTGCACAAAATCCTGCACCGGCAACGCTTCCAAAATTATGGATGACAATAGAGGCAGCATGGCTCGATATTTCTGCAGGAGACTTGCAACGACTTGTAGAGTCCATCCATGTCGAGCTGCCACACTACGCTGGGCAAAAGGAGGTCCGACACGATGTTAAGAGGTTCAAAATGGTTCAAATGGCTCAGAGCACTATGGGACTTAACATCTGAGGTCATCAGTCCCCTAGACTTAGAACTACATAAACCTAACAAATCTAAGGACATCACACACATCCATGCCCAAGGCAGGAATCGAACCTGCGACCATAGCAGCCGTGTGGTTCCGGACTGAATGGTCTAGAACTGCTCGGCCACAGCGGTCGGTTGTTAAGAGGTATCGCACGACATTGTCACCTCAGAGTAAAGGCAGGCAACAAAACCAAAAATTTCACACGAACGTTTAATTCCGATATTTACAAAGAAGCAGTGTGGTTAAGCGTCAATGAAACATTGTATAAACTGTTCTGTTGGTACGAGGGTGAGTCAAATGAAAACCTTAAATTTTAAATAACAAATCGAAATTTCGCGCCGTTATCCTGTAAGTTGGTGAGCGTGCTACATACAGCGTGCAGAATGGCCTGTAGGTGGCAGCATAGTGCAAATGCACACATATCGTCGCAGAATCAGTATAAAGATGGCCGCCCCACTTGCGACTTGCACCAGGGAAGAACAGCGTTCTGTTATTCGATTTTTGCGTAGTGAAGGTGTGAAACCTATTGAAATTCGTCGACGAATGAAGTTTCAGTACGGTGATGCCTGTTTGTCACAGCAGCAAGTCTACAAATGGAGTAGGAAGTTTGCAAATGGTGTGACTTTGTAACCTCCCCCTCACTTATCGACCTTAATGACAGTGAAAAATTAAACCGCGTGTACCTAATGGAAATTTGGGAAAGCAATCGTCACCGAAGTTAATCTGTCGGTAAAGAGGGAGGAAAGGGTTACATCTAAATGAAAGGAAAAATGCAAATGAAACTGGTGGAAATTAATTTTGAAAAGGGGTAAAGTTAATAAAGAAAGTTAATGTGCGGCCGTTACGTTAACAATTAACTAGCGGTAATAAGATATTTGAGATTTGGGGGAAATTACGGTCGCCAGTCCTAAGGACAATTACTATAGTAACTGAAAAAGAAAGGTTATTACATTAGCACTAGAAGCGTGGCAACTGAAGGTTGACACGTGTAGTGTGAAAAACTGAAAGTTTGTCAGAAGTAATAAATTTCGCTACACTCTGACTTAATTTAGCAAAAGAATTAATAAAACCGGAAAATCGAAAGTTAATTTAGTGACTGAAGTTAATTTAGTGACTGAAGTTAATAGTGAGCTTTCTTTCTGAAGCACATCGAAATTCAGAAAAATACGGTTAGTCTTGGACTACCTCAACAATCATTTCAAAAGCTACTTGAATCTACGCAATTTAGAAATAAGAGATTTAACTTTGAACTTGAATTAAATGATTCTCAACAATTAACAATAGTAAAATTTAGTACGTACCAAGCTGAGCTGCAGTCACAGGTAAGCTAAAATTTGCTAACAAAACTCGCACTCTTAATTTGTGCTCGTGTAATCTAAATATTGTAGCCAGCTATGAATACTTTAACTGAACTTTGAAATTAAAGCAGTAAAATTGAACTATATTATTATAATGCTGGCGTTTGAATTTCAACAAAACTCGGGTTCATTTCGGAAAAGGAAGGGATCCTGCTTGGCAATGCAATTGGGACAATGAGCAACAAAGGTTCATGCTACTTTGCTGTAATTTTGTGATTTGAACAGGTTGAAAAGCTGAGGTCTGCCATACAGTTCTGAAACTTTACGTGCTTCCAGTCTTCCTTGTTGATTGATTGAAGGTTTGAAGCCGTCGATCGAGGAGGTGGCGACAGTCACTCATTGTCGGCCGTCGCTGTTGCAGAAGCTGGATGTTGGCGCGCTTTCTTCTCGACACGGTCACCAGGCGAAACGGGCTCTTGATGTGCGCCAGCTAATGCTTCCCGTCCGCGACACCGTGTCAGAAACTATCATAGCAAGTCGAGCGCAATTACATGCTGCCCAACCCCGAAAGCGCGGCAACTCGCGGGAGCGTCACACAACACACCTGCTCAATCGCACTACTCCAACCAGACTCCCCCTCGCTGCCCGCGCTCCACGCGGCAGAGTTAACACTACCAAAGATCCTACACACTTTCGTTCTTCACACGACCTATCGATGCATTCGTTCGATAGCATAGTTTTCCCTAGGCAAGACCCAGCGTAAAATACAAATAATATTTACAAAACAAACCAATTATACATCGACATAAATGCATAAATAAATAAATAAATAAATAAATAAATAAATAAATAAATATATATATATATATATATATATATATATTAAAACAATTACAATATATAAAGACACAGAAATGTTATATCTGCAGGTAACAAAATAAGGAAAAAATTATGGTACAATAGATGGAAATAGGAGGATATGCATTTCCGGCGTTACAACTTCAGTGGAAGATGCTCCTCGTCCAGGTCAGGCACAACGAGTTGTGACTCCACAGGACATTGCAGCAGTTGAAGCCATAGAGAAGGAAAACCGCCGAGTGACACTGAATGACACTGCAGCATGTTTACAGGTTAGTCATGGGTCAGCACACCACATTGTGCATGATGTGCTCCAGTTTCACAAAGTGTCTGCAAGATGGGTGCCACGGCAGCTGACTTGTGAAATGAGAGAACGACGTGTTGATGCTTGTGAAGAACGTCTTCGGCGCTTTGAACGAGAAGCGAGCAAGGAATGGCGCCATTCCTCATCACCAAAACCAAAGAAGTTTCGAACAGAACCATCAGCAATCAGCAGTGAACGTTATGCTGACTGTATTTTGGGACGAAAGAGGCGTCATTTTGGAGCATTACATGCCTAGAGGGACCACTGTCACCAGTGCATCATATTTAAGATTCTCATTTTACTCACCCTCGTACTTTGTTTCTTGATGACGGGAATATGGCCGTCTGTAGCAATTTATCTATGTGGACGCCAACGTAATAGGGAGAAATATTTATAGTAATGGGGAACGTCAAATTAAACACATTTCAGCCGTCAATTTTCAACCTTATTTGGCAACCAGTTTCAACGTTTTACTATGCCATCTTCAGGCCCCTGACCGACGTGCAGAAAGATGGTTGAAGTATTCACTGTAGCAAATATCTACTAATATCAGTATTGCTGCTACGGTCACAGGTTCGAATCCTGCCTCGGGCATGGATGTGTGTGATGTCCTTAGATTAGTTAGGTTTAAGTAGTTCTAAGTTCTAGGGGACTGATGACCATAGATGTTAAGTCCCATAGTGCTCAGAGCCATTTTTGAACCAGTATTGCTGGCCCCTGTTTTGATCACAACCGAGGTAGATTCTTCCTGTACGTCGGTCAGGGGCCTGAAGATGGCGTAGTAAAAAGCTGAAACTGTTTGCCACATAAAATAAGGTTGAAAACTGTCCATTTCTAAAAATACGGACGTAGATTCATACTAATGCGTCAAATGTAGGACTATCAACCAAAAAAGTTAGTATCATCCTTTTTTTCGTTCCACCTGAATTCACTCAAAAAGTTTTTCTGAAAGTTCTTCGATGATGCTTGAACCAATTTTTCGTACAGAATTTTTCTGCTTCCCAGAAGGTAGGGCAGTTATCACAGCAGCAGAGTATTCATCGTCTGACATTCCGAACCACAGTATTATTACACTATATTATTGACAATGTTATTGAGCAGTGTAGGGAGAATGTCAATAATATTGTACAATGTCAGATGGTTCAAATGGCTCTGAGCACTGTAGGACGTAATATCTGAGGTCATCAGTCCCCTAGACCTTAGAACTAGTTAAACCTAACTATCCTACAGGGTGTTTCAAAAATGACCGGTATATTTGAAACGGCAATAAAAACTAAACGAGCAGCGATAGAAATACACCGTTTGTTGCAATATGCTTGGGACAACAGTAAATTTTCAGGCGGACAAACTTTCGAAATTACAGTAGTTACAATTTTCAACAACAGATGGCGCTGCAAGTGATGTGAAAGATATAGAAGACAACGCAGTCTGTGGGTGCGCCATTCTGTACGTCGTCTTTCTGCTGTAAGCGTGTGCTGTTCACAACGTGCAAGTGTGCTGTGGACAACATGGTTTATTCCTTAGAACAGAGGATTTTTCTGGTGTTGGAATTCCACCGCCTAGAACACAGTGTTGTTGCAACAAGACGAAGTTTTCAACGGAGGTTTAATGTAACCAAAGGTCCGAAAAGCGATACAATAAAGGATGTGTTTGAAAAATTTCAACGGACTGGGAACGTGACGGATGAACGTGCTGGAAAGGTAGGGCGACCGCGTACAGCAACCACAGAGGGCAACGCGCAGCTAGTGCAGCAGGTGATCCAACAGCGGCCTCGGGTTTCCGTTCGCCGTGTTGCAGCTGCGGTCCAAATGACGCCAACGTCCATGTATCGTCTCATGCGCCAGAGTTTACACCTCTATCCATACAAAATTCAAACGCGGCAACCCCTCAGCGCCGCTACCATTGCTGCACGAGAGACATTCGCTAACGATATAGTGCACAGGATTGATGACGGCGATATGCATGTGGGCAGCATTTGGTTTACTGACGAAGCTTATTTTTACCTGGACGGCTTCGTCAATAAACAGAACTGGCGCATATGGGGAACCGAAAAGCCCTATGTTGCAGTCCCATCGTCCCTGCATCCTCAAAAAGTACTGGTCTGGGCCGCCATGTCTTCCAAAGGAATCATTGGCCCATTTTTCAGATCCGAAACGATTACTGCATCACGCTATCTGGACATTCTTCGTGAATTTGTGGCGGTACAAACCGCCTTAGACGACACTGCGAACACCTCGTGGTTTATGCAAGATGGTGCCCGGCCACATCGCACGGCCGACGTCTTTAATTTCCTGAATGAATATTTCGATGATCGTGTGATTGCTTTGGGCTATTCGAAACATACAGGAGGCGGCGTGGATTGGCCTCCCTATTCGCCAGACATGAACCCCTGTGACTTCTTTCTGTGGGGACACTTGAAAGACCAGGTGTACCGCCAGAATCCAGAAACAATTGAACAGCTGAAGCAGTACATCTCATCTGCATGTGAAGCCATTCCGCCAGACACGTTGTCAAAGGTTTCGGGTAATTTCATTCAGAGACTACGCCATATTATTGCTACGCATGGTGGATATGTGGAAAATATCGTACTATAGAGTGTCCCAGACCGCAGCGCCATCTGTTGTTGAAAATTGTAACTACTGTAATTTCGAAAGTTTGTCTGCCTGAAAATGTAGTGTTGTCCCAAGCATATTGCAACAAACGGTGTATTTCTATCGCCACTCGTTTAGTTTTTATTGCCGTTTCAAATATACCGGTCATTTTTGAAACACCCTGTAAGTACATCACGCACATCCATGCCCGAGGCATGATTCGAACCTGCGACCATAGCAGTCGCGTGGTTCCAGAGCGAAGCGCCTAGATCCGCTCGGCCTCTGCGGCCGGCTACAATGTCAGTATGCAGTATTATTGTCCTTCTAGGGGCCAATTAAAGGCATGCTATATGCAACCTACTACCACATATGTGACATTTCTCACCTAACACTGTGGTGAAAACCACTCTGCGTTTCTTCTTGCAGAACTTCCCATGAACGACGTCATAAAGCGACTTACACTGCACAATATGAAATGCAACGTCTCTCAGTGAAATCAATACTTCAGACAGATGCAAAAGGAAGTTGAACTGAAAATCTCGCAACATCATGACAAATCCATGTGCTTCATTACTAGTAGTTGTACCCCAATTCTGTGGACTTTCCAAAATGTAGTCGCAAAAATCTTCAACACTATGATCAACCTCAGTTTGGCTGGGTTGGGTTGTTTGGGGGAGGAGACCAAACAGCGAGGTCATCGGTCTCATCGGATTAGGGAAGAACAGGGAAGGAAGTCGGCTGTGCCCTTTCAAAGGAACCATCCTGGCATTTGCCTGGAGGGATTTAGGGAACTCACGGAAAAACCTCAATCAGGATGGCCGGACGCGGGATTGAACCGTCGTCCTCCCGAATGCGAGTCCAGCGTGTCGGCCACTGCGCCACCTCGCTCGGTCAACCTCAGTTTGTACCATGCGACATGAATAGCTCCATCTTGTTGAAGCAAGTTTTGGAAACCTCTTCAGTTTAATTTCGTTATTTTCGAAGAATGGACAAAAAATGTAGCAAAACTACTACGATTAGCAAAAACACTTTAAATGCACTCATACACAATACTGCCTGTGATAAAACCACATACAACTTTGTGAGCGTTAAAGTGTACACATATGGCATGAGCTATTACTTCTCGTCTCGAATTTTTGTTTACCATCGTTTGAATGTCCCGCCATAATGGCGCCCCATCATACGCCTGCGTGACCGAATTATTTTTTTAATCAAATTCCTCAAGGTGGTCTGTCGCCTCTGCCGATCGTTAAACCCTACGAATCTTTGATCAGTCTCTCCTTGGTGTATGTATTTGATGACAGTTGATAATTGTGAAAGATTTGTGAAATCCGATGTTTCAACTAGTGAAACAACAACAAACGTCGCATTTTTCATCTGAGGTTTTATTTCGAAGAGCATGCCACCATGTTCGCATTGTTTAAATAATTTTGACTGAGAACAGATAATCCGGTGAACGCAGAAAATAAGTAGGCTCTCAATTTATCGTCAAACTAAGGCTACAAAAGAGTTACCTCACAATAACGGTCTCGATTGTCGGAGTCGCAGCTTTTCCTGTGTCCTCGAAATGATACTTATTGTTGTCCTAACACGCAAGTAGCTGCTGTCAATCTATTAAGTATTCCCCGGAACTGTTTCACTGCTTTATACAGCTTTAAAATGCATGCACGTTTCTGTTCATCTAATTGCAAATCAACACTACTTTAATCTAATATGCCCAGTGCGTGGATGTGAGATTCTGATTTTTCATGCGTTGAAACTGTAGTGTGCAAATTATTAAGGTCCGAATAATCAAGACCTCCACTGTCCCAAGGAGATTTTGTACTTTCTGAGCAACAAACATACAAGGGTGAGTCAAATAAAACCTTCAATATTTTTTTAAGATATTATTTATTCTGCAGAAGTTGTACAAAGCTGTATCACTTTTCAACATAATCTCCCCCATACTCAATGCAAGACCTCCAGCGCTTACAAAGTGCGTAAATTCCTGTAGAAAAAAATTGTTTTGGTAGTCCGCGCAATCCCTCGTGCACCACGTGGCGTACCTCTTCATCAGAACGGAACTTCTTTCCTCCCATTGCGCCTTTGAGTGGTCCAAACATATGGAAATCACCAGGGGGCAAGGTCTGGTGAGTATGGCGGATGAGGAAGACACTCAAAATGCAGGTCTGTGATTGTTGTACGGGCAGTGTGGTGACTTGCATTTTGATGTTGCAAAAGGACACCGGCTGACAGCAATCCACATCGCTTTGATTTGATTGCATGCCGCAGATGATTTTTTTAGGAGATCTGTGTATGATGCAATGGTGACAGTGGTCCCTCTAGGCATGTAATCCTCCAAAATGACGCGTTTTTTGTCCCAAAAGAGAGTCAGCAAAACCTTCCCTGCCGATGGTTCTGTTCGAAACTTCTTTGGTGATGAGGAATGGCGCCATTCCTTGCTCGCTCTCTTCGTTTCCGGCTGGTGGAAGTGAACCCAGGTTTCGTCCCCAGTAACGATTCTTGCAAGGAAGCCGTCACCTTCTCGTTCAGAGCGCCGAAGATGTTTTTCATAAGAATCAACACGTCGTTCTCTCATTTCACGAGTCAGCTGCCGTGGCACCCATCTTAGACACTTTGTGGAACTGGAGCACATCATGCACAATATGAGGTGCTGACCCATGACTAATCTGTAAGTATGCTGCAATGTCATTCAGTGTCGCTCGGCGGTTTTCCTTCACTATGGCTTCAACTGCTGCTATGTTGTGTGGAGTCACAACTCGTTGTGCCTGACCTAGACGAGGAGCATCTTCCATTGAAGTCACACCATTTGCGAACTTCCTCCTCCATTCGTGGACTTGCTGCTGTGACAAACATGCATCACCGTACTGAACCTTCATTCGTCGATGAATTTCAATAAGTTTCACACCTTCACTACGCAAAAACCGAATAACAGAACGCTGTTCTTCCCTGGTATAAATCGCAAGTGGGGCGGTCACCTTTATACTGATATTGCGACGGTATGTGTGCATCTGCACTATGCTGCCACCTACAGGCCATTCTGCACACTGTTTGTAGCACGCTTACCAACTTACAGAATAACAGCGCGAAATTTCGATTTGTTATTACAAATTTAAGGTTTTCATTTGACTCACCCTCGTAATACAGTGAGTGATGCAGCAGCTTCACCTAGTCCGTGCTAACCTATTACGCTACAATACCCTGCTACTGGCAATTGTTTCGAAGACTTGAAATTTCCCTGTTCCGTTTCACCATAGTGTTTGTGACATAGTTATGGAAACATGTCATACGTTAATTCGTGCACTGAAGGGTAATATTCGGTTAAGTAACGTATAACATGTCATTGATTTAATTTTTTAAAATTTTCGTGGCTGTTCCTTATATTTTCTGGCCAACTAAACGTATGATTCATTATTATTAACACTTCTGTTCTTGTTCCGATCTGCCATAACATTGCACTACGCCGACAAAGGCTTATGGATTTCGATACCCTATAATAACAGTATACAAGGGCGATGTACTTGAGGACAGTATTATGGAAATGGAAGAGGATGTAGATGAAGATGAAATGGGAGATAAGATACTGCGTGAAGAGTTTGACAGAGCACTGAAAGACCTGAGTCAAAACAAGGCCCCGGGAGTAGACAACATTCCATTAGAACTACTGACGGCCTTGGGAGAGCCAGTCATGACAAAACTCTACCATCTGGTGAGCAAGATGTATGAGACAGGCGAAATACCCACAGACTTCAAGAAGAATATAATAATTCCAATACCAAAGAAAGCAGGTGTTGACAGATGTGAAAATTACCGAACTATCAGTTTTATAAGTCACAGCTGCAAAATACTAACGCGAATTCTTTACAGACGAATGGAAAAACTGGTAGAAGCGGACCTCGGGGAAGGTCAGTTTAGATTCCGTAGAAATGTTGGAACACGTGAGGCAATACTACCCTTACGACTTATCTTAGAAGAAAGATATAGAAAAGGCAAACCTACGTTTCTAGCATTTGTAGACTTAGAGAAAGCTTTTGACAACGTTAACTGGAATACTCTCTTTCAAATTCTGAAGGTGGCAGGGGTAAAATACAGGGAGCGAAAGGCTATTTACAATTTGTACAGAAACCAGATGGCAGTTATAAGAGTCGAGGGGCATGAAAGGGAAGCAGTGTTTGGGAAAGGAGTGAGACAGGGTTGTAGCCTCTCCCCGATGTTATTCAATCTGTATATTGAGCAAGCAGTAAAGGAAACAAAAGAAAAATTCGGAGTAGGTATTAAAATTCATGGAGAAGAAGTAAAAACTTTGAGGTTCGCCGATGACATAGTAATTCTATCAGAGACAGCAATGGACTTGGAAGAGCAGTTGAACGGAATGGACAGTGTCTTGAAAGGAGGATATAAGATGAACATCAACAAAAGCAAAACGAGGATAATGGAATGTAGTCAAATTAAATCTGGTGAAGCTGAGGGAATTAGATTAGGAAATGAGACACTTAAAGTAGTAAAGGAGTTTTGCTATTTAGGGAGTAAAATAACTGATGATGGTCGAAGTAGAGAGGATATAAAATGTAGACTGGCAATGGCAAGGAAATCGTTTCTGAAGAAGAGAAATTTGTTAACATCGAGTATAGATTTAAGTGTCAGGAAGTCGTTTCTGAAAGTATTTGTATGGAGTGTAGCCATGTATGGAAGTGAAACATGGACGATAACCAGTTTGGACAAGAAGAGAATACAAGCTTTCGAAATGTGGTGCTATAGAAGAATGCTGAAGATAAGGTGGGTAGATCACGTAACTAATGAGGAGGTATTGAATAGGATTGGGGAGAAGAGATGTTTGTGGCACAACTTGACTAGAAGAAGGGATCGGTTGGTAGGACATGTTTTGAGGCATCAAGGGATCACAAATTTAGCATTGGAGGGCAGCGTGGAGGGTAAAAATCGTAGAGGGAGACCAAAAGATCAATACACTAAGCAGATTCAGAAGGATGTAGGTTGCAGTAGGTACTGGGAGATGAAGAAGCTTGCACAGGATAGAGTAGCATGGAGAGCTGCATCAAACCAGTCTCAGGACTGAAGACCACAACAACAACATAATAACAGTATTCGTTAGTCTTGTTTTGGACTCCTTATCCACTCAACAACAACAAATGTAATCCATCGGCGTGTATAGCACGCGAGGGAATGTCAAGGACATTATCAATACTGCCCACAGACAGCACAATATTTCCAGGCAGCGCAATATATTTCCAATGTTTTTGATGCTCTCAGTGTTATTAACCCACTTCTCAATCTTACTCGCAGATGGTCAGTATTATTGCGCATGCGGAAAATATTGTCAATATTATTGAGCATTTAGGGACCACTTTACCAACATTTTCAGGATATGCCACTGTAATTCAGAAAACTGATTGAAAACCCACACATAAAGGCACATCATTCAATAAATTTACGCAGAAGCGCGCTACCTGAGGTACACATATTCCTCGCAAGTACTATAGTCGGATTTACGAACGATTGAGGATCGCGCTCTTTGCGGCACTGACAGGGATTGTATTGTTGTCGGTTCCATGCGACAGTTGCGTTACGTGCATACACTTGCCTTGTGCCTGAAGAAAGCATGTATCCTGCAAATTATGCCTCTCGCTTTCTTATGTAGAATTTCTCACTTATCACTACCATCAGCGATGACAACTCGCAACAAGTGGAATAAAAATTTACTGAACAACTAGAAACTGGCTACGATCTCGTTTAATGCTCGCACTGGCTACGATGTCCACAGCAGAGTTCTCAGAATACTACTGAACACTGATTGGGTGACGGAGAATGCGTGCCATAAGGGGTGTGCAGAAATGTACTGCGCAGTACTGCCATCGTTCGTGGCTCCAGTTATAGCAAGCTTTGGCGGGTCGTATTTGTTGACAGGCAGCTCATAAGCCACGAGTGGGGTTTAGTTGTGTAGTAGCGGAATGAGCTGCCCTTGTGGGCATAGAGGAAAGCTGTTGGGCAGATATATGAGGTGCGACAATAAAGTAATGAGACTGATTTTCTTTGCAAGATGTGGCAACCCTGCAGGCTTGTGTAGGCACAATATCTTTGACCTTGGTCTATAAGCTGCTGCTAGTCCAAGTGGCACATTGATGCAACTGCTCAGTCGTGAGTTGTGCTGTAATAAGTTAACATGTGTTTGTGTCTCTCATCATGGAAATGGAACCGCATAATATTGCGCATCAGTATGCCATTTCTTTTTGCGTTAAATTGGGTGAAAAGGCGACGACAACTTACGGTAAACTTCAGAAGGCTTTTGGAGAGGAAGTTATGTCAAGAGCATAAGTTTTTCGTTGGCATAAAATGTTTAGTGAAGGCAGAACGAATGTTGAAGATGAAGGCCGCAGTCGACGCCCATCAACCTCAACGGGTGGATGTCAACTTGGCCAGGGTGCTTGAACTCGTATGATCTGATCAAAAATTATCCGTAAAAATGATTGCAGAAGAACTGAACATCAATCGAGAAATGGTTCGTCTAGTAATAACTGAAGAACTTGGTGTGATAAAGATTTGTGCAAAAATGGTCCCCAAAAATCTCACTCCACAACAGCAGGAATCATGGAAAAATGTGGTAGCCGATCTGAGCAAACGGAAATCAATCCAGAATTGTTGAGCCGTGTTATCACTGGTGATGAAAGTTGGTTTTTTCAGTACGATCCAGAGACAAAACGCCAAAGTTCGCAGTTGTGCTCAAAGGGATCACCCGGATCAAAAAAACTCTCATGTCAAAGTCAAAAGTGAAATGCATGCTTGTGTCCTTCTTTGATTCCAAGGGAATTGTTCATAAAGAGTGGGTGCCTCCTTGACAAAAAGTTAACCAATATTACTACAAAGAAATTTTAGAAAAACTTCTGAAAAGAGTTCTTCGTGTTCGTGCCAACATTGCTGATAATTGGATTCTGCATCACGATAATGCGCCATCCCATACTGCTCTGCCAGTACATCAATTTTTAACCTCAAAACAAATTTCAGTACTATCACAGCCACCTTATTCACCAGATATCGTTCCGTGAGACTTTTTTCTATTTCCAAGAGTCAAAACCGCGGTCAAGGGACACCATTTTCAAACAACACAAGATGTCCAAAAAGCTGTGACGAGGGTCTTGGAGGATGTTACAGAAGATGAGTTCCAGAAATGTTACCATCAATGGCAGAAGTGCTGGAAAAAGTGTGTGCAGTCAGAAGGGAACTACTCTGAAGGAGACAACACTAAACTTGACTAAAATGGTGTGCTACATTTTTTTCACATCAGTCTCATTACTTCATTGTCGCATCTCTTACGTCAGCCATATTATGCTGTTCAGCACCGTTTGAAGGTTTTCTAGACGCCATGAATTCTGATAATAATTGATTTCTTTACTAATCCGTCAAACAATTTACATTGCAAGCAGCGCTTGATATAATATTGTGGAGAATATGGGCAGAGCATCCAACTGCTTATACATTTTTCCCTAGTTCTTCTTTAATTTGGTGACACACATTCCGCTGCCCGCCTCCATAAAGCCCTCCGAAGTTAGTGTTGGTATTGTCTCCACAAAAAGCGATTAATTCATCTGATGGAATGTGCAGTTGCCTTAAAAGTGTCTAGACAGAACTTACCAACTCTCACCGATGTTCATTATTCAGCGAATTAAACGTGAATAGCGTGTGTTGGATTCTGTCAGTTTCAGTAAAGTATTGAACAACTAAAGGAAACATCTTTTCGGCCTCATGGTTCGATGCGTCGGTGCCTATGCCGTAAAATGAAACTTCTTGCAATTGTTTCATGCATTGGACACGGAGTGTGGTGTGAAAAAGTTTTTAACAATTGCTGTAGCTGTGTTCCTGGCTTTAAGACTACTTTCAGTCTTATGGTACAATCAAGAGAACTGAAGGATTTGTGAATAGTGTCATATGAGTGGGGGGACGAAATAATGGAAATTGATTAATAATTGCTGCTTGAAAAATTAAAAAAATTAATAGGAAAGAATAATTGAAAGAAATTGGAAGCTACATATATACTGCGAGAACTTTAACTGGTACTATTATCAACAGACCTTCTCTTATGTCAATTGGGACTGACGTATAGTCGTTTTTTAACTCCTCTTTGTCTTCGTGTTCTATAATTTTTGCTTGAGCGCGAATGACCCCAGTTGTTTTATGCGCGCCGGCCGTTGTGGCCGAGCGGTTCTAGGCGCTACAGTCTGGAACCGCGCGACCGCTACGGTCGCAGGTTCGAATCCTGCCTCGGGCGTGGATGTGTGTAAAGTCCTTAGGTTAGTTAGGTTTCAGTAGTTCTAAGTTCTAGGGGACTGATGACCTCAGAAGTTAAGTCCCATAGTGCTCAGAGCCATTTGAACCATTTTTTTTTTGTTTTATGCGCCCTAAATAAAACCAAACCAAACCAAACCTCCGCTTCTCACGCAAATTCGTCTTGTCTGCTTCGAACCTCTTGATGCAGGGTTCTAGGCGTGGGCGAAATGATGAACAGATGGGTGTCATTGACGTATATACAGGGTGGTCTACTGATCGTGACCGGGCCAAATATCTCACGAAAAAAGCGTGAAACAAAAAACTACAAAGAACGGAACTTTCGTACCTTGAAGGGGGAAACCAGATGGCGCTATGGTTGGCCCGCTAGATGGCGCTGCCATAGGTCTAACGGATACCAACTGCGTTTTTTAAAAATAGGAACCCCCACTTTTTATTACATATTCGTGTAGTACGTAAAGAAATATGAATATTTTAGTAGGACCACTTTTATCGCTTTGTGATAGATGGCGCTGTAATAGTCACAAACATATGGCTCACAATTTTAGACGAACAGTTGGTAACAGGTAGGTTTTTTAAATTAAAATACAGAACGTAGGTACGTTTGAACATTTTATTTCGGTTGTTCCAATGTGATACATGTACCTTTGTCAACTTATAATTTCTGAGAATGCATGCTGTTACAGCGTGGTCGGACGGGGTGGCCGAGCGGTTCTAGGCTCGGGAACCGCGTGACCGCTACGCTCGCTGGTTCGAATCCTGCCTCGGGCATGGATGTGTGTGATGTCCTTAGGTTAGTTAGGTTTAAGTAGTTCTAAGTTCTAGGGGACTGATGACCTCAGAAGTTAAGTCCCATAATGCTCAGAGCCATTTGAACCATTTTTTTGTTACAGCGTGATTACCTGTAAATACCACATTAATGCAATAAATACTCAAAATGATGTCCGTCAACCTCAATGCATTTGGTAATACGTGTACCGACATTCCTCTCAACAGCGAGTAGTTCACCTTCCGTTACGTTCGCACATGCATTGTCAATGCGCTGACGCATGTTATCAGGCGTTGTCGGTGGATCACGATAGCATATATTCTTCAACTTTCCCGACAGAGAGAAATCCGGGGACGTCAGATCTGGTGAACGTGCTGGTCATGGTATAGTGCTTCGACGACCAATCCACCTGTCATGAGATATGATATTCAATACCGCTTCAACCGCACGCGAGCTATGCGCCGGACATCCATCATGTTGGAAGTACATCGCCATTCTGTCATGCAATGAAACATCTTGTAGTAACATCGGTAGAACATTACGTAGAAAATCAGCATACATTGCACCATTTAGATTGCCATCGATAAAACGGGGGCCAATTATCTTTCCTCCCATAATGCCGCACCATACATTAACCACTCAAGGTCTCTGATGTTCCACTTGTCGCAGCCATCGTGCATTTTCCGTTGCCCAATAGTGCATATTATGCCGGTTTACGTTACCGCTGTTGGTGAATGACGCTTCGTCGCTAAATAGAAAGCGTGCAAAGAATCTGTCATCGTCCCGTAATTTCTCTTGTGCCCAGTGGCGGAACTGAACACGGCGTTCAAAGTCGTCGCCACGCATTACCTGGTACATAGAAATACGGTATGGGTACAATCGATGTTGATGTAGCATTCTCAACACCGACGTTTTTGAGATTCCCCATTCTCGTGCAATTTGTCTGCTACTGATGTGCGGATTAGCCGCGACAGCAGCTAAAACACCTACTTGGGCATCATCATTTGTTGCAGGTCGTGGTTGACGTTTCACGTGTGGCTGAACACTTCCTGTTTCCTTAAATAACGTAACTATCCGGCAAACGGTCCGGACACTTGGATGATGTCGTCCAGGATACCGGGCAGCATACGCAGCATACGCCCGTTGGGCATTTTGATCACAATAGCCTTACATCAACACGATATTGACCTTTTCCGCAAATGGTAAACGGTCTATTTTAACACGGGTAATGTATCACGAAGCAAATACCGTCCGCACTGTCGGAATGTTACGTGATACCACGTACTTATACACTCCTGGAAATGGAAAAAAGAACACATTGACACCGGTGTGTCAGACCCACCATACTTGCTCCGGACACTGCGAGAGGGCTGTACAAGCAATGATCACACGCACGGCACAGCGGACACACCAGGAACCGCGGTGTTGGCCGTCGAATGGCGCTAGCTGCGCAGCATTTGTGCACCGCCGCCGTCAGTGTCAGCCAGTTTGCCGTGGCATACGGAGCTCCATCGCAGTCTTTAACACGTAGCATGCCGCGACAGCGTGGACGTGAACCGTATGTGCAGTTGACGGACTTTGAGCGAGGGCGTATAGTGGGCATGCGGGAGGCCGGGTGGACGTACCGCCGAATTGCTCAACACGTGGGGCGTGAGGTCTCCACAGTACATCGATGTTGTCGCCAGTGGTCGGCGGAAGGTGCACGTGCCCGTCGACCTGGGACCGGACCGCAGCGACGCACGGATGCACGCCAAGACCGTAGGATCCTACGCAGTGCCGTAGGGGACCGCACCGCCACTTCCCAGCAAATTAGGGACACTGTTGCTCCTGGGGTATCGGCGAGGACCATTCGCAACCGTCTCCATGAAGCTGGGCTACGGTCCCGCACACCGTTAGGCCGTCTTCCGCTCACGCCCCAACATCGTGCAGCCCGCCTCCAGTGGTGTCGCGACAGGCGTGAATGGAGGGACGAATGGAGACGTGTCGTCTTCAGCGATGAGAGTCGCTTCTGCCTTGGTGCCAATGATGGTCGTATGCGTGTTTGGCGCCGTGCAGGTGAGCGCCACAATCAGGACTGCATACGACCGAGGCACACAGGGCCAACACCCGGCATCATGGTGTGGGGAGCGATCTCCTACACTGGCCGTACACCACTGGTGATCGTCGAGGGGACACTGAATAGTGCACGGTACATCCAAACGGTCATCGAACCCATCGTTCTACCATTCCTAGACCGGCAAGGGAACTTGCTGTTCCAACAGGACAATGCACGTCCGCATGTATCCCGTGTCACCCAACGTGCTCTAGAAGGTGTAAGTCAACTACCCTGGCCAGCAAGATCTCCGGATCTGTCCCCCATTGAACATGTTTGGGACTGGATGAAGCGTCGTCTCACGCGGTCTGCACGTCCAGCACGAACGCTGGTCCAACTGAGGCGCCAGGTGGAAATGGCATGGCAAGCCGTTCCACAGGACTACATCCAGCATCTCTACGATCGTCTCCATGGGAGAATAGCAGCCTGCATTGCTGCGAAAGGTGGATATACACTGTACTAGTGCCGACATTGTGCATGCTCTGTTGCCTGTGTCTATGTGCCTGTGTTTCTGTCAGTGTAATCATGTGATGTATCTGACCCCAGGAATGTGTCAATAAAGTTTCCCCTTCCTGGGACAATGAATTCACGGTGTTCTTATTTCAATTTCCAGGAGTGTATATTAGTAACAATGGAGGGCCTATAACACTTCCTTGGGGAACGCCGGATATTACTTCTGTTTTACTCGATGACTTTCTGTCTATTACTATGAACTGGAACCTTTCTGACAGGAAATCACGAATCCAGTCGCACAACTGAGGCGATACTCCGTAGGCACGCAGTTTGGTTAGAAGACGCTTGTGAGGAACGGTGTCGAAGGCGTTCTGGAAACCTAAAAATATGGAATCAATTTGACATCCCCTGTCGATAGCACTCATTACTTCAAGAGAATAAAGAGCTGGTTGTGTTTCACAAAAACGATATTTTCTGAATCCGTACTAACTATGTGTCAATAAAGCGTTTTCTACGAGGTACTTCATGGTGTTCGAATACAGTATATGTTCCAAAATCCTACTGCAAATCGACGTTAATGATAAAGGCCTGTAATTCAGCGGATTACTCCTACTTCCCTTTTTGGGTATTGGTGTGACTTGAGCAATTTTCCAGTCTTTAGGTATGGATCTTTCTGTGAGAATTATCGTATAGTCAGCTGAATAGGTCGTGCCTCCAACTTGGTGACAATAATAATATGCAGAAGAATGGAAAAGAAAATTGAGGATGTGTTAGATGACGGCTTTAGGAAGTGGAAAGGTACCAGAGAGGCAGTTGTGACGGTGCGTTTGATAATGGAAGCAAATTGAAGAAAAATCAAGACACATTGACTGGATTTGTGAACCTGGATTAAGGATTCGAAAATGTCAAATGGTGCAAGATGTTCGTAATTCTGAGAAAATTAGGGGTAAGATATGGTGAAAGACGGGTAGTATACAATATATACAAGAGTGAGGAGGGAAAATAAGAGTGGAAAACTACGTAAGAAGTTCTCGGATTGTGTGAGGCAGCGATGTAGTCTTTCGCCCCTACTATTCAGTATACACACGGAAGAAGCAATGAAGGGAATAAAGGTTCACGAGTTGATGATAAGATATGCTCATAACATGCTATCCTCACTGAAAGTGAAGAAGAATTGAAGGATCTACTGAATGGGATAAACAGTCTAATCAATACAGATTATGCACTTCGTCTTCAGGCCACAAGTGGTCCATCGGGACCATCCGACCGCCGTGTCATCCTCATTGAGGATGCGGATAGGAGGGGCGTGTGGTCAGCACACCGCTCTCCCGGTCGTTATGATGGTTTTCTTTGACCGGAGCCGCTACTATTCGGTCGAGTAGCTCCTCAATTGGCATCACGAGGCTGAGTGCACCCCGAAAAACGGCAACAGCGCATGGCGGCTGGATGGTCACCCATCCAAGTGCCGACCACGCCCGACAGCGCTTAACTTCGGTGATCTGACGGGAGCCGGTATATCCACTGCAGCAAGGTCGTTGCCAATACAGACGATGGATCGAGAGTAATGAGAAGCAGTAGAAATGAGAACAGCGAGAAATTTAACATCAAACTGGTGATCACATGAAGTTACGGAATTCTGCTACCTACGCGGCAAAGTAACCCATGTTGGGCGAAGCAAGGATGTGGAAAGCAGATTCACACAGGCACGAAGAGCCATCCTGTCCTAGAGATGTCTGCTAGTATCAAATACAGAACTTAATTTAAGGAAGACTAACCCCATGACTTAGAACGTAAGTAATCTGGTACCCCAGTCCGACGATTTGGAAAGCCTGCCGGAAGGTATGAGTTGGATGATGGCCGCTAGAAGGCACTTGTCAACCCCGCGACCGCTGCCGTCGCTCCAAAGCGCTACGCAGGGAGACTCCCGCCGCGCCAGCGGCCGTCCTTTCTAGGCAAGGTCTATGTAGGACGAGTCTGGTCACGCTACCATGATCCTTTGTGATCGAGGACATTTTGGGTCTAGCCCAGCAGATTATTTTTGAACTGGGTATAGTCTGTGTCGCTAGAAAGTGTGTTTATTTAGAAATGGGTTGTTGCGCTGCACCGAATTGTAGCAGCAATTCGTCTAAGGGATCAGATTATTCAGATTTCCTACAGACGAAGATCGGAGAGGTAAATGGTTACAGAACTGTAAGAGAGACATGTGGAAGCCAACAACACATTCCAAGATGTCTAAGTAAATTACTGGTTAAAAGTATTACAGTTGAAATATCGTATGTTTCTATATACACTCCTGGAAATGGAAAAAAGAACACATTGACACCGGTGTGTCAGACCCACCATACTTGCTCCGGACACTGCGAGAGGGCTGTACAAGCAATGATCACACGCACGGCACAGCGGACACACCAGGAACCGCGGTGTTGGCCGTCGAATGGCGCTAGCTGCGCAGCATTTGTGCACCGCCGCCGTCAGTGTCAGCCAGTTTGCCGTGGCATACGGAGCTCCATCGCAGTCTTTAACACTGGTAGCATGCCGCGACAGCGTGGACGTGAACCGTATGTGCAGTTGACGGACTTTGAGCGAGGGCGTATAGTGGGCATGCGGGAGGCAACACCGAGGCAGGTATTTTCTCCCACGCGAGAAGACTCTTTTAAAAAAAAATGCTTGTTACAAATGGCATCAGTCTTCAATGGATATGCAGCAAAAGATGTTCGTCGCCTCGCCTAAGAGTGTGCTGCTAAATTTGGTGTTAAAATTCCATCCTCCTGGACTGAAAATAAGATGGCGGAAAAGAATGGCTTACGATGTTTTTAATACGAAATCCGCAGCTATCCATTCGAAAGCCAGAACCCACCAGTCTTGGTAGTGATACATGTAATTCTGAGAATGTCAAAGTTTTTTGACAAATTAAGTGAAGTAATGGATAAACATGGATTCAGTGCGTCAGACATACGGAACGTAGATGAAACAGGAATGCCCATTGTTTTGAAGCCAAATAAAATTGTTGCTGCCGAGGGTATGCGCCAGGACTTCTGGGGAGCGAGGAGCTAACGTTACAGTAGTAGCTGCTGTATCCGCTTTTGGAAATACAGTATTTCCTATGTTTGTGTTTCCCAGAAAAAATTTCTAGAGACACTTTCGTAATTGTGGTCCCTCTGATTGTACAGCAGCAAGCAATGCCAGTGGATGGGTTGCAGACGAAGAATTCCATCAGTTTATGCAACATTTTACGAAACATGTGAAACCGTCCATGGAACATCGTGATTTGTTAGTATTAGATAATCACTCCTCTCATTTGAATGTGATGACACTTAATTTGGCCAAAGAGAACGGAGTTGTAATGTTGTTCTCTTCGCCGCGTTGTAGCCACAAGCTGCAGCCATTGGATGTGTCAGTGTTTGGACCATTCAGAAAGTATTGCGCCGCTGCTCAAGATACATGGCTACGATGTGTGTAGGGGGAGTCTGCTGTGCCCCCCCCCCCAGCCCCCCACACACTGTATCAGTGTTATATAATGATTTTTAACGATTATCAATGCTGTTCTCGCTCTATGTCGACAGATTCTAGATGTACCCTTGTCTGGTTCTCGGCTACGCTACAGATCATAATTGTTGCTCTATTGTCTTAATATTTGGTATTTGTCATGTTAGGACAAGGGTACATCTGCAGATATAGTTATTTTTCAATTTTGAGTATTTTCATTTTTTGGCATGTTGGACTTAGAAAAGTTGAGTTTCGATTAACTATTTACGATATACAAAAATTGTCGCTGATTCATTGCCAATGGCTCAGACAAGTATAAATATTATCAACGGTTTCCGAAAGACTGGCCTCTTCCCGTATAATGCGAACATTTTTCCACAAGCTGTGACATTGTCGCGTACACAAAATAAGTTTCCTTTAATTTACGTCTATGGTCACAAACTTTTTGTTAACAGATTAACGGTTTCGGTCTATAATGAACATCATCAGATCTGGTTTATAAAAACAAAGTCGTAATGTACTGCAGCCATAGTGGCATCGTCAAGTTTGCTGATTTTGCATTTAATACTTGACGATGCCACTATGGCTACAGTACATTAGGACTTTGTTTTTATAAAACAGATCTGGTGATGGTCATCATAGCCGGCCGGTGTGGTCTAGCGGTTCTAGGCGCTTCAGTCTGGAACCGCACGACCGCTGCGGTCGCAAGTTCGAATCCTGCCTCGGGCATGGATGTGTGTGTTGCCCTTAGGTTAGTTAGGTTTAAGTAGTTCTAAGTTATAGGGGACTGATGACCTCAGAACTTAAGTGTTAAGTCCCATAGTGCTCAGAGCCATTTGAACCATTTGATGGTCATTATAGACCGAAACCGGTAATCTGCTAACAAAAAGTTTGTGACCATAGACGTAAATTAAAGGAAACTTAGCGAACATTTTTAGTGAGGATGAGTTTTCACCATCATTTGTAATCGACCGTCTAGATCAAGCAACTGTCGAACTGAAAAAAGATCGTCCAGAGCAAGCAATGGGCCTAATGTCCAACACTGAACCTAATCCCTTTCCTTCTACGTCCACCAGCCAAACTGAACCCTCACCTGGTACAGGCCATAAAGAAAACGAGCTGTTAGATCTAATGCATACATTTTCTCCAGAAATTGTTCGACCATATCCACTAGCAGGTCCTAAAAAAGCAAACGAAACTAACAGAAGAAAGAGGAAAGCTGTTGTTCTACCAGTCATTCCCGAAAAGAACACATTGCAAGAAGAACAAAATAAAACCACTACAAAAATTAAAAAGCCAAGGAAGAACATTGAGAAAAAAAGAAAGAAGAGTCAAACGAGGAAAGCAAGAATGATGACTGTCTCTGTCTGATTTGTTACGAAGGCTATTCTGCAAGTTTACCGGAGGAAACATGGATCCAGTATCAAGTTTGCAGACAATGGGCACATATAAAATGTGCACAGATGCTGGTCTTACTTTCATTTGTGTAAATTGCAAGTATCGTATTAATATTTTCTTTTTTAATGGAAGCCATATTGACAATTACATATATATTCAAGTCTGATTTTGAATAGAAAGACTGAGTCTTAGCCAAAAGCTTATACTAAGATACGTTAATGTTCTGTTGAATTTATATTTCCTTTATTATTAAAAGAAAATTACTTTTAGTTTTACTGTACGACATTAAATGATTATAAATAAAAAGTTGACTGTCAAACAGAAATTTTATTCCATGTTTAGCTAACATTGAAACCATGCTTTGGCTAGATTTCTGAGTGCTCAATTTGTCTCATACCCTTGCTCAACTTACCTCACCTATAGAGTACGTTGAGTATACTTGACTCTTTGCATTTAAACAGCTCTAGCGGTTAAATGCGACTTGGTAGAAATAAATTACTATAGACACTTTTGCAAAGGGATAAATTACTTACCCATCAGTATGCATAACAAGCCATTAAGACTTATCGTTGAGGAGCTATAACCAATCGAGTGAAAAATTAGTCAATTAGCCCCGCCCTACCCTACCGCGAATATCAGGAATCCGCTAAAACATCAAATCTCCCAAATCTTGCAAGAACGGGGCCAACGACGACTGAAGAGTATCGCTCAACGTGACAGGTGTGCTACCCTTCCGCAAATTTCTGCAGATTTCAATGCTGGGTCATCAACAAGTGTCAGTGTGCGAACCATTCAACGAAACATCATCGATATGGGTTTTTGGAGCTGAAGGCCCACTCGTGTACTCTTGATGACTGCACGACACAAAGCTTTACGCCTCCCCTGGGCACCTCAGCACCAACATAGATGACTAGAAATACACTCCTGGAAATTGAAATAAGAACACCGTGAATTCATTGTCCCAGGAAGAGGAAACTTTATTGACACATTCCTGGGGTCAGATACATCACATGATCACACTGACAGAACCACAGGCACATAGACACAGGCAACAGAGCATGCACAATGTCGGCACTAGTACAGTGTATATCCACCTTTCGCAGCAATGCAGGCTGCTATTCTCCCATGGAGACGATCGTAGAGATGCTGGATGTAGTCCTGTGGAACGGCTTGCCATGCCATTTCCACCTGGCGCCTCAGTTGGACCAGCGTTCGTGCTGGACGTGCAGACCGCGTGAGACGACGCTTTATCCAGTCCCAAACATGCTCAATGGGGGACAGATCCGGAGATCTTGCTGGCCAGGGTAGTTGACTTACACCTTCTAGAGCACGTTGGGTGGCACGGGATACATGCGGACGTGTTCCTGTTGGAACAGCAAGTTCCCTTGCCGGTCTAGGAATGATAGAACGATGGGTTCGATGACGGTTTGGATGTACCGTGCACTATTCAGTGTCCCCTCGACGATCACCAGTGGTGTACGGCCAGTGTAGGAGATCGCTCCCCACACCATGATGCCGGGTGTTGGCCCTGTGTGCCTCGGTCGTATGCAGTCCTGATTGTGGCGCTCACCTGCACGGCGCCAAACACGCATACGACCATCATTGGCACCAAGGCAGAAGCGACTCTCATCGCTGAAGACGACACGTCTCCATTCGTCCCTCCATTCACGCCTGTCGCGACACCACAGGAGGCGGGCTGCACGATGTTGGGGCGTGAGCGGAAGACGGCCTAACGGTGTGCGGGACCGTAGCCCGGCTTCATGGAGACGGTTGCGAATGGTCCTCGCCGATACCCCAGGAGCAACAGTGTCCCTAATTTGCTGGGAAGTGGCGGTGCGGTCCCCTACGGCACTGCGTAGGATCCTACGGTCTTGGCGTGCATCCGTGCGTCGCTGCGGTCCGGTCCCAGGTCGACGGGCACGTGCACCTTCCGCCGACCACTGGCGACAACATCGATGTACTGTGGAGACCTCACGCCCCACGTGTTGAGCAATTCGGCGGTACGTCCACCTGGCCTCCCGCATGCCCACTATACGCCCTCGCTCAAAGTCCGTCAACTGCACATACGGTTCACGTCCACGCTGTCGCGGCATGCTACCAGTGTTAAAGACTGCGATGGAGCTCCGTATGCCACGGCAAACTGGCTGACACTGACGGCGGCGGTGCACAAATGCTGCGCAGCTAGCGCCATTCGACGGCCAACACCGCGGTTCCTGGTGTGTCCGCTGTGCCGTGCGTGTGATCATTGCTTGTACAGCCCTCTCGCAGTGTCCGGAGCAAGTATGGTGTGTCTGACACACCGGTGTCAATGTGTTCTTTTTTCCATTTCCAGGAGTGTATATTGTCTGGTTGGACGAGTTTCGTTTCAAATTGTATCGAGCGGATGGACGTATATGGGTTTGGAGACAACCACATGAATCCATGGACCTTTATGTCAGCAGGGGACTGTTCGAGCTGGTGGAGGCTCTGTAATGGTGCGGGGCGTGTGCAGTTGGAGTGATATGGGACCCCTGATACATCTAGATACGACTCTGACAGTTGACGCGTACGTAAGCATGATGTCTGATCACCTTCATCCATTAATATCCATTGTGCTCTCCGACGGATGTGGGCAATTCCAGCAGAACAATGCGACCCCTACATGTCCGTAATTGCTACAGAGAGGCTCCAGGAATACTATTCTGAGTTTAAACACTTCTGCTGGCCACCAGACTCCCCAGACATGAACATTATTGAGCATATCTGGGATGCCTTGCTACGTGCTGTTCGGAAGAGATCTGCACCCCCTCGTACTCTTACGTATGTATGGACAGCTCTGCGAGATTCATGGTGTCACTTCCCTCCAGCACTACTTCAGACATTAGTCGAGTGCATGCCACGTCGTGTTGCGGCGCTTCTGCGTGCTCGCGGGGGCCCTAGACGACATTAGGCGGGTGTACCAGTTCCTTTGGCTCTTCAGTGTATTTATTAAACCTATGGAAAAACGTTACGAACTTATGAACCGACGTAATACCTAATGTCTGAATTCCTTGTAGCCATGTGACCAGTGGCCTCCCGTTTTTCCTCGTTTCTGGTGGTCCCTGTTCCACGATGCGTTGTGACAATCTCTCCTCAGATACTTTTCGTATGTGCATACCATATGAACTGTTTTTCTCCCACAAAATCAGTAATCGGACTAGTAACATCTATTTTCTTCCTGTTGGCTACATTTCTGACCATTTTCCCACCTGGATATCCAAGCAGACCCTCTCCAAACTCAATTTTAATTGTGACCATTCATTAATTTTGGATAAAATTGTCCCTAGATCTGATCTAGAATGTCGTAATGCCTCTAAGTTTGATTTGAAGATTTTTCTTTTTGTATCCCTTCTAATATGATGGTCCTATAAAAACCATATATTGATCAATTAGTGAAGATTTCAGCATTTATTCTTGAATTATGTTTTACAATATCCTTACTCCTAGATATTTGTGCTCTTCGGTATGTGTAATCGCCCCATACCTTCTTCTAGTGTCCAATCTTGATTTGTTCCTCCTGTTACTATGTATTTTGTCTTATTCTTTTTACCTGGAGACTCTATTTTTTTACTACTTTATCAGTTTCCCTTGTAATATAGTGAATGCCTGCTTTATCTTGAGCCAAAATTAACTGGTCATCAGGAAATTGTAGTGAATATTTAGCAGCAGCATTTATCGTTCTTACTTTTTTCTCTTTCAGTTTTCAAATGCTTTCTCCCTATAAATTTTATAAAGTGTCCGCGATATGTTGCAACCGTGATGTAATCCCTCGTCACTTTTGTATTTTTGTTCTTGATGGTTGGTTGGTTGATTTGGGGAGGGGACCAAACAACGAGATCATCAGTCCCAATAGATTGGGGAAGGATGGGGTAGAAACCATCCCGACATTTACCTGAAGCGATTTAGGAAAATCACGGAAAACCTAAATCAGGATGGCCGGACGCGGGTTTGAACCGTCGCCCTCCTGAATGAGAGTCCAGCGTGCTAACCACTGCGCCACCTCGCTTGGTTTGCTCTTGACTTAGAATGTTCATATACGTTCTGAAATGTTTTATTTGTGATAGGCTTAATGTTAGATGATTTTAAAGCCTTCCACAAACTGCATAAAGCTATATCATAGCCGTCTTCCGTGTATATAGATAGTAAGGGAAGGGCCTGATTTCGAAGAATTTTCTTTTCAGGCATTTGTTGCAAACAAGATATATGGTCTACAGTTGTTCTTCCTGCTCTGAAGCCAGTATGTTCTTCGGCCTGGATTTCCTTAAATTTATTCTTCAAAAATGCTTAATAATCCTTCCATAAAACGAAACCAACATGCCAAATTTAAACAGACGCAAAATCCCCAAGATTGGCGATCCTTTACAGAAGCTGGAAACAGCGCGGAGTTCAATGCGAGACGCCTATAACAGTTACCACAACGAAACTTTGTCTCGAAACCTGGCAGAAGATACAAAGAGATTCTGGTCGTATGTGTAGTATGTTAGCGACAGGAAACAATCAATGCCTTCTCTGCGCGATAACAATGGAGATACTATCAAAGACAGTGCCGCCAAAGCAGATTCACTAAACACAGCCTTCCGAAATGCCTCCTCAAAAGAA
Source organism: Schistocerca nitens (assembly GCF_023898315.1). Classification (NCBI taxonomy): domain Eukaryota; kingdom Metazoa; phylum Arthropoda; class Insecta; order Orthoptera; family Acrididae; genus Schistocerca; species Schistocerca nitens. Next base: position 99,737,094 of record NC_064625.1, on the reverse strand, counting down.
GTAAATTTTCCAGAATTCGAATCGAGAACAGCTGCCAATATGAGTAACGTAGAAGTAAGTATCCTCGGAGTAGTGAAGCAACTCAAATCACTTAATAAAATCAAGTCTTCTGGTCCAGACTGTATACCAATTAGGTTCCTTTCGGAGTATGCTGATGCATTAGCTCCATACCTCACAATCATATACAACCGTTCGCTCGACAAAAGATTCGTACCCAAAGACTGGAAAGTTGCACAGGTCACACCAATATTCAAGAAAGGTAGTAGGAGTAATCCACTAAATTACAGGCCCATATCGTTAACGTCGATTTGCAGCAGGATTTTAGAACATATGTTGTGTTCGAACATTATGAATTACCTCGAAGGAAACGGTCTATTGACACACAGTCAACATGGATTCAGAAAACATCGTTCCTGTGAAACACAACTAGCTCTCTATTCACATGAAGTGCTGAGTGCTATTGACAAGGCATTTCAGATCGATTCCGTATTCCTGGATTTCCGGAAGGCTTTTGACACTATACCCCACAAGCGGCTCGTAGTAAAATTGCGTGCTTATGGAATATCGTAGTAACTGACGGAAAGTCATCGAGTAAAACAGAAGTGATTTCAGGCGTTCCTCAACGTAGTGTTATAGGCCTTTTGCTGTTCCTTATCTATATAAACAATTTGGGAGACAATCTGAGCAGCCGTCTCCGGTTGTTTGCAGATGAAGCTGTCGTTTATCGACTAATAAAGTCATGAGAAGATCAAAACAAACTGCAAAACGATTTAGAAAAAATATCTGAATGGTGCGAAAAGTGGCAGTTGACCCTAAATAACGTAAAGTGTGAGGTCATCCACATGAGTGCTAAAAGGAACTCGTTAAACTTCGGTTACACGATAAATCAGTCTAATCTAAAAGCTGTAAATTCAACTAAATACCTAGGTATTACAAAACAAATTAAATTGGGAGGAACACACAGAAAACGTTATGGGGAAGGCTAACCAAAGACTTGGCAGGGCACTTAGAAAATGTAACAGACCTACTAAGGAGACTGCCTACACTACTCTCGTCCGACCTCTTTTAGAATATTGCTGCGCAGTGTGGGATCCTTACCAGATAGGACTGACGGAGTACACCGAAAGAGTACAAAGAAAGGCAGCACTTTTGTATTATCCCGGAATATGGGAGAGAGTGTCACAGAAATGATACAGGATTTGGGCTGGACATCATTAAACGAAAGGCGTTTTTCATTGCGACGGAATCTTGTCACCAAATTCCAATCACCAACTTTCTCCTCCGAATGCGAAAATATTTTGCTGACACCGACCTACATAGGGCGGAACGATCACCACGATAAAATAAGGGAAATCAGAGCTGGTACGGAAAGATATAGGTGTTCATTCTTTCCGCGCGCTATACGAGATTGGAATAATAGAGAATTGTGAAGGTGGTTCGATGAACCCTCTGCCAGGCACTTAAATGTGATTTGCAGAGTATACATGTAGATGTAAATGTGTTCTTAATGTGATACAATAAAAAAATACCTTTGTTATACGAGGGCTATTCAGAAAGTAGGGAACGTTTTGGCGTTAAAAAGAACTAAGTACAAGAATTACATTTTATTATATACATCTGGCAATGGCAAGGAAATCGTTTCTGAAGAAGAGAAATTTGTTAACATCAAATATAGATTTAAGTGTCAGGAAGTCGTTTCTGAAAGTATTTGTATGGAGTGTAGCCATGTATGGAAGTGAAACATGGACGATAACCAGTTTGGACAAGAAGAGAATAGAAGCTTTCGAAATGTGGTGCTACAGAAGAATGCTGAAGATAAGGTGGGTAGATCACGTAACTAATGAGGAGGTGTTGAATAGGATTGGGGAGAAGAGAAGTTTGTGGCACAACTTGACTAGAAGAAGGGATCGGTTGGTAGGACATGTTTTGAGGCATCAAGGGATCACAAATTTAGCATTGGAGGGCAGCGTGGGGGGTAAAAATCGTAGAGGGAGACCAAGAGATGAATACACTAAGCAGATTCAGAAGGATGTAGGTTGCAGTAGGTACTGGGAGATGAAGAAGCTTGCACAGGATAGAGTAGCATGGAGAGCTGCATCAAACCAGTCTCAGGACTGAAGACCACAACAACAACAACATATACATCTGAAAGAGCGACTCACGAACTAGTTTTCCACATAGTCAGCAAACACGTCGAGGCACTTATCACAGAGGTGGACAAGATTTGAAATACCTTTGTCGAAAAATTCTGCCGCCTGAGATTTCAGCCAGTGAGTCACGACCGCCTGGAGTTCCGCGTCGTCGTCAAAGCGCTGCGTTGAAAGCCAGTTCCTCATCTCGGGAAACAAGTGGAAGTCGCTTGGTGTAAGATCGGGCCTGTAGGGCGGATGAGGGAAAATTTCTCGTTTGAATGAATTAAGGAGTTCTTTAGTGCAGTTTTAGGCGCTTCAGTCTGGAACCGCGTGACCGCTACTGTCGCAGGTTCGAATCCTGCCTCGGGCATGGATGTGTGTGATGTCCTTAGGTTAGATAGGTTTAAGTAGTTCTAAGTTCTAGGGGACTGATGACATCAGATGTTAAGTCCCATAGTGCTCAGAGCCATTTGATCCATTTTTTTTAGTGCAGTTTTTGGGGGGACCTTGTGCGCCCCCACTCCATGGACTGTAATTTTGTCTCGCAACTGACGTGTTTCACCCAAGTCTTGTCACCAGTTACGATTCGATCCGGTAATGAATCACCATGTTTGTGGCAGGCCTCCAGAAATGTCAACGTTGTCCCCATTCGCCGCTCTTTTATGGTGCTCTGTAAGTATTTTGGGTGACAATTTCAAACAAAGTGCGTGAAACTTGTGAAAAGAAAGCGAAAGCTCCGTTATTGTGAAGCGTCGGTTTTCACGAATCGTTTCATAAACTTTGGCGACGATATCGTGTCAGTCGGGCGTCCACTCTTCCCTTCATCATGAACGTTGGTTCAGCCATTTTTAAACCGAATGCACCATTTCCGGACAGAACATTCACTCATTACGTTGTTTCCGTACACTTCGCACAGTTCACGATAAATTTCTATAGGTTTCTTGTAGTGGCCATTACGGTAACAATAACCACACAAAGACTACAGGAAAACAAGAAACAATATTCAAGATGGTACACATTGACATACAAGCACAATCTCACGCATAAAATAACAAACGTTTTCAAAAGACAAGGGACAAACATAGCATTCAAAACAGACAATTCAGTCCAAAGGCACATTCCAAAAATAACAAAAAACACAGATATCTACCAAAAAGCAGGAATATACCAACTACAGTGCAACACATGTGATGGAAGGTATGTAGGACAAACCAGCAGAACATTTGACACCCGGTACAAAGAACATATCAGAGCATGGAAATATGGAACGAACCACTCAACTTTTGCAGAACATTTGAGAGAAAATAACCACAAACCTACTACAAGAGAAAATGATATGAAAATAATTAGAATAAGTAATGAAAGACATCTCCTAACATTACAAGAACATTATCATATATACAAAACAAAGGCTGAAAAGAAACAACTACTAAATGACCAAGTAAATATGACTAACAACTCACTGATTACACTGATTGATCATATAATAGACAGAAATCCCAACAAATGATTACACATCTGATTCCTCTCATACGTATATACAGGAAAATATAATAATAATAATAATAACCCTCGTGGGGGCCCGGGAAAAGAATAGGCCTCCGATATGTTCTGCCAGTCGTAAAAGGCGACGAAAAGAACAAACCACTAATAGGGCTAACCCCCCTTTTAGTGTGATTAGTTGGTTCAGGACAGAACTAAAGAAGCCTCGGACAAGCGCCGTCATGGTCGGGGACGACGCTTGAACCCTATGCCCGTCCACAATGGTAACGACACTGCTAGCCACACGGAAAATGATTTAAATCCAAATAGAGGTGTTTTGCAGGATATGCTTCCTGCAACTACTCTAGAAGGAAAACAAAGACAGAGGATGAGATGGTCAGATGAAGTTAACTGACACCTCATGTTCTGTTATTAACAAGCAACAAACTTAAGAACCAACACAACAGGATACAGATCACAAGTATACACAACATTTATTACCAGATACCCAGAATTAAAATTTTTAACAGAACAACGACTAGCTGATCAGATCCGCATAATAATCAAAAATAACAAGATACCCCAGTCAGAATTAGAAAACATCAAACAACAAGCACAACAAATACTGGCACAAAATAATGTGCAATCAGAAGAAGAAGAAAATACAGTAATGGACTCAAACATCCCAGTGCAAACAAACCAAGAACAACACGCACCAATTAAACAATCAGAGGAAAACGAAATCTTAAGACAGCCACCAGAACAAGCACAAAAAGAACACGAAGTGACACACATGTTAGATATAGACGAAAAATTTCAGGTGACGTATATAGAATACTAAGACACAGATACAGACATTAGACCATTCTTGCATAGACCACCATATAACCCACAAGTCGAAACAACAATAACAACTATCAACACACTCATACACAACAAAATAAATGAAAATACAACTATGGAAGAGTTACAACTACTGGTTTATATAGGAGCAGTCACTACACTAAATATACACACTAGGCAGAGATCAGAACCAACCAACACACAGAAGAAACCCACAAAACCAGCATGGCAACACAGGCTACAGACCAGAATAGAAAAACTGAAAAAAGACATTGGACAGTTAACACAATTTATAAGAAATGAAATATCAGACAAAAAACGAAAAAGGTGAGGTAAAATCTCACAACAGGAAGCGATAGAGCAATTAGATGAAAAGAAGCAGAAATTACAAGCATTGGCCAAACGACTTACAAGATACAAAAAAAGTGAAAATAGAAGGAAACAAAACCAAACATTCAACACAAACCAAAAGAGATTTTACCAGACAATAGATAACACACACATTAAAATAGACAATCCACCAAACATAACAGACATGGAACACTTCTGGAGCAACATATGGTCAAACTCGGTACAACATAACAGACATGCATGGTGGATACAAGCAGAAACAGACACATACAAAATGATACCACAAATGCCTGAGGTGATAATTCCGCAACATGAAGTCACCCGAGCAATTAATTCTACGCACAATTGGAAAGCCCCTGGAAAAGATAAAATAGCAAATTTATGGCTACAAAAGTTCACCTCAACACGTTCACATCTAACTAAATTATTTAACAGTTACATTGCAGACCTATACACAGTCCCTGATACACTTACACAAGGAATAAATTATCTGAAACCCAAAGATCAAGCAGACACAGCAAACCCAGCCAAATATCGCCCCATAACACGCCTACCAACAATATACAAAATATTAACTTCAGTCATCACACAGAAATTAATGACACATACAACACATAACAAAATTATAAATGAAGAACAAAAATGCTGCTGCAAAGGAGCACGAGGATGTAAAGAGCAACTGATAATAGATGCAGAGGTGACATATGAAGCTAAAACTAAACAAAGGTCACTACACTATGCATACATTGATTACCAAAAAGCTTTTAATAGTGTACCCCACTTATGGTTACTACAAATATTGGAAATATACAAAGTAGATCCTAAATTGATACAGTTCCTAAACATAGTAATGAAAAATTGGAAAACCACACTTAATATCCAAAAAAATTCAAATAATATCACATCACAGCCAATACAGATTATGCGAGGCATATACCAAGGAGACTCATTAAGTCCTTTCTGGTCCAGCCTTGCTCTGAACCCACTATCCAACATGCTAAATAATACAAATTATGGATATAATATTACTGGAACATACAAACACAAAATCACACATTTGCTACACATGGATGATCTAAAACTACTGGCAGCAACAAATAAACAACTCAACCAGTTACTAAAGATAACAGAAGTATTCAGCAATGATATAAATAAGGCTTTTGGAACAGACAAATTGTAAAAAAAAAAGAGCATAGTCAAGGGAAAACACACTAAACAAGAAGATTACATAATGGATAACCACAGCGACTGCATAGAAGCGATGGAAAAAACAGATGCCTATAAATATCTAGGATACAAACAAAAAATAGGAATAGATAACACAAATATTAAAGAAGAACTAAAAGAACAATATAGACAAAGACTAACAAAAATACTGAAAACAGAATTGACAGCAAGAAACAAGACAAAAGCTATAAATACTTATGCTATACCAATATTGACCTACTCATTTGGAGTAGTGAAACGAACACAGACCTAGAAGCACTCAATACACTTACACGATCACAATGCCACAAATATAGAATACATCACATACATTCAGCAACAGAAAGATTCACATTAAGCAGAAAGGAAGGAGGAAGGGGATTTATCGACATAAAAAACCTACATTATGGACAGATAGACAATTTAAGAAAATTCTTTATAGAAGAGCAGAAACTAGCGAAACACACAAAGCAATCACTAATATAAATACATTGGCTACACCACTGCAGGTTCATAACCACTTCTACCACCCTTTAGATCACATAACATCAACAGATACAAAGAAAGTAAATTGGAAAAAGAGAACACTACATGGCAAGCACCTGTATCACCTGTAGTGTCGTGGAATAGTAAAGAGTTGGAAATGTGGAATATTGTCAAAGTTTCGTCGGCTATGCCGAGAGCCAGAGGCAGTAGGTTAGCCAAGAGGTAAGAGGATTGCACATGTATCGGAATGTGTCGTCACGCAGGGGCAGAGGCCTGGTTACACACAGCAGGCGAGAGAGAATTGCTTAGCACGCGGGTTTGTGTTAGACGGAGACTTTCGGAGAGTATAAGAAAGAGGTATAGCGTCAGCTGTACTTCATTTCATAACTTCGCGTAAGCCTGCCGTAACAACACGTAACTCTGTCACAAGAACACCTAAGGGGCGAGTATGAGAGATAAATTAGCAGTATAAGTGGAACGAATGCATTCATTACAAACGAGCATGACATCAGGACCATGCTCGTGCTTCCTTTAAATACGCTAGCTTTGATAGCAACAAGGCACTCGCAGTTAGATTTGCAGTTACATGTGTACTGGGACGCTGCGTAGCGCTCAGCTCGGTGATCGACATTTTAATCTTTATTAAGGAGATGTAGCAGTAAGTGCGTCCCATCCAGGAGCAGACTTGAGAGGTCAGTACCAGCTCTGGTCCTCTCTGCTGCCGCTGTCAATCATCAACCCAGGATTAGCAGACACCACGGCAGACTCCATCGCCGCCAATGCTGACGACATCAGTGAGCCGTCGTCGAGATCATGCGGGGCCTAGGACCCGTGCATCCGCTGTCACAACTGGGTGAGCCGACGACGCTGGGGGACTGCAGCCCGTTCCGCCCGTCCACCATGGACGAGCCACCAGGAGGAGCAGGGAAGAAGACGGGGTGGGATAGAGTACACTCCGCACTACGAGAACGCTTCTCGTGCCGACACCGCCGGGACTCCAGCCCGGGGCCTCCTATGTGCAGTAGAGATGGGAAAAACTGTTCTTTTCAGAGATCGGATCAGAACTATTCACTCCCTGAAATGAACTAGCTCTTTTTCATGACTCACCATTCACAATAGAAAATAAATGGAAGGCAGATTGCCCTTTAAACTTGGTTTATTCCAGTACTATACCTGTATTTTGATCTTATTTGATCCTATTTTGAAGTAACACAGATAATGAGTAAGAATTTCGTATTGTTGATTGAAATTTCCACGATATGACAAAGTTTTTGATTATTGATTTATTTTGCACTATCATGGTTTTTTGGGTGATCGGAAAATGTTGTAACTAGAGATTTACATTAACAATATATTTGGCTATAATGTATTAAAATTTCATTAACCTCGTACAAATACATTGCAAGCCATATATTTTTAAAGTGAACATTTCCTTCCGAAGATGCCTAAAATCGCAAAATCCGTACTACAATAAGAAAAAAATATATAAATTTGACTGTAAGACCAAAGTGCTGCAATTAGCCTTCCGCAGAATAAAACAAGGAAAATATTGTTGTATCACTTTTGCTATACGTTTATCGGTTCGCTCGTAATTAAAGCGTAAATTCGAGTGACCATAATAAAAAATGCTATAGTAAGAGGAACCGTCAGGAACCTAATCTGATCAGTTTAAACAAATAAAAATAAAATAAAAGCAAATGATGTATACATAACATAATTATGTAATATACATAACGGTATTACTACGAAGAACAATATCCAGTAGAGACGAACTCCGATGCAGAGGCGCTGAGTCAATCAGGTCGAGCCGCAAGCTGTATTACTGCGTGAGCTAAGACCGCAGAGACCAGAGTGACACCTGAGTTGCTTTGCTCAACGCTCTGGCTAGAGTCGAGAACGGTGGGGTGAGTGTTGAGCGGGCGAGTTCCGAGGGTGGGGGGAGCGGTGAGCGGCCACCAGTCACCCGCTCCGAGACAAATCGTCCGCTCTCTTGCGAGCAGGTTTTTGCAAGTATACTGTTCTCCGCTGGGTGGCTGCCCTGTTGCTCGCATCAACCGCCCAGAGGGCAGGACGTGCGACTGAAACGATCGCCGACGGAGTGCGATGCTAAGTTAAGGTGCGCCAGACACTGCACGCGGCAGACTGCAGAGGAAGCAGAGGCGGCACGGCATATGTGAAACACAAAATCCAATGGGGCACTGCACAATGCAGGCAGCCAAGACAGAAGCATGGTAGAGGCCGGCGCTGGCTGTGTTGTGTGGTGTGCAGTGTGCTCTGACCAGCAGAGGCGCCGCTGGTCTGCTCAGACTCTCTCTCTCTCTCTCTCTCTCTCTCTCTCTCTGCTGTGGAAACGTTTGGAGCTACCGTTCTTTTCTTCTGAATCACTGATTGTTCACTCCTTTGAAAGATTCAACTCTATGAATTAGTTCAGGAGCGGATCCCCCATCTCTAATGTGCAGCAGCCTACTGTCCGCCGTTGAGCTGTCCGGCCAGCCAGGTGCCGTCAGCCACGTGTGGCCGAAGTGAGGGCATTCCACTGCTATGTCACAGCACGCGGCGCTGCACTAGCAAGACTGGTGCAGCCCGGAGCTGGTGTCATTGCTCCGAGTCAGCGAGTCAGCGAGGACTCGGGGAAGGTCGTTGATATCACCAAGCTCAGCCATCCTGTGTTACACGGGCCATATTGTACTCGGCAGGAATATAGGTGTCATGAATTAATAACGTTTCTTTGGCGTTTCTGACGCGTCCACAGTCATTTCCTAGCATCCTGACAACTGGAGAGGTCACCGCTTGGCTTCCAGTCCACCGTAGGCGACTGGGACCACCGGGACCACTGCCTACACATCTAACACAGCCACACATCGATCAAGATGCATCCAACAATGGCTAAGAAAAGGCAATATATACAGTGAGACGGAAGGATTCATGATTGCAATACAGGATCAATCAATAAACACAAGATATTACAGCAAGAATATTATTAAAGATCCCAATACCACAACAGATAAATGCAGACTTTGCAAACAACAAATAGAAACAGTAGATCACATCACAAGCGGATGTACAATACTAGCAAATACAGAATACACCAGAAGACGTGACAATGTAGCAAAAATAATACATCAACAGCTTGCCATACAACATAAACTAATACTACAACACGGTCACACATACAAGTATGCACCACAAAATGTACTGGAGAATGATGAATACAAATTATACTGGAACAGAACCATTATAACAGATAAAACAACACCACATAACAAACCTGACATCATACTCACCAATAAAAAGAAGAAATTAACACAACTAATCAAAATATCCATACCCAATACAACAAATATACAGAAGAAAACAGGAGAAAAAATTGAAAAATACATCCAACTGGCTGAGGAAGTAAAGGACATGTGGCATCAGGATAAAGTTGACATTATACCAATTATACTATCAACTACAGGAGTCATACCATACAATACCCACCAGTACATCAACGCAATACAGCTACATCCAAACTTATATGTACAACTACAGAAATCTGTAATTATTGATACATGTTCAATTACCCGAAAGTTCCTAAATGCAATGTAACATACACCGTACAGTTAAAAGGAAGTCACGCTTGATCAAGATCTGCGTCACTTTCCATTTTTAACCAGACATAACGTCTGAGAAAGGAAAGATAATAATAATAATAATAATTATTATTATTATTAAAAAAGGAATCTCTCTTCCTCTCTAATACACACAACACACACACACACACACACACACACACACACACACACACACACACACACACACACACACACACACACTCACACTCACAAAACAGTTGGTAACACTTAGAAAAACAAATGAATCTCTGTAATAAAAAGATGGCAGTTACAGTGATGTGTAACGAAAATAGTGAACTGAAAGTGAACTGTAAGATGTCCACCTGGTTTCCAGATGAGAAAAAGCAGTTTGCTTAGATCCAGTGAATTAGAAGTTACCTGTAAGTACCTTTCCATTTCGTAAAAAAACGTTAAGGAACTGTTTTTAAATCTATAACCTAGATATGAAACCATAACTTATGTGTAAAAAGAAAAAAATCGTGGAATATTTCAGGACACCCACTGAAGGTGCCTTGAAAAAAAGGCGAAACGCGTCCGGGTGCATAAATAAAAATTTCGATGTGCAGCATGCAAAAGGCATTTTCTTTGAAACAACTGCAATTTCTACAGGTTTTAGGTTTTTTGACAAAAAAAAAAAACCGTATCACAGACCGCTCCTCACGACTGGCGGGATTTTCGATTGCAGCCCACATTTCAAATTCGAATATCTAATAAACCAGACGTGCAGAGATGTTCCCGCTGTCACGGATGGACGCCGACTGAGCTGCCGAGCATGCACATACCAAAATATATCCAATCGGCGCGCGCCTAGCGGCGTTAGACGGAAACGTTCTGTGGTGTGCGTACTGTAAGACCTTTGGTACACACAACATCAGATTATTTGACTTGTCGCTCTAACGAAGTAGGCGAGTGTCAGCAATGTGTCTCGTGGTCTTATCGTGGCGTATTTATCTTCTGCTGTTAGGTCAGACGATAGAAATGCCATTTGCACGCTTAGAGTAGCAGATTGACGGTGACCAACTTTAAACATAACTTGATTAATTTCCACAAACATTTATTAAAATAGTAACAAGCATAAACCTTATGTAACTTGATTCTGGATGCTGTTTAAAATTTACAATCTGAAGTTCCTTTGGTCTTGGTACGTTAATCTTATTCTCACAATCTCTGACACTTTACAAAGTGTCTGTACATTTATATGGTAATCTTATTAGGCGCAGACTGAAACTTGGCTATAGACTGGTACAGACAGGTGCAGATAAATGCAGACTGGTACAGACTGGTGCAGACAAATGCAGACTGACAAATCGGAGGTCTGTACGCTCGTTATAATACCTCGAGCGTTCAGGTATCACTGCACGAGTGTGATCCGTGAGGAGAAAAGGTTCTACGTTAGCAACAATCTCATTGGCTGCGTTACATATTAATAGGCGGATCGACGGAAGCAGAATGTGGTCCATCTCTAAGGCAGCGCCATCTTGTAGTGCGGAGACGGACGGGCGTTGCGCATGCGCTGTTGTGCTTAGCGGGGCACGCTCTAGTGATAGAGTTGTGTACGTGCTGACTATGTGGAACTATGTAGACAACACGTTCCCTACTTTCTGAATAGCCCTCGTACATTCCACTGTGATTTGCACACAGGTAACATGTATGTCTGTACTACGCCAGCGACAGGGAATAGTTTTTCTTGTAGGATGTTATCTGAGGTGACAAAAGTCTTGGGATGTTGATATGTACGTATACAGATGGCGGTAGTATCTGGTACACTATGTATAAAACGGCAGTGCATTGGCGGAGCTGTCAGTTGTACTCAGGTGATTCATGTGAAAGGGTTTTCAACGTGATTGTGGTCGCACGACATGAATTAACGGACTTTGAATGCAGAATAGCAGTTGGAGCTAGACGTATGGGACATTCCATTTCGGAAATCGTTGTTGTTGTTGTTGTGGTCTTCAGTGCTGAGACTGGTTTGATGCAGCTCTCCATGCTACTCTCTCCTGTGCAAGCTTCTTCATCTCCCAGTACTTACTGCAGCCTACATCCTTCTGAATCTGCTTAGTTTATTCGTCTATTGGTCTCCCTCTACGATTTTTACTCTCCATGCTGCCCTCCAATGCTAAATTTGTAATCCTTTGATGCCTCAGAACATGTCCTACCAACCGATCCCTTCTTCTTGTCAAGTTGTGCCACAAACTCCTCTTCTCCCCTATTCTAATCAATACCTCATCATTAGTTATGTGATCTACCCATCTAATCTTCAGCATTCTTCTGTAGCACCACATTTCGAAAGCTTCTATTCTCTTCTTGTCTAAACTACTTATCGTCCATGTTTCATTTCCATACATGGCGACACTTTATACAAATACATGCAGAAACGACCTCCTCACACTTAAATCTGTACTTGATCTTAACAAATTTCTCTTCTTCAGAAACGCTTTCCTTGCCTTTGCCAGTCTACATTTTATATCCTCTCTTCTTCGACCATCATCAGTTATTTTGCTCCACAAATAGCAAAACTCCTTTACTACTTTAAGTGTCTCAGTTCCTAATCTAATTCCCTCAGCATCACCCAACTTAATTCGACTACATTCCATTATCCTCGTTTTGCTTTTGTTGATGTTCATCTTATATCCTCCTTCCAAGACACTGTCCATTCCGTTCAACTGCTCTTCCAAGTCCTTTGCTATCTCTGGCAGAATTACAATGTCATCGGCGAACCTCAAAGTTTTTATTTCTTCTCCATGGATTTTAATAATTACTCCGAACTTTTCTTTTGTTTCCTTTACTGCTTGCTCAATATAAAGATTGAATAACATCGAGGAGAGGCTACAACCCTGTCTCACACCATTTGCAACCACTGCTTCCCTTTCATGCCCCTCGACTCTTATAACTGCCATCTGGTTTCTGTACAAATTGTAAATAGCCTTTCGCTCCCTGTATTTTACCCCTGCCACCTTTATAATTTTAAAGAGAGTATTCCAGTCAACATTGTCAAAAGCTTTCTCAAAGCCTACAAATGCTAGAAACATTAGTTTGCCTTTCCTTAATCTTTCTTCTAAGATAAGTCGTAAGGTCAGTATTGCCTCACGTGTTCCAACATTTCTACGGAATCCAAACTGATCTTCCCCGAGGTGGGCTTCTACCAGTTTTTCCATTTGTCTGTAAAGAATTCGTGTTAGTATTTTGCAGCTGTCACTTATTAAACTGATAGTTCGGTAATTTTCACATCTGTCAACACCTGCTTTCTTTGGGATTGGAATTATTATATTCTTCTTGAAGTCTGAGGGTATTTCGCCTGTCTCATACATCTTGCTCATGAGAAGGTAGAGTTTTGTCATGACTGGCTCTCCCAAGGCCGTCAGTAGTTCTAATGGAATGTTGTCTACTCCCGGGGCCTTGTTTCGACTCAGGTCTTTCAGTGCTCTGTCAAACTCTTCACGCAGTATCATAACTCCCATTTCATCTTCATCTACATCCTCTTCCATTTCCATAATATTGTCCCCAAGTACATACTCCTTCCACCTTTCTGCTTTCCCTTCTTTGCTTAGAACTGGGTTTCCATCTGAGCTCTTGATATTCATTACGGAACTCAATATTCGGAGATCCATAGTGTCAAGAGTGCGCCGAGAATAGCAGATTTCAGGTATTATGTTTCACCACGAACAACCCGTTGGCCGACGCCCTCTATTTAACCCTTTGTTTCCTGACGTAAGAAAAAATTTACTTTTTAACATTTTCTTTGCAGAATTTATGCTATTGTGGCCTCAAATGACGGTAGGATTTTTTGTAAAATTTTATTTTATTTTTCACAATTTTTTTTCCTCCTGGTACTCAGAAGTACCGTCAGACTCCATGGACAGAATCACAACATGCCCAGAAAAATGCTCCAATTTTTATAACTTGTACTTTATTCCACATAAATATTAAATATTTTTACATTAGAATATTAATTAACAGAAATATGATATTTATGATTTTTTTTTTAAATTTCGCATAAATTTATTCTAGAGCAACTTCACAATACATAGTAACTTAGCTATACATTTTTGACAGTATATACATATCACATATTTAGTGATACCTCATGAAATTGTAGGAAACTTCTTTTTCTCATTGCAGCACAATACATGTACTACATTGGGAATGTGGTCTCGACTGAATTTTATTTTTCGCACACATTTCGCATCGTCCTCTTTTACAACTGAACACTACAAAATGGTTTCCTCTGTTGCCAAGATGTACATCCTTCGGAACAGAAAAGTTATCCTTCCTTCTCTTTGGGAGAGTTATTTCATCTTTACCAGAGTTTCTCTTTTTGAGATTTGGCACTTGCTGTTCTTTCATTAGCCCTAGTGCCACAGCACGCCTGAATACCAGCAGTGGCAGTGCCCCATGTAGATCACTGAAAATGACGTAAGCATTGACGAAAGCAATTTCTATTGCTTCCCAGAAGAGACGGTGCCAACATTTCTTTGATCGCTTGCCAAGACCATAAGTTGAACGTAATCTCTCTGCATGATCCACACCACCCATGTTTTTACTGTAATCACATACAGTAACTGGACATGGTATAGTCATACTAGTTCCATCTTTCTGTTTTCTTGTCACTACTCTCTGTTCAGTGCCATGAAAGTTTGACGCAAAATACACTACTTTATTTTCCTTCCATTGAAATACTGTTAGGTCTAAAGATGAATCTCTGTGATTTCATTTACACATTTTTCTTTAGGTAAATTCCCCGGCAAACCTTTCCTGTTTGTTCTAATTGTTCCACAGGCAAATGTATTTACGGATTTCTGTGTGAGAAAAAGTGGACAGAATAACTAGTGAGAGGTAACGCACTATTGCTACAATAAAGTGTTCGCACAACCTGACGGTACTAATAAGCCCGCCTTATATTTTCCACTTTATCACATTCACTTGTGACGTAATGCTTCAAACTATTATAAAACAACAAAGAAGGTAAGTACATACAATGGAAAACTCAACGGGAGTTTCAATAAATTCCGCACAAATTCAGGCAATACCATGGAAACAAGCACATACAATCTTCTGTTTTCACAGCAGCGCGCGAAAAACAATTTCAAGCTCTGACTGCCAAAGAGATCTACACTCCTGGAAATGGAAAAAAGAACACATTGACACCGGTGTGTCAGACCCACCATACTTGCTCCGGACACTGCGAGAGGGCTGTACAAGCAATGATCACACGCACGGCACAGCGGACACACCAGGAACCGCGGTGTTGGCCGTCGAATGGCGCTAGCTGCGCAGCATTTGTGCACCGCCGCCGTCAGTGTCAGCCAGTTTGCCGTGGCATACGGAGCTCCATCGCAGTCTTTAACACTGGTAGCATGCCGCGACAGCGTGGACGTGAACCGTATGCGCAGTTGACGGACTTTGAGCGAGGGCATATAGTGGGCATGCGGGAGGCCGGGTGGACGTACCGCCGAATTGCTCAACACGTGGGGCGTGAGGTCTCCACAGTACATCGATGTTGTCGCCAGTGGTCGGCGGAAGGTGCACGTGCCCGTCGGCCTGGGACCGGACCGCAGCGACGCACGGATGCACGCCAAGACCGTAGGATCCTACGCAGTGCCGTAGGGGACCGCACCGCCACTTCCCAGCAAATTAGGGACACTGTTGCTCCTGGGGTATCGGCGAGGACCATTCGCAACCGTCTCCATGAAGCTGGGCTACGGTCCCGCACACCGTTAGGCCGTCTTCCGCTCACGCCCCAACATCGTGCAGCCCGCCTCCAGTGGTGTCGCGACAGGCGTGAATGGAGGGACGAATGGAGACGTGTCGTCTTCAGCGATGAGAGTCGCTTCTGCCTTGGTGCCAATGATGGTCGTATGCGTGTTTGGCGCCGTGCAGGTGAGCGCCACAATCAGGACTGCATACGACCGAGGCACACAGGGCCAACACCCGGCATCATGGTGTGGGGAGCGATCTCCTACACTGGCCGTACACCACTGGTGATCGTCGAGGGGATACTGAATAGTGCACGGTACATCCAAACCGTCATCGAACCCATCGTTCTACCATTCCTAGACCGGCAAGGGAACTTGCTGTTCCAACAGGACAATGCACGTCCGCATGTATCCCGTGCCACCCAACGTGCTCTAGAAGGTGTAAGTGAACTACCCTGGCCAGCAAGATCTCCGGATCTGTCCCCCATTGAGCATGTTTGGGACTGGATGAAGCGTCGTCTCACGCGGTCTGCACGTCCAGCACGAACGCTGGTCCAACTGAGGCGCCAGGTGGAAATGGCATGGCAAGCCGTTCCACAGGACTACATCCAGCATCTCTACGATCGTCTCCATGGGAGAATAGCAGCCTGCATTGCTGCGAAAGGTGGATATACACTGTACTAGTGCCGACATTGTGCATGCTCTGTTGCCTGTGTCTATGTGCCTGTGGTTCTGTCAGTGTGATCATGTGATGTATCTGACCCCAGGAATGTGTCAATAAAGTTTCCCCTTCCTGGGACAATGAATTCACGGTGTTCTTATTTCAATTTCCAGGAGTGTATGTATTACACAATAACATCTATGAAACAGTAGAGCAGAGTTACTGTTACGTACCGACAGGCTCTCAGATCACGAAACTGCACCACGAGAAAATAACGAGAGTCAAAACTTACTGGTACTTTCAAGTACCGTCAGGCAACAAAGGGTTAACGACCGAGAGCAGTGGCGCTTGTGTAGGTTGTAAGTACTAACAGACAAGCAACATTGCGTGAAATAATTGCAAGTAAGCAGTGTGGGACGTTCGAGGAATGCCGCGAATTTTGGCTTTTATGGGATATGGCAGCAGACAGCCGATGCGAGTGCCTTTGCTAACAGCGCGACATCGCCTTCAGCGCCTCTCCTGGGCTCATGTCCATAGGGGTTGGACTCTAGAAGACTGGAAAACCTTGGCCTGGTCAGATGAGGCCCGATTTCAGTTGCAGATGTTTTGGAGTGTGTGCCTGGATGCATACGAACTGGATACTGCCTACTAATACACTGTGCCAAGGCTTTCGTAGGATGCTATGTTGGAATAGACACGTGTCAAAATTGAAATCTTGACTGATGTTGACATGTTGTTTTTAGAATGAGCGATTCTGGTGGGCTCTGTCAATGTACAAGGGTAAACAACCTGCGAATGTTTGAACATTTCATTGCATGTGGTGATTTAAGTTACATCATGTTCCTGGATGTAACAAACGGGCAAGCTATGCAACAACTTTTGCCTGCCTGAAAGGTTTTTATGACTGTCTCATAAGGAAATCACCTGACTGTGTAGAAATATCAAACTTGTGCTGGCAGGTTCTGAAATGGGGTACACTCTAGAAGTAGATTTAACGTACCCTGTTAGCTTGCATGATGAACACAACAATTTTCCACTGCATACAGAGCACCGACTTCCAGAAAACGATTCCCACCCCACGCTGACGACAACTCTAGAGGTTATCTCTAGCAATGTCTCAAGTTACAGTTGGAACTGGATGGAGTCGGCCGCTCTGTTTCTTTCAAGTAGTGTCCCTGGTTGAAGGAAAATATTGCCCGAAACACCGAAAAGCGGCCTCTCATGACATGTGCATTCAATAAAGAGTTTTAAAAACTTATGAATAATGCAAAACTGTGCGAAATTCAGAGAACAGTTCGAACTTCACGTAGTTACTTGCTGTAAGAGGCTTTATGGTGCAGCAGATTATATTACCAGGCCAAATTTTAAACAGGTCACAGTCTTCAAAAAGATTGCGCTGCCCTGGGGGTTGTTAAGATTGTGGTAGAGTTCTCGAAACCTGTTTATGTAAATATGGTTGTATTAGACCTATACAAACCCCTCATGCACCAGCTACAGTATAGTTTCATAAAAACTCATTTCGCTGTAGGAATCAACATGGATACCGGAAACAGCGATCGTGTGAAACCCAACTCGCATTATTTGTTCATGAGACCCAGAAAATATTCGATACAGGCTCCCACGTAGATGCCGTTTTACTTGACTTCCGGAAGGAGTTTGATACAGTTCCGCACTGTCGCCTGATAAACAAAGTAAGAGCCTATGGAATATCAGACCAGCTGTGTGGCTGGATTGAAGAGTTTTTAGCAAACAGACCACAGCATGTTGTTCACAATGGAGAGACGTTAAAGTAACCTCTGGCGTGCCGGGAGTGTTTATGGGACCATTGCTTTTCGCAATATATATAAATGACCTAATAGACAGTGTCGGAAGTTCCATGCGGCTTTTCGCGGATGATGCTGTAGTATACAGAGAAGTTGCAGCATTAGAAAATTGTAGCGAAATGCAGGAAGATCTGCAGCGGATAGGCACTTGGTGCAGGGAGTGGCAACTGTCCCTTAACATAGACAAATGTAATGTATTGCGAATACATAGAAAGAAGGATCCTTTATTGTATGATTATATGATAGCGGAACAAACACTGGTAGCAGTTACTTCTGTAAAATATCTGGGAGTATGCATACGGAACAATTTGAAGTGGAATGAGCATGTAAAATTAATTGTTGGTAACGCGGTGCCAGGTTGAGATTCATTGGGAGAATCCTTAGAAAATGTAATCCATCAACAAAGGAGTTGGCTTACAAAACACTCGTTCGACTTATACTTGAGTATTGCTCATCAGTGTGGGATCCGTACCAGATCGGGTTGACGGAGGAGATAGAGAAGATCCAAAGAAGAGCGGCGCGTTTCGTCACGGGGCTATTTGGAAAGCGTGATAGCGTAACGGAGGTGTTTAGCAAACTCAAGTGGCAGACTCTGCATCGCGGTGTAGCTTGCTCGCCAGGTTTCGAGAGGGTGCGTTTCTGGATGAGGTATCAAATATATTGCTTCCCCCTACTTATACCTCCAGAGGAGATCACGAATGTAAAATTAGAGAGATTCGAGCGCGCACGGAGGCTTTCCGGCAGTCGTTCTTCCCGCGAACCATACGCGATTGGAACAGGAAAGGGAGGTAATGACAGTGGCATGTTAAGTGCCCTCCGCCGCACACCGTTGGGTGGTTTGCGGAGTATAAATGTAGATGTAGATGTAGTTTAGATGGATGCCAACAGCCTCGTCACGATCCATATGAAGTATTAAGGTGCCACCCCAATACATTCGACATGTCTGGATGTGTCGATAATCTTTATGGCATAACACCTACCAGCACTATGGTTATCAGACTGATGAAAGTCGAGGCAAACGGGTCGCGATTGTGGAGTTTGTATGCCTCTGCCAAAAAATTTACACATCCTGTATAGACACAAGTGGCACCCTGAGACATGATAATTTTGCATCAGTGGTTCTCATGGTTGAAAACTACTTGAAGTGCTGTGCAGCGATGATGGTGATGTTGTCTACACTGCTCCTAATTTGGGACAGTAGTTCGTATTCAGTCGCAAAGACATGAGGTCAGTAGCGGATACGGAAAAAGGAGGGGGCGCTAAAGATATCTTGAGCTACCTTTATTTTTACCCTAACAAAAAATAATCAAATCACATGAAAAAGTTTAAGAAAGTTTTCTTTAATCTGATTATACACATATACAAGGCAATGCCATCTTATAAAAAAAAAAGTTACAATTGTGGTTCTCTTCCTTAAATGATGAACTGTATGCACCTATTCTTCACGGCAAATTGGTTAAGTACATCGACAATAGAGCAATCAATGTGAGGGTGAGTGTTCTACAGACCTAAGCCACTAAGTCGACCCTCCTCATTGTCAACCTCAGCCATGTCTTTGTACGCCTCAGTGTTGAAAATCTTTCTGGTGTAGCAATAGATGCAGGTAGACAAGCAAATATTTTGTACCGCTTGTGCAAAGTAGGATAGTCGGATCTAGGACAGACAGACAACGGTTGCATAACAGAATCACAGTCACTAAGGGGGGCGTTCATGAAAAACACACACTATTTCAAAAATGCACCAAATCCTCAGTTTTGGAGATATGGCAATGAAATTTTGTAATAAACTTTACATGAAATAAACACATTTACATATAAAATCCTTTGATTATATATATTCAACTTTTTTTGAATGAAATTTGAAGTTTTATTTTAAAAAAATAATGTATGTTCCTTTTTCTCAGAAAGTATTCAAGAGATTTCTACAAAATTTTCTCTGTTTCATCTCTTTATACGTTGTAAGCTTCTCTCACGAGGTTTTTGGAATAGGTCATATAGGAGAATTTTCATAATTTTTAATTATAATTCCACAAGTACAATTTTCGATTCATGCAAAATTCCAAGCACTTTCCCCCATATCTCAGCTTGCAATCAGAATTGCAAAATTTGCTCTTGAGAAAACGTTTATTAGGTTTACAGAAATATGTGTACAAAATTTCATAATTCTAGCATTCATAAAATCTGAGGAAAAGGCACATAAATTTTAAAAAACAAACTTTTCAGGAAACGCTATTTAAAGTTCAACCTAACTTTTTTTCTCACGTCACTTCTTCAGAAGGCACCTCCTTTGTACTCTGGGTCGTCTTTCCCTTCAAGGCTCCTCTTCTGGTTACTTGTTGTCTGTCTTCTTTCTTCAACTGACTTTTCAGCTGCAGAGATGCGCTGTAGTTTTATTTTTCTTAGGATGTCTTGAGTAAAATTTCCTATCTCGAAGCATATGCTTTCTAATACCTTCATCCTCCCGACGTTCCCATCATTAAGTACAATAAGAACTGTAGCAGATGCAAATGTGCTTTTATGGCGTCGTTTCCATATGATTGAATTTAGAGACTCATTTGGATTTTGAGTTTCGCTATGAACACACTTTACGAGAATTGCAGGGTCGGCCAGAAACCTGTACATGGGCTTGACAAGATTCAGGATACAATTTGGAAGCCTCTCCTTGTGAATGTAGGGGTTGTTATCCCTCTGAGCTTGGCGCGGCAGGGATGTCGCGTCGCACTTCTAATTAATTTTCAGGCACTTCGGATGCGATTTCAGCACTGAAACTTTGTGAACTTATTGTCCATGAGTTGTACTAACAAATGAAAAATAAATCGAAAGTTGACATTTTTTGTCAGTTTCATTTTAAGGGCGTTTATGCTCGTTTCCTTGTATTGAAGAATCTCTCCCATTAGTCTCTTTTTAACCACAGAACAGTAGAATATTCGCGACTTTTCTCGAACAAATGCGAGACAGAATAACGTATCGAGATCACTAGAATGGCCACGACTTTCTCGAAAGTACGTATTAGCTATCTATTTGCCAGACAGAACCCTCCGCCACACACCGTTGGGTGGCTTGCGGAGTATAAATGTAGATGTAGATGTAGAAATACGATGACGTGGACGCGCGCACTACATGGGAAAGTACAACTACTCGATAACTCGATTCAGTCTAGTCGACTGATGAAAGAAACAAACGAACAGCGTGCGGGCTGACAGGCGGGGGCGGCGCGGGTGGCAATGCTGGTGCCGCAAAGGGGGGGGGGGGGGGGGCGTGCCCCGCGCGCCCTCCATATGTATCTGCCACTGCATGAGGTGCAGACTGTATCAAAACTGAGAATCGGCCATCGAAATGGTACCATACGCACAATGTTCACTTGGGTGATAAGAGAGAGTGTAATACGTAATAGTAAGAACCTCGTATCCTAGTGTGCACATGAATATGTGTGATATATATCTGGGAGTGCATGTGTGAGTAATTATCTAGCGTGTATGTAAGTGAGTACTTAGTTTATTGCACACCATTTGTATGAGTAATATTGTTTTCTGCTCACAATGTCCGTTTCTACATCTATGTGGATATTCTGGAAATCACATTTAAGTGCCTGGCGGATGGTATTATCTGTACAGTAGGTAAAGCTACGCTGCTGCTGATCATACCAAACAAGATCACGTTTAGTTTAGTGTTTTGTCTCACAGGGAACTTTTAAATAGGTATTTCATGTCAAGTGTAGATCAAATGTGTAAGTTTTCCAACTCCTACAATTATTCCAAGCTGTAAATAAATACTTTATGTTAAATGTAGTTAAAATGTGTCCGTCAAGAATATTCCAAGCTGTTGGAAGAATAAAAATGTAGCTGTTTGTAAACGATGCCATGAGTATCCCAAGCCACTCAAATGTGTATCAGCAGTAGAGTTAAACATAAGCTGTCAGACATATTTTGTAGATATAGTCCTGTAAATTGTTAAGTTGCTTTTTGTAAACGTTTTGTTTATTCAATTTTTGTACCTTGTTTTCCTGTGTATTACACTACTGGCCATTAAAATTGCTACGCCAAGAAGAAATACAGATGATAAACGGGTATTCATTGGACAAATATATTATACTAGAATTGATATGTGCTTACATTTTCACGCAATTTGGGTGCATAGATCCTGATAAATTAGTACCCAGAACAACCACCTCTGGCTGTAATAATGGCCTTGATACGCCTGGGCATTGAGTCAAACAGAGCTTGGATGGCTTGTACAGGTACAGCTGCCCATACAGCTTCAACACGATACCACAGTTCATCAAGAGTAGTGACTGGCGTATTGTGACTAGCCAGTTGCTCCGCCACCATTGACCAGACATTTTCAGTTGGTGAGAGATCTGGAGAATGTGCTGGCCAGGGCAGCAGTCGAACATTTTCTGTATCCAGAAAGGCCCGTACAGGACCTGCAACATGTGGTCGTGCATTATCCTGCTGTAATGTAGGGTTTCGCAGGGATCGAATGAAGGGTACAGCCACGGGTCGAAACACATCTGAAACGTAACGTCCACTGTTCAAAGTGCCGTCAATGCGAACAAGAGGTGACTGAGACGTGTAACCAATGGCACCCCATACCATAATAAAACCCCATACCATCACGCCAGTATGGCGATGACGAATACACGCTTCCAATGTGCGTTCACCGCGATGTCGCCAAACACGGATGCGACCATCATGATGCTGTAAACAGAACCTGGATTCATCCGAAAAAATGACGTTTTGCCATTCGTGCACACAGGTTCGTCGTCGAGTACACCATCGCAGGCGCTCCTGTCTGTGATGCAGGGTCAAGGGTAACCGCAGCCACGGTCTTCGAGCTGGTAGTCCATGCTGTTGCAAACGTCGTCGAACTGTTCGTGCAGATGGTTGTTGTCTTGTAAACGTCCCCACCTGTTGACTCAGGGATCGAGACGTGGCTGCACGATCCATTACAGCCATGCGGATAAGATGCCTGTCATCTCGACTGCTAGTGATACGAGGCCGTTAGGATCCAGCACGGCGTTCCGTATTACCCTACCTGAACCCACCGATTCCATATTCTGCTAACAGTTGCTGGATCTCGACCAACACGAGCAGCGTTGTCGCGATACTATAAACCTCAATCGCGATAGGCTACAATCCGACCTTTATCAAAGTCGGAAACGGGATGGTAGGCGAGGCACCACAACAACGTTTCACCAGGCAACGCCAGTCAACTGCTGTTTGTGTGTGAGAAATCGGTTGGAAACTTTCCTCATGTCAACGCGTTGTAGGTGTCGCCACTGGCGTCAACCTTGTGTGAATGCTGTGAAAAGCTAATCATTTACATATCTAAAAATGGCTCTGAGCACTATGGGACTTAACATCTGTGGTCATCAGTCCCCTAGAACTTAGAACTACTTAAACCTAACTAACCTAAGGACATCACAAACATCCATGCTCGAGGCAGGATTCGAACCTGCGACCGTAGCGGTCACGTGGTTCCAGACAGAAGCGCCTATAACCGCATGGCCACGCCGGCCGGCATTTACATATCTCAGCATCTTCTTCCTGTCGGCTAAATTTGGCGTCTGTAGCACGTCATCTTCGTGGTGGAGCAATTTTAATGGCCAGTAGTGTATTTAAAAATCCTACATGTGAAGCTTATGGTTTTTTCTGTGTTGAGAACAAGTATATTGTGTGAAATATGAAAGAAGAGGGTCTCATTTTCTGTAAGAATACATATTACCTGGAATTTATTTTCATGAACAAATAAATCTATTTGTGTTAAAGTTTAGTCATTCATTACCTTTTATTCTACCCTATCATATGTACCTTATGTTTACAATGTACCGCTACATCTGCATTGCACACATCCATTCTATAAAATGGCAGTGCGTTAGCTGGACTGTCTTTTATACCATGGTGGTTCATGTGAAAAGGTTTCTGACGTGATTATGGGACACGACAGGAATTAACAGACTTTGCATGCGGAATGGAAGTCGGATCTAGACACATGGGACATTCCATTCAGTTTTCTGAGATCCACAAGGTCAAGAGTGTGCTTAGAATACCAAATGGCAGGTATTACCTCTCAGTATGGACAATGGTCCATGGCCTTCACTTAATGACTGAAAGCAGCGACGTCTGAAAACAGCGACATTTGCGTAGAGTTGTTGGTGCTAACAGAAAAGCAACACTGCTTGAAATAACCACAGAAATCATTGTGGGTTGTTGGAGGACAGCGCGGCGAAATTTCTCGTTAATGGGCTATGGCAGCCGACGACCAATGGGAGTGCATTTGCTAACGGAACGACATCATCTGCAGCACCTCTCCTGGGCTCATGACCATATCAGTTGGACCCTAGACAACTGGAAAACGGTGGCCTTGTCACATTACTCCAGATTCCAGCTGGTAAGCGCTAATGGTATTGTTCGAGTGTAGTGCAGGCCCCATGAAGTCATGGACCCAAGTTGTCTGCAAAGCACTGTGCAAGATGCAGCGGCTCCATAACGGTGTGTGTCGTGTTTACATGGAATGGACTGGGTGCTGTGGTCCTATTAAAACGATCATTGACTGGAAGTGGTCATGTTTGGTTACTGCTTTCTGACCATTTACAGCCATTCATGGACTTCATGTTCCCAATGCCGTTATTGTTCCCAAACAATAACGGAATGTTTGTGAATGACAGTGTGCTGTGTCAACGGGCCACAGTTGTTCATGAGTGGTTGGAAAAAACATTCTAGTTAGTTTGAGGAATGATTTAGCCGTGCAGATCACCCCACACGGATCAGATCAAACATTTATGGGACATAATCGAGAAGTCAGTTTGCACACAAAATCCTGTACCGGCAACACTTTTGCAGTTACTGGCGGTTACAGTGGCAACATGACTCACAAGGGGAGGCCGCCAATTATGAAATTCAGATTCGATTCATACTGCGCATAATAAAAGCTAATGGCCAAAGGTGTAATGTGGCAAAGCACCAAGATGCACTTCTCAGCCGTTGTCGAGAAAATCGACAGTTAATAGAAATACTCTCTACGATGTACAACTTACTATAGCGTTGTGGCGCAGCGGTAAGCGCTACGGTTCTTAATCCGAAGGTCGCCGGATCGAATCTCGCGCCATGCAACTTTTTTTTTTAGTATTTGTTTTTGTAATTCAAATATATATATATATATATATATATATCATGGGGCCTCTAATTCGAACGTTTGACTTACGCTATACGTATTCGTTTCGGAATATCGTTTCTACGTCTTCCGTTAACTACACGTGTAAACATTATGAAGACAATTAATAACATTTGTGAAATACAACTTTGTTTGCAGAAAACATAATCATGTTCGAAGTCGCCAGTTTTTCCACGACAAACGACTTTCAACAATTTATTATATGCATAATTGTTGCAACTGATTGCCGCGAAGCGCCATGCAACTTCTTTTTTTTAGTATTTGTTAACAAATACTAAAAAAAGTTGCATGGCGCGAGATTCGATATATATATATATATATATATATATATATTTGCATGGCGCGAGATTCGATATATATATATATATATATATATATATATATATATATATATATATCGAATCTCGCGCCATGCAACTTTTTTTAGTATTTGTTAACAAATACTAAAAAAAAGAAGTTGCATGGCGCGAGATTCGATCCGGCGGCCTTCGGATTACGAACCCGAGCGCTTACCGCTGCGCCACGACGCTGTAGAAAATTACAACTCGTAGAGAGTATTTCCCCTCAACGGTTTCCTTTAATTGTCGATTTTCTCGACAACGGCT
Organism: Schistocerca nitens; assembly: GCF_023898315.1. Taxonomy (NCBI): domain Eukaryota; kingdom Metazoa; phylum Arthropoda; class Insecta; order Orthoptera; family Acrididae; genus Schistocerca; species Schistocerca nitens. The sequence goes on along the minus strand of NC_064625.1, from coordinate 99,711,026 downwards.
GAGAAGTGCATCTTGGTGCTTTGCCACATTACACCTCTGGCTATGAGCTTTTATTATGCGCAATATGAATCGAATCTGAATTTCACAATTGGCGGCCTCCCCTTGTCAGTATTTATGCAGGGGACTGCCAACGAGTTGTTGAATCCGTGCCATATCAAGTTGCTACACAATGCAGGGCCAAAGAAGGTCAAACTCGATATTGGGAGATATCCCATGACTTTTGTCACCTGTGTATGAACACTTACACCTATATGTGAGACACGTAGAGGAATGGACATAACACTCTCTCTGTAGAGCTAGTTGCAGATGAGTCGGTAGGCTCATGGCTTGGCCCTGCCTTGCCCTAACACTGCACATCAGCCTACTGCCTGTCCCAGGAAATTCCGTCAGCAGTGGCCATTTTGTCACACAGCCATCCAACCCCAGAGCGGCGTGGAGTCTCCTAGCACCCGATCAGTTACTGTGGGTGGTGTGGGTGGAGGTGTGGGAGCCGTGCATTGTGGAGAGCCTTCTCTCCCCACCCCCAGCGCGGTGGTCTAGCGGTTCTGGCGCTGCAGTCCGGAACCGCGGGACTGCTGCGGTCGCAGGTTCGAATCCTGCCTCGGGCATGGGTGTGTGTGATGTTCTTAGGTTAGTTAGGTTTAAGTAGTTCTAAGTTCTAGGGGACTTATGACCTAAGATGTTGAGTCCCATAGTGCTCAGAGCCATTTGAACCATTTGAACCCACCCCCAGGTTTAGTGTTAAGTAAAAACTTGATTACTACAATCGTACACCTACAAAAGATGTTAGTGACAGTCATACAGGTCGGTAATTCAGTTTAAAGGAACTTGTACGTGAATAACTGTCAAAAACTCGGTTTTTTTAATTTTTGTCTTAAAAAGATTCTCTGTGGTTTTCTGAGCGAGAAAAACTTTACTTCCAGGAAAATGGACCACAAATACCAAAATTAGAGGAATTTAAAAGTGGCTGCACCCCTCACAATGTCCCCATGGCACACAGTCAGCTCTGTTAAAAATAAAGTTTTGCTCTCATTTGTTTAATTTTTATGACTTTTTAGTGTCTTAAGCTGGCTAACCTGCGAAAGCTTTACAGTTGCTTATCTTTTGTTTATACAGTGAGTTTATTGTTTGCCATTGTTTTGGCACGAATGTTTTGTATACAGCGAAGTAATTGTGCGCATGAGTCTGCTATTCCACTTGAAAACAATGGGAAGAATTAAGAAGTTCAGTGTAAAACAACGTAAATTTTATGGAAATCGATTCACCAAATTGATTGACTCTGCTAATACCGAAATACATGATACAACACTTGAATCAGCTTCAACCAATCCCAGTGCTTTGAAGATAAAACCAAAATACTTGGACAATGGGCTTTACAGTATTAATGCTGATAATCTAGAGATCCCATCTATTGATTCAGGATGTGTTATTGTTGAACTCTCTGCTCTATCTGAACTAATAAATAATGCTTTGCATGTAAGTAATGTGACAACAATGATATGAAGTTAGTTGAGGAGATACACGCTAGAAGAGGTTGTGCATAAAAATTAGAAATTGTTTTTAATTTTTGTGATTTAAGCGAATGTGGCTGTACTTTTGGTGTAACTATGCAGAGAGTGTGTGACACAAATATCAAAATCGCTTATGCTATGAGGTATACAGGCAAAGGGTACAGAAGTCGACAAATTTTCTGTACCCTTAGGGACTTACCTCCCCCTACAAAGTTTGACAGGTACAATATTCTACAGACTTTAGAAGAAACAGGTAATGATAGAATGAAAAATGCTGTTCAGGAAAGTGTAGACAGGAATGACAGCAATACATGTATGTCTCCAGCCCTGGATGCATCCTGGCAATGAAGAGGCCGTAGTTCCCTAAATGGTGTAGTGACAGCTATCTCCTTGGATTATGGTAAAGTCACTGATGTGGAATGTATTACCAATTATTGTCAAGGCTGTACTAGTGGAACTTAAAATTATAAATGTTTGATTAATTTTAGTGGTTATAGTGGACAGATCGAATCTGAAGATGTTGTGAAGATATATATTACAGGTCAGTGGAGAAATCTGGTGTGATGTACACATCTTACCTAGGAGATGGAGACTCAAAAGGGAGCCAAAAAGCTTGTGAATCCAAACCTTATGCTGACACAAAAATTGCAAAAATGGTATGTGTTGGACATGTCCAGAAAAGGTTAGGTACAAGATTGAGGAACTTAAAGAGGAATTTGAAGGGAAAGAAATTAGCTGCTGGCAAGTGCTTTAGTGGACGTGGTTGGCTTACAGATGAAGAAATAGGTTGCAGTAGTATTATGGACAAGCCACAAGACAAAATAAAAACGATCTTGAGGAATGAAAAGGCAGTATGGGCTACTTCGCGAAGTCGCGCTTAGGCTTAAATTTTGTAAACGTGTTTGTTTCTTGTTTCACGGTAATTTAACTAGTTTCTCGGTAACAAATAAGTAAACTACCGTAAATAGCGTATAACTTAATTGTTTCAATACAGATTTCAGAAAAACAGCGTAACTTTATATCAGAAACTTGCTTATATACATTTGTTTATAGGCCTAATTCTCGAAACGTTTTTGGAGAATCAAAGTTAAAGTAACTACGAAGGCTTTCCCGGCGTAATAATTGATGAGAGAGTTTCAGGGAGAGCATAAGGGAACAATTGACAGGAATGGGGGAAAGAAATACAGTAGAAGAAGAATGGGTAGCTCTGAGGGATGAAGTAGTGAAGGCAGCAGAGGATCAAGTAGGTAAAAAGACGAGGGCTAATAGAAATCCTTGGGTAACAGAAGAAATATTGAATTTAATTGATGAAAGGAGAAAATATAAAAATGCAGTAAATGAAGCAAAGGAATACAAACGTCTCAAAAATGAGATCGACAGAAAGTGCAAAATGGCTAAGCAGGGATGGCTAGAGGACAAATGTAAGGATGTAGAGGCTTGTCTCACTAGGGGTAAGATAGATACTGCCTACAGGAAAATTAAAGAGACCTTTGGAGAGAAGAGAACCACTTGTATGAATATCAAGAGCTCAGATGGCAACCCAGTTCTAAGCAAAGAAGGGAAGGCAGAAAGGTGGAAGGAGTATATAGAGGGTTTATACAAGGGCGATATACTTGAGGACAATATTATGGAAATGGAAGAGGATGTAGATGAAGATGAAATGGGAGATAAGATACTGCGTGAAGAGTTTGACAGAGCACTGAAAGACCTGAGTCGAAACAAGGCCCCGGGAATAGACAACATTCCATTAGAACTACTGATGGCCTTGGGAGAGCCAGTCATGACAAAACTCTACCATCTGGTGAGCAAGATGTATGAGACAGGGGAAATACCCACAGACTTCAAGAAGAATATAATAATTCCAATACCAAAGAAAGCAGGTGTTGACAGATGTGAAAATTACCGAACTATCAGTTTAATAAGTCACAGCTGCAAAATACTAACGCGAATTCTTTACAGACGAATTGAAAAACTGGTAGAAGCGGACCTCGGGGAAGATCAGTTTGGATTCCGTAGAAATGTTGGAACACGTGAGGCAATACTAACCTTACGACTTATCTTAGAAGAAAGATTAAGAAAAGGCAAACCTACGTTTCTAGCATTTGTAGACTTAGAGAAAGCTTTTGACAACGTTAACTGGAATACTCTCTTTCAAATTCTGAAGATGGCAGGGGTAAAATACAGGGAGCGAAAGGCTATTTACAATTTGTACAGAAACCAGATGGCAGTTATAAGAGTCGAGGGGCATGAAAGGGAAGCTGTGGTTGGGAAAGGAGTGAGACAGGGTTGTAGCCTCTCCCCGATGTTATTCAATCTGTATATTGAGCAAGCAGTAAAGGAAACAAAAGAAAAATTCGGAGTAGGTATTAAAATTCATGGAGAAGAAGTAAAAACTTTGAGGTTCGCCGATGACATTGTAATTCTGTCAGAGACAGCAAAGGACTTGGAAGAGCAGTTGAACGGAATGGACAGTGTCTTGAAAGGAGGATATAAGATGAACATCAACAAAAGCAAAACGAGGATAATGGAATGTAGTCTAATTAAATCGGGTGACGCTGAGGGGATTAGATTAGGAAGTGAGACACTTAAAGTAGTAAAGGAGTTTTGCTATTTAGGGAGTAAAATAACTGATGATGGTCGAAGTAGAGAGGATATAAAATGTAGACTGGCAATGGCAAGGAAATCGTTTCTCAAGAAGAGAAATTTGTTAACATCGAGTATAGATTTAAGTGTCAGGAAGTCGTTTCTGAAAGTATTTGTATGGAGTGTAGCCATGTATGGAAGTGAAACATGGACGATAACCAGTTTGGACAAGAAGAGAATAGAAGCTTTCGAAATGTGGTGCTACAGAAGAATGCTGAAGATAAGGTGGGTAGATCACGTAACTAATGAGGAGGTATTGAATAGGATTGGGGAGAAGAGAAGTTTGTGGCACAACTTGACTAGAAGAAGGGATCGGTTGGTAGGACATGTTTTGAGGCATCAAGGGATCACAAATTTAGCATTGGAGGGCAGCGTGGAGGGTAAAAATCGTAGAGGGAGACCAAGAGATCAATACACTAAGCAGATTCAGAAGGATGTAGGTTGCAGTAGGTACTGGGAGATGAAGAAGCTTGCACAGGATAGAGTAGCATGGAGAGCTGCATCAAACCAGTCTCAGGACTGAAGACTACAACAACAACAACATTCTTCTCGGGTATGCAGCCGGATCATGACGTCTTCATGACACAATATTTCCGCGGTCCAACTGGCCGCTATCTTCAGGTGAGAGCGCTGGTGCACAATCTCGCCGGAACTGACTTCGCAGCGCAAGCAGCAGCCCCTATATAGGTCGCAGAAGACCCACAACGCGTGCGCGAGAAGGTGCCGTAGTTGCCCTCTAGCGCAGTAAACATGCCGCGCCGCCAGTGGTGGAAAGAGGCGAAATCGAGATATCGCTGTCAAAAATAAAAGAAATGCCATTTCAGATGGAGAAAGCTTGACACAAGAATTGGACCACCTTAAGGTTGTGTTCAAGCAGAATGGCTATACAGATAAACAGATCCGTCGTGCTTTCCAGTTTGGACCATCGCCTGAACCACCAGAAGATATCTGCAAATCGGTGGCTTTTCTGCCTTTTGCTGGGAGCATTTCCTCGAAGATAGGAAGAATTCTAAAACGATATCATATCAAAAGTATTTTTCGTCCGCCAGCCAAGATTAGAGCGCTTCTTGGCTCTGTTAAGGATGACTTGGGTTTGAGGAAGCCCGGTGTGTACAAGATCCCTTGCCACTGTCTGAAGGCTTATATTGGTCAGACAATCCGGACCATTCAGGACCGATGTGTTGAGCATCAGCGGCACACACGGCTGCTTCAACCCGAGAAGTCCGCAGTGGCGGAGCACTGTCTCACCGAGGGACACAGAATGCTATATGATGCGACACAAATGGTTACCCCTGCATCTCGCTATTGGGACTGTGTTTTAAAAGAATCCATAGAGATTCGTTTATCTGACAATCTTATTAACAGAGACAAGGGTTATCTTTTAAGTAAGACTAGGGACCCGGTGTTATCTGACATTAAAAAACAACGGTCTGTGTTTCAATCGTCGGAATAAAAATTTTTAAAATTTCTTTTATTTTTGACAGCGATATCTCGATTTCGCCTCTTTCCACCACTGGCGGCGCGGCATGTTTACTGCGCTAGAGGGCTGCTACGGCACACGTGCGTCTCGCGGGCCCCGAGGAATCGCTTCATGACGTCATCAGAAAGGCTGAATGCGTGACAGCGCTGCCTGGTGACTAGACCCGTAAACAACTCTGTTAACTTAAGTGACGTCACACGTTGGCTACAGTGTTTAATAAACACTGTTTATACAGACTTGCCTTCAGCTGTTGTTTTGGAATGTCAAATCAATCCAGATTGTTTGAATGAAGCTTCCGTTAACAGAATAAAATGTAGAAAGAAGATTTAAATGCGAATAATCTGGATTATGGTGACATGATAAATCCGCAGCGCAGTCAAAGTTACATATTAGAGTCGTACGTGATTGATTGAAGCCAACTGATTACAAATTATTGGTCGAAAGGCAGAGTGATTTATAGCATAACACATATTACGCATTGCAGACAATGTGTCTAAATGTTTTTAACGCATTAACTGCATCTTACTAACGTAGGCTGACTACCACTGAGACGTTTGCAGCACGAATTTGTCTTTGAACCCATACCAGCAGTAGCAAATGCGGAAAAACGAATCAAATATGGTAAAGAATGCGTAGTGGAACGCCCATTGCATTTTTCCAGTTTGTGTACTATATCTGTACGTAATATGCATCAAAACACGTCGGTTGCTTGTTCATTTTCTAATAAATGTTTTTTGGGGATGACTTAGTAGTTTTATTTTTTTTTATTATGAGAAATGCGTTAAATGTGGGAAAGTGCATTTAAATATGCCACAAACAAATATTAGGCAAAGACACACGTCTGTCTGTTACCACAACCCTTATTTCTCATTCGCTGTGTTCCACAACTGCTTTTCAACCTAATGTAGACCTCAGACTATGCCACAAATAAAGTTATTATCCCAGTCAAGGTTTCTAGGGAAAAGGGGGCGAAATCCAGTATAAGTGCTCTTGCCCAGATATGTGCTCTTGCCCTGTGTGTGTTACCGATATGCTTAAATTTTGATCGTTGTTTTTCTGTAAACAAACAGCTATATGCCAATCACATCTTCCTGTATGTAGTTTCTCAAAAATCCAGTTTATGTGATCTTAAGATAAAAAGAGCTCAATGAGGGAATGTTAATAGATCGAAGCAATACTGACATCTCCAAATTGTAAGCCTGCTATAGATGCAAGTCACTGATTGTCAGAGTGTGTAAGTGGGACAAAACATTTGAAGTAAATCACGAAACTTTAGGCAGTCACAATTTTCTTCCGTATTTTTATGTATATACATACTACACAAGCAACCAAATGGTACCGTTCCACTCGCAAATAGAGAGAGGGATGAAAGGCTGTCTATCATCCGAGCCCTGATTTCTCATGCCTTCTAAATTTTCTCAATAGTGTTATACAAAATAATACTCGCACATAGTTTGAAACAACTGGTAACCTATCTAACATCCAGCCTCTGAGTTGCTTCAATGTGTTGCTTAAATCTGACATGGATCTCAAACTTTGGAGCAGTACTCATGAATGTGTCACATAAGTGTTCTATACGGGTGGTCTAAGTGATCTTCCCCCCATTTCCAGTCACAAAACGTATTCATCTTCCCAGAGGAAGTAAGTAATGACCCTGAAAGCTAGAAATGGTTTTTTTATTCAAGTGCTGTTTTTCTCTCATATTTCGTACAAAGCATTTCAGAATTTTACAATGAGTACTGGCAGCCCTACATATAATGGTAACATTAAAACCCTGTTAATTTGAACCTTAGTGTTAGCTAGCATATGCATCCTTGAGTCGAAACATTACATTTAATTATAATTATAGAAGAAGATGCTAATAAAATAATTTTTTTACTTTGTATTTTTTTAATATCTTAAGATTTTCAGTTTTCTGCCTGATGTCTAGCAGCAACCTGTTAAAGACTTTCGATCAGAATGTGAAATTCCATTCTGAATCGTAGGTAGGGATGTATAGTCTACATGGATATTGTTTTTCCTTCCAGTATTTTGCAAGTTCATTTCACTGAACAGAGTAAAATTACCTCTATTATGAACAACAAATACTATTAGGGAGTAAATATGTTGATATGTAAGTGAAAGACTCAGAAGGCCCTGAAGAGAGTTCTGTAAGAAGCTGCACTATCGATTTTACACAATAATTTTACTCACATGGATCAAAGTTCTGTTAACTTGCCATATCAGATTTGAATAATATAGCAAGCTTTTCATAAGAGCCTCGATCACCGTCACCAGTAATGGTACTGGTATGTAATAATGGTATGGTGTACTGTAGCAACACATTAAAAGTGTTTCAATTGAATTGATTCTGCATTATTTCTCTCCCCATGTCCTTGACATTAATGCTACCAAGTTATGTTCTTGTACGGTAATTAGTTTCCATGTTATAACATGTTAAATATAGAAAGTTTAACTGTAACCAAGCAGTAGTTTTCTTTCATGACAATATCTGTTCCAGTGCACAACTGAATTTAAAAATCTGTCTTGTGGGGTGAAAATCCGTTACTGCTGCTATCTTGTGCTGACAATGAGATGACTTTCATAGAAATACTGAGTTATTTCATTTGTAATACAGTTTCATAGTTTTTATAGTTGCTCATGATCTTTACACTTGCATGCAATGGGTGTAGCATCAGCATACAGAACTATCCTTGAATTTGAGGAGCAGTATTTTGTCATTTACACAAATCAACAAAAGCAAGTATCCCAGTACAAAGTCCTGGGTACCCTGTATTACCTATCAGTAATGTTAGATCTGTGTGTGCCACTCGCCATCCTTATGAGTGAAAACTGATTTATGTTAAGATATGGTTTTATTAAACTGTGAACAATTATCAGCATAATTACCAGCCGTTTTCCCTTAGTATTTACTATCTCTCTCTACAAGCAACTGATAGAGATTAGCTAAAACAAATCTGTAATTTCAGATGGAGGTCTGTCTATATCTAAAATTATGTTTCCTTTCCCATCTACAGCTTATCGCAGAAAGTTGAGTAACACCTTCAACATGTATGAATTACATCTTTGAGCAGCAATTATTGCCACTTGATGCAACATTACCATAAAGTTTGATATCCCTACTGAAAGATGAGCAGACATTCTTTGTTAATGGGTGCATAATAAGATTCTTTTTTGGTATACCAATGCTCAGTAATAACTGAAACATCTGGTTTATTAAAACATGCTACTATGTCCAAATCATTGTGCTTATTTCCTAGGCTCTTAAAGTTTTGGAGGATGATCTTGGTTTGCAGGTTGCATTGTATCCACATATTTATTTATTTATTTTTTGTAACCATGAATATCCCCATTAAGCAAATCAGATGTGCTTGTCAAACTGGGAAGAGGAAGCAAAAAGGCCACACATGTACAATATAATAATAAAAGGAAAGATTCCAAAAGAGTTCCTGACAGCAAAATGTAAAACTTAATTGTTTTTGGATATATTACTTCTTATATCCTTCATTCAAAAACTTAAGAAGGCTGTTAGTTTAGTGTCTTCAAGGCATAATGCTGTTTCATTGAGCATCGCAACAATCAAGTCTGAGATAGTAGTGTACTATGATACTACCTATGAAGAAATTGATGCACTGGATGTGAAGTGCACAGTTTAGTCTACCCAGCAGAAGATGTCCCTGCACTGTTCTATACCATCATGAATATACCTATACATTAGTGATATATTCATCACTGACAGAAAATTGAATAATCACATTTTTGCTTCAAGTTTCTGAAATGGCAGTTGATGAGATCATATCTGAAGAGACAGCTATCAACCCACACTTCCAGCATGAGGTAGGACTAGCAATTACCAGAATTCTGAAATGTGGATCTTGTAAACCTAGAGTTGCTCTAGGAAAACAAGTAAGATGTGACACGTGTTCCAGATCAAAGATGAGAAAATAAAAGGTTGCTGTATTAGTTATAGCACACAAATATGCAGTGAATAAGAAGTGTGAAATGACTGTGTTCGCCGGCCGCAGTGGCCGAGCGGTTCTAGGCGGTACAGTCTGGAACCGCGCGACCACTACGGTCGCAGGTTCGAATCCCGCCTTGGGCATGGATGTGTGTGATATCCTTAGGTTAGTTAGGTTTACGTAGTTCTAAGTTCTAGGGAACTGATGACCTCAGAAGTTAAATCCCATAGTGCTCAGAGCCATTTGAACCAACCATTTTTTGGCTGTGTTCAAAGCTATGTAGACTTGTTTAATTCCTGGTTTAAGTAATTCACATTATTTCATTGCTGTTTCCTGCTGTCATCCATTAATATCTCAATGTCAACAACTACTTTGTTACTTTAAAACCTTCAACATGTTCACTGTGGCTGACACAAAGGTCAATAAGAGCTACTAACACCATGCTTTTAAGTGTCATCCACAGTGAATGTGCAAAACAAGAACATTTTTGCAATTTAATTGAAAGTCCTAATTCAGCTTCCTTTTTCAGGCATGTTTATTTTTAAATATTAAAACTGATGAGAGTTTCATTACTAGACCAGTAATTTTGAAATCTGGATGACATCATCCCAGCACTGTAACAAAATGTGCACCATACACAACAGGTTAAATGCAATCTCTCCTCTCCACAAATTTGCACCTCAGATGTGTTGTATGTCATATAATACTACAGTTAATTTTCTATATATCTGAGCAAAATCAGTTCCTGCGTGTCCAAGTTTATCTCATCTAGGCATTGCACTTTTCCCTTAACTTTAGTGTGCTTTACAATAAAATTTGTATGAAACGTTTTCTGTGTAAATTACCTATTCTACACCTACAGCTAATGCTTGTATAACCCAGTGTGCCATTCAGGTGGTTTACTTGTGTGTCAATATAATTGTCAGGTTTGGTATGAAAGGGTTTCTTGAAATATATTCCCACATAAATTTTTTAGTATCTATTCTCAGCTGCAAAATATATTACGCACTGTCAGTGCCATTTCAATGCAAAAATTTTATATCATGCTGGGGAATATACCAATAACACAGTTCCAGCACACCTCAGAAATTTGATTTTAGTTGCTTCAACCAATGAGAATTACGGACCAAGTCTTGCACTGTCCTGTTTTGTGTATTAACCCGTTGGCTGGCATGAATGTGCCGGTGGTCACAGCAGACTGCTCTGCTGGGGCCAGCAGTGATATGGTAACAACCAGGTATCAGCAATTTTACACTTTTATCTTACTGAGGAAAAATATTTACTTATATTTGATAATCCTTGCCATTTCCAATTTTTGGGTGTGCAGTATTTTTATTTAAATGTCTTACAAAACCAAACGATTAAATGCCTGCAAAGTTATTCATGAATTCATTTTTAGACACATATTTAATTGTATAAAGGATAATTCCTGAAACAGTAATTAGCATTCTAGCTGTTCATTTAGCCACAACTGTACAGATGCATATACTTCACATTCAAAGTTCCTAAATGCCTGCTTAACACATTGACTACCATGCTGCTCACAGCAGAGCAGGACACTTAATGCTGTATGCCTAACCTGGTGGTGAAACATCCATTACTAGTCATGTCAGGGTCAAGAAATGCAGAAGATAATATCTCAGGGAGTACTATAATCTAAAAACGTAAAATTATAACTAAAAAGGTAATTTCCAACTATGTCTACCAAGCAAATTATGCTTTCAGTCAGTGATTTCTTTTGCCATAAATGACTAGTGAACGCACATGCCAGAGGATGGTAAATATTCATACTTTGCCTCTGACAAGCAGCAAAGCCATTAGAAACAGCTATGCACATAGTCCAATTTATGTTGAAATTATCACCTGGGTATTTTAATTAAATTTGGTCTACTATAAGCAACATGATAAAGGAATCAAAAGGAACACACACACACTGAATTAATTTCTTTATTAACAACGCTCGGATTTCCACATCACCATAGAGGTACCAAGCTTGATGCGTTACTCGTTTTTTTACATGGTGAGTTTCCCCAGTAGGCCTATAAACCATGAAACAGACAAAAAGCTACTTCTCGCTGTCTTCTCTTCTTTGGATTTTCACTTCAGAAACTGAAACATCCATTACAAAAACAGATTACATCACTCGCAAATCTGGATTCAGTCATTGCAATTCATACCTATTTCACTGTAAAAAAAATACTGACTATGATGAATGATGTAATTTTGAACATTCAAAAGTTTTCAAATGTGCAGGTTACTGACGTTACAATACAGTTACTACACACTTTTTGATCAGGAAAAAGTTACGATGATTGCAACTTAAATACCGAAGCCATTTGTTATGAGAATACGCCATTACCACAAATAATCCACATAGATGCATTGAAAGAAACTTTACTGGGTAACATAATGCATCAGAATACTACAGGCACAAAGAATGAAATTTCTGTAGATTTACCATACACTTTACTTTTCTTGAGCATTATAAGATTACTAACGGAAGTTACTTACCGTCCATTATCTGGAATATAAACTATCCTTTCTCCTCTGCAAATATCTGCTTTTGCAGCAAGTATTATCAATTTCTTTCCGTGATTGAAAAGCTTTAACGCACACAAATCACAAAACCCGCCATTATACACACACACCCACAATGCATTAGCATGTCATGTTCAAAGAATATCCGCGTTTCGAAAACTACCAGCGATATTGGCTAGCGTGAGAGACGACGTCATGTCATGATGTGACGTCATGATTCCTCGGGGCCCGCGAGATGCTTCTGCTACGGCACCTTCTCGCGCACGCATTGTGGGTCTTCAGCGGCCTATATAGGGGCTGCCGCTTGCGCTGGGAAGTCAGTTCCGGCGAGATTGTGCACCAGCGCTCTCACCTGAAGATGGCGGCCAGTTGGACCGTAGAAATATTGTGTCATGAAGACGTCATGATCCGGCTGCATACCCGAGAAGAATATTATCAAAGTTAAAGTATCTCGTTTAATTGTCCTTTTTTTCTTTCCATCGAGTGAAATATATAATAAATAGCGTATACCTTCATTGTTTTAATACAGATCTTAGAAAAACAGCGGAATTTTAAATCAGAAACTTGCTTATATACATTTGTGAATAGGCTTAATTCTTGTAACGTCTTTTTTGATTTTCGGTAATTTAATTGATTTATTCTAGCTAAAGTATTATTTTTGCCATGAGTGAGAAGTGCCTGACTTGCCGTAGAATTGTTAGTTCCAGGGTTTGGTGTGATGGATGCAGTAGCGTGGCATGTTGGGAAAGTGGGAAAGTGGATCAGGCTCATCAGTGGTTATGCAGGATTTGTAGCAGAGATAGGAAGATAGTGGAACAGGAGGGGAAAATTGCTGCCCTTCAGGCTGAGCTAGATCAGGCTAGGGAAGATCTGGACAGGTTAAGGAGGGAGAAGGGCAAAGAGAGGTGGGAAGTGGCAACAGGTAGCAGAAGGAACAGGCCTAGAACTAAGTCTGACAGTTTTGTGGTGAATGTCAAAAATAAGTTTGACCTGTTGCTTCAGTTAGAAACTGATGAGCCTCAAGCAGAGGTAGGTGTAGACAGGACACAACAAACTTTCAATAGGAAATTGAAAAAGAATGTAGGAAAGTCATCGAAAAGGAAGAAAGTTTTGTTGTTAGGCAGTTCTCATGCCAGAGGTGTAGGCCAACTTCTGCAGGAGGAATTAGGACCAGAATACCAGGTCACAAATTTTTTCAAACCAAGTACTAGTCTGGATCAGGTGACAGAGGATTTAGGTTCACTCTGTAAAGGATTTACCAGGGAAGACACCGTGGTTATTGTGGGAGGGCCAGGGAACAGCATCGACAGAGATCCTGGGTACAGTATAGAGTGTGACCTGGTAAAGATTGCGTCGGCATCGAGACACACCAATGTTGAATTTGTACCTGTCCTGAGACGCCATGACCGGCCTAATTTGAACTCTTCTGTTGGGAGAGTTAATTTGGAGTTGGAACAGCTGCTCGGGTCGGGTGCGGGGGCTCATATTGGTGTGGTTCCTGTTGATTCTCTCAGTAGGTGGGACTATACCAGGCATGGCCTTCATCTCAACAGGAAAGGGAAGGGGAAACTGGCTGGGGTAATAGCAGTAAATTTAAGGGGGGAGGCACTGCCATGAATGGTAAAATACCAGTGGTTACAGGTGTTGGAGCAGCGCCTTTTTTAGGATAGGTAAGACAGAAAGATGTCAAGTTCTACGAGAGGTCAGGATTGAAACAAATCTTCAGTTTAGGAAAGAAATTAAACAGCACAATTCTAGCACATTGGATCACCAATCACAGTTGTCAATAATAAATTTTCACCAATCACCAGAAATTTTATCTCCACCAAGTTGTATCTCAGTCCTAGGTAATTGCATTGATGAATTAAAGTCACCCAACCCAGTTGACATAATCTGCCTCTCTGAACACCATGTGACCACTGGTATAGGAACTAGGCCTAAGCACAATGAGAAACTCAGACAGGAGAGTACTGCAAATGTTAGAATAAGGAAAGGTTCTCATAAAAGTATAATTAAAAATAATGTAAGTATATTTCATCAAAATATTGGGAGTTTAAAGAATAAAATAGATGAGCTTCTGGTTTGTTTAGAAGATTTAGAAGCTGAGGATGAAATAGATATACTATGCCTGTCTGAGCATCACATTGTTACTGATATGGAAAAGGTAAATGTAAGTGGATATAAGCTCTCTGCACATGTAATGAGAGAAAATATGGAGAAAGGAGGAGTTGCCATATATGTCAAAAGTTATCATTGTGCAAAAAGTATAGAAACAAAAAAGTTTTGTGTAGAGAAACATATAGAAGCATGTGCCTGTGAGCTTAAATTAAAGAAAGGCACATTTATAATTGTAACTGTATATAGGTCCCCATCAGGAAATTTTCGTCTATTTCTGAAAAATTTGGACTCCTTGTTGTGCTATCTGTCAGACAGGAAGAAGCATATTATTATTTGAGGGGACTTCAATGTAGATTCTCTGAAAGAGGGTAATAGGAAAAATGACCTTGAAGTATTACTCGGTTCTTTCAATTTGACACCCATTATTGATTTTCCTACTCGGGTGGTAAACGATAGCTGCTCACTGATAGATAACTTCTTTATAGACCAGGATAAGTTTAACCAGATAAATGCTCAGCCTGTTGAGAATGGTCTTTCTGATCATGGTGCACAGCTAGTTACAATATATGACATAGCTCCATTCAGCAACACTAAACAGTCCTTCAAAGTAGTACATTCAGTCAACGATTTAACAATTGCAAATTTCAGGGAAAGCCTACAGCAGTTAGACTGGGATGATGTGTACTGTGAACCTGATGCCAATTTAAAATATAATTTATTTCATGACTTTTTGTAAATGCATTTGAAAACTGCTTCCCCAAGAAAATAGTTAAATATACTCGTAAGAAACCTTGTAACAAACCATGGCTTACTAAGGGTATAAAAATATCTTGTAACCGGAAAAGGGAAACGTATCTGACAGCAAGAAAGAGTAGTGTCCCAGAAACTATCAAACATTATAAAAACTACTGTGTTATATTAAGAAAAGTTATTAAAAAATCCAGGAGTATGTGTATCATGTCTGAAATCAGCAACTCTGATAATAAAATTAAAACAATTTGGAATATTATTAAAAGAGAAACAGGTCAACCAAGAGCAGAGGAAGACAGTATTACCATAAAATTGAATGAAAACTTTACGAACAAAAAGTCAGAAGTTGAAAATATTTTTAATAATCATTTTCTAAATGTTGTGGATATAGTAGGATCCAGGTGTTCATTAGAAGATGCTAGGCTGTTAATGGAAGAGGCCATACCTATGCAATTTGATACAATTGAAATCTCACCCACTTCTCCCTCTGAAATTAGGAAAATAATAAACTTGCTTAAAAGCACAAACTCACATGGAATTGATGGCATTTCCAGCAAAATACTAAAAGCTTGTTCTCAACAGATATGTAAGATTCTCAGCCACCTGTGTAATAGCTCTCTGGAACAGGGCATTTTCCCTGATAGACTGAAATATGCTATTGTTATACCTTTGCATAAAAAGGGGGATAGATCTGATGTCAACAATTACCATCCAATCTCCCTTCTAACAGCTTTATCCAAAATTTTTGAGAAAGTAATCTATTCAAGAGTAGCTTCACATATCTGTAAAAATGAAGTACTAACAAAATGTCAGTTTGGTCTCCAGAAAGGTTTTTCAACAGAAAATGCCATGTATGCTTTCACCAATCAAATTTTGAATGATCTGAATAACCGAACACCACCCATTGGGATTTTTTGTGATCTCTCAAAGGCTTTTGATTGTGTAAATCATGAAATTCTGCTAGACAAGCTCAAGTATTGTGGCATGAGTGGGATAGTGCACAAATGGTTTAATTTGTACCTAACTGGAAGAGTGCAGAAAGTTGAAATATGTAGTTCTCATAGCATGCAAAGATCAGCACATTCCTCAAACTGGGGAAATATCAAGAATGGGGTTCCACAAGGGTCAGTCTTGAGTCCTTTGTTGTTCTTAATATATATTAATGACTTGCCATTCTATATTCATGAAGAGGCAAAGTTAGTTCTCTTTGCTGATGATACATGTATAGTAATCATACCTGACAAACAAGAATTAACTGATGAAATTGTCAATACTGTCTTTCAGAAAATTACTAAGTGGTTCCTTGTAAATGGACTCTCACTGAATTTTGATAAGACACAGTACACACAGTTCCATACAGTGAATGGTATGACGCCATTAATAAATATAGACCTTAATCGGAAGCATATAGCTAAGGTAGAATATTCCAAATTTTTAGGTGTGTCCATTGATGAGAGATTAAATTGGAAGAAACACATTGATGATCTGCTGAAACGTTTGAGTTCAGCTACTTATGCAATAAGGGTCATTGCAAATTTTGGTGATAAACATCTTAGTAAATTAGCTTACTACGCCTATTTTCACTCATTGCTTTCATATGGCATCATATTTTGGGGTAATTCATCACTGAGGAATAAAGTATTTATTGCACAAAAGCGTGTAATCAGAATAATAGCTGGAGTCCACCCAAGATCATCCTGCAGACATTTATTTAAGGATCTAGGGATATTCACAGTAGCTTCTCAGTATATATACTCTGTATGAAATTTGTTATTAACAACCAAACCCAATTCAAAATTAATAGCAGTGTGTATAACTACAATACTAGGAGAAAGGATGATCTTCACTATTCAACATTAAATCTAACTTTGGCACAGAAAGGGGTGAATTATACTGCCACTAAAGTCTTTGGTCACTTAACAATTAGTATCAAAAGTCTGACAGATAACCAACAAGTATTTAAGAAGAAATTAAAAGAATTTCTGAATGACAACTCCTTCTACTCCATAGATGAAATTTTAGATATAAATTAAGAAAAAACAAAAAAATATTTAAAAAATAATAAATAAATAAATAAACACAAAAAAGTTGTTATATTAACTTAAGTATGTTGTTAAATTAACTTAATTATGTCATGTATTGGAAAATTTGACTCGTTCCACATCATTACGAAATATCGTATTCATGATCCATGGAACTAGTATTAATCTAATCTAATCTTTCTTTCATAAATCCTCCACAGATGATGACCCATGTCATGCATTTGCCCACCTGGCAGTGATTCATGTTGCGGCTACCAGAGGACTGTTACTCAAGGTGAGACCTACAACCATAAACATTCTTTGCCATTTAATGCAATGGAAGTTATGAAACATGTATACAGGGATCTTAGTGACACAAGATTATTAGACAAATCTTTATGTGGTAGGACTCAAAATGCAAATGAAAATTTTAACAATTGTGTATGGGAACAGATACCAAAAACTGTTCTAGTGGGACTAGGTGTGCTCGAAGCTGTTCTGTTTTTCAATGATAGTGCACTGTCAAGGCTTACTGTTATGGGACTGATGGGAGTGCCTGGTGGACTAAATATGCATGGAGCTTTAATAGCCACTGACCGAAGGAAACTCTTAGAAACAGAAAAATCAGTGTTGGGAGCCACCAATGAAGCAAGAATAAGAATAAAAAGCGTGAAAAAGAGAAGGGAGCAAGAACAACACAGGAAACAAGATGAATATGGACCTCAGATGCATAACTGCCAAGCTAGTTTAATGGAAAAAGCAAGTTTTAACTTTAAGTTGAATTTCCCGAAAGTTAAATTGTTTCATGTTCTTGTGCACTTTGGCCAAAAACTATTAAAGCTAGAGTGCTGGGATTTTGTATACTGTCGTAAAATGTGCTTAACTAAAAAGTAGACTACTCTTGTGACTTAACTTTGAAAATAAAATGCTTTTTTGAAGAAAAGAACCCTGATTCATTTCCAAAGTTTTTGATAATCTTACTTAAAAGTTTTTTGCACCACAATTTTTGACAGCACCATCTTTTCAATAGTCTGTTCTGAAGATAATAATGTAAAGAACAGACAGGAAAAAATAAACCTTCTACTTTGTTTGTATTTTGAGTAATGTGTACCTATGATGTACATAAATAATGAGCATGATTTATTTCACTTGCAACAAAAAAATACAATTAAAAAAAGGTTTGAGAGCTAACGCTGTGGTTCATACATAAAAATGTTCCAAAAAGACGTCTTAACAGATGGTAAGCATTATATATGCTTACAAATCGTATTCTTTGAGTTACACAGTTTAGAAAACTGACAATTTTTTCCAGGCTTCCCCTGAATTCACGGACCAGCCCCCTTAAGCATAGCACAAGTGGATTTGTTGGAAAATGCGAACCCCCCTTCCAGTTTTAAACTGAAATAACATGATGCTGTATGACGTATGCATTGACCATTTGGAATTTGGGTGGCAATTGCTTAAATGGTGACTTCAAAGGGGAATTACTTAGGGCAGGCAGGATGGAATTACATAGTGACCTGAATGCTGTAAATAGCCCTACATGTCTCTACAGTAGATTCCTTGTTCTAGCACCTCTGATTCTGACGCCATACAGCTGTGCAAGTAGTTATTCATGGATTTATTGGTCCATAACGAAACGAATATATGCCAATAATAATGTATCATTAGCAGATAAAGTTGACTTGTTCAACTGTGTGGAAAATGGGTCGTTTGCAAGTAATTATACACTGTGCTTTCAATATCATATTTCATTTCATTACCTTGTCTTTGAACTGTGTTGTTGCTCAGAGGAATTCTTTTGAGTACATAATAAGCAGGTTTTTGTAGAACAGCGTTTAAAACCCCTGTAATGGCTGGCAAAATTTATTTTTCCTCAATAGTACGTGCTTTTCCAAATTTTTCTATTATTAGTGAGATATTGTAAGATGCCTGCAAACCATCATATCTTTGTGATGTAGATGTGAATTCAGTGTCCACATGGGTATCTTTTTGAAGAGTTTAAGTATCTGAAAGTATTTCAAATCTTTATGTGCTATATCAGGGTAACACCTTCTCAGATGGTCTTCCAGGCTGAATGGTTTCATTGTGTCATTGTTTAAAAGTTAGTTGCATTAATGGCATAAAGATAATTGTTTGTCTGCCTATGATGGAATGAAGCCAAACTTCAAATAATCAACACTGTACTGTCTACATTTGTTTTTAGATTTGGCTGTGTTTAGTATCAGTTTTATAGGGACAGAAATTAAGCTATTTATGTAAACACGATAAAACATAGCAATCAAAATCAACCCTCTCAACCTCAGGTCATGACTGACATGTGCTTACGCAATCAAAGGAACTACAAAAAGAAAATTTGATAAAGAATAATTCTGACTTTTCTCTGGCACTCCAAATCAATACGACATTCATTCACTTTAACTTCTGTGGTCGTAACTATGTCTGCAAAGAAATGAATGAAGGACCTCTAGTCCTGGATCGGCACAAGTCTGTCGACTTGGGCCGTCTTGTGTTTTGTATGTGGCTGCTGCCGTTCTCAGTGTTGTAACAAAGAACCTTACACAAGCAGCCATTGTGAAGTGATTTTTGTGCCGTGTTAATAGAGTAATAAGAGCAAATGACAGTACGGCAAACAAGAAAAGTGTTTTTTAAGTCTTTGTAAACTTACCTTACATTATTAGTTCTGGCTCCTTTGTAATTAGATATTTCTCTGAGTTTGACTAAATAAAAGAGTGCTAGCATGTTTTGTCCCAATACTGTCCTATGCTGTGATCTTTTGTGGTGGTGCAGATAAAATAAAAATATTTGTTGTACAGAAGACTGAAGTCATAATATTGTGTTAAGTTGATAAAAGAACTTCTGACAGTTGAATCTTCAGGAACATAGGAAATCTTATAATCGTGTGTGCAATTCACTACTACAGTATTAAAAGTAAACTTTTCATGTGGATAGTGATTCGCTATCTAGACTGCTGATTGGAGTTTTGTATTCTGCTGCAAAAGTTTATAACAAGTTGGTGGTAGACCTCTGGCAGATAATTGGAGATTATCACATTTTAAGTAAGTAAAAGATACCTCATTGGCTGCTCCTATAATTTATTAGAATATAGTGAAATTCAAAACATTTCTAATTATATTACATAATAGAGATACTGTACTTGTCTCTATGAATTCCTTCTTCAGGAAAATTGTATAGCTTCGAATATGTCAGGTATTGTTCTGCTCAATACTTGATTGGACAGTTCTGCCGAAAGTTCTGAATCCTTGTAACATCTTTCTGTTGCCAGGGATTGCAGTGTCGCCATCAACCTTACATATAGCGAAATTACTCTCCTCGTACAAGTATATTGCGTTGTCATGTGTGGAGTTATGAGCGTCTGTAGATATATATAAGTTACCATGTTCATTTGCAAATCATTTCGCCAGTCGTCGGGTTCGGCTTGTGACTCTTGAAGTGAGTTAATATGTGAAAGCTGCCATCGCTTCAAGGGTCACTGACTTGATCGTTTAGATCGTTCTGTCTGCTTCTGATACTTTATTAACATTTTTAAAGCTAGTTACAAACACAGACTACAGCAGAATTTCCTTCACTATCAGTTAGTGCCCTGACCTGAAATATCCTTCGTGAGGGATTAGCCACTGCCGGCCGAAGTGGCCGTGCGGTTAAAGGCGCTGCAGTCTGGAACCGCAAGACCGCTATGGTCGCAGGTTCGAATCCTGCCTCGGGCATGGATGTTTGTGATGGCCTTAGGTTAGTTAGGTGTAACTAGTTCTAAGTTCTAGGGGACTAATGACCTCAGCAGTTGAGTCCCATAGTGCTCAGAGCCATTTGAACCATTTTGATTAGCCACTTGCCGCTAAAAGTTTTTCCGTAAAGGACCCTCACACGTTCACTAATATTTTAAAACTGTCAATGTATTGAACGTTTGAGGGCGCGTATTGACATATTGTCAATCCTAAAAATTTTGGAGCAGTAATGATGGACCTCAAAATATTCTCGGTATTGTCAATACATACTGAATGTGTGAAGTAAAATATTAGCTGTTTGACAATGTTCTCCATTCATACAAGTTGCATTCCATAAGTAATGCGACCAAATTCATAAAAATATTGAATATATTCGTACAAATAATCAAAAATTTTCAAAATAGCACCCTCTTGCGTCGATAAACTTCTGGAGGCGGTGTTTCCATGCCTGGAAGGCATCCTGGAATGCCTTTTCCGGAATGACCTTTAGAGCTGATGTAACATGCACCTGGGTGCTTTCATTCGTGTTCCAATGTTTTCCTTTCATGACCCCTTTTAACAGGTCAGGACTGTAGGGAGGCTGGGGAACCAATGGGGTCTCGGTCCTGGCCAGGAAGCCGTTGACAATGAAGGCGCTGTGACTCGCCGCATTGTCGTGGTGAACTTTCCACGTATCCTTGATATCACTTCGGCAGCGCGAGACCCTCCTTTTCAGTCTTTTGAGCACTTCCAAGTAGAAAGCTGAGTTCACTGAAGTCACGGTAGGTACGAATTCGTGGTGGACAATGCCTCTGACGTCAAAGAAGACAATGAGCATGGTTTTGATCCTGGACTTGCTCATGCGTGCCTTCTTGAAACGGGGCGACGATGGGGTGTGCCACTCTGAACTCTGCCTTTCTGTCTTAGTGTCGTACTCAAAAATCGACAACTCAACACCAATGATAACTGAGTTTAAAAAATGAGGATCATATTCACACATTTCCAACATTTCTCGAAGCACTCGCATGTGCTTGTGTTTGTCGGTCAACACTTTTGGGACGAGTTTGGCACACACCTTTCTCACGTTCAAATCTTCGGTCACAATGCGGAAAACGGTTGTTTTTGACATGTTTAAAGTTTGTGCTATCAATTGAAGGCTCAGCCGTCTGTCAGAGTTGAAACAATCGTGCACACGTGTCACATTTTCGTCGACTCGTGCGGTTGATTGCCGTCCACTGCGAAGTTCGTCGGTGATCTCCTCTCGGCCCTCCATGAGCAACTTGTGTCATCGGAAAACTTGTGATTTGGACAAGCAATCATTCCCAAAGGCTTGCTGAAGTCATGGAAACGTTTCGGTGGCGGAATTACCAAGTTTAACGCAAAACTTGATAGTGTACTGTTGCTCTACAGCAGGGCTTAACAACTGGCCGGTTTTGAGCGCGTGTACTCGCGTCTGCTCAGGCACGTGCTCGCGAGCAGGTGCAAGGTCGTGGAGTAGGGAGGGTGGGGAGGGAGGGGAAATGCGCGCGCACGTTTGAATGTGATCTCGCGTTCTTAGCAGATTTAACTAGCCATCTGAATGCTTTGAAAATTTTACCACAAGGTAAAGATCTGCTAATTACTCATTTCATAGATCGAATACGAGCTTTTAAAATGAAATTGACACTTTGGGTGAGTCAGCTGGAAACAGGAAACCTAGCTCATTTTCCTAAATTATCATCCATGCAAGATGTTCACATACACTGTGAACGTTATTCACATAGTTTAGTTGATCAGTGCTTTCAAGATCTGACAGCACTAGACAGTGATTTTGATCTGTTCTCTCCATATTCAGCGAATATTTAAGAGATTCGTCCTGAGCCGCAGCAAGAAATTATTGACCTGCAGTGTGACAGAGAATACAGAGACAAATTTCAAAACAAGAAAAACATTTTGGAATTCTACAGACACTTCCCTCAGGATAGATTTCCTCGTTTGCACAAACTGGCGGCTACAATAATATCAATAATCGGTTCCACGTATATTTGTGAACAACTGTTCTCTGCAATGAAATGTAACAAGACGCGCCTGAGAAACGCATTGTCTGATCGAAATTTAAACTGCACGCTGTGCCTACAATGCACAAGAACAATTACTCCGGACATAGACGCAATTGTAAAGGGCAAAAAGTACAAGATAACCGAGAATCCCACACTTCAGTGACACCTTTTATTGTGTAACAGTTCACAAATTAATGCGCATGTAGAGGCATACACTAAGCTAATAAAAATACGTGGCATGTGTACATTCTCCTTTATTTGTTTCATTTGTCGCAGTAATAATTCGTGAGTGATATCCCTGCAGGTGGCCGCGGATTTACATTGACTGGCGGCAGCTGTTGTGTGCCCCACATGACTCTCCCCACTCTCCGCTCTGGTCCGGTAGTGGGGGTAGCGTGCTCGCGCTGCTCCATGCTCGCGCCTTGCTGCTCACAGCTTGCTCCGCGAGCACGTATGTTGTGAAGCCCTGCTCTACAGAATGATCCATTGTGCAGTGTTAACATAAACTCAAAACGGGATTGATGGAAACTCACGTCCTGACTCTCCAGCAGCTCGCAGCCGAATGAGACAAAGAGCGTTTTGAAGCTAACACCGCCCTCCACTTAGCCCAGCCAGTAACAACACGCTGTGGTGCATCATTGCGCCAGAGAAAAATTGGTCTTAATACTAATGGAACACACTTGTATGTTGCCATAGCTTCATGAACAAGGCACACGGCGTTAGTGTGCACTTTTTATTTTTTCAATTCGCCGTTGTGTGTATCATAACTTAGATTTAGTTTGTAAGGAATCACTTGACACTGAACAACCTCAATAGGCGTATGCAAGGATAATCATTGTAAACACATGAAAAATAGTTTTGCATCGTCTCGGTTCCGAGAGTTCAGGAAACTGTACAGAAAATTCGAATAGAGATAAACACCATTTCCGCCCTTTTTATTGCTCATGAAAATCACAAAAAAATGGCTCTGAGCACTATGGGACTCAACTGCTGAGGTCACAAGTCCCCTAGAACTTAGAACTACTTAAACCTAACTAACCTAAGGACAACACACGCATCCATGCCCGAGGCAGGATTCGAACCTGCGACCGTAGCGGTCGCGCGGTTCCAGACTGGAGCGCCAGAACCGCTCGGCCACCAGAGGCCGGCATGAAAATCACACTTTGCATGTCGTACCACCATACAGTGAGACCTTCAGAGGTGGTGGTCGAGATTGCTGTACACACCAGTAGCTCTAATACACAGTACACGTCCTCTTGCACTGATGCATTCTTGTATTCGTCGTGGCATACTATCCACAAGTTCATCAAGGCACTGTTGGTCCAGATTTTCCCTCTCCTCAACGGCGATTCGGCAGAGATCCCTAAGTGGTTGGTGGGTCATGTCATCCATAAACAGCCCTTTTCAATCTATTCGAAGCATGGTCGATTGGGTTCATGTCTGGAGAACATGTTGGCCACTCTAGTCGAGCGATGTCGTTATCCTGAAGGCATATGCGACACCGATTGGCGAAGAGAACGTGATGCCAATCAAATGGTTCAAATGGCTCTGAGCACTATGGGACTCTACTGCTGAGGTCATTAGTCCCCTAGAACTTAGAACTAGTTAAACCTAACTAACCTAAGGACATCACAAACATTCATGCCCGAGGCAGGATTCGAACCTGCGACCGTAGCGGTCCTGCGGTTCCAGACTGCAGCGCCTTTAACCGCACGGCCACTTCGGCCGGCGCCAATCCTGAGCGGTCCATTCGACATGTTATTGAGCCCATCTGTACCGCACTGCATGGTGTCGTGGTTGCAAAGATGGACCTCGCCATGGACGTCGGGAGTGAAGTTGTGCATCGTGCATTCCATTGCACATAGTTTGAGTCGTAACACGACGTCCTGTGGCTGGACGAAAGGAATTATTCAAGAATGAGATTTTCACTCTGCAGCAGAGTGTGCGCTGATTTGAAACTTCCTGGCAGATTAAAACTGTGTGCTGGACCGACACTCGAACTCGGGACCTTTGCCTTTCGCGGGTGATACTATATCCACAGTCAACGTCTATCTTCAAAAGTTCTGGGAACTGGGGTGATCTAAAACTTTTTATGATTTATGTATATTCCACATTAGGATGGTTAACGGAGGACTCAGTGACATTGTTTACTTCATTAATTTGAAAATATAGCATAGAGGGTTGTGTTACACAGCAGGTTTGAAAAACGCTTCCATTTCGAAAAATACGCCATATATCTGCAGTGACTATAATCCACTCATCATAAGAATAAGCCTGATGTAAACAAACGCAAACGCGATGATTGGTCAGTAGCCATAGCACACGTCCATTGGTGTTGTTACACGCTCTTGGAAGTAGGTCCTACTTGTTTTTAGATATCTTATTACTAAGTCCCCCCCCCCCCCCCCATGAACCATGGACCTTGCCGTTGGTGGGGCGGCTTGCGTGCCTCAGCGATACAGATGGCCGTACCGTAGGTGCAACCACAACGGAGGGGTATCTGTTGAGAGGCCAGACAAACATGTGGTTCCTGAAGAGGGGCAGCAGCCTTTTCAGTAGTTGCAGGGGCAACAGTCTGGATGATTGACTGATCTGGCCTTGTAACATTAACAAAAACGGCCTTGCTGTGCTGGTACTGCGAACGGCTGAAAGCAAGGGGAAACTACAGCCGTAATTTTTCCCGAGGACATGCAGCTTTACTGTATGATTAAATGATGATGGCGTCCTCTTGGGTAAAATATTCCGGAGGTAAAATAGTCCCCCATTCGGATCTCCGGGCGGGGACTACTCAAGAGGACGTCGTTATCAGGAGAAAGAAAACTGGCATTCTACGGATCGGAGCGTGGAATGTCAGATCCCTTAATCGGGCAGGTAGGTTAGAAAATTTAAAAAGGGAAATGGATAGGTTAAAGTTAGATATAGTGGGAATTAGTAAAGTTTGGTGGCAGGAGGAACAAGACTTTTGGTCAGGTGATTACAGGGTTATAAATACAAAATCAAATAGGGGTAATGCAGGAGTAGGTTTAATAATGAATAAAAAAATAGGAGTGCGGGTTAGCTACTACAAACAGCATAGTGAACGCATTATTGTGGCCAAGATAGACACAAAGCCCATGCCTACTACAGTAGTACAAGTTTATATGCCAACTAGCTCTGCAGATGATGAAGAAATTGATGAAATGTATGACGAGATAAAAGAAATTATTCAGGTAGTGAAGGGAGACGAAAATTTAATAGTCATGGGTGACTGGAATTCGTCAGTAGGAAAAGGGAGAGAAGGAAACATAGTAGGTGAATATGGATTGGGGGGGAAGAAATGAAAGAGGAAGCCACCTTGTAGAATTTTGCACAGAGCATAACTTAATCATAGCTAACACTTGGTTCCGGAATCATAAAAGAAGGTTGTATATCTGGAAGAATCCTGGAAATACTAAGAGGTATCAGATAGATTATATAATGGTAAGACAGAG
Organism: Schistocerca nitens; assembly: GCF_023898315.1. Lineage (NCBI taxonomy): Eukaryota > Metazoa > Arthropoda > Insecta > Orthoptera > Acrididae > Schistocerca > Schistocerca nitens. The sequence continues at coordinate 99,684,772 of NC_064625.1, read as the reverse complement.
ATTTAGGAACCAGGTTTTAAATTGTAAGACATTTCCAGGGGCAGATGTGGATTCTGACCACAATCTATTGGTTATGAACTGCAGATTGAAACTGAAGAAACTGCAAAAAGGTGGGAATTTAAGGAGATGGGACCTGGATAAACTGAAAAAAACCAGAGGTTGTACAGAGTTTCAGGGAGAGCATAAGGGAACAATTGACAAGAATGGGGGAAAGAAATACAATAGAAGAAGAATGGGTAGCTCTGAGGGATGAAGTAGTGAAAGTAGCAGACGATCGAGTAGGTAAAAAGACGAGGACTAATAGAAATCCTTGGGTAACAGAAGAAATATTGAATTTAATTGATGAAAGGAGAAAATATAAAAATGCAGTAAATGAAGCAGGCAAAAAGGAATACAAACGTCTCAAAAATGAGATCGACAGGAAGTGCAAAATGGCTAAGCAGGGATGGCTAGAGGACAAATGTAAGGATGTAGAGGCTTGTCTCACTAGGGGTAAGATAGATACTGCCTACAGGAAAAGACCTTTGGAGAGAAGAGAACCACTTGTATGAATATCAAGAGCTCAGATGGCAACCCAGTTCTAAGCAAAGAAGGGAAGGCAGAAAGGTGGAAGGAGTATATAGAGGGTCTATACAAGGGCGATGTACTTGGGGACAATATTATGGAAACGGAAGAGCATGTAGATGAAGATGAAATGGGTGATACGATACTGCGTGAAGAGTTTGACAGAGCACTGAAAGACCTGAGTCGAAACAAGGCCCCGGGAGTAGACAACATTCCATTAGAACTACTGACGGCCTTGGGAGAGCCAGTCATGACAAAACTCTACCATCTGGTGAGCAAGATGTATGAGACAGGTGAAATACCCCCAGACTTCAAGAACAATATAATAATTCCAATCCCAAAGAAAGCAGGTGTTGACAGATGTGAAAATTACCGAACTATGAGTTTAATAAGTCACAGCTGCAAAATACTAACGCGAATTCTTTACAGACGAATGGAAAAACTGGTAGAAGCGGACCTCGGGGAAGATCAGTTTGGATTCCGTAGAAATGTTGGAACACGTGAGGCAATACTAACCTTACGACTTATCTTAGAAGAAAGATTAAGAAAAGGGAAACCTACGTTTCTAGCATTTGTAGACTTAGAGAAAGCTTTTGACAATGTTGACTGGAATACTCTCTTTCACATTCTGAAGGTGGCAGGGGTAAAATACAGGGAGCGAAAGGCTATTTACAATTTGTACAGAAACCAGATGGCAGTTATAAGAGTCGAGGGACATAAAAGGGAAGCAGTGGTTGGGAAAGGAGTGAGACAGGGTTGTAGCCTCTCCCCGATGTTATTCAATCTGTATATTTAGCAAGCAGTAAAGGAAACAAAAGAAAAATTCGGAGTAGGTATTAAAAATCATGGAGAAGAAGTAAAAACTTTGAGGTTCGCCGATGACATTGTAAATCTGTCAGAGAAAGCAAAGGAATTGGAAGAGCAGTTGAACGGAATGGACAGTGTCTTGAAAGGAGGATATAAGATGAACATCAACAAAAGCAAAACGAGGATAATGGAATGTAGTCATATTAAATCGGGTGATGCTGAGGGAATTAGATTAGGAAATGAGACACTTAAAGTAGTAAAGGAGTTTTGCTATTTAGGGAGTAAAATAACTGATGATGGTCGAAGTAGAGGGGATATAAAATGTAGATTGGCAATGGCAAGGAAATCGTTTCTGAAGAAGAGACATTTGTTAACATCGAGTATAGATTTAAGTGTCAGGAAGTCGTTTCTGAAAGTATTTGTATGGAGTGTAGCCATGTATGGAAGTGAAACATGGACGATAACTAGTATGGACAAGAAGAGAATAGAAGCTTTCGAAATGTGGTGCTACAGAAGAATGCTGAAGATAAGGTGGGTAGATCACGTATCTAATGAGGAGGTATTGAATAGGATTGGGGAGAAGAGAAGTTTGTGGCACAACTTGACTAGAAGAAGGGATCGGTTGGTAGGACATGTTTCGAGGCATCAAGGGATCACAAATTTAGCATTGGAGGGCAGCGTGGAGGGTAAAAGTCGTAGAGGGAGACCAAGAGATGAATACACTAAGCAGATTCAGAAGGATGTAGGTTGCAGTAGGTACTGGGAGATGAATAAGCTTGCACAGGATAGAGTAGCATGGAGAGCTGCATCAAACCAGTCTCAGGACTGAAGACCACAACAACAACAACATTACTAAGTTACGTTAAATGAAACTTTAAGATATTCAAATATATTTACAGCCATCAGCGTGTTTCTTTATCACGCTTCAGCTACGTTGTTTTTATTTCAAAAATCGTGTAGTCACGGCCTCTGCAGCGTTATGTTCTGATTGTCGCGCTGTTAAATGCGCACTATAAAAATGGCTGAGGCTGCTTCTGTTCTGTAGCGAAACATGCGCGTGGAACAAGGTTAATAAGTGCCGAGAAATAGGCTGTTGTTAATGTTTTTCGTAAGTTCACACAGATAACCAGCTTTGATGTTTTCCCAGCGTTGTATACAGGGTGTTACAAAAAGCTATGGCCAAACTTTCAGTAAACATTCCTCACACACAAATAAAGAAAAGATGTTATGTGGACATGTGTCTGGAAACGCTTAATTTCCATGTTAGAGCTCATTTTAGTTTCGTCAGTATGTACTGTACTTCCTCGATTCACCGCCAGTTGGCCCAATTGAAGGAAGGTAATGTTGACTCCGGTGCTTGTGTTGACATGCGACTCATTGCTCTACAGTACTAACATCAAGCACATCAGTACGCAGCATCAACAGGTTAGTGTTCATCACGAACGTGGTTTTGCAGTCAGTGCAATGTTGACAAATGCGGAGTTGGCAGATGCCCATTTGATGTATGGATTAGCACGGGGCAATAGCCGTGGCGCGGTACGTTTGTATCGAGACAGATTTCCAGAACGAAGGTGTCCCGACAGGAAGACGTTCGAAGCAATTGATCGGCGTCTTAGGGAACATTCCAGCCTATACTCGCGACGGGGGAAGACCTAGAACGACGAGGACACCTGCAATGGACGAGGTAATTCTTCGTGCAATTGACGATAACCCTAATGTCAGCGTCAGAGAAGTTGCTGCTGTACAAGGTAACGTTGACCATGTCACTGTATGAAGAGTGCTACGGCAGAACCAGTTGTTCCCGTACCATGTACAGCGTGTGCAGGCACTATCAGCAGCCGATTGGCCTCCACGGGTACACTTCTGCGAGTGGTTCATCCAACAATGTGTCAATCCTCATTTCAGTTCAAATGTTCTCTTTACGGACGAGGCTTCATTCCAACGTGATCAAATTGTAAATTTTCACAATCAACATGTGTGGGCTGACGAGAATCCGCACGCAATTGTGCAATCACGTCATCAACACAGATTTTCTGTGAACGTTTGGGCAGGCATTGTTGGTGATGTCTTGATTGGGCCCCATGTTCTTCCACCTACGCTCAATGGAGCACGTTATCATAATTTCATACGGGATACTCTACCTGTGCTGCGGGAACATGTGCCTTTACAAGTACGACACAACATGTGGTTCATGCACGATGGAGCTCATGCAGATTTCAGTCGAAGTGTTCGTACGCTTCTCAACAACAGATTCGGTGACCGATGGATTGGTAGAGGCGGACCAATTCCATGACCTCCACGCTCTCCTGACCTCAACCCTCTTGACTTTCATTTATGGGGGCATTTGAGAGCTCTTGTGTACGCAACCCCGGTACCAAATGTAGAGACTCTTCGTGCTCGTATTGTGGACGGCTGTGATACAATACGCCATTCTCCTGGGCTGCATCAGTGCATCAGGGATTCCATGCGACGGAGGGTGGATGCATGTATCCCCGCTAACGGAGGACATTTTGAACATTTCCTGTAGCAAAGTGAAGTCACGCTGGTACGTTCTGTTACTGTGTGTTTCCATTCCATGATTAATGTGATTTGAAGAGAAGTAATAAAATGAGCTCTAACATGGAAAGTAAGGGTTTCCGGACACATGTCCGCATAACATATTTTCTGTCTTTGTGTGTGAGGAATGTTTCCTGAAAGTTTGGCAGTACCTTTTTGTAACACCCTGTATAATGCAGTTGATAACAAACCGACACTGAACGTGTAGCGTAGTCGGTAGCGTATGGGGACTGAACCCCATGCAGTCATTCGTGCATTGGATTGAATCTCACCATTATCATTTTTTTCTCGTCCAATTTGAAACACCTACATCATGTAATTATAAAACTCATCAACATTTTTATGAATAATGCATGTCTTCTTGTTTGTAATTACATATTGGACGCAAAATTCCTGTTTCATTTCGAATACAAAGTCTTAGTTATCGATGTTTTATGAAAGACTGTTCATAAAAGTTGTTTAAATTAAGAAAACATAGCAATTTAATTTTTAAGGCAAAAATGAAAAACCAAATCCTCTTTGTTTTGGCTGTAATCGTTTTATACCACAGATGAAGATAAGTATCGTAGAAACAGCCATCAACGTTTTTCTTAATCAGGCTTTAGCTACGTAATTTTTATTTCAAAAATTGTGTACAGTCGCAGTCTCTTACTGTTGTGCTTTGATTGTCGCGCTATTAATACGTAGCGTGAAAATGACTGGGAAAAGGAAAGAGGTTAATTATTGTGCATACAGGTAGCAACTGCAGTTTTGCGGAAGGTGCTGATTTAATTTTTGAATCTAGGAAAAGTGGAAACTATCACGAATAAATGAACGGTGAAATTTTTCTTCAGTGGTACGCAGGATAATTACTCTGCGGTTAAGTCAGGAATTTTCGTCATTCTTGTTTGTAATTACAATAGTACATTAGCTAAAAAGGATAACGTGTTGGGTTTTCGCCTAGTCGTCTAAGGAGCGTGTTGTGGTGGATTTGCAGTGTGTTATTACATCAGCTTAAAAATTAAATGACATTCGAAGCTGTATTGCTACTCTGCTCATCTCATTTTACGTGAGAACTGGATCTGGCCACGTCGCTGCAGCTATACCAGCTGACCGGCCACTGCTGTCCAAGTATACACTCCTGGAAATGGAAAAAAGAACACATTGACACCGGTGTGTCAGACCCACCATACTTGCTCCGGACACTGCGAGAGGGCTGTACAAGCAATGATCACACGCACGGCACAGCGGACACACCAGGAACCGCGGTGTTGGCCGTCGAATGGCGCTAGCTGCGCAGCATTTGTGCACCGCCGCCGTCAGTGTCAGCCAGTTTGCCGTGGCATACGGAGCTCCATCGCAGTCTTTAACACTGGTAGCATGCCGCGACAGCGTGGACGTGAACCGTATGTGCAGTTGACGGACTTTGAGCGAGGGCGTATAGTGGGCATGCGGGAGGCCGGGTGGACGTACCGCCGAATTGCTCAACACGTGGGGCGTGAGGTCTCCACAGTACATCGATGTTGTCGCCAGTGGTCGGCGGAAGGTGCACGTGCCCGTCGACCTGGGACCGGACCGCAGCGACGCACGGATGCACGCCAAGACCGTAGGATCCTACGCAGTGCCGTAGGGGACCGCACCGCCACTTCGCAGCAAATTACGGACACGGTTGCTCCTGGGGTATCGGCGAGGACCATTCGCAACCGTCTCCACGAAGCTGGGCTACGGTCCCGCACACCGTTAGGCCGTCTTCCGCTCACGCCCCAACATCGTGCAGCCCGCCTCCAGTGGTGTCGCGACAGGCGTGAATGGAGGGACGAATGGAGACGTGTCGTCTTCAGCGATGAGAGTCGCTTCTGCCTTGGTGCCAATGATGGTCGTATGCGTGTTTGGCGCCGTGCAGGTGAGCGCCACAATCAGGACTGCATACGACCGAGGCACACAGGGCCAACACCCGGCATCATGGTGTGGGGAGCGATCTCCTACACTGGCCGTACACCACTGGTGATCGTCGAGGGGATACTGAATAGTGCACGGTACATCCAAACCGTCATCGAACCCATCGTTCTACCATTCCTACACCGGCAAGGGAACTTGCTGTTCCAACAGGACAATGCACGTCCGCATGTATCCCGTGCCACCCAACGTGCTCTAGAAGGTGTAAGTCAACTACCCCGGCCAGCAAGATCTCCGGATCTGTCCCCCATTGAGCATGTTTGGGACTGGATGAAGCGTCGTCTCACGCGGTCTGCACGTCCAGCACGAACGCTGGTCCAACTGAGGCGCCAGGTGGAAATGGCATGGCAAGCATCTCTACGATCGTCTCCATGGGAGAATAGCAGCCTGCATTGCTGCGAAAGGTGGGTATACACTGTACTAATGCCGACATTGTGCATGCTCTGTTGCCTGTGTCTATGTGCCTGTGGTTCTGTCAGTGTGATCATGTGATGTATCTGACCCCAGGAATGTGTCAATAAAGTTTCCCCTTCCTGGGACAATGAATTCACGGTGTTCTTATTTCAATTTCCAGGAGTGTAAATGCGCCGGCAAAGCTGTTGTCCCGTATTGCGGCTAAGTCGATGTGCACGAAACGGACAGTACAAACCCTACCCTTATTATCGTACTTGACAGTACTCGAGATACTTGGCAGCAATCCCACGTGAAACGGAAATCCAATGAGGTTTCAGCAAACGGGGAAGAATACATAATCCAATGTTTACATCAAGTTAATTCTTCTGGATAATACCCGTGGTCTAGGGGCGCCGACACGGTAGCTCAGCGTGTTCGGTCAGAGAGCCGCTTGGCCTCTGTAATAAAAAAACTGAGTGGAAGGATCAACCACCGAACTTGAATAGGATGTCTTGCGACGTCCGCAACGACCTAACACAACGATCAACAACGAAAAAAAAAAAGGGTAGCGTCTTTGATTCATAATCAAAAACGCCTTCGGTCCCGGGTTCGATCCCCGCCACTGCCTAAATTTTGATAAAATAAATCAGCATTGGCGGCCGAAGACTTCCGGCATAAGAAGTCAGCCTCATTCTGCCAACGGCCTTGTCAAAGACGGCGGAGGAGCGGGTAGAGGTTCAGGGCACTCTCTTGTCCTAGGGGTGGGAAATTGCCCCTAAAGGCGGAAGAATCAGCAATGATCAACGACATGAGGATGCAGAATGCAATGGAAACCACTGCATTAAAGACACGTAACGTGTATCCACAGGACATGTGGCCTGTAATTGAAGAAGTGTCATGATGATCTCTCCATAGTCCCCCATTCGGATCTCCGGGAGGGGACCGCCAAGGGGGAGGTTACCATGAGAAAAAGATTGAATAATCAACGAAAGGATAACGTTCTACGAGTCGGGGCGTGGAATGTCAGAAGCTTGAACGTGGTAGGGAAACTAGAAAATCTGAAAAGGGAAATGCAAAGGCTCAATCTAGATATAGTAGGGGTCAGTGAAGTGAAGTGAAAGGAAGACAAGGATTTCTGGTCAGATGAGTATTGGGTAATATCAACAGCAGCAGAAAATGGTATAACAGGTGAAGGATTCGTTATGAATAGGAAGGTAGGGCAGAGGGTGTGTTACTGTGAACAGTTCAGTGACCGGGTTGTTCTAATAAGAATCGACAGCAGACCAACACCGACAACGATAGTTCAGGTATACATGCCGACGTCGCAAGCTGAAGATGAACAGATAGAGGAAATGTATGAGGATATTGAAAGGGTAATGCAGTATGTAAAGGGGGACGAAAATCTAATAGTCATGGGCGAGTGGAATGCAGTTGTAGGGGAAGGAGTAGAAGAAAAGGTTACAGGAGAATATGGGCTTGGGACGAGGAATGAAAGAGGAGAAAGACTAATTGAGTTCTGTAACAAGTTTCAGCTGGTAACAGCGAATACCCTGTTCAAGAATCACAAGAGGAGGAGGTATACTTGGACAAGGCCGGGAGATCCGGGAAGATTTCAATTAGATTACATCATGGTCAGACAGAGATTCCGAAATCAGATACTGGATTGTAAGCCGTACCCAGGAGCAGATATAAACTCAAATCACAATATAGTAGTGATGAAGAGTAGGCTGAAGTTCAAGACATTAGTCAGGAAGAATCAATACGCAAAGAAGTGGGATACGGAAGTACTAAGGAATGACGAGATACGTTTGAAGTTCTCTAACGCTATAGATACAGCAATAAGGAATAGCGCAGTAGGCAGTACAGTTGAAGAGGAGTGGACATCTCTAAAAAGGGCCATCACAGAAGTTTGGAAGGAAAACATAGGTACAAAGAAGGTAGCTGCGAAGAAACCATGGGTAACAGAAGAAATACTTCAGTTGATTGATGAAAGGAGGAAGTACAAACATGTTCCGGGAAAATCAGGAATACAGAAATACAAGTCGCTGAGGAATGAAATAAATAGGAAGTGCAGGGAAGCTAAGACGAAATGGCTGCAGGGAAAATGTGAAGACATCGAAAAAGATATGATTGTCGGAAGGACAGACTCAGCATACAGGAAAGTCAAAACAACCTTTGGTGACATTAAAAGCAACGGTGGTAACATTAAGAGTGCAACGGGAATTCCACTGTGAAATGCAGATGAGAGAGCAGATAGGTGGAAAGACTACATTGAAAGCCTCTATGAGGGTGAAGATTTGTCTGATGTGATAGAAGAAGAAAGAGGAAAGACTACATTGAAAGCCTCTATGAGGGTGAAGATTTGTCTGATGTGATAGAAGAAGAAACAGGAGTCGATTTAGAAGAGATAGGGGATCCCGTATTAGAATCGGAATTTAAAAGAGCTTTGGAGGACTTACGGTCAAATAAGGCAGAAGGGATAGATAACATTCCATCAGAATTTCTAAAATCATTGGGGGAAGTGGCAACAAAACGACTATTCACGTTGGTGTGTAGAAAATATGAGTCTGGCGACATACCATCTGACTTTCGGAAAAGCATCATCCACATAATTCCGAAGACGGCAAGAGCTGACAAGTGCGAGAATTATCGCACAATCAGCTTAACAGCTCAAGCATCGAAGCTGCTTACAAGAATAATATACAGAAGAATGGAAAAAAATGGGAATGCGCTAGGTGACGATCAGTTTGGCTTTAGGAAAAGTAAAGGGACGAGAGAGGCAATTCTGACGTTACGGCTAATAATGGAAGCAAGGCTAAAGAAAAATCAAGACACTTTCATAGGATTTGTCGACCTGGAAAAAGCGTTCGACAATATAAAATGGTGTAAGCTGTTCGAGATTCTGAAAAAAGTAGGGGTAAGCTATAGGGAGAGACGGGTCATATACAATATGTACAACAACCAAGAGGGAATAATAAGAGTGAACGATCAAGAACGAAGTGCTCGTATTAAGAAGGGTGTAAGACAAGGCTGTAGCCTTTCGCCCCTACTCTTCAATCTGTACATCGGGGAGGCAATGATGGAAATAAAAGAAAGGTTCAGGAGTGGAATAAAACTACAAGGTGAAAGGATATCAATGATACGATTCGCTGATGACATTGCTATCCTGAGTGAAAGTGAAGAAGAATTAAATGATCTGCTGAACGGAATGAACAGTCTAATGAGTACACAGTATGGTTTGAGAGTAAATCGGAGAAAGACGAAGGTAATGAGAAGTAGTAGAAATGAGAACAGCGAGAAACTTAACATCAGGATTGATGGTCACGAAGTCAATGAAGTTAAGGAATTCTGCTACCTAGGCAGTAAAATAACCAATGACGGACGGAGCAAGGAAGACATCAAAAGCAGACTCGCTATGGCAAAAAAGGCGTCTCTGGCCAAGAGAAGTCTACTAATATCAAATACCGGCCTTAATTTGAGGAAGAAATTTCTGAGGATGTACGTCTGGAGTACTGCATTGTGTGGTAGTGAAACGTGGACTGCGGGAAAACCGGAACAGAAGAAAATCGAAGCATTTGAGATGTGTTGCTATAGACGAATGTTGAAAATTAGGTGGACTGGTAAGGTAAGGAATGAGGAGGTTCTACGCAGAATCGGAGAGGAAAGGAATATGTGGAAAACACTGATAAGGAGAAGGGACAGGATGATAGGACATCTGCTAAGACATGAGGGAATGACTTCCATGGTACTAGAGGGAGCTGTAGAGGGCAAAAACTGTAGAGGAAGACAGAGATTGGAATACGTCAAGCAAATAATTGAGGACGTAGGTTGCAAGTGCTACTCTGAGATGAAGAGGTCAGCACAGGAAAGGAATTCGTGGCGGGCCGCATCAAACCAGTCAGTAGAGTGATGACCAAAAAAAAAAAATTATTCTTATGGTGAATGGATTATAGTAAGAGATCTGGGAAATGCGTGTCTGTTTCACCAAATTATCACAGAGAGAAAAAAGTTTGACGTTAATTGCCTGTATAGATCTTTGACAGGCAGATATAGCTGCTCGATAGGTTTCCATAGAATTTCACTGATTGTGCTTGCTGATAGTACAGAACTAAACTTCTTGCATTAGAATGATCTGTCTATCGCCAGATACCTCCTAATCTCTTGTCGAATGCGACTGCCTGTCTCATTAACGTATTTTTCTTCTCTATTTTATCTCGTATCAACCCTAATAACGTGTCATAAGATACAGAACTCGTCGGAAAAAATACATGAAATCTTTCGGGTTCGTGATTCTGATTTCAATCAGTAAATTAATATGTGGCCAGAGGCACCTGTTTTCAGTCAATCTCGGCTCGCATTTCCTCTTTTTCGTTGTTTTCTGTTGCTTGCAAGCTATAGCTAATGTAATTGCAGCAGTCGCTTTATTTTGGGTCTTCGACAGCTTAACTTTGACATGTCGCGTTGTCAGCTGTGAAGTTTTGCCAGAGTTGTAAGCGACAGGTCGCTTCACTTCAATATATTGAGGTTTGACAAACTAGTAGTGTCAATAAATATTGAACGTGTGCAGGACAAATGGTAGGCCAGCGTTACATTGAAACTGTGTCATGTGAACACTTTGTCGACGATTTTTTTGCATGTACAGAGATTTCCGCAGATATATGCATTCATCATGTTGCGTTTAGACCGGTACTGAGGTGTCTCCGGAACTTTTACGCTAATAAGGTTCCTTAGATGTAGTTTTATCTTTCGTATGAAGTCTTTGTAGTAGCATATCTTTTGTTTACATTAATAGCGTCATGATATTGTTGTATTCGACGGTGAGCTTGGAGGAGAAGGAAGCGATGTGAAATACTGAGCAGTCCTAAAGCTACACATTTGTAAGTATTAAACTGCATAATATAGAGTTTTTCATTTCTTGTGCTCTACTGGTTTAGAAAATTCTAATGGACGCAGGTTTTATTCGTTGAGTTTTTATACGACAATATCAACAAACGACGATATACACGAAATTACCTGATTATTTGCTCACTGTCAGATAATTTTCAGTCGTTTCTTTATTAATCGAATAAAATTATTTCCCGTTATGTTTGTAGTGAAACATGGCGTAAAAGTTATTAAAATAAAAAAGTGCCTTCTAATGAAGATTGCGCTTGCGCTATGTTAATGTGAAATGGTATTTGCTCTACTGTTTGTTGGTGTGAGGGTATCATCGTACAGAAGTGTTTCTTCCGTTGTGTAGTAGCCTATGCGATTGGTGACATTGCGGCAGAATGCCCGTTGACAGTATTTCGTACATTCTGAAAGAAAATGTACCCATGTTTAATATCTTATGTAAGAAATGTTGTGGAAAATACTTATAAACCTCTACGTTACTTTCATATTTAGCTGTTGGCCAAGTCTCCTTTTGTTTGTAATTTTCACATAGCTGCTGTCGCGTCTAAATATACAAAAATTGTATACATTTATGTTTGGTGACCTGCGCCTGTAACGATCCCGTATTTAAACAGACACCGTTAAATAAACTATTTCTTATATTAGACAACCGAGTAAATGAACTACGTTGTTAATCAGCAAATATCCAATATTTTGTTATAACTAGCATCTCTTCCAGATTACTTATCAGGCATGCTCTTCGTACTCAAAATATAAAAATTATGATTTGACAGCTTTTATTTTTTGTTTGGAACGTGTTTCAGTGATTCAGTTATTTTTGAATACACTAACTCATTTTCTTCTTGTCCTCATGTATGTTTAATGTTCATGCGCTTGATAGTGTATAAAACAGAGTGAAATTTGTATTTCTTATTTTGTTTTATCAGGTGTGCAGAAGGGGACATGATCCAATTTCACCACTATGCTGGAATGTGTGGAATGTAATTGAAGACTTGCATAGAAGGTGGGATTTCAGCACATTAGTTTTTGTTATACATTTACACTATTTTTCTTTTTGTTTTTCAATATTTTGATGTATTTCGTTTATTTTTAGAAGTGCATGAAATAAAGATCCAGTTAATCTTATTTTACGTGTTTCATATTGTTGAGTCAGTACATTTGGCAACCCATGGTTTCATTAACCATTGTTTAATCACCAAGTGCCCTTACCTTTTCCTTTTGATATTTTGTTAAAGCATTGGAGTGCAGATTACACAAATTGGTCAGAAAAATGCAGAGTTATCGCATATTTGTTGCAGCACATCAAGTGACAGCAATCTGGTATACTGTTATTACAATGGGCTGTGTGTGATGAATATCAAACCATGCCACAATAATTGCTGCCCTGAGCAAACTCAGTCTATAAGGTGGGGACGATTTTCGGAAATCATGTGATTAAGTTGTTTTGATTCCATCAAACAGGAAACCTTGACAGACATATGTGGTGGCAAGATATAAATTAATGGGTTTAGAGACGGTCATCAAATTATCTTTGTACCACACATGCAGTTTGAAAAGAATCTCTGCAAGGTGGCTCATTGTGGTAATTGAGTCAATAAATTGAATGAAATTGACCAAAGTTGACTAGTATTCACTCACTGCCAGTTTAACTAATAGATGACTGTGTTTTATGGGTTTATCATGTCTGTCAATAAATGATTTCAAACTTAGTTGCTCATAACATTGCAGCAACTGTCAACATCGTGTGGCATTCTTGCATTGGCACTCTCAGCTGTTTACCAGTTTGTGTTATCTAAAGTTGGCAGTGACAAAAAGATCAATAAAAATGTTCTCATTCTGCTAATAGCTGCTGTATTGCCTGTTTTATTTGTTGAAACTAGTTTCAATTGTAAAATGTTAATATTACAGCGAAACTTACAAAGCAGAATCTTTGCTGTCGGAAAGTGTAAAAATCTTAGCTTTTTACTGGTGAATAGGTGTCATACCAAATGTACATATTGCCTGTGTCTCAAAATTACTGCTCCCATCTGAAATTACTACTGCCAAATGAAAATAGAATCTGGCCAGTTGCAGTAATCCTAGAGTATGGATCAACTGTCCAGTGCTCACCTGGTAGTTGTAATGTTGAATACAGGCAATGTTGTTAACACGGAAGAAGCCTGTACAAATAACGTGATTTTACTTGTATAAGAATAAGATTTTTATATTTTTTGGAGAAAAGGACTTCACTTTGTAAACTTTGTTGTATGAAGGTAATTGTGCAAGGGAAACTGGTTTCCACAAATAGGCCTACAGCATATGTACATCAGCTTTTGATGGAACATATTGTTTTCTGTAAATACAATGAACGTGTGGAATACCGAGGGGGGGGGGGGAACTGATCTGCATACAGAGCTTGCAAGTCACTGTGTGATTTGTAGTGTGTCTTACTAAGTTAGCATTTGATCATTAAAACTAAATAACCTTGCTATTTAGGTTTCCTATTAATACTTCATTTATGAAGTGTTTTTAATTGCATTTTTGTCTAAAAGCACATATTAGGTGGAATATGGGTACATATGATTTTGGTTCCTTCTAGAAATAATTTCCAATTAAAGACTTTTTTCTGATGTCTATGCAGTTTATTATCTGTTGCTGTTGGACCTAGAGATATTACAATATTGCCATGCAGTGCCTTGCATTAACCTCTAGCTTTGGATTACTGATTCAGAAATCAGCACAAATTTTATTTAATTTTCATTCTCAATATTATCATTGGGTGGAGAATTAAGTAGCATTCTTTTCAATGATAGTTTCTTAATGCTCCTTTCCCTTTAGAAACTAGTAAATATTCTGTTTTGAATTCACTTTGCGAAAGAAATACGAGGGTGAGTCAAACGAAAACCTTTAATATTTTTAAAATATTATTTATTGTGCAGAAGTGGTACCAAGCTGTATCACTTTCCAATATAATCTCCCTCATGCTCAATGCAAGTCCTCCAGCACTTACAAAGTGCATAAATTCCTTTAGAAAAAAATTCTTTTGGTAGTCCACGCAACCACTCGTGCACCGCGTGTCGTACCTCTTCATCAGAATGGAACTTCTTTCCTCCCATTGCATCTTTGAGTGGTCCAAACACATGGAAGTCACTTGTGGCAAGGTCTGGTGAGTATGGTGGATGAGGAAGACACTAAAAATGCAGGTCTGTGATTGTTGCATCTGTTCTGCGGGCAATGTGGTGCCTTGCATTGTCATGTTGCAAAAGGACACCTGCTGACAGCAATCCACGTCGCTTTGATTTGATTGCAGATGATTTTTTAGGAGATCTGTGTATGATGCAATGGTGACAGTAGTCTCTCTAGGCATGTAATGCTCCAAAAGACACCTTTTTCGTTCCAAAAGAGTGTCAGCATAACTTTCCCTGCTGATGATTCTGTTCGAAACTACTTTGGTTTTGGTGATGAGGAATGGCGCCATTCCTTGCTCGCTTTCTTCATTTCTGGTTAGTGGAACTGAGCCCAGGTTTCGTCCCCAGTAACGATTCTGGCAAGGAAGCCATCACCTTCTCGTTCAAAACCCCAAAGTAGTTCTTGACAAGCATCAACACGTCGTTCTCTCATTTTAGGAGTCAGCTGCTGTGTCACCCATCTTGCAGACACTTTGTGAAATTGGAGCACATAGTGCACAATGTGGTGTGCTGACCCATGACTAATGTGTAAACATGCTGCAGTGTCATTCAATGTCACTCGGCAGTTTTCCTTCACTATGGCTTCAACTGCTGCAATGCTCTGTGGAGCCACAACTCGTTGTGCCTGACCTGGATGAGGAGCATCTTCCACTGAAGTCACACCATTTGCGAACTTCCTACTCCATTCGTAGACTTGCTGCAGTGACAAACATGCATCACTGTATTGAACCTTCATTCGTCGATGAATTTCAATAGGTTTCACACCTTCACTACGCAAAAGGTGGCTTGACTCTTTCTATTGAAACCACTGTTGACTTCCCATTGTAGGAGATTTCCGTCGTATGCGTGTTTCGGCGCAAAACTTCGTAAGATCCCGAATACAGTTGTTGCAATTGTGGTTTGATGATGTCTGATCTCAACATAATGTGGATACAACTGCATGAAAGTTGTTTGATGTCCATCCCTAGTGCCTGGAATTGTGCCTAGACGCGACAATTGTCGTAACTGTGCTATGAACGTAGGTGATGTATCAAATTCTCCTGTTGTAAGACTCCTGTCTTCAATGAAGTCCGCAGGGACATTTTCTGGTCATACAACATTTCTGCAGTAGATATGCCTAAGTTGGGCTTGTAAGCAGTGCACAAACCAAGTAATACCAAAGGCAGAACCTGTGTCCATTTATACTTATGACACATAAAGAGCTGTTTTTTAAGTCTGATGATGCCATCTTTCAACCATACTGTTACTCTTTGGATGATAACTGGTAGTTTTGTGGTGGTTCAGTCCACACAGCTTGGCTGACTGTTGAAATAAAGTTGACTCAAACTGTCCCCCTTTATCCATGGTTACATGTACAGGACATCCAAAATGCGCTATCCACACACCCATGCTGTCATTTCTGCTGAAATGTCCGCTATAGGAATGGTTCTGCCTAACGGGTTTATCGATCAATTGCCGTAAGAAGGTAGCGGAAACTATCTGAGGGCGGTAATGGCCCCACCAAGTCAAGATGGACGTGAGCAAATCTTTCGCACCTGTCAGGAAAAATCCCTAACGGAGGATGGGCTTCTTTGGCAGGCCTCGCTGTTTGAAGACAAATGTTACGGGTTTATGGTCTGTGAAAACGATGAAGTCTTTGGCATCTACTGACGTTCTGAAATATTTGATTGCCTCAAAAACCGCCAGCAACTCACGATCATATGCACGCCAATTTCTTTGCTGCACATTTAATTTTTTTGGAAAAAAATGCCAAAGGCTGCCACACAAACGTAACATTGTTGCAGGACTGCACCTATGGCTGCCTGACTTGCATCGACAACAATTGCCAAGGGTGTGGCCGGATCAGGGTGTGCTAGAAACGTTGCATCAACTACACTTTGTTTCACTGCCTCAAATGAGCGTTGCATTTCCATAGACCACTGAATTCTGAACTTACCTTTAGCGTTGGTACCTGTGAGTGCTGCAGTCAATGGCTCCTGTTTCTCCGCTGTCCCTGGTAAGTGCCGCCTATAGAAATTTATCATTCCTAGAAATCTTGGTATGTGGTCGGGGGCTGTAGTTTTAGAAAATACTAGAATGTCGTCAATGTAAGTGATACAAAAATGCAGGCCACACAAAAACTCGTCGATAAACCTTTGCCATATCTGGGCTGCATTTTTAAGTCCAAAAGGCATATACATGTGTACGAAAAGGCCAAATGGGGTAGTTACAGGTGTCTTTGGGACATCTTCTGCCGCCACTGGAATATGCATATAAGCTCTCACAAAATCCACTACACTGATACATTTGATCTCGCTAGCAAATTGTTAAACACCTTTAAATATGGAATTGGGTAATTATCTGGTATTGTCCTTGCATTTAGTGCCCGGAAATCGACACAAGGTCTTCTCCACGTTTTATCTTGCTTGGGAACTAAATGCAATGGCAAAGCCCATGGGCTGTCAGGCGGACAGATCATGTTTTCCTTCAACAATTTCTCAAATTCTTGTTTTGCTATTGCTAGGTGGTCAGGTGGTAATTTCTGTGGCCGTGCAGACACTGGTGGACGCCATGCAGACACTGGTGGACGTGGTGTGGTTTTGATGAAATGTGTGTTATGTTTCAAGTCTTTCTTCTCGTATTGTGGTGTAACAATCTCGGGAAAGTGTAGAAACAGCTGTGTAAACTCATTTGTGATGAATGCGTCTCGCACTTGTTTCATGGGATAAGGTGCTTGGGCGCCTCTTGTATTGCAAGCAGAAGTATTGTCGATTAGACAGCCAAGCCTGACATCAGGCAGCCAGCTGAAATTCGCGAGGAAGTCTGCTCCTATTAATGGCTCTGCTACATCAGCTACAATAAATTGCCACTGATATCTCTTCCCCAGTCCGAAATCTAACGGCATAATTTCACCAAATGTCTTAATCAGAAAACGGTAAGGGCATGGGCTTCACACGAACACGTAACGTCTTGTGCGAAGCATTCAACCCCGTGTCTGTGAGGAACACAGTGAGTTTGGCACAAAAAGTCTGTGCGAGAATGAATTGTTTTGTTGGCACTGTAAATAACTCCTGCATCCGGTTGCACCTATTGCTGGCTGCTCAGGAAGTTTGGGTAATTACATGATGGTGAGCATCGTGTTGCACATTCACCAAAACGCTCGTGATACCAACAAAATTGATGTCGATGTGGGCTCGGGCTGTTGCTCCGAGCTGGTGATTGAGATAATGTTTTGGTCGTCTCTGAATTTTTTTCTCTTTATTGTCGACTTCCGTTTGCTCATGCTGCACTGTTAACGTCTCTACATGGCATGACAGTTGCTGTACTGCATTTGGGGTCATTCCACGTCAAGGGGACCAGAGGTCCCCACTCGACCATCTCCAAATCTAATGAAATTTGGTGTGGGGGTTCTATATGGTCTTTGGTGGCTACATACCAGATTTCAGCAGTTGAATTCTTAGGGGATTTTGAAGAGAGCCACTCTCCTCCACATCCTGTACAAAGGTGCAAATCTGCCAACTTGGCTAGGCTTTTTTGAAAGTTCTAGCCAACATTTGGTCATTTGCTTTAATATACACAGACAACTTTTTTATGCTGAAACACACCGTGGCAAAAATTAGGGATTTAGCCTTACATAAATATAGGACAAGCCTCTAAAGTGGCTAAAATATTTGTTGCACTATTCTGAGAGCCATGGTCTGACCGACCACTGCTACTTTTCATATTAATCAATCACACCAAAACGTGAGAGGGTTATTCATATATATCGACCAAATATAATTAACATTGGATGCCCCGATGAAAAGATATGCATCTGCAAAGTTGGCCAAAATTTTCTGCTTGCACATTTTAGTGTATTTTTGGGATGCAATATCTCAACTGTGTCTTCTTCAATCCTCTTTTTCTTGCTACAGCTGGAAAAAGCATTCTGTAAGCTTTCAAAGAAATATCATTTAATTTCTGGATGTTTCAGTTTGACGAGTAAGAATACATTTCAAAAGTTATTATTTTAGCGCTTTGAGAAGATAGTCAAAATTTTGCTCATTAAGTCCCATAATTAATTATTTTTATTTGAGTGTATAAGTCAGTTTCAAACATTAATTTAACACCTGACATGAAAACAAGTATAGTACAAAACACATCAAATTTATAGAGCAAAACTATTAGAGTTAGTTCCACTTTTGGTTAAGCACTTCTACAATTTTGTGAATGACAGATTGTGAATAACTGTACTGTCTTCCCAGCGATGATGTTGATGGGGCTTCTACAGTCATGAAGATACGTTGCTCAGGAATCCAGCAGGTATCTTTCGCAGTCGGCCAGTGGAAGGAACGAGCGTGTCCGTGTGGGTGCATAAAACTGATTAGGAAGTCTTATTGTTCATGTGAAACTTCACACATTTTCAAACCACCAAAAATTGCCATACATACAAGTAACATACTGTCCTGGTTGTAAACTTGGAATTGAGACTGCTGGAATTTCTTCATCTGCTTCGAAGGGGTTAACTGCGAATGCTGTAGAGTCATTGGAAACTCTGCTTACTCTGCGCTGATTACATTTAATTGATTTTCTCTTGTTCCAGATACTGTATGCCCCAAGGTAAACCTTATTTCTTGATCTGGGTGGATTTTTTCAATTTCTTCTTTTGGTACACAAAGCTGTACGCCTGGAATACTATCATCACAGAATTTGAATAAATGGTATGGAGTCAATATTTGGTTATCTAAGGCCCTCTACAGACTAGCACAGGCCACAAGTCCTTTTGCTATTCCCCCAATGCCATCACAAGGCAGTTTACATTGGCTTGTTAAAAAAAATTCCATTTGGCAGTGATACCAAAATCCTTTTCGTGCAGGCATAAATTGATGAAATTTTTGAAAGTCTTATATTGAGCAGCTGAATCATCACTAAAGTAGTAAATGTTCTTAATGTATTCAGTCTTTGTCTTTAAATATGCTATTAACGTTATTTGAAAGGCATGGACAGCAATGGTAGTATGACAGAACAGTTGCTGACCGTACAAATGCTAATACTCGTAACATTCTTTGGCATCGAAACAGACATCAGATGGATGAAATGTGTCCCGACTATTCTCCCAATGGAATCCTTGCACAGTATCCTGAACAGCCAATGAATAATTCTCAGCAAAATCTATCAATACAATTAATTCATTTTCTGCAAAATTTCTTTTTAGCTGCTTGAAGATATAAACTTTGGTGTTCTGACACAAAGTGATGGCTTCTTTAACTGGTAATTTTCAAAATCAATGCTTCCATGAAATCTTAAACAGCTCTCTGGCAAGTCTCCAATGTGTCTATTCCAGCATGGACCCATTGCTTGTATTCCATTGTTTTGTCAGGGTCATAATCTTTAAAAGAGTCTTCAAGAAAAGTTTCTAGTCACATTTTTCCTGGACATTCCTCACAATGCTGGAGCATACAATTTTTTGATTCCAAACTGCATACAGTTTTTTCATCGAATCCTTGTAGTCACCTTTAAGGGGCTCCGGAAAGGCTCAAAATCATGAAAAGTTCAATTGCGTTTTCTGAATCTGCAGACTATTACCTTTTAATAGATATATAATTTATTCAATTCCGATGACTACAACTATTTTTAATTTTTTTTTTAAATGTGTTCTACATGGGCGTGACCCACTGTGGCGCTGTTAAACTGCTGTCAAATGGTGTTATTATTAACGTCCGTGTTCATCAGGTACATTTTAGTGATGTGAGATAAAGTATGTGTTGTGGCTAACCTGTGATGGTTCAATATATATCGCTGGTGTGATTGTCGATTGTTTCATGATTATTTACTCTGTCGTTATCTCGAAAATATTCGTAATTAATTCTGTTTCTTGAGTCTCTGTTTTGTTGAAGTATAATAATGAGTAAACGTAAAGTTATTAGAAATCCTCTGAAGGCTTTTAAGAAAAGGAGAAATGTTGGAAAGCCAAAGGTATTTAGAAATAATGGAATGAAGATAGGTTCTAACATGGTACGAGCGATGCTTGCTTTAGACAAGGAACGCCTTCGGGCTGCAGACAGGGTTGTAAAGAGTCTAGAAATGCAAGCAAGAGTAAACAGGAGGAGGAACAAGAGGAAGCTGGAGGAGGAGTTTGCAGAGGATGAAGATAATCCATCCTATGGACCTGGAATGCACTAAAAAGTTAATCCAATCTTTGTCGCTCGATTCCCAAAACTTCTATTTTCTCTTACTAATTACATGTTTTCTAAGGATCTTCCAAAACATATTTGTTTCAAACTTTCAGTAAATGTTACACAGTACCTTCTGCATAATTTAACACAGCCTTTTTCCAAAAAACTGTATATTTTTGAATATAGAAATAAAAAATTGCAAAAAATTGTTGTGAATTTTCATTACAATTGAAAAAAAATCATCTTTAATAACTGAACTAAAATTTTGTAAAATCCCTGTGTTAATTTCTAGCCCATATTCCAATAAATAATCTGTAAAAAGTTCAGCTTCCTACCTCAAATACTTTGTGAGGAAAGATGTAATTTATAAGCGTTATTTTAACATTGCAAGTATAGGGCGTTCCGGAGCCCCTTAATGGATCGTGCTGAAGCCAACATTAATCTGACATTTTGATGAATTCCACGTACACATAATGAATGTGATCCAGAAGCATCGGCAGTACATCATTTTGGCCTGAGCTCTCAAAATTTCATTTCCATGTTGCTTACAATAAGCAATGAACATTTCTTTAAGGTTACAAAGGAGCCGACATTTCTACTTTTGAATCTTTCCCCATTTATTCTTACTGCTACACAATCCTTTTTGGCTGGGCGTAAACAAGATAACTCGTCATCTTCAAAGAGGACATTTTGTTTTATTTCATCAGTGAGCTTTTTCCCCTTTTTGGTTTTCAGGTGTTGCCAAAATCCCATCTTCCATCTTTAGTTTCCTAGTCTTCTTCACCATCTTAGTTGAAACAGCAAATTCTTTAGCCATTTTTTCAGTAGAGCAGCTATTTGGGGCCAGAGTCAAAATTTGAACTTTACTGCTATTATTTGAAGCCGGAAGTTGATTGAAGTTGTTCAGTTAAGATGTCCATTCCTTTACATTTATGGCACTCTTCCATTTGTATCTGAGCAATAACTACTTGGCTCACACCAGCAGCTGTGGCAATTACCTTAGTAATGCTGCTTTTGCCTTTCAGACCTTTGCACTTTATGTATCCCATTGAATTCCTTTTGCTGATCCATTGAAGCTTCTTTAGTAGTGATTCTCCAAGTGATGATAATGAAGTGTCAGCAGTAAAGCAAGCATCAACAACATCCATGTCTTCATTGGATGGTGATGCTTGCTTATCCTAGCGGGATGTTTCTTTTTGGGCATTTCTTGCCTACATTTGGTACAAATCTTCTGACCAGGTTTAAAAACTTCATTAGTCAGTAACTTAAACCTCTCAGAAATTGCAGTGTTTACTGATGTTCAAGCCTTCTTGGTTATATGTTTTTCTTTGCCAAATGGGCTGCAGAAATTCTGCAGGAATTGAAATTTAGTCGTCAACAAGGCATTTTGGTATGAACAAATTGGGGCATCTTCAGTAAAACCAAGCCCAGACCTACACTGAAGAAGCTCCTTGTCAATTGGTGACATTTCCTTAACTGATTGTAGTTCTCTTTTGCCATGATAGAATGCAGATGACTTCTGACAATATTCAGTGTTTTTTTTATATAACATATACAAATTAGACTACCAAAACATATTGTTTTAATGCTTACATTCAGCTGCAACAATGATTACTGATTATTCAAACACTCAGTACTCAACACTAAGATAGTTCAGTATCAACATTAAAGGTTACACCGCACAAAAGACTGACACTGTGAAAATTGCCAATAATGAAAACAGCAATTGATAGTGGTGATTCAGCAATGTATATCACTGCTGTGAGGACACAGCCTTAAAAAACGATTGCTGCTTTTAAATACCAATGGAAACCGAGTGACAATGCATTGTAAGGTTAAAACCTTCTAAAGCAACATAGCATTCCACTATAATATCCTAGATTTTATAATCTTCAGGGCACTTTCCGAGGTTTTATTACATTTATATTCTACACTGTAAAATAATGTAAAAACACTTCTTGTAAGCATAGTTACTTTCCTTAAACCACAGGAAAATCTTATACTATTAAGAGACACTACAATTACACATTTTTTGCTTTAAAACTTCAAATTGTGTTAATTTTTGTATTTATCAGTAATCCATTTTCCCTACTTTCATTAGGTATTTTCACATATCAATATGCAAGATCCAGAAATTAAACAATATAGCTTTGAAAGCTCAAAGGATGCTCTATCGAGCTGTGACAAGAAAAAAAGGATTGAAGAAGACACAGTTGAGATATTGCCCACAAAAAACTCTAAAATTTGCAAGTAGAAAATTTTGGCCAACTTTTGCAAATGCGTATCTTTTCATCTGGGCATCCAATGCAAAATAAATTTGATTTATATATAGACATCATAGGTAGTAACAGCCATCTGGAGTTTTGGCATGGTTGGCTTAAACGAAAAGTAGCAGTGGTTGGTCAAACCATGGCTCTCAGTATAGCACAACGAATTTGTAGTCACTTCAGAGGCTTGTATCTACATTTAGGTATGGCTAAATCCCTAACTTTTGCCGTGGTGTGATTCAGCATAAAAAGTTGTTTATGTATATTAAAGCAAATGACAAAATGTTTGTTAGAACTTTTTTTTTTAAATGCCTAGCAAAGTAGGCACATTTCTATCTTCGTACATGATGTGGAGGTCAGTAGACTCTTTTTAAAACCCCCTAAGAAATCAACCACTGAAGATACTGGTCCGAAATTTGGTATATAACCATCGCAGACCACGTAGAACCTTCATACCAAATTTCATTAGATTTGGACATGGCCGAGTGGAGACACTTTTTAATATTGGTCCCTTTGACGTGGAATGACCCTTTGACAACTGTTTCAACTCGTCCTGTATACCTGTATGGTACTTCTGCTATGTCGCTGCGGCTATCTTTGTTCATGCTGCTGTATAATGTTGTGGAAGTTCTGTGACTGGAGGCAGCGGAAGTGAAATTGTTTCCTGTACTCGGTCAGCCATCTCTGCCAGCTTATCTAAATTCGATTCTGATGGTGTGCACTGATACAGGTAGGTGACTTGTCTACAGCACTCGCAGCATTGAGTCTAGTATTTCCGTATTCGCTGCGAGGCTTCGGAGAAATTGCGAAGGTGTCTTGTCTCCCATCTCTTCATGATGCAATAAATGTAGAATTTGTTGCTCAACCAACTTGGAAACCTGTTGAATTAATGCTGACTTCAGGTGTTGGTAACTGTTTTCAGATGGTGGGCTGACAATTATATCTTCCACTATAGATGCGTAGTTTTGGTCCAACTGGCTTACCACATAGGCGAACTTTGTTTTTCTCGTTTGTTATTCCACTATACAGGAAATTTGCTTCTGCCTGTGCGAACCAAATTTTCGGGTTCTATGGCCAAAACGGCGGTAAATGAAGAGCCACCTGCGAGATTAAACTTGTTTCTGATTCGCTGCTGTTACGAAACGACACAGATGAATTTTCAATTGGAGTTGCTTGAACTCCGCTGCTTTCATCTTCGTGCCATCCAATTTCGATACGTGATCGAGTCCCTTCCTTTCTTGTGGTCACTTTTTCTTGTGAGCTAATTTTTGTGTTCGTTGTATCGGAGTCACCACTGAAGTTACTAATATATATTGCTGAAATAACGCAGAACTTATTGAGAGTGTTACCTGGCTTTTATTGTTTGACTGCATCCACAAAACCCAATCAGATTAGCAGCCACACAAAAACTCACAAAATAATTCCAGAAAACAACACAAAGTAGTCAAATACAAAAACTAAGAATACGGTAATCAAGGAACCAAAGGGGTTCCTTGCGCAGTCATACTCCGCTGCGTTGGAACGTCTCTGCTTTTAGCACAACCACTGTGCTCCACGTCTTCACTGCCGAATTGGTGGCCATCAAATGAGTCCTTAGGCACACCCGTTCTTGCACCAGGAAGGTGCTTCTACTCTGCAGTGACTCCCTAACCAGCCTTCAGGCTATAGACCAGTACTGCCTTTGTCACCTGTTAGTCACAGCTGTCCAGGACCTTCTTTCTGACTTACTACGGGGAGTCAAATGAAAACCTTAAATATTTTTTAAATATTATTTATTGTTCAGAAGTGGTACAGAGCTGTATCACTTCTCAACATAATCTCCCCCATGCTCAATGCAAGTCCTCCAGTGCTTACAAAGTGCATAAATTCCTTTAGAAAAAAATTGTTTTGGTAGTCTGTGCAACCACTCATGCACCGTGTGGTGTACCTCTTCATCAGAACTGAACTTCTTTCCTCCCATTGCATCTTTGAGTGGTATGGAAATCACTTGGGGCAAGGTCTGGTTAGTATGGTGGATGAGGAAGACACTCGAAATGCAGGTCTGTGATTGTTGCAACTGTTGTACGGGCAGTGTGGGGCCTTGCATTGTCATGCTGCAAAAGGACATCTACTGACAGCAATCCACATCACTTTGATTTGATTGCAGGCCGCAGATGATTTTTTAGATCTGTGTATGATGCACTGGTGACAGTGGTCCCTCTAGGCATGTAATGCCCCAAAAGGACGCCTTTTTCATCCCAAAAGAGATTCAGCATAACCTTCCCTGCTGTTGGTTCTGTTTGAAACTTCTTTGATTTTGGTGATGAGGAATGGTCCCATTCCTTGCTCACTCTTTTCATTTCTGGTTGGTGGAAGTGAACCCAGGTTTCATCCCCAGTAATGATTCTTGCAAGGAAGCCATCACCTTCTCGTTCAAAGTGCCGAAGAAGTTCTACACAAGCATCAACACGCCGTTCTCTCATTTCAGGAGTCAGCTGCCAAGTCACCCATCTTGGAGACACTTTGTGAAACTGGAGCACATCATGCACGATGTGGTGTGCTGACCCATGACTAATCTGTAAACATGCTGAAACGTTGGCAGTTTTCCTTCAATATGGCTTCAACTGCTGCAATGTTCTGTGGAGTCACAACTCATTGTGCCTGACCTGGACGAGGAGCATCTTCCACTGAAGTCACACCATTTGTGAACTTCCTACTCCATTCGTAGACTTGCTGCTGTGACAAACATGCATCACCGTACTTAACTTTCATTCTTCGATGAATTTCAATAGGTTTCACACCTTCACTACGCAAAAACGGAATAACAGAACGCTGTTCTTCCCTGGTGCAAGTCGCAAGTGGGGTGGCCGTCTTTGTACTGATACTGTGACGGTATGTGTGCATCTGCACTATGCTGCCATCTACAGGCCATTCTGCACGCTGTTTGTAGCACGCTTACCAACTCACATGATAACAGCACGAAATTTCGATTTGTTATCACAAATTTAAGGTTTTCGTTTGACTCACCCTTGTACATCAAACTGTACTGTACATCTTTGTTGTGACACCTTTACGTGTTGGGATCTCAGGGAATGAACGTGCCCACTGCTTGGCAAAGTTGGCTACGAGGATGCCGAATTTGGAAATGGGGATCCCACAACTGGACCTTCAGTCGACTGTATGCCAACAAATATTGAATGTTTGGAACTCAGAATGGTCCGCCCTGCATTTTCCAAACAAACGAAGGGCAGTAAAGGAGACCACAATCATGTGACAGTGTTCCCTTCTCACTTGTCACATGAAATCCACTGTCCTTTGTTGGCTACGCATTGGCCACACTTGGCTGACCCACAGACAAATTCTCCGACCTGAGAACCCTCCTTACTGCTGATGTGGTACCCACCTTACATTGGTCGACATCCTACTAGGCTGCCTTGCGGTGATAGCTTAACCTTCCCGACAAACTACGTCTGGAGCTAATGGGTGACAGCAAAGTGCCTGGACCTGATTTTACATTTCACCCGCAAAGGTGGTTTCTACTCTTCTCCATGAAGAGGAGCACCTCGTCTGCTCTGGCTCAGGGGTCCCACTCAGCCCTTGATCGGCAATCTGGCCTGGTCTGGCCCCTACCTTTCCCAGCTTTTTATTGTACATTTTCTTTTATTTTTGCCATTTTTAATGTTTTGTCTTTACTAAAATTTTGTCATGTTGTCTATGCTACCCATTTTCTTGGGGTACCAGTCAGTAGGGTAGTGCTGGTGCGATGCAGAGGGTGCGTCTCCCGCCACATACCATACAGAGGTGACCTCCTTCATTTTTTCTCTGTCTTATTGTATCTTGGTTACAATTGAGCTTCCCAGGATTTGCTTTTTGTATCCTTGCCCAGAGGATTATTTCTGGTTCGATACATATAAGATGAAGGGACTGATGACCTTGCAGTTTTGTCCCCTTAACTGCAACAACCAAGCAATCTGTCACACTTCACTGGGAACTACTGCCAATACCCTTGTTTCTGATGAACACGTGCCATCGAGGACAACATACAGGTCTCCGTTGCCTACAAAGTCTTTGAATCAGTCAGATATCTTGGAACCTATTCCATATGCTTGTGCCTTCGTTAGCAGTCTTCATTCAAAGCCGTTTCTTGAAACTTTTTTAATTGACTTCATTGGGATAGACGTAAACTATCTTCAGGAGTCTTCCAGTTCACTTCCGTGTGTATCTCTGTGACACTTTCCCATGGATCAAACTTGTGACCATTCTTGCTGCCCTACTCTGTATATGTTCAATACAACCTGTTCGTCCTGTCTGGTATGGGTCCCACACACTTGAGTAATATTCTAGAACCGGTCAAACCAGTGATTTGTAAGCAGTCTCTTTTGCAGACTGATTGCACTTCTCCAGTAGTCTACTAATAAACTGAATTCCACCACCTGATCTACCCACGACTGAGCCTATGTGGTCATTCCATTTCATATCCCTACAAAGTGCTACACCCAGGTATTTGCATGGGTTGGCTGATTCCAACAGTGACTCATTGATATTATAGTCACAGTACACTTAGTTTTTTCATTTTGTTAAGTACACAGTTTTATTTTTCTGCAGATTTAAAGCAAATTGTCAATCTTTGCACCACTTTAAATTTATCAGGATCTGACTGAATATTTATCCAACTTTTTTCAGACAATATTTCATCATAGATAACTGCATCATCTGAATAAAATCTGAAGCTATTTTTAATATAATCTGCAAGGTCATTATTGTGCAACATAAACAGCAAGGGCTCCAGCACACTTCCGTGGGACACACCTGAAGTCACTTCTACATCTGACGATGACATACTGCTTCTCCCGACCAAAAGGTCCTCAGTCCAGTGACAAATTTCACTTGATATATATGCTCATACTTTTGACAATAAGGGTAGGTATAGTACTAAATCAAATGCTTTTTGGAAATAGAGAAATACTGCATCTACCTGACTGCCTTTATCCAAAGCTTTCAGTATCTTACACGAGAAAAGTGCAACTTGAGTTTCACATGAATAATGTTTCCGGAATTTGTGCTGCTTGGCATTGAAGAGGTTATTCTGATAAAGATATCTCATTATGGTGAGCTCAGAATATGTTGTAAGATTCTACAACAAATTAGTGTCAAAGATATTGAATGGTAGTTTTGTGGATTACTTCTACTACCCTTCTTGGGGATGGGTGCAACCTGTGCATTTTTCCGAGAAATGGGTATTGTTTTTTTTTTTCAGGGCTCTCTGATAGGTAATGGTTACAAAGGGGTAACACATTTGCAAATTCAATATAGAATCTGATTGGGATTCCGTCGGGCCCTGGAACTTTGCTTAATTCTAATGATTTCAGCTATTTCTCAGCACCACTGTCACTAACATTTATTTCATTTGTCTTTTCAATGCTATGAGGATTAAATGGGGGCAGTTATCCTGAGTTTCCTTTCGCAAAGCAACATTTGAAAAAGGCATTAAGTATTTCAGCTTTTGCTTTGCTACCCTTAATTTCAGTTCCTGTCACTTGCTGGGGATTGGACACCAACTTTGGTGCCACTAATTTATGACCAGAATTTCTTGGGGTTTTGTGAATTATATGACAGTATTCTGTTACGGTAGTCACTGAAGGCATTGTGCATTGCTCTCTTGACAGCCAAACATGTTCCCATTACTGACTGTTGTACTGGGTACATACACTGTGTGATCAAAAGTATCCAGACACCTGGCTGAAAATATCGTACAAGTTTGTGGTGCCCACCATTGGTCAGTGAGTTGCTGGAAGGTTTATTGGGGAATGGCAACCCATTCTTCACAGAGTGCTGCACTTGGAGAGGTATCGAAGTCGTTTGGTGAGGCCTGGCACGAAGTCGGTGTTCCTAAACAACCCAAATGTGTTCTATACGCTTTAGGTCAGGACTCATTGCAGGTCAATCCAGTACAGGGATGTATTGTTGTGTAACCCCTCCACCACAGGCCATGCATTATTAACAGGTGCTCGATCGTGTTGAAAGATGCAATCGCCATCCCCGAATTGCTTTTCAACAATGGGAAGCGAAAAGGTGCTTAAAACATCAATGTAGGCCTGTGCTGTGGTAGTACCAGGCAGAACAACAAGGTGTGCAAGCCCCCTACATGAAAAACACGACCATACCATAACACTACTGCTCCGAATTTTACTGTTGGCACTACACATGCTGGCAGATGACATTCACTGGGCATTTGCCATACTCACACCCTGCCATTGGATCACCACATTGTGTACCGTCATTCGTCACTCCACACAACCGTTTTTCCACTGTTCAGTCGTTCAACGTTTACACTCCTTACAGCAAGCGAGGCGTTGTTTGGCATTTACCAGCTTATGAACAGCCGCTCGACCATGAAATCCAAGTTTCCTCATTTCCCGCCTAAGTATCATAGTACTTGCAGTGGATCCTGGTGCTGTTAGGAATTCCTGTGTGACTGTCTGGATAGCTGTCTGCCTATTACGTGTTAAGACTCTCTTCAACTGTTAGCGGTATCTGTCAATCAGCAGACAAGGTCGGCCTTTATGCTTTTGTGCTGTACATATCCCTTCACGTTTCCACTTCACTATCACATCAGAAACAGTGGACCTAGGGTGTTTAGGAGTGTGGAAATCTCACTTACAGACATATGACACAAGTAACACTCAAATCACCTGACCACATTCGAAGTTCGTGAGTTCCGCAGAGTGCCCCCTTCTGCTCTCTCACGATGTCTAATGACTACTGAGGTCGCTGATGTGGAGTTCCTGGCAGTAGGTGGCAGCACAGTGCATCTAATATGAAAAATGTATGGTTTTGTGGGTGTCCGGATACTTTTGATCACATAGTCCTATCTAGTGCATGGGCAACTATTCTTTTAAACTTGAGCAAGATTTCCTCTACATGCTCCTGCCCCGTGCTGAAAGTTTCACATTCCTCATTGAGCTATGACAGTAGTTACTTTTTATCTAACTTGCTGAACGTATATATCTCTCTCTCTCTCTCTCGTTGTTTTAGTTCTTCTTTGTATGTTGGAAATTATTTTTGCCACAACTGCATCATGGTTGATGATATGAGTTTTGATGTGGATATCCTCCAAGAGGTTGGGGTCTATTTGTTAGCATTAGAGCCGGTATATTTCTGTCATGAGTGGAGTTCTTGACTATCTGTTCTAGGTAGTTTTGAGAGAGAGCATTTAGTAATGTCTCACTCGATGTCTTTATCACACTCACTGCTAACAAAACTCTTAATTTTCCCATTTAATTGTTGGATGATTAAAGTCTCCACTGATGATTGCTGTATGATTGAGGAACTTAGGTACAAGTGAGCTGAGGTTTTCTCTACAGTTTTCAGTTGCATCATTAGATGAGTCTGGTGGACAACAGACGAATCCAGTTATCATTTTATACTCAACCCTGATACTGAGTCGTTCCCAAACAATCTCACATTCAGCTTCAATTTCTATCTCAGTGGATTTGAGTTCTTGTCTAGAGCAACAAATAAATCACCTCCACCATTTCCCAGTTGCCTATCCTTTTGATACACACTTTAATTTTCTCTAAAAATCTCACTGTTGTCAGTTTCAGGTTCAATCATTTTTCAGTACGTATTATTGTGTGAGCTTCACTGCTTTTTAGGAATGCTTGAAACTCTTTCACTTATTCTTGAAAGTCTCTTCGGGTTTGCTGCTGGATCCTAAAATCAAGTTGACTCGATGTTTCGGCGATCCAACTGGTCGCCATCTTCAGGAAAATGCTGCTTCTGCTGGTGAGTCCCTCTGAGAAGGGAGGTGGCGCCGCCCTTAGTGGAACACTGCTGGCAACGATATATCGCAATGAAGGCCGCACCGAAGAACGTTCAGTTTTGATGCGAGATAATACAGGATTCCACGTCTTGCTAAGAGGAAACCCATTGTCTCTGTTGATTAAATTATCAGCCAACCTAATTTCAATCGCCTCTTCATAGACACTGTTCCAAAAACTGGAAATGTTGGCAACTACCACAGTTTCATGAAATCCTGTATTATCTCGCATCAAAACTGAATGTTCTTTGGTGCGGTCCTGAGTGCGATATATCGTTGCCAGCAGTGTTCCACTAAGGGCGGCGCCACCTCTATGTTTTGGAAGGCAGAAACCGTGATGGGCGGCGCATGCGCCGTGTACTGAACGGTGGCCTATGTAGGACGTAGATTTGCAACCTGGCGTCAGTTCTCAGCGGGACTCATCAGCAGAAGCAGCATTTTCCTGAAGATGGCGACCAGTTGGATCACCGAAATATCGAGTCAAGTTGATTTTAGGATCCGGCAGCAAACCCAAAGAGACTTTCTAGACTTATTACGCTGGGAAAGCCTACGTAATCACATCTTTCACTTAGTGTTGAATGCTTTGGCAGTTAACCATTAGGATTTGAATCCTCTCACTTGTGTGAGATATGTCTTTCAATCTTACACTGATACTTCTGGGTTTCCTAAAGCTATCATAATCTGGATTGGATGGAGTGTTGCCTAATCTAAAACACCATTGTGCGCACCCCACACTCACTCGGTTACCTGAGTAGTGGCCTCTGACATGTAGAGTACACCTGACCCATTTAGGTGGACCTTACAGTTCTCATTCCTATAGCGTAAGTCCAGGAAGTCGCAGCCGAGCTTGTCACACAACCTTCAAAGTCCCAGGTTCAGTCCTTCCACTCGACTCGGAACCAAATGGCCGTGATAAGTTCTGGGGCCGGTGCTGCAAGTTGTGAGCTTTGTTGAAACTCCGTGCACAAGGCTGGTCTTCTCAATCTTCTCTGCCGGCCACTGGAATGACCTAAGTATGACCTCGAAACCCAGTTGAGAGGCATCATTTGTTCCAACATGCGCCACAGTGTCCAGTTGGTTGCAATCTGTTTTTTCAGTGCCTGCTGCAATAGCTTCTTCAACATGTTGAATGAGGCCCCCAGGCAAAATCACTGAGTGCACCTGGTGTCCTTCCCTGTCCCTTGCTTCAGTTTCCCTAAGGGGAACCATCATAAGCCATACATTTGTACTACTGACTATTAATAGGCCATACCCTTTTGGCATAGTCCATATCAGTTCAGGCAGGCAAGGAAAAAATCTTACCTTCATGGTCTCAGATGTTATTGAATTTAGCATATGTTAAAATTCAGGAATAAGTAAGAAACATGTAATTTTTTTTTTTTTTGTGTTCTCCAAAAAAAAAAAAAAAAAAAAAAAATTCAGCCCTCCAAAGATGACACTGCGCACGCCATTTTGGAAAATTTTTTAAAATGCTGTATCTTTGGAACAGTTTTAGATACTTTTTTTAATTTGAAAGATAATTGCTTTATGATTACAAGGAAATCCTCCATTTGTACGTATATGTCAAAAGTTCTTTTACTATAGCATTCTGAACATTTTTTTTATAATAATGGGAAAATTTTGATTTTTTTCTGTTGATTAATACCATATAGTTCTTCTACATTCCCTGAAAAGGAGAGCTTCCACTTTTTGGTTGAACAGGTTTTATAAACAATTGAAATTTTTACCATAGATAAAACCTGTTTTGTTACCACATTATCACATAACAGGCTCCTAAAAATCAAAACCTAACCTTATTTAACATAATTTTAGTTTTGAAAGATGAGTAAGAGAATCATTTTTCAACCATTTTAAATAGTTCCAAAATGTATGTGAGAGGCCCAAAGACGTTAAATGCGAACATTTTAGGTTAGGCTGTACTGTGACTGTTAATTGACATTAAATGAAACCACAAGTTTACTGTTACGAGTCACTGTTTATTTATTTCCATGATGCGTTTCAAAGGTTTAAGCCTCCATCATCAGGTGGATTTACATTTGTTACTATTACATTTGTGTGTGTGTGTGTGTGTGTGTGTGTGTGTGTGTGTGTGTTGTGTTACATAAGCATATCCTTTACCACAGACAACAAGATTCGACAGAAGTTACCCCACATCATCAGCACATGAAACACACTTCATCACACAGGTGTGTACAAAATTGAATGTACTGCGACTACTTCTACATAGGCCAGACAGGCAGGTCATTTGAGATTAGATTCAGACAACACATGGCAGCACTAAAAAACAAAAAATACCACACATCAGCAGTAGCCACCCACCTGCATGAAACAAAAAACCGTGTTAACAACACAAGTATCAGCATCTTACACATCCAACCAAAAGGCAGAAAACTAGACATCCTTGAAACACACCAGATATACAGCCAACAAACCAAACAACCTGAATTCATCTTAAATGATAATATTTACAATAGTATCATCTCTGCATTCAGCAACTGCCTATGTCACTAAAATTTCAAACTCTCTCTCTCTCTCTCTCTCTCTCTCTCTCTCTCTCTCTCACACACACACACACACACACACACACACACACACACACACCCCTTAACCCTTTGGCTGCTGCAGCCGTGCATCCATCTACCAGGGTCGAAAGCGCCATTGAGCCCCCCTGCGGGTCAGGGGTAAGAATAGGCCCGAGGTATTCCTGCCTGTCGTAAGAGGCGACTAAAAGGAGTTTCAACCGTTTCGGCCTTCCATATGATGGTCCCCCTTGGGGTTTGACCTCCATTTTTCAAAATTCTGCAGAAGTACGAGCCTTTTGGGGAAGGACACCTTACGTGGTGTACCACTGGTCCTAAGTGCACTAAGACCTGGGCACTCAGCATTGCACCGGCGTTGTAACCATACCCACTATTCCTCAGATTGGGCCTAAACGCCTGATGGGTTGTCCAAGTTACGCCCATAGTGCATCTCCATCTGCACCAGTGATCATGATGGACTTTCCATGGCACCAGAAATCCAGCACGGTAGCCAGCCCGTTGTGGTGGGGTCGTCATGTACCCTCTAGGTTGTAGCCCCCTGACAACACAGGGATCGTACTGCCGATACCTGAGCTGCACCCTCCCCACGTCGGCCAAGGAGTAGATGCCCGTCTCCTTGGGGCATCAGGACTCCCGGCAATGGTCATCCTGCCAGGTGGCCCTTGCTGCGGCTGGGTGGCGCCCGTGGGGAGAGCCCCTGGTCGGAGTGGGTGGTATCGGGGCGGACGTTTCGCAGATGAAACGTCAACACGTATCAGGTCGCTCTGCGGCCGAGTCTTTCAAAAGAAAAGGTACCGTTTCTAGTTCTGGTTCTCCTGCCCTTTCCCCCTTGGCCACTCCATGGGAGGAGGGACAGGCCCGCCGGCTTGGGGCGAAGTACTTCCCCCGCTATTTGGTCTGTTCTCGAACCGATGGGGGGACATTCGCCACCTCCAAGCCCATGTTCTTTGTTCAGCACATTGAGGACATCTTCGGGGAAATCGAGGCTCTCAGCAAGATGCGTTCAGGGTCCGTTCTTATCAAGACCACCTCCGCCACACAGTCGGCGGCGCTCCAGGCGTGCGACCGCCTAGGGGACATCCCAGTATCCATTGTCCCACATCTGGCACTAAATAGAATGCAGGGGGTTATTTTTCATTGTGACCTCCTGCTACAATCTGATGAGGAGCTCAGGGCCAACCTGGAGCGCCGAGGCGTGCATTTCGTCCGGCGAGTCCAGTGCGGCCCCAAAGACCGTCGCATTGACACCGGGGCCTTTATCCTCGCCTTCGAGGGGGACGTTCTCCCGGAGAAGGTAAAGGTGATGTGCTACCGGTGTGACGTGCCTCCTATGCGCTGTTTTAGGTGTTTGCGCTTTGGGGACATGTCGTCACGGTGTGAGGCTGAGCCCCTTTGTGGCGATTGTGGACGTCCTCTTTGTGAGGAACATACATGCACCCCACCACCTCGGTGCATTAATTGTCCTGGCGTCCACTCGCCTAGATCCTCAGACTGCCCCGCATATCAGAAGGAGAAGAAGATACAAGAAATCAAAACTTTGGATCGGCTCTCTTATTCTGAGGCCAGGAAGAAGTATGACCGCCTCCATCCCGTGCCATTGACCACTTCGTTTGCCTCAGTTGTGTCCACTCCTTCCGCAGTATCCTCACCCCTATCCTGTCCCCCCTCCGCCTCCTCCGCCCATCAGGGGGCTCTGTCTCCGCCTCCCAAATCCCTCCCTTCCAAATCCTCCTCCCCCGTGGCCCCCACCCCCTCTGCCCCAGGGGCCACCCTTCCTCCTCCTCCTGCCCCCACGCCACCTGAGAAGCGATCCCCTTCTCAGGCATCCATCGGGGAAACGTTCCGGACCCCAGCTTCCGAGGTCCGGCGTTCCAAAACGGACCCCGCGCGTGAGGACCTTCTTCGGGTCCAGCCCACCATCCCTGTGCCTCCTCGGCCTTCCAAGAAGGCCTCCAAGAAGAAGTCTCTATCCCCATCTCCACCCTGGCGCGTTTCGTCTGACGCTCCATCCGTGAGTCGCTGCTCCCGGCCGTCCTCAGTTTCGCCGGGACGCTCTGCTGCCAGGCGCTCAGCTGGCCTTTCGTCGGCAAACGAAGCTGCCCCTCCTACACAACCAGGGACAGCGGCTGCAGCTGGCGACGAGTCGATGGAACCGGATCCGCCTCCCGTCGGTTGTAGCGTTGTTCCCTCGCAACCTGGCCCTCCGCGGCCGTCGAGGTGACCAGCTCTTCCCCCGTCTCGTTCCCCCAACTTTTTGACTAGCGATGGCGTTGTTTCATTGGAACATAAGAGGTATTCGATCTAATCGGGAGGAATTACAACTGCTCCTCCGCCTGCACTGTCCGCTCGTCTTGGTCTCCAGGAAACCAAGTTGCGCCCGACTGACCGTATTGCCTTTACCCACTATACCTCGGAGCGGTATGACCTCGCCCCTGTGGACGGTGTCCCAGCTCATGGTGGGGTCATGTTGCTCATTGGGGACGATGTCTATTACCATCCCATCCCATTGACCACCCCACTCCAAGCAATAGCTGTCCGCATTACTCTTTCTGCTTTTACTTTTTCAGTTTGTACCATCTACACTCCACCGTCATCTGCTGTTAGTCGGGCTGACATGATGCACCCGATCGTTCAGCTTCCCCCTCCGTTTTTATTGTTTGGCGACTTCAATGCCCATCATCCCCTTTGGGGCTCTCCTGCATCCTGTCAAAGAGGCTCACTCTTGGCGGATGTCTTCAACCATCTCAATCTTGTCTGCCTCAATACTGGCACCCCGACTTTCCTCTCGGACTCTACTCATACCTACTCCCACTTGGACCTCTCGATCTGTTCTACCACTCTTGCCCGTCGGTTCGAGTGGTATGTCCTTTCTGACACCTATTCGAGCGACCACTTCCCCTGTGTCGTTCGTCTCCTGCACCACACCCCATCCCCATGTCCTTCGAGCTGGAACATACTGAAAGCTGACTGGGGACTTTACTCCTCCCTGGCGACCTTTCCGGACCACGATTTTGCCAGTTGTGACAGTCAGGTCGAATACCTCACGGCTGTTATCATCAATGCTGCCGAACGTTCCATTCCTCGTACTACTTCTTCTTCACGTCGCGTTTCCGTCCCCTGGTGGAATGAGGCTTGTAGAGGCGCTGTCCGTGCTCGACGACGTGCTTTACGCACCTTTCGCCGCCATCCTACGTTGGCGAATTGTATTGAATACCAACGACTCCGAGCGCAATGCCGTAGAGTCATCAAAGACAGCAAAAAAGCTTGTTGGGCCTCTTTCACCAGCTCCTTTAACAGTTTTACTCCCTCTTCCATCGTTTGGGGTAGCCTGCGCCGGCTGTCGGGCATTAAGGCCCACTCCTCGGTACCTGGCCTGACCTCAGGTAATGAGGTCCTTGTTGATCCTGTGGCTGTCTCCAACGCATTTGGCCGCTTTTTCGCGGAGGTTTCAAGCTCCGCCCATTACCATCCTGCCTTCCTTCCCAGGAAAGAGGCAGAAGAGACTCGGCGACCTTCCTTCCACTCGCTGAATCTGGAAACTTATAATGCCCCCTTTACTATGCGGGAACTCGAACGTGCGCTTGCACTGTCCCGGTCCTCTGCTCCGGGGCCAGATGCCATTCACGTTCAGATGCTAGCACATCTTTCTCCGGCGGGCAAAAGCTTCCTTCTTCGTACCTACAATCGCGTCTGGACCGAAGGTCAAGTCCCCATGCGTTGGTGTGACGCCGTTGTTGTTCCTATACCCAAACCTGGGAAGGATAGACACATTCCTTCTAGTTACCGCCCCATTTCTCTTACAAGCTGTGTCTGTAAGGTGATGGAGCGCATGGTTCATGGTTAATGCTCGGTTAGTCTGGATTCTTGAATCTCGACGGCTACTTACTAATGTCCAATGCGGCTTTCGTCGCCGCCGCTCCGCTGTTGACCACCTTGTGACCTTGTCGACATTCATCATGAACAACTTTTTGCGAAGGCGCCAAACGGTAGCCGTGTTCTTCGACTTGGAGAAGGCTTATGATACCTGTTGGAGAGGAGGTATCCTCCGCACTATGCGCAGGTGGGGCCTACGCGGTCGCCTGCCCCTTTTTATTGATTCCTTTTTAACGGATCGAAAGTTTAGGGTACGTGTGGGTTCCGTATTGTCCGACGTCTTCCTCCAGGAGAACGGAGTGCCTCAGGGCTCCGTCTTGAGCGTAGCCCTTTTTGCCATCGCGATCAATCCAATTATGGATTGCATTCCACCTAATGTCTCAGGCTCTCTCTTTGTCGATGACTTCGCGATCTACTGCAGTGCCCAGAGAACATGCCTCCTGGAGCGCTGCCTTCAGCGTTGTCTAGACAGCCTCTACTCATGGAGCGTGGCAAATGGATTCCGGTTCTCTGAAGAGAAGACGGTTTGTATCAACTTTTGGCGATATAAAGCGTTCCTTCCGCCATCCTTACATCTCGGTCCCGTTGTTCTCCCATTCGTGGACACAACTAAGTTTCTAGGGCTCACGTTGGACAGGAAACTGTGTTGGTCTCCACATGTCTCTTATTTGGCGGCCTGTTGTACACATTCCCTTAATGTCCTCAGAGTTCTTAGCGGTTCATCTTGGGGAGCGGATCGCACTGTCCTGCTTCGCTTGTATCGGTCCATAGTCCGATCGAAGCTGGATTATGGGAGCTTCGTCTACTCGTCCGCTCGGCCATCCCTCTTACGCCGGCTCAACTCCATCCACCATCGGGGGATACGTCTTGCGACCGGAGCCTTCTACACTAGTCCTGTCGAGAGTCTTTATGCTGAAGCTGCCGAGTTACCATTGACCTACCGGCGCGACGTACTGCTGTGTCGGTATGCCTGCCGGCTGTTGTCTATGCCCGACCACCCCTCTTACAAGGCCTTCTTCGCCGATTCTCTCGACCGTCAGTATGGGTTGTATGTGTCTGCCCTGCTGCCCCCCGGAGTCCACTTCCGTAGCCTGCTTCGACAATTGGATTTTGCCCTCCCTACCACTTTCAGAGAGGGTGAGAGCCCGACACCACCTTGGCTCCAGGCTCCGGTTCGTATTTATCTTGACCTCAGCTCACTCCCGAAGGAGGGTACTCCGGCTGCAGTGTATTGCTCACGGTTTGTCGAACTTCGTGCTCGACTTGCTGGTCACACTTTTATTTTTGTCGTCGGGGCCGCCACCTTTAAATACCGGCTCCTCGACCAATGTTCCAGCTTTACGGCCGAGCTTTTTGCTCTCCATCAGGCCGTTCAGTATGCCCGCCGTCACCGCCATTCATCGTATGTACTCTGCTCTGACTCACTCAGTGCTCTTCAGAGCCTTGCAGCTCCCTATCCGGTCCATCCCTTGATTCAACGGATACAGCAGTCCCTCCATTCTTTCGCTGATAATGGTGGTTCTGTCAGCTTTCTGTGGGTTCCCGGACATGTAGGAGTGCCTGGGAATGAGGC
Source organism: Schistocerca nitens (assembly GCF_023898315.1). Classification (NCBI taxonomy): domain Eukaryota; kingdom Metazoa; phylum Arthropoda; class Insecta; order Orthoptera; family Acrididae; genus Schistocerca; species Schistocerca nitens. The sequence continues at coordinate 99,646,272 of NC_064625.1, read as the reverse complement.
TGCGGATGCTGCAGCCAAGGCTGCAGTCCTCCTGCCTCGGCCGGCCTCCCATTGTGTCCCGTCATCTGACGTTCGTGGGGATGTATGTAAGAGGCTTGTGTCGTTGTGGTGGAATGCTTGGTCATCCCTCCAAGGAAACAAGCTCCGGGCAGTAAAACCGCTCCCAACTGCTTGGACAACATCCTCCCGACCATCTCGACGCGAGGAGGTCCTTCTGACCAGGTTGCGGATTGGGCATTGCCGGTTTAGCCACCGCTACCTGCTCTCCGGTGACCCAGCCCCGCAGTGCCCTTGTGGTCAGGCATTAACAGTGCGCCATGTTTTATTGTCGTGTCCCCGTTTTAGTCAATTTCGTGTTGTCCTGTCCCTGCCATCTACATTACCGGATGTTTTAGCTGATGACGCTCGAGCAGCTGCTCGTATTCTGCGTTTTATAACTTTAACTGGCTTGTCCAAAGACATTTAACCTTTTTACTTATTTTATCTGCATATTTGTCAGGTCCTTCTGGTGTCCCCCCATCCCCTTGAGTTTTACTAGATTCCATGTGCTCTCACAACAGTGATCTTCGTGCCTGCGCTAACAGCTTTCCCCACAGGTGCCACTAAGGCGGCACACGTAAACCAGAGTACGAGGTAGGACTGGTGGCATGCGTAAATACGTTCAGAGCACACAGGGACAGGTACAAAGGTGCGCATTAACACATCCAGAGCAGTTAAAGGATTAATATTTACCATAAATATTTAGTTATGTTACCATGACAGCTGCCAAGTATACAACAGATTGATCTCATTTACAGATATATCATCACACCAACAGCTTGTACCCCTTGTCAGCTTGAAACTATATGTACATCAACTACTGGCACAAATTGTAAATCCATCTGCACATTTTAAAGCAATAACCAATGTATTACCCCAACCTTTAGGCATTTATTACATGTAACAATGACCCCTTGCCATGTAAAGTTTGCTCTCATACAATCATTCTTTCCACCCTCCCTCTCACTTTCTCTTCCTCTTCCTCTGCCTCTGCCTACAGCCTTTGAAACATGTCGTGGAGATAAACAAACAGGTCCAAAGATTTAAAGGTTTCAATTTATACAACTTCTGTGCACTCTGTTTTGTACCGAAATTAGCCAGTCAGTGAACTAAAAATGTGTTCCACTGCTTCGGTATCTTCCATTGATATAGAGTGATGAACCAATAGTAACTGGAGCACTTACAATCTTCAAAACATTGTGAACAGGAAGTGAGCACTGATGGAGACGTTGCTGGTCTTCAGATGGAAACCTGTATCCATGTGGTAGTATGAAGTTCACTACAATTTCATTTAACTTACAACTGGTGCCTATAATCTCTGCAATCCACTAGTCACAGTGATAAACACACGCCACAAACATCCTCCTTGTCAGGTTGTGAATCTGAACATTATCCTGCTGTTTCTGAAGTGTTGGCCGAATGAACGAAATTTTTTCTTTCTTGCTATTTAAAGTCCAAAAATATGTCTTCTGAATTCCTTTCACAGGAGTAGTTTGTTTGGACCATTCTTCTTTTTTCTGCTCATGGAATTCTTTGATTTCATCTTTGGACAAAAGAATGAGGGCTGTGGCTGTGGCAGTTTTTAAAATTACTGGGAGCACCATCAGAAATAATTATGATCTCTGCCCCTATTTGCAGTTGAAGGATTTTGCGCATTGCTAGCAAAACAAATGCTGAGTCATGTCCTGTGTCATCACTTATAACTACAACACTTATGGTCTTGTTTTGAAAATATGCCACTCCTTTAAAAATTGAAACCTTGTCATTATTCAAATGATACGCTTGTACTTCTTGTGGGAGAATAACAGATCAGTTCTCAGCAAAATCACAGTGAAGCACTAAACGCAGTTCTTCAGCCTGTACACGCCCTTCCGCTTCAGCAATGTGTTGTTGCAATTTCTTCAGATGCTGGTGTGTTACTACTTTCACTGACCATTTACCAAGTTCATCAATGAAACTGGCAAAGGCAACAGTTTTCTTAGTTTATTTTCCTCCCATGTCGCATATGTAATTTCTGCAGAGTTATCTGCTACGTCTTCCAGGCCAAGTGTCTTAGACAGTCCTCCCTTTCCAGGGCAGTCACCACATTCACGAAACAAACAAATCTCTTGCTTTACGTCACAGACTACAAATGACTTCACACTCCCAACCGAGGTGTCGTAGGTCATATGCTCAACCAAGTTCTTCAAAGTTACCACACAAAGTTCAAAATTCGTACAGTACACACACAGACATCTCTAGGTGGGTGTGGAACTACCCACTAAGGTCGCAGTGCATAAAATTTTGATCTTCCAATATGTGAAGTTGTATGTTTGCTCTTATAAATTGCAAAAGTTTCTCTAATACTGCGAGTCGTGTACCTCTTCACTTTCATAACTTTTTGACCTTCAATTATTACAGTTGTAGTGTCTTTTTTGTTGGCACTCTGGCAAGAACAGTCCCATTTATCTTCCAGATAAAATGACTGCACTATTTGAATTTCAGCTCCTTCTACAGGATGACCATAATAGGGATCTGGTCTTCCAGAGAGTCCTTTTACAGACCTCACATTTCTCGATTCGTCTACCGTGTACTTCGATACTGATCGAACGTGGTTCAAAATTGTTTTCTTTGTAAATGTCTCTGGAATAATAGAAATTGCACCTTTTCACTGCAGAATGCACAATATTCAACAGCTGAATTGATATTTGTGAAAAATTCCTGGCAAGAGATGAGAGTGCTTCGGTTCATTTCCTTCTGAAGATGGATTTTCTGCTTTGAAGAGTGTGGTCAGTTTTACTGTAGTGTATTCATCCATAGCTTTAGTAATTTCTGTGTGCTTTGTTGATGCAGAGAGCTTATGATTCGACTTCACTGACAACGGTTCTTAACAGGACTAACACCTACCTCTGTAGTTGACTGATTCAGGGTATTTAATTCTTCCTCTATTGATGCAAAAGCTGCATCATCTGCACCACGGGAGGCTTCACTTTGTTCAGATACTGTCATTTTTGTTACTCTGTCAAAACATTTAGAACACAAAAGGTTGTCACTGGAAACATATTCACTTTGAAACAGAGTCTTCAAATGAGAACACTATTCCCAACCTGAACAAAGTCTGTTTCTTTGTTTGTCTTCTATATCAGTCTTTTATGGATATGCAAATAGTCAGCACACCTCACTTTCCTGTGGCCCCAGTCAGAAGACATTTCAAACAGTCCTCTTCACAGAACACTGCAACTGTGTCATCTGGGAAATTCCTCACGAAAACACAACTCACTGTATGGTCTCAGATTTCTTAGAAACAAATTAGCACTGAACAACTACAATACAGAAACCTGCAATGAACAACCACGACAAAGAAGCTACAACAAAGAAATTTCTGGAACAAAGAAAGTGAAAAGAAGTAACTGAAACAAAGAAAGTGATAAGAAATAACTGCAACAAAGACAATAGAAATAAACACTGTAACAAAGAAATTAGTAAGAAACCACTCCAGTGAAGATATACGAAGTGTGATTGGAAAGTTTTAAGAATGGATCCACTACTGCTTACTTGTCTGGCGGGCAGGTACACGGAGGGTGGGGAGTGAGTTATTGCCTTGTCCCTGAACGCCCACTGACAGGAAACCGCGTTTCCTTTATTCGGTTCATTGTGGCAGCTGGTTGAGTGCAGGTTTGTTAGGGCTTGTTGCCGGATTCTGTCTGCGTGAAAATGGACGTAAAAATGGAACGGCGAGTTTGTGTGAAATTTTGTTTTAAAACTGGGAAATCAACTTGTGAGAGTTTACAGCTTTTGGAAGTAATTGCGTGAGCCAACCAACTGTTTTTGTCTGGTTCAACTGATTTAAAAATGGCCGCAAATCGTTTGAAGCTGAAGCACAGTCTGCCCGTCCTTCCACCTCAAAAACAAATGAAAATGTTGTGAAAGTTCACGACTTGGTGCGCTCTGATCGTAGACTTACAATTAAGGAGATGTCTGTTGAACGTAATTCAAGTTTTTATGCAGTTCAGTCAATTTTAACTGAAGATCTGAACATGCGTCGAGCGTCTGCAAAATTCAATCCGAAAGTGTTGTGAAGTGACCAGAGACAACACCGACTTGAAGTGTGCCAAGAACTGATTAAGTGGACTAAAAATGACCTAGATTTGTTAAATAGGGTAATTACAGGTGATGAATTGTGAGTGTATGGCTATAGATCCTGAAACCGAAGTGCAGTCTTCGCAGTGGAAGACTCCATGTTCACCACAACCGAAAAAAGCACCGCAAAGTTGGTCGAAGCTGAAGACAAATTTGGTGATTTTTTTTTTTTTTTTTTTTTTTTTTTTTTATTATACCAATATTGTGCATCATCGGTTTATCCCTGGAGGACAGACAACCAGGAATGTGTCATTGAGTGTTTGCGTGAAAAGGTGCAGAAGAAAAGGCCTGCATTTTGGAAAGACAGGAGTTTGGTGCTCCGCCTCATTGTGCCTTCTCCATCATTGAATTTTTGACAAAATTCAAAATTCCTGTGCGTCCACAACCCCCCTATTCCCCCAATTTGGCCCCTGCGGACTTCTACCTGTTTCCTAAACTGAAATTTTCACTGAAAGGGAGGAAATTTGATTTGATTGAAGACATCCAGGCAAATATGTAGAGCATCCTTAACACACTTTCAGGAAGAAAGTTTCCAGGAATGTTTCCAAAACTGGAAACACCATTGGAGTCATTGTGTTCAGTCAGAAGGGGACTATTTTGAAGGAGGTGCATCACAGTATCATGTAAGTACCGCCATTGTAAATTACAAGCCCATTCTTAAAACTTTTCAATCACACCTCGTACATTACCATTGAAAGTTAAATTTTTTTAAAAATAAAAACTGTCCAACTTAAAAGTGGAAGCTCTTCTTTACAGAGAATATAGTACTTCATGGTATTAACCAACAGGAAAAAAATCTAAGTTTTCTGGAGTGGCATTTTTGAAAATTATTTTTCTTTAAATTATAAAAAAAATTCAAAAGGGGACAGTAAAAAGTAAAAGAACTTTGACAGATATGTCCAAACGGAGGATACCATTGTAATCATAAAGCAATTATCTTTCAAATAAAAAGACTCTAACAAAATATCTAGAACTGGCACAGAGATACAGCACTTTAAAAAATTTTCACACCTTCAAAATGGGGTTTGCAGTGTCATCTTTGGAGGCCTGTATCTCGGGGCAGGAATTTCTTGGAGAAAACAAAAAAATTACTTGTTTCTTACTTACTCCTGAATTTTAACATATGCTAAATTCAATTACATCCAACACTATGAAGGTAACCCCCCTGTCTGAAGCGATATGGTTTACACCTTTTGCATTTGCCGCCTCTTGACACCGGACAAAACAGGTTACCCAAAAACAGGTAAAGTGAGTCCCTCTGGATCATTTTGTATCAGTGAACGACGGCACCTCAAACTTGTTCGTTAGGGGGATTGGTACAGCACCCTGAGTCCTCCCTGGTCCCCATCCAACCTGTACAGGGCACACAAATCTATCACTGACATGCCACTCGCAGTCTTCAGATGCTGCACTTTCTGCAGAGGAGACAGGACCCACAGTAAAGGATAGCACTTCAGGTATCACTGGTACAGGATTCTTGGGAACTCTTCCAGCACACCGATTTGCTGCAGCTACCGTTTGTTTGATGGTAATCAGGGTGATTTCTAGCTGCTTATGAATGTCAACCAACTCATCCCATGTTCGAGAACAGCATCCACAGTGGGGCTGCATTTTGACTGGTGCAGTGAACAGATAACTTTAAATTAAGCCCACTGATTATCCTTTAATCTGTTGAGCTAAAAAAGTTGCTAATTCCCTATGAGAATTGAAGCAAATATATAAGATTCCGAAACTTCCTGGCAGATTTAAACTGTGTGCCCGACCGAGACTCGAACTCGGGACCTTTGCCTTTCGCGGGCAAGTGCTCTACCACCGAGCTACCGAAGCACGACTCACGCCCGGTACTCACAGCTTTACTTCTGCCAGTACCTCGTCTCATTCTGGAAACATCCCCCAGGCCTTGGCTAAGCCATGTCTCCGCTATATCCGTTCTTTCAGGAGTGCTAGTTCTGCAAGGTTCGCAGGAGAGCTTCTGTAAAGTTTGGAAGGTAGGAGACGAGGTACTGGCAGAAGTAAAGCTGTGAGTACCGGGCGTGAGTCGTGCTTCAGTAGCTCAGTTGGTAGAGCACTTGCCCACGAAAGGCAAAGGTCCAGAGTTCGAGTCTCGGTCGGGCACACAGTTTTAATCTGCCAGGAAGTTTCATATCAGTGCACACTCCGCTGCAGAGTGAAAATCTCATTCTGGAAACATCCCCCAGGCTGTGTCTAAGCCATGTCTCCGCTATATCCGTTCTTTCAGGAGTGCTAGTTCTGCAAGGTTCGCAGGAGAGCTTCTGTAAAGTTTGGAAGGTAGGAGACGAGGTACTGGCAGAAGTAAAGCTGTGAGTACCGGGCGTGAGTCGTGCTTCAGTAGCTCAGTTGGTAGAGCACTTGCCCGCGAAAGGCAAAGGTCCCGTGTTCGAGTCTCGGTCGGGCACACAGTTTTAATCTGCCAGGAAGTTTCATATCAGCGCACACTCCGCTGCAGAGTGAAAATCTCATTCTGGATATAAGATTCCGTTTAAGGCAATACAAAAACCTGTGGTAAGAATTACTAGTTTCCTAAAATGATTTGGATCTTAGTTATAGTTGTAGCAAACTTGAAAATAGAGTTAATTTACAATAAATATAGATAATAAATAAAGCTGCTACTCTTTATGGGAACACTAGATGTAATGGAGTATGTTAGAATACCTGCTACAGTAAATAAATCACAAATGCCGATTTACTACAGATTTCTCATAGATTGTGCAAGGGAGTGTGGTAGTGTCAGAAAATTCTGAAAAACGCACGTTAATTTGCATTGAAATATGATGAAATTCAGTGGTGATGTATTCTTTGGCAGTAACTGTGAACCAGAAATGCTGATACTCTAGTAAAAAATTATGTATCGAAAACACTCCTCCATCCGTAACTTGCAGTATATTATGCGAGAATAAGGAAGAGTTTTGCACGAGTGATGCTTTCTAAAACAATACTGGTTTGTGGACATAAGCATTTCATTCTCCAGGAAATTTATTATATTCAAACTCAGAATATGTTCTAGAATTCTGCAGCAAACCAATATTACAGCTATAGGTCTGAAATTTAATAGGTTTGTTGTCCTATCTTTCTTATATATGTAAGTCCCAGCACTTTTTTTCCAGTTGCTTGGGGCTTTGCACTGAGTAAGAGATTCACGATAAATGCAAGCTAAGTAAGGGGCCAGTGCTGTAGATTTTTTTTCATAAAACTAAATTGGGATTCCATCTGGTCCAAGTGACTTCTTTGCTTTCATATCTTTCAGTTGTTTCTCTATGTGAAGGATGCTTATTACTAAATCTTCTACATGCAAGTTTGTCCAGAGGTCAAATGATGATATGTTTGTACAGTTCTGCATTAACAATTTCTTGAAAGTGAAATTTAAAACTTTGCCTTTCGATTTGCTGTATTAAACTGCCATACCAGATTGTTCAATGACTAACTGGATTTTACTGAGGATCGGAATTATCTCAGGTTCCCATCCACATCATTTGCTATGGTATGACAATTGTAGTTGTTAAGTGCTTCGTCCCTAGATCTTTTCACAGACGCACGTATCTCTACTAACTTTACTTGTAGTTATTTGCGCATTCTCGTTTGAACAGAGTGTAACAGCCTTTGCTTCATCAGCATTTTCCAAATTTCATTTTTAAATCATGGTCTGTCTTTTCCGTCCTCAATCCACTTACTATGCACTTGCTTTCCAGAGCATGATTTACAATCTGTTCAAACTTTGTGTATAATTCCTCTGTATCTGCCGTACTGGAACTAAATGGTATAATTCCTATGTATCTGTCGTACTGGAACTAAATGGTGGTCACTTCACTTTCTAAGTTAGATGCTAGCAAATGCTTATGTGCTCTTTCGTGCAGGAACAGTCTCCTGACCTCCTTAAGTGATTTTTTAACTTTCATAACCATTGTTGCTGTGATGACGTGACCATTAATTGCTGTCTCTAGACTGACACCATCAATAAGGTCAAGCCTGCTATAGCTGCAGGTTCTTAAGACATTTCTATTGTGTGTGAGCAGCCAAATTAACAGTTCGAGACAGTTTTCGAAAAACGTGTTGAAAAGTACATTGCAAGACTGTGTGTCTGTACCGCCTGCAGTGAATCCATAGATGCCCCAGTCTACCCTCTGTAGGCCAAATTTACATCCAGCTTTGCATGTTCTGGTTATTTATGTGCTACTGACCACTGATTTTCTTTGATTGCTGTAGAACTGTCACAGCAGAATCAGCTGCCCAGTAAAAACATCTAACAGTTAACTTGGTTTCACCTATACCTGCCAAATGTGAGCAGGTAACTTCACTGTCACATTCAACTTTAACCTCAGTAGAGGTAATTTTTTTTCCAACTACAGTGAACGCCCCCCCCCCCCCCTTCCCATAGTGTCTAATGTATCTTTCCGATATATGTTTGACGAGTTGTTAAATATCTGAGAGCTTTTCTACTTTGGGTTTCAGCCAGCTCTCAGTCCCAAGAATAATTTGAGCTCAAGACCTTTCCTGGAGGGCAGCAAATTCAGCAACTTTGTTAAAATACTTGGACAATTTACAGTAAACTTTTGATAGTTGAAGTGCCTTTACTCTGAATGCAGTCCGAATTCACTATCTGCGTATTGACTGGCAAGTGTTCGTCAGAGCACCTTAAACTACCGCCAAGCCTAAAAAAAACCCATGTGGACTCCACAAGTACTCTGCTCCACGAATAGCTGCTTGCTTTGTGTATTACATCCCTGACCTATCAAGAGGAATCCTGAAATTTCCGACCTGATAAAACAGATCCAGAAATCTGTAGCGAAGACCATCACAGAATAAGCGAAGCCTGTGGTTGAGACCCTCTACTTGGCTCCAAACCAAAGGATTCCAATTAACTCTGGGAACGATGCTGAAAATTGCGAGCCTCCACCACTTCTGGCAGCCGCCTGTATAATTGAGGATGGCCCCAAAACAAGTGCGACAGCCATTGCCAGTGCCAACATGAGCCACAACTTGCAGACGACTGCACCCTGCACACTCAGTAGCCACACACAAGCACTCCCGGTAGACGTACCGAATGCACATTGGCTTTCGTTCTAGCCCTGAATGCTATCTTCCTAAGGGGCTCCACAACAAGCATAACCAGGGTGTATACAACCCGGGACAACCGGGAGATATGGGAAAAACCCGGGAATTTTTTCGTCTGGGAGAAAACCAGGAAAAACCTGGGAATTTTTTAGAATTCCGGGAATTTTTCATTGTTTTAATCAGTTAAATTTTTGTGATTTTGACCAGTAAGAACCAATACCCTAACAAAGGATATTACTGTATCCCGCTTCTGTAGAATAATACTGCAGCAACATAACCTGAACGAGAAAAAAAATAAAACTTAAGTCGCAAAGGAAATGCACCATATACAACAACAAAACACAGTGCTCATACAAGCGTCTGCCAACAGCAAAGTGTGTCAAAGGCTCCCGAACAACAAATTGCCTCCGATGAGCGTAACGTGACAGCTGTTGTAAATAGATTCGTTTGAGCAGTTGCGGGCGGGCTCTTGCACATGCACAGTTGAGTCGCGTATGAGCAGTACCTTTTCCCGCTTCTGGCTAACAGTTGTGTGGCTGGAGGCCACTGTCTAATATTGCCCCGGTTCGGAAATATCATAGATCAGAGGCTGACACACAGAGCAGTCTTGAGTTGTAGTGAGGAGGTTGGTAGTCTCCACGTGACCTGTGTTTACGTTTAGTGATTGTGCTGTTTCCTCTCTGTTTATTGCTCTCACGTCAAATGAAAACAAAACGGATTTCTCTGACCGGGAGCTATCAAGTGAATTAAAAAAATTCACATAATTACGGGAGGCTAAAATATGTTATTAGTTTCAGATTTCATTTTAATACCACCTTTCTGACAGTCAAGGATTAATCGCCTTGCAGAACAATGAAGTTATTTTTGTCGGTTTGCTGAAGAAATTTGGCTTTTATTAATCTTATCGGCAGAGGCTGTCAATTTATTATTAATTTCACACTGTTGGCTAGTTTCAACTGTTTGCTGCATTTCATGTGCACGTTTTCCATCTTCTAGCTCTTATGGAATTATGCCATAATAAAGAACCAAACATGAGATAGTACCGTACTAGTACTCAAGAAAATTTACATCCGAATCTGGACATATGAATGTGCACTAAATAAGCCGAATTATGCATTTTAGTATGGTTCACGAAATTCCGATGCTCTTGAAGTATCCTGTGATGTCTTGTTTCTTTCATGACATAATGCAAGATCTTTTAATGTTTTACACGTACGAACATACGGGCTTCCTGCGTCATCGTAGCTGCGCAAGTGCAGTTACGCCTGTTATCTGGCGCTCTCTGGCAACTGCTGAAACGAACCAATTTCTAACAGGTCACGGGAAAATATTGCAAATGGTGGTTTGAAAAGCTTTACTTTCAAAGTAAATTTCCTTTTACACAAGATGAACTATGTGCGAGAATGTACGATGAATGCCTTAAATCGCAGAGCGTTTGACTCTCATTTAAAAATCAACTCTTTGAGGATGACCATCTAGAAGAATTTCGAGCCCAGAAGATCAGACATTTACATCGTTATTAAAATTTTTACTGGCACAATTGTGTGATGTATCTTAAAGTGCAATACGCTCAAAAACATCAACATTATATGTGGAAGCTTAGCTTGTCTTGCAGCTTATTAATCTTAGAGACCAATATTATATGTGAAAGCTTTGTTTTTCTTGTAGCAACACCATGTATGTTAATTTAAACCATTAACTTTTCTTATTTGTGTGTTCGTGCTACTTAAGACTGATCTTGCTATTGGTTGATTAAATCACGTGTCCTATGCTGTCATCAGCTGGCGAAATCACGTGACATGAGCTATGACTGGCTTACAAAAGCACGTCGCAATCTCGATTTCAATGCTGCGGAAAGTAACATGCGATGTTTGGTGGAATTCGAATTTATATCTTCGTAACACGAAAAAATGCAGCGTGTATGTTGCTGCACATCAAAGATCTTTCCAAAACGTGTTTGTTCCCCCTGAGTTTCGTTTTCTAAAGTGCCGGGAAATTCTATGTCAATGTATAAAACCATAAACATTCTAAGGAGTGATAAGTTTCACAGTGCCGAGGAAAAGTACACTGTCACTTAACACGGAAAGAGTGCATTTTCACCCTGGAGAAAGTGTGTTTTCGACCGGGAAATCCGGGAATTTTTTTTTCCTTTTCCATGTATACACCCTGATAACATTGGAGCTTCCAGTAACTAGCAAACCCCCAGCCCACATGTGCCTGCTAAGAGCCTGCTGAAGAAATGGCCACCTGTTCACTCGCCGGATGAATGGGAGAGGCCTGGTGACCAATCTCCACATTGGCCCTCCACCTCGAGTGCAGCGAACGTGTTACTTGACAGCAGAGCCCGTGGGCAAAACAAGGGACTCCTGAGGTTTCCCATGCTACATGCCAGATTCGCTGCCACTGCTACACCCAAAGGCAGCAGCCTGAAGGTGGTTGATTGTAGCCGAAAGCACATTGTCAGTATAGACTGTAAAACAAGACTTTTGTACTTACATTGTCTGTGGCACACCATTGGAGACCTTATAAGTGTAATTAACTAGTACATAAACTATAAATTCTGAAATTTAACAATTTTTCCTCTTTACAGTTGTAGGGTTAAAGGCTTGTTTTGTCTGCAGTCTTTCCAAAAGATGTTCTCAAAATGGTTGTGTTTAGGGTCTTAGCACAATCAACTATATCGCTAACTAAATATTTAATTTGGACAACTTCTTTTAGGGTAGTTGTTAATTTGTGATTTCCATATTTATTCCTCATATTCGGGAGGACGATGGTTGAAACACGCGTCCGGCCATCCTGATTTAGGTTTTCCGTGATTTCCCTAAATTGCTTGAGGCAAATGCTGGGATGGTTCCTTTGAAAGTGCACAGCCAACTTCATCATCCTTCCCTAATCTGATGAGACCGATGTCCTCACTGTTTGGTCCCTTCCCGCAAAATAATCAACCAACCCTATTTATTCCAATTTATTGTAGTGCCTTTTCCCATTCCTGAATGATTTTTTTTTTTCTGTATTACAACACGAAAGCTTAACCCTTTCATGATACCTAATTATAATTTCAGATGGTGTCACTATTTTAGTGAGAGACCTAAATGTATTACTTGCGAGGGGTTCTTCTGTTAAGTGTATCAGTTTGTTGTATACTTTAACTTCATTGCGTATCAAAAACATGGGTTGTCAGCAATAGAATTTTTTTTTGGAAATATTAAAGGTGATTCTGTCTTCTTATGTCTTTGTATATCATCGTGATGATTACTTAAAGGAAGATTTAAGAGTTCCTGTTAAATCGCTTTGTGCCTCACATTACGAGTGGTGCATAAGCATCTGCATGTATGTTCACATGTGTACTCTAAAAATCAATGCAAAGAGCCTTGCAGATTGTACTTCCCCCATGTACCGGTAATTCAAATTTATTTCTATTCAAAAAAATGTTCAAATGTGTGTGAAATCTTATGGGACTTAACTGCTAAGGTCATCAGTCCTCTCGGCTAATCCCGCGCGGCTTATTTCTATTCTGTTCTTACATGGAGTGTGGGAAGAGTGATTGTTTAAATGCCTCAGTATGCACGGTTATCATTCTCATCTTGGCTTCACAATCCTTTCAGGGTGATACTGAGAGGTTTGCAGTATAATCGTTTATTCATCACTTTTTAAAATCTGGTTGTCGAAAATTTTTCAGAAGGCTTTCTCGGGATAGTTTGTCTTAAAGTGTCTATACCAGTTCAGTTTTTTCTGCAGCTTTCTCAAGGGTAAAAAGAAAAAAAAAGAGTCGTATGACCTTTTGTACTACCCTTCCTTGTATGTAATAGTCCTATTTGGCAAAGGCCCCACACGCTTGAGCAGTATTACAGTATGTGTGGTCCGAGTGTTGTGTAGCCATCGCCTTTCAGGTTGATTGCACTTCTCCGGTATTGTGCCAATGAACTAAAGTGTGCCACCTGACTTACCCATGACTGAGCCTATTTGATCATTCCATTTCTTATCTGTGCAAATTATTCACCCAGGTATTTTTATCAGTTGACAGATTTCAATTGTAACTCATTGATATTGTAGTCATAGGATGCTATGTTTTTAAATTTCTGAACAGCACAATTTTACATTTTTGAACGTTTAAAGCAAAATAAAAATTTTTGCAATACTTTCAGATCTTATGGGGATCTGATTGACTGTTTGTGGAGTGTTTTTCAGGCAGTAGTTCATTATAGGTAACATCATCAACTGCAAAAAGTGTGAGATTACTATTAATATTTTCTGCAAGTTCAGTAATGTGCAACATGAACAGCAAGGCTCCCTCCACACACTTGTGGGGGCACCTGTCAATGCTTCTCCATCTGGGATTACACATTGTGTCCTTCCTACCAAAAGTCTTCAGTCCAGTGATAATTCTTGCTTGTTATCCCACTTGCTTTGTTGCTAACTGTTTAGAAGAGAATTGTGCAGGTCTGTGTTAATGAAGTTTTTCCTGTTCGTGTTTTTACAGGGAACCTCTGGACACAAGATGCGAGCTGTATACAGAGGCCAATACACTGTGAATTCTTATTTTGGACCGTCGTGGAAGGAATAATATTTTGCTGAGATGGACTCTTGTCTATAATACATACCTGGAGCATAGTTGTAGTGCTGTTACAAGTATCAGTTTTAAGCAACAGGAGGAAATGTCGGTGTACAGTGTTTGTGTTGGGAACAAAGGTCAAATAATTGGAATGGATGGGCAATGCTCTTAAGTGATAGACACCTAGTCAGAAGAAAACTGAACATTTTTACAGCTTTATCAGCTTTACTTTTGTGGATTGTGGAAAATATGTACAGTCACTCAGGCACTTCAGTCTGAGAAGAGCTAATACAGCAGGCAACAAAAGTGGACTTTCCAGATTAACAGCAGCTGCAATGGAGATGGAATCGGAGGCTCACAGTCTTGTCGAAATAAAGCGAGAACCGATAGACAACTTGGCGGTAGTAATCAAGACGGAACCTGAGTGGATACCGGAAGAGAACAGCACTGGACTGCTCGAGTGCACAAGCAGTGCCTCTCCTGACATATTGCAGGAAGAAGCTCAGGTGTACCCACTTGTCAAACTGGAGCCTGCAGAAAATGCAACCGAGGCTTGTGAGAATTGCAAGAGTGAGACTCACTTGGATCCATTGGACACTATTTGTAGCACTGGTATAAAAAGTGAAGTGACAGAACACCTTTTGAAAAAGGAAGAATTAGTGGATTGCTCAGATTGTTCCAACCCATTACAGGAGCTTGGTGAAGAGGAATGGAAGAAAATTCCAGATGATGACACAAAAAAGAATGTGTTAGCCAATCTCGTCCCTTTCCTCAAGCAAGAATTGGACTGCAACTTGCACAGCATTCGTGAGGAGAGGCCATCATTGGAAGCAGTTGACGGCTATTCGGACAGTGTCACAGAGGTCAATGATGATGACGACGACGATGACGACGATTCACCAGAAAGCCCCCGGCTGGTCATTGCAGAAGTGGAAGATACTTCTAGCGTGGCAGCTGTTGATGAGCTTTCGGAACCGTGCGATATGTTGGGGGATGGCTGGAAGATAACAGTGTTCAGGTGTGGCCACTGCATGGCGCTGGCATGGGATGTCGTCAGGCTGGCACGCCACGACTGTATCTTACCGCAGCAGCGTAAGTTAAACGGCAGCATATTGGGACGGCTGAGGCCCGGCACCCAGGTGAGGTATGTGAACTTGTTCGGATGTCACGTGTGTGGGAAACTGTTCTTCAAGCGCAAAAATTATCGGAAGCACGTGTCTGCTTTCCATTCTGAAGCACTGCTGAAGCCGTTCTTTAAGCCTAAAGTATGTTCTGAGGGTGACAGCTGTAACCGATCAGTATCTGTGGTAAATTCGAGTGATTCGGATGCCAAATTGGCACTCGTCGGTGACGTGACGGTGTCGGCCGCCGCTGTTTCTGGTACGAAATCTACACGACATGAGAATGGTGATAACCTGGAACTGTGTGTGGTGTGTCATAAGGAGTCGTGTCAGATGCACAAGTATGTTCTCCTCAGAGGCAAGTGTGACTCCACCAAGAAGGTGCCGGTTTTCATTTGTCACACTTGCAAGAAGGATTTTCGGTGTGAGGATAATTACTGGAGGCACATGTATTATCACGGGTTCAAGATGGAAGTTGTGTCAGAGGAGGAGCCGACAGCAGTATTGCATGCAGACAGTCATGTCAGCAGCAAAAAGAAGACTCGGAGACCTCGGAAAAAAAGTTGCATTTCGCTCGTGGAGCCGAGTGTGGACCTGTCCCACGAGAACACCGTGCCGCAGTCAGCCCCCCAGCCTCTGTCAAATGTGTGTAGTTTGAAAAGTGATTCACAGGGGGAAGATACAGGAGGAGTCAGTGTGGCAGCCTCAACTGCCAAAATTTGCTTTGCGACGGCTGACGCTTGTGAAATTCATAATCAGCCTTCGATTGACAATCGGAGTGCTTCTAAAAGTAATAAGAGAAAAATTTCAGAGGTATCTTTCATCACAGAAGAGGATGGGCCACACCCCAAAAAGAACTTCTCACCTGCAGATGACAGTGTTACTGTTGACGTGTTGACCGGTTGCTCCTCGGCACAAATTGCGTCCAGACTGCTCCGACCGGAGACCTCAGTGGCTAAAGACAGTTGTGGTACTGTCAGTTCTGAAGAGAGGGAACGAGAGTGTGCAATGGAGGGAGAAATGTCTGATTTGACCATAGATAGTGTCTGGAGTGCTAGATTGGAGAAGAATGAGTGGAATACCGTAGGAGCTCTGAATGAGGAGGGGGAAGAAATAACTACAGAAAAACTGTCTGAAGAATATAATGGCTCTTGCAGCACACTTAGTGATAATTTTTCCACAGTGACAAGTAGAGGAGACATGAGTAATTCATCATCTCTGCAGTTAAGAAAAAGAATGAATCAGATAGCTGTTGAAGTCATAGATGTTGATGATGAAGATGATAACATTAATGGTAATTGCGAGGCTGTTGAAGTCATAGACGTGGATGATGATGATGATGATGAAGTAGTAGATGTAAATATTAATAGTAATGGCAGGGCTGACAAGATTTCCAGTTTCCCAGAGTCATTTGAAACAGAAGAAAAGTGTGACGGCAAGATAGCGGCAATGTCTGGGCGGGAGAATGTGGAACGAGGCTCAGACTATTCTAGCTGCACTTTGGAACAGGGGCTCTGTAATCCGGGTGAAACTTATTCGACTTCACAAAATATGGAAATCGATTTCAGTGCCAGAGAGCAAGAGGCAATTTCTGCTGACAGCAGTGCCACCGGAAAAAGATCTCTGTCGACAGCTGGAAAAGTGACAGTCGGAGATTCGCAGTCGACAGGTACTCCATTTGTACAAGCCGGTGTTAACTTCGGTGCTCGGGTAGCTGTGATAAAGTGCATGAATGGCAACGAATCTCATTTGGTACACGAAAAGCTAGCTCCGAGTGTGTGTGAAGGATGTACTGGTGTGAGGATACTGCAAGTCTCGAACACTGCAGTGTATCGGACTGTGCCAGTTCGACAGGTAACGAAACTGGCATTTCTACCTGCTGTGAGGCACTCCGCAAATAGTGACGGGACGGTCGGTTATTTGAGGGAGCTTTCGAATATTGCTTTGAAAGTATCTGGTACGCCTAGGATAGGTACGTGTTTGTTGAAATGTGAGAAGTGTAATCTATTGGGAACGTATGGTCCCACATTTTTCTCACACAAGTGTTCACCACCTAATAGCAGTGTAAATGACAGCAGCAGGGTGCTCTCTGCTGACAGTGTGAGGATGCTGCCGAATCACAATGCCAGAGCGATACCTGCGAGCAATAGGGTGCGTGCTTACAGAGGTATTGTTGCCAACAGAAAACTGACAAGTTCCGTATTGTGGAAGTGTTTGCGATGCAACTTCACGACGTACCATTGTGACGTATTCAAGTCGCATTTGTGTAATTCCCCGGTCCATTTCAAGATACTCTTGGACGGGCAGGCACCAGGTGCCGGAACAAGATGCGACGGGGACGTGTCACCGGATGCCGGAACGAGAAGCGACTCAGACATAGCCCGAGGTACTGGAATGAGAAGCGATGCAAACACGGTGCCAGCTGCCGGAACGAGAAGCGACGCAGACGTGACGCCAGGTGCCGGAATAAGAAGTGATGCAGACGTGGTGCCAGGTGCAGGAACGAGAAGCAACACTGACATGGCGCCCGGTGAAGGGGCGAAATGTGGTGTAGATGTGGTGGCTGGTGCTGGGATGAGATGTGATGCAGATGTGGCATCAGGTGCAGGGACGAGATGCGATGCAGATGTGGCGCCGGATGCCGGGATGAGATGCAACGCAGACGTGGCACCGGCTGCTGGGACGAGATGCGACGCTGACGTGGCGCCGGGTGCCAGGACGAGATGCGACGCAGACGTGGCGCCGGGTGCCGGTACGAGATGCGACGCAGACGTGGCGCCGGGTGCCGGTACGAGATGCGACGCAGACGTGGCGCCGGGTGCCGGTACGAGATGCGACGCAGACGTGGCGCCGGGTGCCGGTACGAGATGCGACGCAGACGTGGCGCCGGGTGCCGGTACGAGATGCGACGCAGACGTGGCGCCGGGTGCCGGTACGAGATGCGACGCAGACGTGGCGCCGGGTGCCGGTACGAGATGCGACGCAGACGTGGCGCCGGGTGCCGGTACGAGATGCGACGCAGACGTGGCGCCGGGTGTCAGGAGGAGATGCAGTGCAGACATTGCACCAGGTCCCGGAATGAGACGCAATGCAGACGTGGCGCCAGGTGTTGGAACGAGACGTGACACAGTTGTCGTGCCAACTCCACCAGTAGAGTGCCTTTGGAAGTGTGTGGGGTGTGGTTTGTATTCAAATTCCAGACAATGTCTACTGATGCACAAGTGCTCATCTTTCAAGAGGAAAGTGACCGGTTCTGATGCTGTCTTCACTGGGCCGGAACTCATGTGCTGCAAGTGCGGCTTCAAGACGGCCGGGCGACTGATGTTCGCGACACACCGGTGTGCGAGCCTCGTGCCGCCACTGTGGGTGTCGAGGGATAAGGTGCCTGTGAAGTGGAGTGGCCGTGGTGCACCCGACAGCACCTCTCCCAAGGTATGTGAGAAATCGACGCAGAAAAACGACTTGGGCAATGTTCACAACTCCGTTTTGAACTTTTTGTTGCTGCACAGTGGTGCTAAGATGGTAGAGAATAATGGTAGTTTTCTTGTAATGCTGCCAAATATGTCAACTTCGGGGTCTCCTGCCCGAGTGGGTAGCTGAACTTCTAGGAGGCAAGAAAACTTGAGTAAATCACTTTGTAACAGTGTATGAAACTGTACCTAAAACTAAAACAGAGTGCTACGTGTTATAACTTCATTTACTAATTGTCGGGAGTGTGTTTTCTAGTCTCAAAAAATTGGCAGCAGTTGCAATACATTTCACATGGGAAGGCGCCTCTGCACAGAGGAGGAGAACAGTAAGGAAGTGTGCACAATATTGGATTTCCGTATGCCTGTCAACATAGTGGAGGTAAACACCTTCCACTGATGCCATTACATACTGAGTGTCCACAGACAACAACAAATGAAGTTACATCAGGATGTTGTTCTGCGGGAGGACGTTTATTGCAATTTGGAACTATTCACGGCAACAGGTCCAGTGGAAGACTGAATCTCACTGGTTGCTGGGTGTTAGTGGAAGGGGATAGGGATGAGGAGATCAGTTCAAAACTGGCCCATCTTTCAGAGTGACATACACTACAGTTTGCTTAGATAACTTTGTAAATGATTTTTGGAAGATGTACACCTGTTTCTTTCACAGAAAGAATTTGTGCCAGAAAGACTGTCTTGTGGTTAACTGTAACACAAGTTCATAGTGACACTTCCTGTCATTTTAAGTTGGTTGTTTTTGCTGTTGTAACATTATTCAGTTTCTGCGATGTTATTGCAGACTGAAACTTGTCACATGTTTGCATAGCAGTTTTTCTGGGGTAACTGCTGATTTTTTGTGACTTATCTTTAACGTCAGTTGTGTGGTAGATAATGTTGTGCAGTGATACTTGAAGCTAAGTTGGAAGTTGTAGAACAGGAAGATTTTTCTGGGAAATGTCTTTAATTAATAGAAACTGAATGGCTTGTTGTAAGTATCTACACCCGGGAGGTGTAAATATAACCGAGTGGAATATTGGATGATAATTAGTTTTCAGCAGTAGTGAAAATGTTCCTCTGTGTCAGGCTAATCGAAACAGCTAAAGAAGTTGTCTGGGTTGGCCTTTCACAGCTGCAACATTCTGCTGCTGCCAAAAACAAGTTACCACACTATACTCAAATTCACGTATGGGATCCTGTAGCAGCTTATTGCAGTACTGTTACCCGTGGATGTCAATGTGTATCATACTGAAGGAGTGTTAATATTTATTCTTAACTGGCTTCGGTTAATTGAACTGTCATGAATGATATAACAGAAAAAAACCCATATATGTGATACACACAGACCAAAAAACTGAAATAGAAGAGTTGTACCTCTGAACATCAACATTGTATGAAGGTTTATTATATTACTTGAAAATACAGCTCTTAGATTGCACAGGTAAAAAATTTTCAACTGCTCTAAGGCAGCCTTCATCAGAAGTAAAAAATTTTTACATTACCTATAACAGAGTTTTGGAATAATATAAAAGTTATTAAATTAAACATATGTAATAAAATTACATCATAGCTAACTGCTACGGTACAGTAGACAAAGAAATGAAGGCTTTATTTCAATAGTGGTACACACCTCCAGTTTTGTATCATTTTGGCTTCAACATAATTGAGTGATTAGTAGGAAGAAACGATAATCCTTTCAACAAGCGATGGACTGCAACATTTCAATTATCTCACTTGGACAGTTGTCTCATTCCCACCCTTCGGTGGGTGCACCTGTGGCAGATAGCCGCAAGATTTAGTTTTCTGTCAGTATCACAGATAGCGTTACAGTTGCGTCCACGTCCAGATACGTATTTGTTGTTCTCAACGGATGTCACCACTTACTACATTTGCGCTATTCATGCTTTCAGCAGTTTGGTCACTATTGTTGTTTGAAACGTGAGTGTTGCGTTTGCAGTGTGTTGGCTGCTGCGTGCCTTGTGATGTAAGTATTTTCTATACTTGTGTTTTTCTTTCGCCTCAAGGCAATCTTTCTTTTATATTAGTATATAATGCATGTTTGTATCGAATCAAAGTTTCCATATGCAATTTTCATTACTTTTTACAGTCTTGGATATTGACTTGCTACAATATATTACTTTTACAAAAATATGTATCATTAGGTCTCATAAAAGCGTGGAAATGGAGAAAAAGAAGGAATTTGACAGGCGCCGTCTAATTGTACATCCTGAAGACTATGAGAAAGTACTGCGAGAATTGTCAGAAGAAGAATTACAAGAATCGTCAGATTCTTGTGAATCTGAGTCGGAAGAGGAAGTTATTGAAGGAGAAAACCACAGCAGTGACTCCGAACAATCGACAGAGGAAACAGATGACCACCTGGTTGAAAATGGGAGACAACAAACAGAGGATTACCAATTTTATGTAGGAAAAGAAAAAGAAACTATTTGGATAAGTGAACCGCTTCCTCCTTCTGCTAAAACCAAGGCCAAGAACATCTTAAAAGTTTTGCCACGTCCAAAAGCAAGTGCTGAAATTACGGAAAAAGAAATTGATGCATTTTACCTATTTATTACTGATGGGATGATTATTTTTCTTTAGGTTAGAAATGAAAAACTAATTGTGATGCAAAAGCTGCAGCGCACCCACTCGTGGAAATATGAAAGCCGTGCCCACTGAAGGGTTAAGTTTCGGTATCCCGAAATGAACAAAATTGCAGGTGTACCGTTGTTGAAATAAGACCTTCATGAACAGTACTCACAGCCGGCCGAAGTGGCCGTGCGGTTAAAGGCGCTGCAGTCTGGAACCGCAAGACCGCTACGGTCGCAGGTTCGAATCCTGCCTCGGGCATGGATGTTTGTCATGTCCTTAGGTTAGTTAGGTTTAACTAGTTCTAAGTTCTAGGGGACTAATGACCTCAGCAGTTGAGTCCCATAGTGCTCAGAGCCAACAGTACTCACAATATTATACCATCTGTTGGTTTATAATAGAAGACACTTCATATACCCAATGTTACAATGACAAAATGTAGAGTCAAACATAACCAGATTTTGACAATATCTTGAAAATTTCAGTAAGTTGCATATACACACCTGACAGTTAACGGGCAACTGCCATCTCAGAATATGTAAAATCTCAGAGTCTAATACAACAGAGTAGAAATATAAGATGATATGCAATAAAGTAGGTGGTGAAGTCAGAGAGGACACCACTTTCAAAAACCTGCCAAAAGTCCTTAATATGGTCACAAATTCCATTTGATTCCCCATATGATCAAACTTTTGACAATGAGGGTAGGTGTGACACTGATTCAAATGATTTTTGGAAATCAAGAAATTTTGCATCTTCCTGACTGCTTTGATCCAAAGCTTTCAGTATGTCATGTGAGAAGAGTGCGAGTCGGGTTTCACACGATCGATGTTTTCAGAATCAGTGCTGGTTGGCATTTACGAGGTCATTCTGTTCGAGGTACATCATTATATTTGAGCTAAGAATGTGGACAGTAGTTTTGTTTTCAGTGATTCAAGGATTAAATTGGGGCAGTTCTCCTTGAGTTACCTTTGGAAAGGAACATTTGAAAACAGAGTCATGCATTTCAGTGTTTGCATTGGTATCCACAATTTCAGTTCCTGTCTCATTTGCTAGGGCTGGACACTAATCGTAGTGCCACTAACAGCCTTTACTAATGGTATAATGGCGGTGGTGTGTAAACTACACTTGTAAATAGTAATTACGTTAATTGAACTTATCATTCGATGAAGAATTCATTGAACGAAAAGCTCAATTAACGTCATACAAGACATTACTTTCTTATGTTCTTTTACTTGATTGACATGTTTTGCAAGTTAGTGCAATTTAGTCTTCGTTTTCCTTATGCTGCACTCATAGAGTGTTGTTTGTCAATAGCAATCAGATGATGCCAACATGGATATTAGTCTTTGTGACTATGTCCTCTCTGACTTCACCAGTGATTGTATTACAGATCTTCGTATGAACCTTTGGTCATCTGCAGTTACATATGCTTGATATGGCAGTCGCCTGTTAACTGTCAGGAGTGTATGAACAGATGTTATAATTTCCTAAGTACTGTATATGATGTTGTTCAGAGGTACAACTCTTTACGTTTCGGGTTTGTGGGCTGTGTGGCTTTTTCTGTTTGTTCAGTTTTCCAGTTGATAATGGTTTAATTAACTGAAACAGGTCAAGGATAAATACTATATGTAGGCCTACAGCTTATGGCAAATAAAAATACATTTCTACAAATATCTCACAGTTTGAAGGTGTATATCTGCAAATAAACCGAAAAATAATTATGCAATTTATTTTTTGAGGTGATAATTAAAACTTTATGGCTAGCTGTTGTTAAAGTTGGAAATACTTTCCAAGTCTGCAGAAATATTATGCTCCTTTGTCAGGCGTGCAAAGAGGGGTTGATTGCGGAAGTTTGGAAAGCAAAGGCAGGTCAATCAGATCGCAGTTTGATGGGTTGAAAGCTGAACTGAAACAAGTTAATATGCCACTGCAATGGCCCATAGCAATTTTCAACAGTCCTTGGAAATTGGTTCTAGGTGTTAGTAATGACTCTTTGTATTCTCTCTCTCTCTCTCTCTCTCTCTCTCTCTCTCTCTCTCTCTCTCTCTCTGACTACTCCACCATTACCTTTTACCTCAATGTGTTAATGTATTGAATAAGTCTATCAGTGTCTTTTGTCAAGACGAGTCTGTAACTTACCTCAAAAATGTGACTGGGAACCTCCAGTGATAACTTGAAAGAATGGATATGCAGTTTCAACAACAAATTCTCTTCATTGGTCAAATCTTCACAAGATGACTATATGATTAACAAGTGATATATAGAGTGCAGCTTTGTACTGACAGTTAGGTGAATGTGTTGTACACGCAGAACGTAATCTTACATGACAGCGTGCAGCGGGCGCTAATGACCGTTGACGTTGTGCGCCCTAAAAACACAAAAAACCACAGCGTGCAGCCTATCTATGTACAGGATTAAGTGCTTAATGAAGTAAAGTTTTAAAATTTAAAAATCTTCCTCCGATTTCTTCTAGTGTTGATAGTTTATCAAGCCATTGAGAGATGATAATAGGCTAGCACGGATAGTTGCATCAAACCAGTTTTCATACTGAAGAGCACAACATCATCAGCCGGCCGGTGTGGCCGAGAGGTTCTAGGCGCTTCAGTCTGGAACCGCGTGACCGCTACGGTCGCAGGTTCGAATCGTGCCTCGGGCATGGATGTGTGTGATGTTCTTAGGTTAGTTAGGTTTTTAGTAATTCTAAGTTCTAGGGGACTGATGACCTCAGATGTTAAGTCCCATAGTGCTCAGAGCCACCAACATCATCATCTCATTCTCATAAGTCAGAATTGACGTTATTGCTTTATTCTTAACATTTGTTGCAGGCTCTTTTGTATAATTGTTTTTGGTCGCCCTAATGCTCTGTATTTTTGAGAGCGCATTTGCAACCAAATTCCTTTTCTGCTTTTGCAGATAATTTGGTAATCATACTCCTTCAAGTTGAACTGGAATGCCAACAATTGGGTTGATGGATCTGAGATGCTGTTGATCCACATTAGTAGCTTATGATCTGTACATATTGTAAACTTGCGCCTGAACAAATAAGGTCAGAAATGTTTGACCCCCGACAAATGGCCATCATTTCCCTCCCTATGGTACTGTAATTTCTTTCTGCTTTATTTAGAGTCCGTGTTGCACAGGCAGTAGGTAAACCAGCACTAAGATTACCCTGTCTTTAAAACGGCTCCTATACAGCTCAGGCTTGTATCAGTTGTGATCCTTTGCTAAAATCAGGTTATTGCAGTATTAGGGGCCTCAACAGCTTTTCCTTCTTCCATCCTGCAGTTACGTTTGTCTAACGAAGCTTCAAAAAACAATTATGCCATCCAAATAGAAAAATACCTCTTCACCCTGAAGTCCCATCAGGACAGAGTTCATTAATTTTTGAAATATGTTTGGTGCCATCTTTAATCCCAACGGCATTCGTTTATACTTATAGTGCCTGTAGGGAGTGTTAAAAGCTGCCTTTTCCTGATCATTTTTTTGACTAATAAGACCTGATGATAACCCTTAACTAGATCAAGAGTGGAGAAATATTTTGCTCTGCTAGTCTATGTAATATCTCATCTATTCTGGGCAAGCGATATACATTATTTATTGTCATTTAATTTAGATGCCTATTTATTTCTTTATTTTATTTTGCATTCAGTTTGCCAGATGCATTACATTAGTACACACATTCAGCATGGGAAACTTAATTAACATGCAAATGTAACAAAACATTATTTGTTATAAATTTAATTATACGTATTACAGTACCAATAGTGCATACATGCTGTAATCTGTCAGAAAAATTAACAATTACCAATTAAACAGAAACACCTAAATTACAAAGCCAAGAAATGGCGCAGTCTTGAAGTCTATGCAGATCCTCTAGTGAACCGTCCCGAAAACCATGAATTTCACACTTGATTATGTGTTGCATCTTCTGTATTTCGCCGCAGTCACAGTGAGGATTGTCCATGTAGCCTCACTTGGCCATCAGCTCGTTGCACATCCAACACCAGTTCTCATTCTGTTTAGTGTCACCCAGGTTTTTCGAGGGATGTTGAGACCAGGAACACGATCAGCCAGCTTCTTAATGACATTTGCTTGTTACGATAGGTGTTTCCATTCCGCTATGGTGTTCCGATTGTTTGAGGATTGGATCCAGAAGGGATTTCTTGACTTTAATCGTGTCGGGCCATGCAGATCAGCGTGTATTGAGAGTGTGGTGTCGGCAACAATTTTTTACATTTCACTTTCGATTGCGTGTTGTTTGCAGAGTGTGGGAGGTTCAGTGTTTGACAGCACAGAGAGCCATGGTGTTAGGGTAGATCTCACTGTTCCCGTTATTGTCCGCAAAGTGTCATTTAAGCGAACATCTACTTGTAAATAAATTATACACAACTGCAACCAGTCACTTTTTTCATTAATAATGCTTTATTACATTAACCGGTTTTCGAACCCTTTCAGGTTCATCTTCAGATGATTTCGGGAGAATCCGGGAAGTTACATCATTACTGGTAGTAGCATAATGCTGGGTGCTGGTTTGCGACAGTATAGGCGGCTTTTTTCGTATCTGTCTGCATCCATTTTGAAGTCCAGAACACTTTCACACGAACTATATTAGTTCACACTTTAACAGTGACACTTCACCAGCATCCAGCATGCGCTTTACAACATCTACTTTATTGACGTACGAACTGTTGCCCATACAGGCGCACAGATTTCTGTAACTCTGTGGACTAGAGCCAAGGAGGAAGTGTGAAGTGTCGTAGCATTACTTCCCCAGGTAGAGCCTGCAAGTTTCTCGATGATATGGACTCCACCTCTGAGTTTTTGGATGACATCCTGCAGCTGTTCTTTGAATGTTAGGCTGTGGTCCAGTTTAACACCCAGGTATTTTGGTGCTATTTAATGTCTTATATTCTGGCGTGCTATATTCAAGCACATCTTCCTGTCTACTTGTTTGTTATTTAGGTGCATCACTGTGTTTATTGTTTTTGATGCATTAAGGTTCAGATGCCAGGTCCTGTAGTAGTTATGAAGCTTCACCAAGTCAGAATTTAGGCCTGATTCCAATTGTTCAAATGACTCGAACTCGCCATACAAAGCAATAGCCAGATCATCGGCATATGCAAACTTCCGTGTTTTGAGTTCCGGCAGATCAGAGATGTACAAATTAAGCAGTAAAGGCGCTAGCAAAGAGCCTTATGACAGTCCGTTATTGAGGATTTGGGCTTTGCTTGTTTTTCCGTGAAGATGTACTCTGTACTTCCTTGTGGATAGCATATTATAAAGAACTTTAATGACTTCTTATATTTTACTACTGTAGCAAGCTTATACAGTAATTCTTTAAGCCATACTGTGTCGTACGCAACTGAGAGATCTATAAATACTACACCAGTCTCTTTCTTGTTCTGAAAACCACGTTCAATATGCGTGGTTAGTGCCAGGACTTGATGGCAGCAGCTCCTCTTCGGCCTGAAACCAGCTTGCTCCATGGGTATTGCTGCATCTGTTAGGTGGGTCACTCTCTTTAGGAAAATTTTCTTGAGAAGTTGGTACATCACACACAGCAGAGAAATAGATGTGTAGCTCTTGGGATCTCTCTTGTCCTTTCTGGGCTTCAAGATAGCTATTATCTTCAGCTCCTTCCATTTGTTTGGATGTTTCCAGTCTCAAGTATGGCGGAGAAAAATTTTCAGAGCCATGTGCGTGCTCTTGGACCCTAGGTTCTTTAGAAACTCTGGTAGGATTTCATCAGGTCTGGCCGCTTTCCTTGATTTGAAGTCATTTGTTGAAGTTATCACCTCTTCTTCAGGTACAGTGCTCACAATGTCTGTTCTGCACAGTTCTTCAGTGCTTCAGCCACGAGTTTTTTAAGGTCCTTCTTCAGTTGTGTGGGGACGTGGATCTGGAGTTTTCAAGTATAACTGAGGTAATTTTATTGGGGTTTACAGCACTCTTGTTTGGAGCTAGGATATACAGCATCCCCTAATTTTCTGAGAAGACCCCAACTGTTAGGGCTGGAATGGGTGAAGTCAAGCTGCTCAACTAGCTCGTGCGAATATTTCTTTCTTTCTTCGTCAAGAGTGAGTCTGCAGTCTGGGGATTTCCAATGTTGTATTCCTGAAGAACAGGTTCACATTGTTTGGTAAAGCCTGGTATGTATTCTCGTCTAGCTCCACGTGGGATAGTTTCTTGGGCTGCATGCAGCAGCAGTTTAGTAAACCGTGCATAGTTAATTGGAATTGGAGGAATTGTGGTCACAGTTTGTAGCATGCAAGATTGGAATTTGTCCCATTGTGCCGTTTGAAGGTTTCAGTGGGGGAATGGTGGGCTGGTACCTGCAGGCCAATCTCCACAGTGACTGGTGAGTGTTGGCTTTTCGGCAGGCGGGTCAAAACACTTCGTTTTGCTTGCATTGGGATCCCGTCATTACTGGTTGTCACAAAACAGAGATCTGGCGAAGTTGAAGTTTTCCATGCATTTGACATAAATGTGGCCTTGTCTTCAGCATCGTATATGAGATGGATATTGTTCACATCAGCCCAATCTGCTAGCTGGAGACTTTGGTCATCACGGGAGTGGTATACCCATTTGAAATGGTTGACAGTTGAAATCCCCAATGTACTGCGTGGCTTACATCAGGAAAAACAGGAGATGCCCCGTTTTTGGATGGAGGTTTGTACACGTTGACTATCGTTAAGTCATTTACTTTTATCCCTATGGCAAAGTCAGTGGGCACGGGAAGCTCTGTAGTATTATTCAGTAGCTCATTTTAGTAAGTGTTGTAATTCCATGGTTTTTGTGGCCCTTGGAGGCAACTGTGGTAAATCCTTGCACTTTAAGTTGGTAAGTTGAGCTCTCATCATTATGTGTTTCTTGAAGTGCTAGTACGTCCACCTCATTTTCTTTCATAATTCTGGAGAGGATATCGCCTTTGGCTCTGCTCTAATCTTCATTGGCGGCTTGGCATATTCTTAGAACATGTCTAATTTTTGGCTTTTTGATGGGCCGCATTCTGCTAGCCTTCGAGTAGCGCATCTGATAGAGCCAGGAGGTACGAGTATGTCCGGCCATCGCTTGGGGGTGACATTCGCTTCGTGTTTCGCTCTTCTCATCACATTGAAACACTACTAGGGGAGTGGGCCACGCCGAGACTGTCCCAGTCAATGCCTATAATCCACTACTACACACCACTTTTGCTTTCCACTGGAGTCCAACTTTTTCTGTGCCACAATATCATCTCTTAACATTGTTTCTGTTTCAGCTTGTAAAATCTTTTTTTGCGGCTGTGGTATTTGATATGTTATAAATGATATGTCAAATGAAAGAGCAACTCAAACAGTTTTACCAAAAACCTTATAAATGTTCAATGTGAGCACCATTTGTCACACGACACACAAGTCTATAGCTGAGTTCTTCCCAAACGTTGAGAAGTGTGTCTTCAGTGATTGTAGCAACAGCTGCTCCAATCCTGTTTCTTAATTCAGGGAGGTCTGCTGGTAGCGGAGGCACGTACACATGATCCTTGATGAAGCCCCAAAGAAAAAAATCGCATAGTGTTAGGTCGGGTGAATGTGGAGGCCATGCAAAGCAAGCCCTGTCATTGGCACCCTTGCGGCCTATCCAGCCCTTGGGTACAATGACGTTCAATCAATCGCATACTTCGCTATGCCAGTGAGGTTGCGCACCATCTTGCTGGAAAATGAAGTTCTCTGGCTCATCTTCTTCCAACTGAGGGAAGAGCCATTGCTCTAGAGTATCAAGGTAAGTGCCAGTTACAGTAGGTTCACCAAAAAAAGAAAGCCCCATAAATTTTCCACCGGGATATGGCACTAAAAACAGTCACTTTAGGGTATTTGTACCACCTCGTGAGGATTTTCTGAGCCCCAGATGCGCACATTGTGAGTGTTAATGTGTCCACTAAGGTGAAAGGTCAATTCATCACTGAAGACAACATGATCCAGAAAATCTTCATCGTCATGAAACAATAATTCGTTTGCAAAGTTGGCACGTAAGCCAGACACTATTCAAATGATCAACTCTTGTTTATTGGCTCTTGATATCATTTCTGAAGACACATTTTTTACATATCTTACTGTTACCTCTTCCACTAAAGGTAATTCTTCTGCTCGTAATTGAGGATCATAGATTTCAAACTTGTCTTTGGTAGCATTCAAAAGACTTATGCACGTACAGCCTTCTACTGCGACTAAAACTTCAAGTATATGTACACCTGATTTCAGATCTGGTTTTGGAACTATCATTTCTGATACATGCCCTAAACCAATTCGTACTTTTTGTAATTTTCTCTTCCCTGGGCCTACACTTAACTTATAATTCTGTTTAACTCTCTTCCCCCCGCCACGTGATTACTCTCGTAACAAACTCCTACTTCTGTGGCTCCAACTGCCTCTGGCTCGCTGGGTAATTTTATTTTTCACCACTTTCGAATAACTATGTTTATGCCCTTTTGCATATTCCACTGTCACCTCATTGGCACCTACCAGTTCTGCATTATCACTTCTTGACATGGAGTTCATGGCACTCTTCCTGTTACTTAACACTTTCTTAACAATATCTTTTCGAAGCCACTCGTGCACATTTCTCAGCAAAACGTGTTTTCCACAAATCTCATTTCTAGAACTGCAATCTCTAATGGCTCTAGGCTTCACAAGGATTTTTCCATGTTCTCTAGGTTTCTTTTATCTTAATGACCAATTCTTACATTGGCGAGCATAGTGACCTTTCTGATTTCAGTTGAAACAAGTAACATTCGCTAACTGCTATTCACTTTCATAATCTCCCTTTCGCGTTGTTATTCTAACTGGTACTGTCTCTACACTTCGTATTTTGCTACTGTTAGGACAACTTTATGACACGTACTCTGGTTTTACACAGTTAAAACACTTCTAGCCTTTATGATGTTCTGTCTTGGTGGTGCATCGTTCATCTACATCTACATGGATACTCTGCAAATCACATTTAAGTGCCTGGCAGAGGGTTCATCGAACCACCTTCACAATTCTCTGTTATTCCAATCTCGTATAGCGCGCGGAAAGAATGAACACCTATATCTTTCCGTACAAGCTTTGATTTCCCTTATTCTATCGTGGTGATCATTCCTCCCCATGTAGGTCGGTGTCAACAAAATATTTTCGCATTCGTAGGAGAAATTTGGTGATTCAAAAGGCTTTCCTTTTGCAGAAGCTATAGCACTTACCTATGTAGAGGCAATATCTATTGCTTGAGACAGAGTTATTGGCTCTCCCTTGCTCTTACGACTGCCTTATCTCTTTGTCGTATAATCCTTGGATGAACACAGCACTACTCAATTTGAAAATTAATGCAAGGCTACTTGCTAATTCTGATTCTGTCATAATTGCTGTAGGCAGCCGCAAAACGTGCGGTTAATTCTGCACTGCCTCGCTCTTTCCACAGTCCAAACGAATGCATACACTCATTGCAAAGTAAAGCTGGTCGAAATGAAAGTACATGATTCACAAAAGTGGACTGTATTTAGAGAATACACTGCGAGACACAGTTACAGATACGTGCGCGCTGCTTGGCGTTCACGGCCCGTCTCCCTGGTCCCGGCCAATTCCAGCTGTGCATTGTGTGGACGGCCAGGCAGAAAAAATTCTTACCTACAGCGAGTGTCCGATTGCTGCTGCAATCTTTTCGGACGTAGCACCAATACAGAACATCCTGTACACCAAATTTATGTAAATTAAACAAATACAAATAATCACATGCAGCATCAGTTACACCAAACAAACAAGGAAATAAAATGATTGAAGCAATCGTCTCCACCGTAAGCAAAGGAGACACTTCAGTTAGTAATTTATCAGTTATGTGTGCTAGAATCTGTTTCCTGTGGAACAACACATATCTTTGACAGTGGTCGTTTATAAGCTCCCGTTGCTGCGCACCTGAAGCAACTCGTACCATACCGTCGGGACCAGGGTGTATACCAACAATGACCCGAGACTGCCACACAAGTGGTGGCAAATTGCCTTCCTTCAGGAGAACCAATGTACCTGGCTGTAGATTCACCTTTGTTGATGAACATTTAGTTCTCTTTTGTAGTTGTGATTGGTAGTCCTTTGACCACCATTTCCAGATGTGCTGCTTGCACTATTAATTACCTCATAGCCCCCCGGAGACAGGCAATGAAACTGCGAGGCTAACATATGGGTCGAACACGCCATGCAGTCACAATTCCCCAAAGCAAATCATACACTGCATACGTATAAGCACACCGCTGTCTGATCCGCATGCCTCATTCCGATTTATGGTCCAGTACAACCCTTATCTTAACACTTGATCCTTTCACGAGGTACACCCGTGAAAACTCACTCTGAATGGAACTAAGCCAATCGAGTGTCTCGGGAAGAACTCCTGCACTGAATCCCTGAGGAGGGACTAAAATCCTTTAAATAATTGTCTGGACGCTGAAGTTTTGTGTCATCAAGTGGCACAACTCTGATCATCACAACTTTTTTTTACGCCGTAACAACTTCCATAAATTATAGTCGCAGCTTCGCTCCAAATAATTTGGGCAGGTCATCACTCACAACCTGACTAGCCAGTTTGACCCAATTGGGAGTGGGATGTCCAGCCAAATGCTTCCTGCTACACCAAATCCAAGTACATTATACTGCGCAACATGTGCCCGAATAGTCGCTAGATTGAAGCCCTAAACTGGTTTCCACACATCTCCCTCACACAACGTGTTCGTGTACGGAGCAGCAGCCTGTGTCAAATTTCAAATCATCCGTATGCAGTTAGGATTAGACCGCGCTGACACTCCGTAGGGTGCCTCACAACCAAATCAACGATGCTGAAGTGTAACTGAGTCGCCGACATATCTCGAACTGAGTTCCGGAAGTCTCCGATTTCACCAGTCACTCCAATACCCGATAAAAATTTCAAATGCTCCAGGATGGCTCCGCTTGGTGGGGATATTAATTTTATAAACTCCCCCCAGAGGAATGTTCCATCTGGAATCGCATACTGCGCTGTCAGTTGCTCATAGAGATAAGCCGAAGTGTACATCTCAGTGCACTGACGCGAGAAAGCCTATTCAGTAACGACCTGTCGAAGATAGATAGCACCGAATCCTGACTAAAACTTCGCATCGTGTACATGATAGTCTTTCCGTTTAGAGCCACCACATAGGGTCGATCCACTGCTGTGGGGAACATGTTTCCCATCATGTCTTCAGGAATTCTCAATCCTGAATACCAATTTAAACGATTATAGTCATTGACAATGATGAAGAACTTGAACAGTTTCCAAGCTATAGCCCCGAAACGCCAACCTGCCCTCGTATTGTGGAGGAGTTCAAGAGCCTCCAAACACCCACGTGGCTCAAGTCCAACTGTCTAGTGACACCTGCCTCACAGCGGATGAACTTATTACCATCATCACGTCTCTAACCGTGACCAATGATACCGAATTCCACCAATCCTCATGATGAAAGCTGAATAACAGCTTCGCTCCTAAAGCAATTAATAATCGTTCATAAGCTCCATCGTGCGAAGTATCATCAAGATAATGATTGATCCGGGAAAGATAAGGGATGCAATGAAGACAGAAATTTGCTCGTGCATCTCCAATCCAAACCGACAAGTCAGAAATGTACCAATCACCGTTGCCCGAGTATCCGTGTTAGCAGACAAATTGAGTATATCAACTTGTCTGCATTGGCGTCGGCATTACATCTGGGGCAATAACTTCTAAGAGCATGCCCAGCGAAAATGGCACTGCTCGTGGAATAACTGTAAAGAAACGATTCAGACTGAAAGGACTTGCCACTGGAGATTCGGCTGAATCACAGGAACTATCCCAGGAGAGTGCATTCCCTCTCTTATGTAACTTTCGAAGTCTCCAATGCGTATACGGCATTTCATCTTGCATAATCTGATAAAACTCATATTGAGCGTGCCTGAAATTAATCCCAAGAAAAGCCTGAGCCCGGCTGATAAAAGCCTGGTTAGTGCACTTGGAGCGACAGAAAGGCAACAGAGTTTCCGCAAGGCTTCTGTATGCTGGAAGCCCTTTTCTGCTAATTGACTATAAGGCACACCCAAAGAATCAGGATCCATGCACTGTTCTTGAACTATGTGCCGAAACTCCGGCTCTAGAAGGAATTCTCCTAACCATCCGAAGATTTCCAAAACCGCCTGGAACTGGCTTTGAATGGGGGAATTGATTCCATCAAATGTCCCAGGAAAGATGGGCTTCTTCAATATGAAGACACAATGCTTCTAAAAGGACAATTATTTCCCGAACCGGCATGATCTTATCGATCAGTTTTACGTTCCGTGGCATATGGTCGCTATTAATCAATCCGTAAGTGAGCCTCGCCTATCGGTATTCGAATTGGTATACTCACGGTCCCGAAGCGTCTGCAGAGCCATGAGGATCCAGAAGATGTTAGACTCCCCAGCCACATCGTCCTTAGCTCCAGCATTCGCAGTCTCCTGGATTGTTTTCCCCTTCACCGTTTCCTTTTCAGCCAGAAGTGCTGATTTCTCTTTTTCCTTCACTGCGCTCGGCCCTTCAAGGGCTTCTGCGTCTGTGGAGGAACCCTCGCTGTCTGAGCCTTCTTGAAAGCTATTAACAAATGGGGAGAGTCTAGTCAAACGTGATTTGATTACTGCTCTTTTCTTAATTAAATTTCGTTTCTCGACAGGATCCGTGTTTCAGGAGATTAACACAAAGGATACTACGAGGGCGTTTTGAAAAGTAAAGATACAATGGCTTGCAGTCCTTAAATAGAACATTTATTTAGAAAACATCAGTTACACCTTATTAACTGGATTATTTGTTATTTTCCGACATAATCACCCCAGTTATCCTAACATTTGTTAAGTCTGTGCACAAGCTTTTGTATCCCATAGACATAGAAGGTTGCCGCCTGTTGTCGGAACCACATTTCAACTTCATCTTTGATCTCTTCATCATTGTGGAATGATTTTCCACCAAGATGTGACTTCAGGTACCGGAAGACATGGAAGTCAGAGGGCGCAAGGTCCAGACTGTATGGCGGATGGTCCAATACGTCCCATTTGAATTGTTTGAGTAGTGCTTTGGTTACGAGCACTGTGTGAGGCCGAGCGTAGTCATGATGCAAGCGGACTCCACTTGTCAGCATTCCCCTGCGTTTGTTTTGAATTGCCCTTTGAAGACGTTTCAAAGTCTGGCAATATGCAGCAGCATTAATTGTCGTTCCAGGAGGCATAAATTCCAATAGAAGAATGCCTTGTGTGTCCCAGAAAAACAGAAGCCATGATTTTCTTCATTGAAATCGACGTTTTGCATTTCTTGGCTTTTGGTGAGTTCGAATGGCACCATTGCATTGATTGATGCTTGGATTCAGGTGTATGGTGATAAACCCACGTCTCATCACCTGTCACAATGCGATCAAGGAACTCATCACCTGCTTCAGCATAGAGTGTGAGGAAGTAGAATGCAAAGTCCATCCTTTTCTCTTAGTGTTCTTCCCTTAACAGTTTTGGAACCCAGCGCGCGCACAATTTCCTGTACCCTAACTTGACAGTCACAGTGTCATAAAGAGTTGTCATTGACACGTCTGATATGATCTGATACAATTCTTTCAATGTGAGATGTCTATTCGCACGAATTGCTTCCTCCATTCTCCGAAGAAGGGCATCAGAGATCACAGATGGCCGACCTATTCTTTGTTCGTCATGAACATCGGTCCTACCTTCAGAGAAATGACGACACCATTTTGTTACATTTTGTCGATTCATAATGTTCCCATAAACAGAAACAATTTCTTTGTGAATATCCGCTGGTCGCTGACCTTTTGCATGAAGAAAACGTATGACGGAGTGCACTTCACATTTGGTGGGATTCTGAATTGGCACAGCAAGTTTAAACGCGACCTACTCCAACCAGAAGCAACGTTCAACTGCCGAACGACCGCGAGGAGAAAGCTAACGGTTCAAGGTTAACACCAGTGTTGCCAACTTGCTCGCCAAAACTCTTCTGTTCCTCTGGTGTACAGTGTATCTTTACTTTCCAAAATACCCTCCTAGATTAAGAAAATCGAGCCAGGCTGCACACAGAGCAGGACGGCGGTACCTGTAGAGCGCTGACGGGCTGTAGCTGCTGGCGGAGATGGCGACGGACGGCGCTAAGTGATGCACTGGTGTCATGTTGTCAGAACTGCTTGGCTGTTTACGACATTTGCTGGCTTGAGGTGCACTTCACAACACGGTTCTCGTGGCGTTTGTAACTCGAAGAGCTCTGTGCGCATGTCTGTCACTGCTGAAGCTTGCTAATTTTGGAGAATCACGCAGAAAGCCACGATAACCGGATACTCATAATTCGTGGTACGTGCAAATCAAAGCAGGTAACTTTTGTGCTGGAACATGTTCGAATAGTTATATCTGCACCCGGAGGACCAAAATGTAGGCATCCGCAAAACGCTTAGTCAATTCTGCACTGCCTCGCTCTTTTGACAGTCCAAATTAATGCATAAACTAGTTGCGAAGGAAAGGCAGTTGAAATGAAAGTACACAATTTGCAAAAGTGGACTGTATTTAGAGATTACGTTGCGGGACAGTTAAAGATGTGTGCGTGCTCACAGCCCGTCTCTCTGGCCCCGGCCAGTTCCAACTGTGCATTGTGTGGATGGCCGGGCAGAAAAAATTCTTACCTGCAGCGAACGTCCGGTTGCTGCTGCGCCCATATTGGAATTGCACGAATACAGAACAACTGCCTTGACTGCCTCCCTGAATTAATGCTGAAGTGAATCTATTATAGAACCCCATTGAACTATATTTTCTCATGGTTCCTGTGTGCTTGAAAACATTTTGCAAGCATAGTTCTTTTACAACCACGATTTTGTACTAAAATAGTACGTACTGAATAGCACAGGTAACAAGTCAAATCCCTGACTAGCAATTTACTTTGTGCTGCTCCTACTATTCACTCCTTTACAAATTTCAGTAGCACATTGTGCTGCTCTGGTGTACGAAGGTCGAAAGCACTATCGCAGTTGTCGAGGAACTCATTGAGTTGCACCTTATTACCTTCAAAAGAATGTTGCAACAATTTAATTGCTTCACTTAAACTAATATACATTCTTTGTTGCCGAGGATGATCCCTGTCTACCAAATACCTGCTGCTCGTTAGGCTCATTTTTCTGAAGAATCTGTTCCTCACCTTCTGTGGCGGTGCATCATTACTAGTGGCCATGCAGTCCACCTTCTACGAGGAGAGTCAAAAAGTTTCTAGCCTAACAAATAAAGAATGACAGAAATTTCACAATACCAATTTATTTTTCAATATAATACCCGTGTCCACTAATACACTTGCAGGCACGCTCAGATAAATTATGCATACCATTCAAATAAAAGGTCTGTGATTTCTAGTCCAACCAAGTGTTCACTGCATCGTCATTGCCAAATCGTTGTCCTTTGAGGTCTTTTTTTAGGTTTGCGAAAAGAAGAGAGTGTGATGGAGCGAAATCTGGAGAATATGGTGGATGACATAACAATTCGAAGCTAAATGTAGGCCTGTGGAGAGGATAATCTTCGTCAGGTCGTGCGGCCTCAAGGGCACGCCCATTCGCTTTGCAATAGATGAAGTGCGTGTCAGTGAACTCTTAATTGGTGTAGTCTCTGTCTATGGTGCCCTCACGTTTGTAACTGATTGTGAGGCTGGTACAGCACCGTGCGTGGAGGAGCAAAGGGAAGTAACTGCGCACACGTAAACAAACAGATTGTTGATCCCAAACCTTGAGATACCTGTTATAACCAGGAATAACACAATAACCTCGTCAGTCTGGTTTATTAAATCACAAATCACTTTTTAACAAGTATGTTAGCCAAGCGTCTACCCAGGCTCACACTCAGAAGTAATGCATAATTAAAGTTTGGTTATACCAATGTCCAAATGTGCATAGTGGGGTGCACGTCCCGTAATTATTCCCAAGTCCAGTGAAGTTCAGTCTCTCCAAGTGAAGTCGCTAGATTTCCGCCGAGCAGCCAGGTAACCTCGAGTGGTGCGGCGAGTCATCCACAAGCAGCTGGAACACGGCGTACTGCACTTCCCGATGAGAACTGTCATTTGCGGCGGCGGCCGGGTTTATATAAGGCTTGCTAGTTAATGGAGCCGTCGGCTGGGGTCGCTGTTTTCCAGGGAAAACCAATCACAATGTTTCCTGGCGTAGCCAATTGCTGTGCGCTGACAAACGCACGCGCGCGAAGGCGGCCAGCGATGGTAGCCGCGAGCCGCCCGGAGAAGTGCGGCCAGCGATGTATTTCTCGGCCACGTAAGGGAGCGTGCGTGTGAAGACGGCCAGCGATGGAAGCAGCGGGCCGCCCAGAGAAGAGCGATGTATTTGGCGGCCGCGTACTGGAGCGTGTTGTTCGGTGTTTGTTAGAAGTGGTGTATACCACAATACGAACTTAAATACCACAGTATTCAGGGGTGTTCACAGTTGGTTTCCAACTTAAACTAATGCGATACTTTGGCAACGGCTGATTTGTCGACCCACGTTTGTTGGAGTGCCCCCTCCCCTCCCCCTGTACTTTACATGTGTGGATTATTGACCATCTCTTCTGAAACACCCTGTATATGTATATAAATAAGAACTGATTTGCAATGGAGCGAGGGAAGTTTTATTTATGAACATAAATCGTATCACAAACTACAATAAGCACATTTTTTCACTTTTCAAGATGGTCACCATGAAAATTTTAAGTCGTGGCACAAGCTTTCGGCTCCCGGCATCAATGAACTCTGCCGTCTGACCGTGAAACCAGTTAGTAACAGTTTCTTTCAACGTCATTATTTTCGAAGTGCTTTCCACCAAGGAAGTCCTTCAGTTTTGGAAACAGATGAAAGTCTGATGGTAATAAGTTAGGGCTTTATGGTGGATGATCGAGTAATTCCCAATGAAACCTGTCCAGCTGCATCTTTGTTCTCACCACAATGTGAGGGGTGAGCATTATCGTGAGGCAGATCAACACCTGTAGAGAGCAGTCCTTGCTGGCAATTTTGAATAGCGCACCTAAGCTTTAATAATGTTTCACAGTACCTCTCAGCATTGATCATTTCTCTTGGCAAAAAAAGAATGCCGTTTTGGTCCCAAAAAACTGTGATGAATGTTCTTGTTTGAATTTTTGTGGTTTCGTCAGAGTTTGAATGATGCCACTCACTGTATTGATGTTTATTCTCTGGTCTGTAGTGCACAATCCACTTTTCATCAGTAGTCACAATGTGACTCAAGAACTTTTCACCATCCTTGTGATAGCGCCCCAGTTGGATAAAAAATGTGCCATTTGCTTTGTTTTGTGTTCTTTTGCCAACATGTTTGGCACCCATCTTGCTCACATTTGTTTGTAGGGAAGTTTGTCAGTAATAGTATGGAAAGCTACCGATTTTGAAACTTGTGGAAATTTCTGCTGTAGCTCGTCAATAGTGAAGCGCCTGTTCTGGCAAATTGCCTCATCAACTTTTTGTGTCGCGTCTTAATTCATGACAGTAGTCCGTTCTTCATCGTGAACATTCGCCCTTCCTTCATTAAACAGCCTACACCATTTACGCACATTCAGTCGTTCATTGCACCTCCACCACAAACTTCAGCGAGCTGCTGGTGCATTTTAGCCGGATTATCTTGTTCCTCATTTAAGAACCAAATAACCGAGTGTACTTTACAATCGGCAGGATTAGTGATTAACATGGTGAAAAGCGAAGCAGTGTAACCATAAAATCAGTACCGGCAGATACATGAAACGTAATGGCAGCATAGTGAGAGACTGGCAAAGAATTGCCGACCGTGAATGGACGTCACGTGATGGGTCGCACGGACATGATGCGCTATTGGTTCTCACTTTATCTCTTACAGTGCTGATGTAGTTAGTAGTTGCCGTCACCTGCGGACTGGGTAAAATCAGTGTTTTTTGTAATTTCGTACTACTGTACAGCTCACCGTTATTGAAATTCCAAAACATTTTTATGTTTATTATACTTTTTATGTTAAGTACTCACATTTTGGGGTCAATAATTTAAAATTTGAAGACACCAATGAAATTTCAAGTCAGTGATATTTATTGCTAGAAAAAAATTAAAAAGAATTACAGTACAGTGGTATACAATCGGCGATGACTGGCCTCACACAATGGACCCTGGCTTTCAGTCTTTTGAGCACTTCGCAATAAAAAGCACCTTTGACTGTTTGGCTTCGGGGCACAAACTCGTGACGAACCACACCCCTGACGTTGAAAAACACAATCAGCACGGCTTTCACCTTTGATTTGCTCATGCGAGTCATTTTTGGACATGGGGATGGTGCAGTATGCTATTCGGCACTGGTGCGCTTTGTCTTCGGGTCGTACTGAAACACACATGTTTTGTCTCCGGTGCTAACATTATCTAAAAATTCGAGATCAGCTTCGAGGCTCTGGAGATTCTTGGCAGGCATCCACACAAGCTTGTTTGCGAACGCCCGACGAAATCTTCCATCTTGGCGCAGATCTTCCTCGTCAACAATTCTTTGGTGACGATGTTGTGCACTGTCATTTTATCAAGTCTGAGGTCTTCTGCTATCATCCTGACACTCACCAGCCAGCCGTGGTGGCCAAGTGGTTAAAGGCGCTACAGTCTGGAACCGCGCGACCGCTACGGTCGCAGGTTCGAATCCTGCCTCGGGCATGGATGTTTGTGATGTCCTTAGGTTAGTTAGGTTTAAGTAGTTCTAGGGGACTGATGACCTTGGAAGTTAAGTCCCATAGTGCTCAGAGCCATTTGAACCATTTTTTTGACCCTCACCAGATGGTTGGTGGTCAATAAAACGTAAACACGGTTGATGTTTTCATCAGTTTTGCTGGTTGACAGGTGTCCGGAGCAGTCCTCGTCCTCAACGCTGTTCCGGCCCTCATTAAAGCTCTTCACCCACCTGGAAACCTGGATGTTTGACAGGCACTCATCGCCGTATGCTTGCCGACACATATCCAACATTTCCGTACCCAGTTTTCGTAGTTTCACACAAAACTTGTTACATTGCTTGATTGTTTGCTTCACTTCGTGCCGTGACCGCCGACTTTGCGACATGTCCACTCAACGCACGATGCTGCCGAGACAAGAGACTGCAGGTGACTGGCATGCCACTTGTTTTCGGCCAGACACCCCCCCTCCTCCACAACCAATCCCCCCCCCTCCCCCCACCCCCATCCCTCCTCCCCCCCCGGTGAGTGCGCACTGCGAAGTACAGTCGCCTCAGCAAAAAATCAGTCTCATTACTTTTTATACAGGGTGTCCAGAAAAGTGCTCCCTGATTTCAAAATTAAATATCTCGAAAACAAAGATCGATAGAGGAATGCAGTAAATGGTATGTTTATTGTGAAAGCTGTAAGAAGTTTATACAGCAGTTTGAAATAATAGTTACAAAAGCTGCTAACAAATGGCGCTGTACGCTGTACAGCTCATATCAGCATACATAAGTGAAATAATCGTATCAAAACAATCATTGCAAACAATCACATCACAATGTTTTCAAAATGTTCACCATTGGCACTACAGAGGTGGCGCAAACGAAGAATGAAATTCGCCATCACATTTCGTAGTGTCTCAACCGAAATGGATTCACATGCCACAGAGATCGCCGATTCAAGCTCGTCCAGCATGGCGGGATGCTTCTGGTAGACCA
The DNA here is from genome assembly GCF_023898315.1 of Schistocerca nitens. Taxonomy (NCBI): domain Eukaryota; kingdom Metazoa; phylum Arthropoda; class Insecta; order Orthoptera; family Acrididae; genus Schistocerca; species Schistocerca nitens. The sequence continues at coordinate 99,605,631 of NC_064625.1, read as the reverse complement.
TGTCTTTCACTGTGCCCCACAAAAAAAAAGTCACAGGGAGTCAAATCCGGCGAATATGGAGGCCAATCCATGCCTGCACCAGTAAATTTGGGATATTCCAAAGCAATGACTCGATTCCTGAAGTACTCCTCAAGAAAGCGAAACACTTGTTCGGTCCGATGTGGTCGGGCTACATCTTGCATAAACCATTCAGTACCTGGTCGATCCTCTAACACTTGCTGTGTGGCGACAAATTGTTCCAAAATTGCAACGTAATGTGCACCAGTGACCGTTTCTCGAATGAAAAAAGGGCCAATAATGCCTCTGCTGCATACTGCAGCCCACACAGTAACTTTAGGAGAATACAGGGGTTTCGCTTCACACCAATATGGCTTTTTGGAACCCCAAAATCACCAGTTCTGCTTATTCACGTATCCATTCAGGTGGAAGTGTGCTTCATCTGTAAACCAGATGCAGCCGACATCAAATCCTTCACTATCAATCATTGTGAGCATCTGATTAGCAAAGGCAACCCTTTGTTGCACAGCTCGTACGAGTATGGCCTGGTGCATTTGAATTTGAATGGAAACATGTGTAGGCTTTTTCTCAGTATTTTCTGCGTGCTGGAATGCTTCAAACCAGTCTCAGATGCAATTCTATGGACGGATGACATTGGATTTCGCTGAATAATTCCAGAAACTGTGGCGATATTTTCAGGCGTAACAGCGGTTTGCTTGCGGCCAACATGCCCCACTAGATCATCAGTTACGCTGCCTGTTCGTTGAAATTCTGCGAAGAGCGTACGAATGGTTTTCGCATCGGGTTTTTTTGGAACATTAAATCGTGCTTGAAAACTTCGCCTTGTTGCCGTAGGACTCTCTTCTAACCTGTGGTACTCTAGCACCAGAAAAACGCGTTGTTCAATGGAGTACATGGTTTTAATCTCTTCCTTCGGTACGCTAACCTTTCACGTTTCAATAGTGGAACTGATCGCTCTGGGTTTCGGATCACTATTTATACTAGGCATAACGTATGGCGATTACAGTGCCATCTGTTAGCAGCTTTTGTAACAATTATTTCAAACTGCTGTATAAACTTCTTACAGCTTTCAAAATAAACATACCGTTTACTGCATTCCTCTATCGATCTTTGTTTTCGAGATACTTAATTTTGAAATCAGGGAGTCCTTTTCTGGACACCCTGTACAAACCCTGTGTAATAATTTTTTTTTTTTGTGCTCCACTGTGTAATGTACAAACCTGTTACCCTTCACCAAGGAATGGATCCAGTATTTCGCATTGCCCATGGTGGTTAAGGTGAGTCAGGAACTGCTTCGTCGCTAATCAACAGTTTATTACTTGACCATGAATCACAGCGCTGCACAAGTCACTTCACAATGGCTACACATGCGGGGGGAGGGGGGGGGCTAAAAATTACTGGAATTCTTGTTATTTTGCATTTTATTGAACTCTACATTCACAGTCCCCTCGAAGTATTGTCCATGTGCACTAATGCACTTGCTGCAATGCTTTTGCCACTACTGAAAACAGTTCTATAACTCCTGAGGCAGGGTACTGTTCAAAGCGAGTTTCCTTTTCCTTTGATGTCATCCACATCACTGAATCACTTTCCTTTCAGAGTTTTCTTCATTTTATGCCATGAACTGTCAGACATCAGAGCTGTGTGCTTGGAGCAGTCTCTTGGTGGAGTAACCAGTTCCTATTTCTCCACTGTTCTGGCTGTTTTCGTCACACACTGTCTTGTAATGTTCTTAACACATACAGATAAAAGTGTTGGTTCACTGTCCTGGATGAATAAACTACTTACGGACAGTGCCAGTGACATCAAAAAAACAAATAAAGATTATTTTCACATTGGATCGCACTTGAAGTGCTTTCTTGGGACATGGTGACATTTCAGTTTCGCAATGACTAGACACTTGCTTTGACTCTGGATCAATAGAAACACAAACAACGCAGCACTGCAAACAAACCACTTAACTTCGACTGACCCCACCTTACTGAGTGATGTGGGAGATCCCAAACTAGCACCACCTAGCAACACAGCACGTAACTAGAAAGTGTGTGCGCACAATAGTATGATTCCGGTTATTTTTGGGTCCCCCCTCATATGAAATGTCATTGTATTTTTCTTCAGTGCATCCTAGCCACCAAGAGTCGTCATATGCTACTGTCACAAAACCAGCAGCAATATTTTCCATATGTGACGGTGTTATTTGGTTCAGTGTTGTCACATATTCCAGAGACTCATCCAGACTAAAATGATAAATCTTGACAGTAATTTGACTCTCTGTGCAGGGTTTATATGAGTGAAACTTTTGTGTTTCCACAATCGCTTTTGATTCACTAAACTGAGGAAGTAAGTATTCTTTGGTCAGTTCATAGTCGTCTGTTGTGCAATATTCAGAGTCAATGTTTTTTATGTTTTCCATGGCAAATACAAAAAGTGATTTGGGTGTTCAGATTTGTTGGTCATATGGCCTTTGTAAGCTGGCTTTAGCAGTTAGCTGCTTAACAGTTCCACCAAGGCCATCCCATGCATTCTTGCCATGGGATGTTGCAAAGAACTCCCACCCTGCCTCAACTTCAAAATCAGTTTTATGCGAACACAAATTAAGGAAGTTTTTCTTGTTTTTATATTGTGCAGCGCTGCCATCAGAAAAGTAAGTAATCTTTTTTGAGTGCAAAAGGCAAGGTTTGCTTTATGATTTCTAGCAGTTTTTTCTGGAAGACATAGAAAGTGACTGTATTATATTTCAGGCAATCTGATATGTAGACATACTGCAGATGTTTTAGTTTTCCCTCCCATTTATAATATATGATGAAAGGGTGCAGTGTAGCTTGGGTAGTAGTCCAGTGGAATGATTGTATTTCATCTTGTACTACGAGAGAGTAGTTTTCTGCAAAATCACAGTTGACTACTACATGACCTTCAGTTAAATTGTCCTTGATTTTGCTGTAGTATTCTTTCTGCTGACTAGCTATAAATAAATGAGTTTTTACCTTCATTAGTGTGTCCAAAAACTCATCCATAAAGTCATCAGTACTTTTTATTACAGTTTCCATCAAACACCTATCTACAGTAACCCACTTTTTGTAGGTAACTTCATCAATCATATTGTCAGTTAACTTTGCATTCAATAGATTTTTAAGTATAGAGACACCAGGACACTCTTTACAAATATTCATAAAACATTGTTGCGATGGTGGATTGCACATCATCTTGACTAGGCAGGAATGATAAGATTTCAAAGCAGTTTTATCTCCATCCAAAACAAAATTTTGCATCTTAGCACCATTCATCATTAGCTTAATGTTTTGGTGTAAGGTACACACACACACACACTTCTTCCAGCCAGGATACAGTTCCTTGGTCTTAATTTGCAAAACTTGGAAAACCCAATTTATTTTGCAGGGATCTTTTCCTTAAATAATTGGTATATTTCTTGCAAATTTGCCAACACTAGCCTCGTTTGAACCTGGATCTTTCCATCTTTATTTCTTATGGTCACACAATCTTTTTTCCCCGGCATAATTCTACTAACGTTGTCAGAATTGTAGAAGTCTTTTACACAGTCAACAATATTCTCATTTAGAGTTCTTCCAGGTTTAGGATTAGGATTTGACAAAATTCCTTTTTCTTTTACTAACAGTTTTACTGCACGAGCCATGTAGTTTGTCACTCCAAATTCTTCTTCTATTTTCTGACACCTCCAACTCATAGATAAGATAGACAAAATCATCATGTTTTCACATCTTTTTGTTGTTTGAGCAAACTTTTCTTTTAACTGTTGAATAATCTCTGATTCATCTTCGGAATGTTCAGTAATAACTTCTTCAGGGCTCAAATCTGGTAGTAAGTTCTTTTCTAAGCTAGACTTTATCAAGTTTTTTCTTTGTATAGGTAGGCACAGCAAACTTTTTCTTCTTTAGTGGTGACTCACCAATGAGTTCCAGTGACTTGTTCAAATAGTCTACGGAAGATTGAGGATCAATAAAAGAATTGTTTACATTTTCGCTACTGCAATATAAAACTACTACGTCTGTTTTGTGTTTGTCACTAACCTTTTTCCTACATATGTCACATATTTTCATGCCACTAATGATTCCTGAGTCTAGAGAGCACATCCAGTCTGTTACATTTCTTAGTGATTGTACACGGACTTTCTTATGTTGTTCTACTTTAAAAGGGTTACAACATTTAGCAGCAATAATTGCCCAGTTCTTCTGAGATGCCATTTCAGGAAATAATCATATTTTATGACGTTTGATATATTACCACATACATGGCACGGCGTACACTAAGACTACGCCGCTCTATACTAGATTACTTGGACAACTTAACACTAAAACACAGTACAATATAGAGCACTCATAAGTTTTTTTGCTATGATTATTTCATACACATTTTAATGTAGGGTCGAGGCCCCACTTACGACCACATTAATGACATGATTTTAGGTTTTATAATGTTTAACTTGTAGGAAATGAAAATATAATAATCTTACCTCTCAATAAATTAAGTTTCTTCTGATTCTTTGTACAACATGCAGAATACAAAAAAACAGATTGTGTGTTGCTTAAAGAAAAACACTACGTAACTTCTGCAACACACATCTTTTCATTACATGGTGACTTCAAACAAGACCAACAAAAAAATGTTTCTGTAGACAATTGAATAGCACATTTCATATTGCTTATTATAATGTATGGTAGGACTGACTGATATTCCAAAGGAGGTTAAAATTGCACCAGTTACATCAAGGTGGCCATAAGTGGGGTAGTGGCCAAAACTAGAGCCTTGACCCTATATGAAAATCTCATGTTTTTTTAAAGTAAAAAGTGAATGTCGTATAAAATCGTAAGATTCTTAAATTATTATTTTTTTATATATTTTATTCTCGCATTAAAATATCATTTAATGACTTAACAAACAAGAAGAAGGTAATGTTGCATAAAAAGGCTAACATAACAATTTAAGTTTGTTAGAATTACATAGGCCTACCTTAGTATTCATAGCCTAGAAAATGGTCTGCTTTTCACCTCACTAGTGTGTATTGCGGTAGTAAAATATTATTTTATACAGGAACCCATTGAGATCCCATCTTGAAATTTTGCATGCATGTAGTCAGACTGGACAACAAATACAATTTTTATAAAAAGAGTCTGAGGGTACATATTTTGGAAATTTCAAAAAATGTTTTTTTGGAATAGTTTGAAATTCCCAGATTTAGGTAGAATAGACATGTTACATATCAAATTGAAGGGAATTTTTAGAGAAAACCAATAGTGCAAGTTTGAGCTCTCTAGGTTGTATAGTTTTTGAGCTACAGCTTTTTAAAACAAACATCGATTGATCAAAAACAGATGTTTTTTTAATTTTTAAATCCTAGAAACTCAAAAACCAAAGGTCAGAAAAATTTGAAATTTCAAATTTAAACTAGTGTTAGTGGGTACATTACCTGGAAAAAATTCATTCAAATCTGAGATATCAAGGTTCAGACTGTTAGTTGATTTGAGATGGAATGATCCCCCAGTCATAACTTACTTAAGAATATTTGGATCATTCTGAACTTCACTCTTCAAAAAGCAGCAAACATTCACATGGACCGTGCTCCAGAACGCTATTGTTTTCGTCAGAAATTTGGTCGATGGTCCTTCGACGATCTTCACCAGTTAAACATTTAATTATGGGGATGTTTTTGTCAGTTTTTGTGGTCAAAGGATGATCGGGACGTGGCATGTTTTCAGTTGACATGATGAAAGAGATAAAACGCGAAAACATTGGTGGACCTGTGATTTTCCCCAAAGCGTTACTATTGAAGACATGCTAAAGCATCCCAGTAGTCTTGGCTGCAATTTTTCCTAACAGGAAATAAAATTTCATACTGAATCTTTGCTCCTTCCTGTCAGCCATGTCATTAATTGCTGAAAGGTTGAAATAGAAACACAAACAACGCAGCACTGCAAACAAACCACTTAACTTCGACTGACCCCACCTTACTGAGTGATGTGGGAGATCCCAAACTAGCACCACCTAGCAACACAGCACGTAACTAGAAAGTGTGTGCGCACAATAGTATGATTCCGGTTATTTTTGGGTCCCCCCTCATATGAAATGTTCTGTATTAGATTGACTGCATCTTCAGTACACTTCAGCTGCTCTCTAATGATGTATTTTATTGATTTTAAAGTAACCAAAGGCAACAAATGGAGAATGTGAAAAATGTTAGAAATATGTTACCGAATACTTAAGTAATGAGGACAGTGTACCTTCCCAAGACGAAAAACAGATAAATTTGAAGAGCGGTGAATCGAAATAGGGAGTGAGATGAGGATCAAATCTTTCCCCACCACAACCACGACCACGACAACATCGTTGCCGCCACAAGTATCTGTTCTATGTCTTACCTCAATGTTCTTTCAGCTCAAAAAGGTTTTAGTGCCACAGAGATGAAACAAACTTTTTTCAAAGCTACCAGCACTGGAATTTTTACTGTGTTTTACTCTCCGTTGGTTACACTCCTCATATGTCAGTTTCTTTATTATTATTGTTATTATTATTATGTGCGTATGGACCCTTTGTATCATGCATTCCATTTATGATTTGCCTTTCTAATAGCCCATATAGCTTTCATTCTTTCGCTCTGTGCTTTCTTCCTTTCTTCTGACCACTTGGTCCCTGATCATTTAGGGACTTCATTCTCTGGCTTTACTACCCATCTATTTATCTTCTGACAGTAAAGTTTCCTGTCTAGTGTGTCCGATGTTCCTAACTGTGACTTTTCCGAGTCATATTTGACTTCTTCTATCCATGGAATGTTCTTCAGTTTCGCAGTGTATGTCAAAATCTTGTGAGTTTGCCGTGAAAATAGGAGTCTATGAATGTGTCCATAGAATTTCAGCCTTCATTTCCTGATATCTGCGGCAGGGTTGGATAGTTCTTGTGTTGCTTTGCGCAATTTGAGTCTATACCCCCTTCTGTTTTATCTGGTCCCAGCATTTTTCTCATGATCTTTCTTTCCTCCTTGAAGATGTTATCCAGATCGCCTTTTCTATTAAGTACCAAGGTTTCGCTCGTGTACAGCTCTTTAGGTTTAAGCACTGTATTATAATGTTTGATCTTTGTATGAATGGACATACACTTCTTGTTGTAGATTTCACACATTCTCCCATATGCCCGTTTGAGCTTTTGTAACCGAACTTTCTGTGCTTCCTTTTCCAACCGTCTTGGTTCTATGATCTCACTAAGATATTTGAAGTGTGGAACTCGTTTGATCTGCCCATATTTTGTGTTCAGTTCCTGAATGTCGAATATAGTGCAAATGATCTTGGCTGGCTCGAATGAAATTTGTAGTTCTTTTCTCAGTGCATTCCTGGAGGACTTCAATCTGTTTGATTGCTGTATTTTTGGGGTTTCTATTTTTTCTCCCATTCTTGGATGACTTTATCCAGAACAAGGTTGAAGAGCAGTGGTGACAATCCATCGCCTTGTCACACACTGGTCTTATATCTCAAAGGGCTCTGACAATTTGCCCATGAATTTCAGTTTTAACTCCATGCCCACGAGTGTTTCCTTGATGAGTCTTTTGATCAAGTCCTTGTTCTTCTAAGATGTTAAAGAGCGACTGTCGATCGACCGAATCATATACCTTCTTCAAGTCGATGAACATACAGCTGTTCTTGTGTCTTGTTAGAAGAAGGCACGCATTCAGAATTTTGTAGGTGACTTCAAGGAGAGAAATCCCTCAGTAGTTATTGACATCTGTTCTTCTTGTGTAACCGATGGATGAGTGCACACTTCCATTCTTCAGGTACCTTTTCCGTTTTCCAGATGTCTTATGACGATTTGTGTGAGCTCCTCAAATGTATTTGGGCCTATGTTCTTCAATAGTTCTGTAACTATATCATCTTTTCCAGATCCCCTGTTATTATTGAGTCTGAAGATGTGTCCATGGATTTCTTTTTCACTAGGTGGTGGAGATTCTGAGTTTACTTGTGCAGGAGTCTCTTTGGGCCATGTTGATGTAGGCTCCTGGAAATTCAGTAGCTCTGAGAGATATCGAGCCAATTCTTTACAATTATCTTGCTTGGCCAGCGCGAGTTTGCTGTCTGGTTTTCGGAAACATAAGTTTTGAGGGGTGTATCCTCAAATCCTCCCTCTGAGCATCCTGTAAAAGTATCTAGTATTGTGATCTCGGAAGTCTTTTTTTTCTATCGAGTTCAACTGGTCCTTCGTGTGCCCCCTGATTTGTCTGATAATTTTTTAGGCTTTCTTTCTGGTCTGAAGGTAATTTTGTTGACTTTCTTTCTGGTCTGAAGGTAATTTTGTTGACTTTCCAGTGACTTCTTAAGAGTTATATTTCTGGAAAGCACTTTCTTTTTTATTGCTATTTTTTTGTCACTGTTGCACTGGCTTTTTTGTTAACAATCTCTAGTTTTGAACGTATCTGATAATTATCTAACTGTTGCCACACTGCATGTTGGCAGTATTCCCTGCATCAAGCACTTAACAGTTGACAGTATCCCTGACACAAGTCTTAATCAGATGTGGAATTCCAACATTGGATTGACAGAAGGATCTGCAGTTGATTGATTCTAAAATTATTAATGTAATAACATTAATTTATTCTTAGCAGATCACAAGTGTTCAGTTTTAGAAATTCTGTTTTCTTAATATAACTGCGTACTATAATTTTTTACTGCCTGGCTTTCAAGTACCTGATATTTTGCACTTTTATTACATCTCTTTTTGCCTGTTGATCCCACAAACAAGGTGATCTGTTTAGATTTCCAAGAATCAGACACACACATCACATTCTATGACTACAGTCACCACTGTTATGCGCAGGGTCAGGATGTTCACGAGCTGTGTGCCACTATGGATGACCGTATCTTATCGGGCAGTCAGATATTATAGCCACATGGTGGAACAAAATAACCGCCAGTAAGCTCCAAATACTATCAAAGAACTCAATATCAAGTTATGGAACTCAATTCGAATGAACTCGGTGCTGCTCTACTCACACTGTAACAAATTTGCTTGATCGTCTAACTGCTTGCATCATCTATAGCGACTTTAATGATGGATGTATGGTAGCATAGTGCCTTCTGACTCATTACTCAACTCCACAAATGCACTGTCCACCCTGAGGCGACAAATATTGTAACACGGTCAAGAAAAGAGACTAAAAACTGACTGCATAATCTGCTGAAAGTTTGTTCTACACACTTGGTCTCGTTTTATGATATAAATTAGATATACTGTTCTGTATTTTCAAATAGAAAAGTCTATAAAAAACTGCCACCAAGTCTGTGCTAAACAAGTGCACATTTTATGGTACTGAAGTTAATATTCTTTTATTCCCTTCTGATTCAGCTGTTTCATATGAAGTACTGTCACTAACTGTCAGTATACATAGTGGCCCAATGACTTCTCAGTTAAAGTCACAACAAAAGTCAGTTTACTGACAATCATGTTATTGCATAACATTCAGTGATCAGTCAAGTTTGCCAAAATACTTATTTCATTCTAATTGATTTTGTGTCTTGAAGCGAAGTCGACATACTATGCCACATGATGTTATGTAGTAAGAAAGGTAAATTTTCACTTTTGTATTCAACAGTCAGAAAAATTGTTCAAATCGTTTATTAATGGTAATTCCATTTTGTTCTATCCACTATAACACTGGGACCCAAGAATATGTTACTGAAATTTTCAGAGCCTCTGGAGAGACATCCTTTCTAAGTCAGAGATAGATCCTGACTCCTACACATTTCATCTACAGTTCCAGAACAAAAGGCTGTGTTCACGTCCTAATTGCTGAGACACACTTCGGCCACTGAGTGTTGTAGCTGTTCTCGTATAACTAGGTAGATAACCACCTTGATCTGTCATAAGCCTTTAATAAATCCTCATAACCTTCGAAAATATAATTTCTAAAAATTCCATACAAACTTTAACTAATGACAGTTTTATATGCCTGAAAGGCTGGGGTATGTATAGTACTTTCTCAATATAAATACCAGATATGCATTTAATTTTGTGTAAAGCAAAAGTCAGTGGCTTGTGTTTCTCTCAAATTGTGGCTGGTTTGGGGTTATCACTCACATTCAATTGCATTAGATAAATCCTGGCTCAAGGTGCAAATCTGCCATTTGAGAAATGGCTCCATTAGCCACCTATAAACAGTGCAAAAAGGAGGCTCGACTGAAGTGTGCAAAAGAACGTATGTCACAAACCGTTGAATGGAACAAAATAATTTTCAGTGATGAGAAGTAGTTTAATTTGGATGAGCCAGATGGTTTTTAGTATTACTGGTATGATCTGAGTACAGAAGAACATGTTTGAATGGGTAGGAACTTCGGCAGTGGCAGCATTACGATCTGGGTAGCATTTTATGCTGAAGGCAAGTCCAACGTAGCAAGGCTGCACCCTGAAATGAAATCCGATGATTATAAAGGAATGCTGGATATTGAACTGGTTCTTGTGTGTGAGGAATTTGACGATGATAAATTACTGTTCCAGTGCGATAACACTGGAATTCACAGGTCTGCCAAGAAAAAGTTGTGGTTTCAAGACAAAGAAATCCCATGTCTGAGATGACCATCAAGAAGTCCCGAATTTAAATCCCATTGGGAATGTGCGGTGTTTCCTAGCGCAATGTGTGTATCTCAGTGGACTACAGTTTGAGAGAGTGGCCAGACTGAAAACTGCAGTGCGGATGGAGTGGACCTCGAACTTGGAAGAAGAAATCACTGCCCTTATACATTCGATGCCTAAGAGGATTTTTGCTCTTATTAAGAACAATGATGGTTTCACTAAACACTAGGTCATAGTTGTGATGGATTTACTGTATATGTTTGGTTATTCTGACAATAATTATCTGCCTTTATATCAATTTCCAACTCCAAGATTGTCTTAGTTCTTTAAATGTCTTTATGTGCCAATGCCAATGGAAAAACAAGAATGTATTTTTCTTACTTCGTTGTAAACTGTATGGGAAAATTGTTTGCAATACCAAATATGAAAATAAATACTTTTTACCACAAGTGACAACATGCTTTTACACTAATTTCGACTATTATATCGTTCTGCATCTTGTAGTGTGTGCAGTTGACATGAGGGAAGCTAGGGCACGTGGAGAATGAATCTTAAAATGCTATTAAGTATGGGAGGAAAAGAACAAAAATTATAGAACTGCCTATAACAGTTACCATCCAAGGAAAAAAAAAATATATTGTCTGTAAAATCATTCTGCTCACTTGTTGTACTAGGACTTACTTCTTCTTCATGTATATGTGAAACTCTCAGAAAATTTAACAAACAGCCTTTCTGTGCAATGTGCCGTACTAACATAGAGTTATATGTATCAATAACAGTGTGATCGTGTTCTGCCAAATGCACTCCAAAATAAATTTTGCTCTATGAACCTTCTTCCAATTATTCATCACTTCTGACTAACATACACCTTTTCCCAGTCTTATATATTCATCTACCCGTACATAAATACTCTTTGAATCCTTCTTGAAGATTGTGGCAGAATGTATTTAAAATGAGACCATATTTGGGTTTCTGTGCATTACGTTCGTGTATGGAGCATAGGAAGAATGGCTATACAAGTAATAAATAGGGGGCTGAGGAATAGCTTCACATTCTTCACTCAGTACTGCTTCTTGAAATTTTGTGATTAAACTTTTGTGGGATAATTTGTGTGTTATCTTCAGGTTTTCCAACATTCCTGCACCTCTCTCCCATGAGTCAAATGTGTAACTATTTGTGCTGCCCTTCTTTGTATAGATTTGATATACCCCTGTAGTTCTATTTGGGATGGGGTCCTGCACACTTCCGTAGATTTATGTGATGGGGCATATTACTGTTTTTAAGCAGTCTCTTTTGTAGACTGGCTGCATTTTTGCAGTATTCCTGCCAGTGAACTGAAATCTGCCACCTGATTTACCAATGACTGAGCATATGTGATTGTTCCATTCCATGTTCTTAAAAACTGTTGCTCTCTGGTATTTGTAAGAGTCTACTGATTGCAGCTGTAACTTACTAGTATTTTAGTTGCAGGATACTACTTTTCACCATTTGTTAAAATGTAATCTCTAAAAATTCTGTACAAACTTTAAGCAAGTTGCAAATTCTTGGACAAGTTTGAAATCTATTCGAGGTCTTATTGAATATTTTTGTAGCCTGATTTCAGATAGTTACCTCGTTATTTGTGACTGCATCGTCTGTAGTCTGGAGCTGCTATTAATATTTGCTGCCAGATCATTAATATAAAATATAAACAAGGGTCCGTACATACTTCTTCCAGCATGACTGAAGTTACTTCTACTTTTGTTAATGACTGCATCCAATATAACATTCCTTACTTTCCTAATAAGAAATCCTCAACTCGATCACAATTTTATTGATACTCCACATGCAATCATACTTTTGTTAATGAATGTTGATCTGGTGCCAAGTCAGAAACTTTTTGGAACTCTAGCAGTACACATCAACCTGATTTCCTTGATCCGTGGCCTTCAGGATGTTTTGTGAGAAAAGATGGGTTTTGCACAGTTGACATTTTTGGGGTTCATGCTGGTTGGTGTGGAGGAAGTCATTTTGTTGGAGACACATTGTGTTTGAGCTCATATGTTACATGACCCTACAACAGAGGGATGTTAATGGGATTAGATGGTAGTTCTGTGGACCACTTCTGCTACCCTCTTTGTAGACGGATATGACCTGTGCTTTTTTTCTGGCCACTCTTGTTGTTCAAGAAATCTGAGGTACATTGACTAAAATGGAAGCTAACCCAGCTGCAGATTCTGCACATATATTTGGGATTATGAAGCTGTATAAAGATTATTTATCATAATACGTCAGAGAGTTTTTGTTTTTTGCACTTTCTGTTATTTTGTTTCTTTTAATTTGTATTTAATCATGCTGGGAAACTGATGCTTTTGGAGCCATTCATTCTAAGGCAAACAAGCAACTACAATAACAAAAACAACCAACAACAAAAAAATTGATTTTTATAACTGTAACAAGTGTCTTTGTTTTTTCCTTTCTTTATTTGGAATCAAAGTAGCTTTAAAGACAGTGTCACAAAAACAGTAATAAACAAAATGTGTGAGTTGGAAAGTGAAGTTTTAGTTAGACTGGTACTGACGACAGTGATGAATTATGACACATGTTAAATTTCATCATTATCAGTCCTAGATTATGTCTTTTGTCTAGTCCATTTAATGCAATCTGTCTTACTACTGTGTTTCCTCTTAGGTCTGTAGTTCAGTAATTGCAATGGTATCTGTCATTTTTCATCTCTCTCTAATGCGCCAACCATTTGTATTATAATTTGTAAGTATGTCATTATCTACAAATGTATGGAGTTTATCCATCAGTCGAGACTTTCGTAACCCTTCTTAGGTGCAGATGTTACGTTTAAAGAAGATGAAACATTATGACAACTGCTGTTGGGAATGTCTCACACCAGACGAGTGTAACCCCAATGTTTGCGTAGTAGAGTAATTATGGCGTACGCGGAGAAAGTGTTTGTGCAGCAATTGCTGATGTAGTGTAACTGAGGTGGAATAAGGGAACCGGCCCACATTTACCGAGGCAGATGGAAAACCATCCAAAGACTGGCCTGCACACTGGGCCTCGACACTAATCCACCGACCTTCCCACCCGGAAAGCAGTGTGTCAGACCGCACGGCTTACTGTACTTTAGATGTGTATTCTGCAGATCACATTTGAGTTTGAGATTTTCTGGTGTATCACCAATTACTTAATTTGTTTTTATTGCACTGATATGATGTTATTATGTACAGTATTTATCTGTCAACCAACCAATGTACGGGAGCACAAGTGAAGCTGTAATGTTTTGAGACAGATTAAGTTTTGAGTGTAAAGTAAGAAATGTGTACCAGTTTGTAAAAAGTGTTGAATTTTTTTCTGCATGGGATGGTCTTGCCTGTTTGTTATTCATTTATAAATAACACTGGTCAACACTCATTTTCTTGCCAAGGATATTTGAGTGGCTTTAGGATGGGTTAGTGGTGCTGAGGACGAATATAGCAACCATTTATGCAGTTTGGCTCTAGTTTTTGAGATAATGCATGATTTATTCAAAAAATTAGAAAAAATTGCTAATACTGAACTCGAGCGCTACAAACTACAATGAAAAAAGAAAATAATCTTTATAAATAGCTTCTATGAAAACCTGATAGGCATTTGTCCACGTATAAAACATAATTGAAAAGTTTCTCTATAAGTATATCATTTTCTGTCCATGACGAACCGCTTCCTGCACGCTTTCCTTTTATAGGTCTCTTCAGAACAGTCACGTTGCAGATTCCAGCAATAATCTGCCATCATATGCCTGTCCCATCTTCCTTTATATCTTTCCTCTATTCCTTTCATATCCTGATGGAACCGCTCTCCTTATTCCTCACTGAAATCACCTAGATTACGAGGAAATCGATCCAAGTGGCTGTGAAGGAAGTGCAATTTTATGCTCATGTTAGCTCCTAAGTTTTGAAAGTTAGTGAGCATGTTTTTGACCAGTTCCTCGTAATTGGGAGCTTTATGATTGCCCAAAAAACATTTTACAACAGTGACAAAACTGTTCCAGGCCGATGCTTCAGTGACAGTCATGACACTTGTAAAATTGGTATCGTTGATGAGCCTGCGAATTTGAGGACCATCAAATATTCCTGCCTTAAGTTTTTCACTACTGAGTCCAGGGAACGTATTGCAGATGTATGTGAAGCAATTACCATTTCTGTCTAGAGCTTTGGTGAATTGCTTCATTAGTCCTAACTTAATATGTAATGGTGGAAGAACAATCTTGTCCCTACTAACCAGAGGTTCATTAATGATGTTTGCTTCACCAACAGCCATATGTTCCCTTGGAGGCCATGTTTTCTGCTTCCAATGTTCGTACTTTGCCCTACTATCCCACATGCAGATAAAACATGGGTGCTTTGTGTATCCACTTTGTTGTCCAAGCAAGAAGTTCACCATTTTCAATCAACACAAATCAACCACTGGTGCTGCATATACTGAATTTTCTGCAGAACCATCTTGATGTTAGCATATGCTTCACAAAGTTTTGTTGAGTGGGCAATTGGAATAGATGCGTAATGATTGCCATTGTGTAGGAGAACACATTTTAAACTTCTAGTGGAACTGTCTATGAAGAGACGCCAGTCCTCTGGTCTATATTCCGGCAGCCCCAATTCAAGTAAAAGTCCAGGTATATTGCTGCAATACACTATAACCTCTTCTTGGTTGAAGTATGGAAGAAGGTTTTCTTCTCTCGTCCGGTAAGCTGTTATTTTAACACTTGGATGAAGACAGTTCTTTTCCTTAAGCCTGGATGCTAAGAGTTCTGATGCTTGCTTTGAAAGATTGAGTTCTCGTATCAAGTCACTGAGCTCCTTCTGGTCGAACTGCTGGGGTTGTGTCTCACGTCCTTCGTATTCCGAACCACTACTTGTACATTCCTCGCCGTGCACATCGTCATCTGATGATGTTAGCGTGGGTAATGTTGTGAAGGTTGGTACAAGAACATCGTTGCTGTGCACCACCGGTCTTCTTGCTGACTCCAAATCGGGATATTCCCACTTTCGTTTTTTGAACCTATTAAAACCTTTCACATTAACAATGCAAAAATAGCAATCATCTGTATGGTTCTTCTGCTCTCGCCATACCATAGGCACTCCGAAGTTTAAGCTTTTCCTTTTTCGTTTTGTCCACTGCCGTAAGCACTCCACACAGCATTTACAAACTTTATGGGGTGCCCACGCCTTGTCTTGATCTCCAAGTTTAATTCCGAAATATGCCAGATACGCTTCCTTCACAAAAGGAGTGATATTCTTCCTGTTCTTTTGAAGAACGTATTCACCACAAATGTAGCAGAACTCATCTGGATGGTTCACGCAAAGACGGCGTGAAGAACTCATGTTTTCCTAAAACAAAATTGCACAAATACTACATATTATGCAGAACTTTCTTGTATTTGCATGTCAATCACATCCAACAAACATCATTAATTGTTTTGTGTGAAATGAATACTCACCTCTTATTTGCTACGTCACGATGAAAAGGTTCTATCTCCTTGAAGCTGCACTGCACATGTGTGTGACTTTCGACCATCGCCATTTTTCTTGTTTACACTGAACGCTACCTATCGGCTGTTGCGGGGATTGCCTTGGCCAACAAATGAATGTCGAGTACCGCCGAATTCAAATCTGCACAACCCTCAATATCTTCAACACACGCACCGCACAACAGGACTGAACACATGCTGACAGTGTGATGTTTGCATGATGTAATCCTCAACCACACAGATGCACTCCCTGAGCACAATTGTTTAATAAAGATAGTACAATATCACTAATTAAAAAACAGGTAGCAAATACATTACACCATATATGGACCCTGCAGTCGATATTATCCACATGAAACTCTCATTTCCACAAATAACCTATATCTCAAAAACCAGAGCCAATTTGGAAAAAGTACAAATATACTCGGAATGAGTATCATAACAATATCCCATTTTCGTTCAAACTTCCCTGGCAACGAAAAAAAAAAATTATTTTGTAGAGCTGTGTAATCGGTTTGTCTTAATATTATTCTGAAGTCTGCCTGTTGAGGTAACTACTTGCAGTCACTGTGGGGATGCATATGTATTTCATAAAAACTGAGAATATATTTGTGTGTAGTACCATTTTTACCTCAAGTAAATGCTGTTATTTTTTTCATAGCAAATAAATTGGAAGAGATGCAGGCTACTCTTATGTAAGTCATTGTGGCAATGAGTAGAAAGTATTCTCTACCAAGTGTCTGAGGCTACAATACTTAAGATGCTGTGATACTAGAAACACCTGAATAGCTGTCAACATTTATATTCAAATAATAATTTCTGTGTAGTACATCCTTAATGTATGCAAGTTCATTTGTGCCTCATTTTTCTTTCCTTTCCACATGTACTTGTTGTGTTTTAGATCTGTTTGTAAAGTTTAGTGCCCCTATGTAAAATATTCATTGTGGGTTAGAAGAAAATGGATTGCTGTTTCACAGAGAATGTTTGCTTATCCTTTCACCACTTAACAATTGATGAAATAAAAATAACTTATCACTAGGTTTTTTTAATCTTGCGCAAAAGTTACATTTTTGGGTGTGTATCTGGGATCATTTGATGTCTACCGAAGTTGCACTTGGGACATAGACTTGCTGCAGAGAATACAACAGATCAGTATTGCATGGGTCCCGGACAGATGACTCGACAGGTATCTTGAAATATGCATGAGATATTTGTGGAATAAAGGAATTAATATTTAAAAAAAAAATAAATCATTCAGAAGGGGGAGAAAACTGACGTTAAACTGCAACAAGCTTAATTAAATATCAATTGGCATGCAACTGTCATACTTTTACGAGAAAGGCTGTATTTCATTCAGAAATTAAATTATTATTTTAGTTGTATGACTTTTCTGTGTAATTTAAATTATGTTGTCTTGTTTGAGCAAAGATCTGATCTTTCATTCTGGCTAACAAACCCAACATTGGCATGCACAGCATGTCAGTGCAATAAAATCTTCTCTCTCTCTCTCTCTCTCTCTCTCTCTCTCTCTTTTTTCTTTGCTGTGTCATTCTGTGAGTCTGTGATGTTTCACAAGGAATTTTCTCTCCTCTGGTGAAATGTGGATTGGTGCAGCAAAAAAACCGAGAAGATTTTATTGCACCAGTATTGGTTGCTTATTGAAGTGTCTTTTGTATTTATTTTTGTTAAGGTGTTATTACTATAAACATCCAAACAGGTGTAAGCAATAAAAATGTGAAAATTGTATGACTTCATTTTGTGGATAGGTACTGACGTGTTATTTTGTGCAGAAATTAGTTAATGCTGATTTTTAATTTATACTATTTATTAAATATATTTATTACATTAAATTTTTTTGTATTGAGAACATGGTAACCTGTCACAGTAATTTTTATAGAACATAACTGAGTCACAAGCACTGTTTTCTAGATCTACAAATTACTTGTTACACTGAAAAAGTAGCTATCAAATGTTTTGTAATAAAGCCATTTTTCTTGCAAGGTCTGTTATGTTTCATTTGGAGACAGAAACTGTCTTATGTTTACTGTTATACGGTTGTAACTAGGTTCCACTGTATGCGGCCAACAACTGCCCCGGCAAACACCATAATTTATAATGTTCCATCTACAAACATGATGGCAGGTTTGATTCCCTTGGGAAGCAGTTGTGCCCAGCAACTGTGTTTATTTCAACCAGTAAAGCATACGGAAACTGGTTGCAAATAATGTTTGTTGTGTATCCAGATTTGTCACTTCATGGCCTCTTCAGTGCTAAAAGACACACAGAACCAGTTACAATAAGGTAACATGCATGCCTTATTAAATGTACGGCTGAATAAGCTTTAAATGGGAGTCGGTCATAAAATACTTATCTGTATATGGAAATTAAAACATTAAAAACACTTATAATTTGCATATATTTGCAGCTGGACTGTCCATGTCAAAAGTTAAGCTCACACTGTGGCCGCTGTTTACAGTCGCAGCACGACTGGCTTCAATTTGCAGCATATCAATCTACAGTGCCCTCTTTACTTGTGTAATACAATGACAACATGTGTCAACTGTATTTCACAATTCATATGTTACATCATTTTATTGGTTATTTTATATTTTCTAAGCAACTTACGTAAGTAATAGAGTCAGGTAATTAACTGCTTGAGGTATAAGTACTTTCAGTGGTTCAAAACCATGACCGTTTTCAAATAATTACAAGACAAAACCTTTCACCTGACTCCATCAACCTCCTGACCCCACCAACACCCTGCACCCCTACCTTCTACCTTCTTCCTAAAATTCACAAACCCAATCATCCCGGCCGTCCCATTGTAGCTGGCTACCAAGCCCCCACAGAACGTATCTCTGCCTACGTAGATCAACACCTTCAACCCATTACATGCAGTCTCCCATCCTTCATCAAAGACACCAACCACTTTCTCGAACGCCTGGAATCCCTACGCAGTCTGTTACCCCCGGAAACCATCCTTGTAACCATTGATGCCACTTCCTTAAACACACATATCCCGCACGTCCAGGGCCTCGCTGCGATGGAGCACTTCCTTTCACGCCGATCATCTGCCACCCTACCTAAAACCTCTTTCCTCATTACCTTAGCCAGCTTCATCCTGACTCACAACTTCTTCACTTTCGAAGGCCAGACATACCAACAATTAAAGGGAACAGCCATGGGCACCAGGATGGCCCCCTCGTATGCCAACCTATTCATGGGTCGCTTAGAGGAAGCCTTCTTTGTTACCCAGGCCTGCCAACCCAAAGTTTGGTACAGATTTATTGATGACATCTTCATGATCTGGACTCACAGTGAAGAAGAACTCCAGAATTTCCTCTCCAACCTGAACTCCTTTGGTTCCATCAGATTCACCTGGTCCTACTCCAAATCCCATGCCACTTTCCTTGACGTTGACCTCCACCTGTCCAATGGCCAGCTTCACACGTCCGTCCACATCAAACCCACCAACAAGCAACAGTACCTCCATTATGACAGCTGCCACCCATTCCACATCAAACGGTCCCTTCCCTACAGCCTAGGTTTTCGTGGCAAACGAATCTGCACCAGTCCGGAATCCCTGAGCCATTACACCAACGACCTGAAAACAGCTTTCGCATCCCGTAACTACCCTCCCGACCTGGTACAGAAGCAAATAACCAGAGCCACTTCCTCATCTCCTCAAACCCAGAACCTCTCACAGAAGAACCCCAAAAGTGCCCCACTTGTGACAGGATACTTTCTGGGACTGGATCAGACTCTGAATGTGGCTCTCCAGCAGGGATACGACTTCCTCAAATCCTGCCCTGAAATGAGATCCATCCTTCATGAAATCCTCCCCACTCCACCAAGAGTGTCTTTCCGCTGTCCACCTAACCTTCGTAACCTGTTAGTTCATCCCTATGAAATCCCCAAGCCCAATTTCAAGCGTACAAGACTGTAAAAGGGTAAATAAAGAAGCTATAATAAGATATTATATAAGACATAACACTTGTCTATTATAATAATAGTGAGGATTCCCCATTTGGCTGTAAATATGAGGTTGATATGGTTGGGTTAGTCAGAATGAAAAAAAGGGTGTTACACCAAATACCCAATAAAACTTTTTACAGCTGAAACAGTTAACTGCGCGACACGAGACTCAGTAGCAAATGTCGTTCTAACCGTATCTAATGCAAGCTGTAAGGTTTCTAGCTTATCTCAAGTATTCAGTGAAAGTGATGCGAGCTCTCCTTTTATTGGATGTGGCAGACTTGATGCCTGTACACTGGACATTAGTCAAACAGAAGTGTTCAGTAGTCAATATGTTATGCCACAGAGGTTCTCAGTACAAGCAATTTGATCTTTGACTGTCGCAGCATTGTCGTTGTCAGTGTAATATTCAGTGAGAAGAAAAGACTGATTTCAGAAGTGAGAAGAAATTCAGGTAATGTTGTTGCTACGCTGCATGCTTGCGCATAATTTTACATCATGTGTTTGAGAAATGCAAATATTTAGCACAATCGTTTCTCACAGGTTCATGTCAGTTAGTTTGATTGTTGAGACGTGTTTGAGCAAATCAGGGTGTGTATACGACCCGGGACATCCGGGAAAAACCCGGGAATTTTTTCATCTGGGAGAAAACCGGGAAAAATCCGGGAATTTTTTAGAATTCTGGGATATTTTAGTTTTGTTTTAGTTTTCAGTTAATTTTTTGTAATTTTGACTGGTAAGAAATAGTACTCTAACAACGGATATTACTGCATCCTGCTACTGCAGAATAATACTGCAGCAATAAAACATGAACGAGAGAAAAAACTAAAATAAAACTTAAGTTGCAAAGGAAATGTGCCATGTACACAACATAAAACTGCTCGTACCAGCGTCTGCCAGTAGAAAAATGTGTCAAAGGCTTTAGGAAGACTATGCAATGCTTCGTAACAACGAATTGCCTCCGATGAGCATGACGTCAAAACTGTTTAAATTAGATTCGTGTGAACAGTTGCGAGCGGACCCAAGCACATGCGCATTTGAGTTGCGCATGTACCTTCTCCCGCTTGTGGCTACAAAAGTGTGGCTGTTAGTTGTATAAGCAAGCAGCAAGATGCTACCCGGAAAAATTTTACTGGTGCGTGCAAGCTGCTGTATTCACTGGGAGCAAACCGGGGTAGCTGCCTTGGGAGGCAATTTCAGTCAAGCATTAATTGCCTTGCGGAACAATGAAGTTGTCGGTTTGCTAAAGAAATATGGCTTTATTAATCTTTAATGCTGAGTCAGTCAATTTATTTGAAACAAAGTGTTTAATTCCACACTATTGGCTAGTTTCAACTGTTTGGTGTATTTCAAAAGAGCATGTTTTCAACTTATAGCACGTATGGCATTATGCCATAATAAAAAACAAAAAATGAGACAATACAGTACTGGTACTCCAAGAAAATTTACAACAGAATCTGGACATATGAATGAGCACTTTAAGCTGAATTATGCGTTTTAGTATGGTTCACGGAATTCCTCTGATGCCTTGTTTCGTTTATGACATAACGTAAGATCTTTTAATGTTTTACACGTACGAACATATGGGCTTCCTGCGTCACTGTAGCTGCGCAAGCGCGGAGACGTCTGTTATCTGGTGCTCTCTGGCAACTGCTGAAACAAACCTCTTTCTAACAGGTCCTGGGAAAATATTGCGAATGATTGATTGAAAAGCGTTACTTTCAAAGTAAATTCCCTTTTACGCTAGATGAACCAAGTGCGAGAATGTGCGATGGCTTTATTAAATCACTGAGCGTTTGACTCTCATTTAAAAATCGAGTATTTGAGGACGATCATATGGAAAAAATTTCAAGCCCAGAAGATCAGACATTTATGTCGGTATTAAAACTTTTACTGGCACATTTGTGTGGTGTATCTTGAAGTGTAATACTCGCAAAAAAAGATCAAGATTATATGTGAAAGTCCAATGGCCAGCTTCACACGTCCGTCCACATCAAACCCACCAACAAGCAACAGTACCTCCATTATGACAGCTGCCACCCATTCCACATCAAACGGTCCCTTCCCTACAGCCTAGGTTTTCGTGGCAAACGAATCTGCACCAGTCCGGAATCCCTGAGCCATTACACCAACGACCTGAAAACAGCTTTCGCATCCCGTAACTACCCTCCCGACCTGGTACAGAAGCAAATAACCAGAGCCACTTCCTCATCTCCTCAAACCCAGAACCTCTCACAGAAGAACCCCAAAAGTGCCCCACTTGTGACAGGATACTTTCTGGGACTGGATCAGACTCTGAATGTGGCTCTCCAGCAGGGATACGACTTCCTCAAATCCTGCCCTGAAATGAGATCCATCCTTCATGAAATCCTCCCCACTCCACCAAGAGTGTCTTTCCGCTGTCCACCTAACCTTCGTAACCTGTTAGTTCATCCCTATGAAATCCCCAAGCCCAATTTCAAGCGTACAAGACTGTAAAAGGGTAAATAAAGAAGCTATAATAAGATATTATATAAGACATAACACTTGTCTATTATAATAATAGTGAGGATTCCCCATTTGGCTGTAAATATGAGGTTGATATGGTTGGGTTAGTCAGAATGAAAAAAAGGGTGTTACACCAAATACCCAATAAAACTTTTTACAGCTGAAACAGTTAACTGCGCGACACGAGACTCAGTAGCAAATGTCGTTCTAACCGTATCTAATGCAAGCTGTAAGGTTTCTAGCTTATCTCAAGTATTCAGTGAAAGTGATGCGAGCTCTCCTTTTATTGGATGTGGCAGACTTGATGCCTGTACACTGGACATTAGTCAAACAGAAGTGTTCAGTAGTCAATATGTTATGCCACAGAGGTTCTCAGTACAAGCAATTTGATCTTTGACTGTCGCAGCATTGTCGTTGTCAGTGTAATATTCAGTGAGAAGAAAAGACTGATTTCAGAAGTGAGAAGAAATTCAGGTAATGTTGTTGCTACGCTGCATGCTTGCGCATAATTTTACATCATGTGTTTGAGAAATGCAAATATTTAGCACAATCGTTTCTCACAGGTTCATGTCAGTTAGTTTGATTGTTGAGACGTGTTTGAGCAAATCAGGGTGTGTATACGACCCGGGACATCCGGGAAAAACCCGGGAATTTTTTCATCTGGGAGAAAACCGGGAAAAATCCGGGAATTTTTTAGAATTCTGGGATATTTTAGTTTTGTTTTAGTTTTCAGTTAATTTTTTGTAATTTTGACTGGTAAGAAATAGTACTCTAACAACGGATATTACTGCATCCTGCTACTGCAGAATAATACTGCAGCAATAAAACATGAACGAGAGAAAAAACTAAAATAAAACTTAAGTTGCAAAGGAAATGTGCCATGTACACAACATAAAACTGCTCGTACCAGCGTCTGCCAGTAGAAAAATGTGTCAAAGGCTTTAGGAAGACTATGCAATGCTTCGTAACAACGAATTGCCTCCGATGAGCATGACGTCAAAACTGTTTAAATTAGATTCGTGTGAACAGTTGCGAGCGGACCCAAGCACATGCGCATTTGAGTTGCGCATGTACCTTCTCCCGCTTGTGGCTACAAAAGTGTGGCTGTTAGTTGTATAAGCAAGCAGCAAGATGCTACCCGGAAAAATTTTACTGGTGCGTGCAAGCTGCTGTATTCACTGGGAGCAAACCGGGGTAGCTGCCTTGGGAGGCAATTTCAGTCAAGCATTAATTGCCTTGCGGAACAATGAAGTTGTCGGTTTGCTAAAGAAATATGGCTTTATTAATCTTTAATGCTGAGTCAGTCAATTTATTTGAAACAAAGTGTTTAATTCCACACTATTGGCTAGTTTCAACTGTTTGGTGTATTTCAAAAGAGCATGTTTTCAACTTATAGCACGTATGGCATTATGCCATAATAAAAAACAAAAAATGAGACAATACAGTACTGGTACTCCAAGAAAATTTACAACAGAATCTGGACATATGAATGAGCACTTTAAGCTGAATTATGCGTTTTAGTATGGTTCACGGAATTCCTCTGATGCCTTGTTTCGTTTATGACATAACGTAAGATCTTTTAATGTTTTACACGTACGAACATATGGGCTTCCTGCGTCACTGTAGCTGCGCAAGCGCGGAGACGTCTGTTATCTGGTGCTCTCTGGCAACTGCTGAAACAAACCTCTTTCTAACAGGTCCTGGGAAAATATTGCGAATGATTGATTGAAAAGCGTTACTTTCAAAGTAAATTCCCTTTTACGCTAGATGAACCAAGTGCGAGAATGTGCGATGGCTTTATTAAATCACTGAGCGTTTGACTCTCATTTAAAAATCGAGTATTTGAGGACGATCATATGGAAAAAATTTCAAGCCCAGAAGATCAGACATTTATGTCGGTATTAAAACTTTTACTGGCACATTTGTGTGGTGTATCTTGAAGTGTAATACTCGCAAAAAAAGATCAAGATTATATGTGAAAGTTTAGCTTCTTTTGCAGACCAATATTATATGTGAAAGCTCTGCTTTTCTTGTAGCAACACTGTGCATGTTAATGTACACCATTAAATTTTGTGACTACATCACGTGTCCTAAGCTCTGAATATCCGCTGTATCGGCTGGCGAAATCACCTGACTGGCTTACAAAAGTGCATCGCAATCTCGATTTCAATGCTTCAGAAAGTAACATGCGGTGTTTGGTGGAAATAGAATTTATACTTTTGTAATACGAAAATATACATCGTAAATCGTCTTTTTTCTGAGTTTTGTTTTCAAAAGGGCTCAGAAATTCTACGTCAGTGTATAAAACCGTAACCATTCAAAGGATTGATAAGTTTTACAGTTCCAAGGAATAGTATACTGTCATTTAACATGGAAAAAGTGTATTTTCACCCGGGAGAGAGTGTGTTTTTAACCGGGAAATCCGGGAATTTTTTTCCTTGTCCTTGTATACACCCTTCAAATGTTTAACAAACACAGCAGATTCCGACATTAGCATTGGTACTGATCTGTGCACGCATGCCGTGTGGAGCCATCACTGGGTTCAGAGGAAGGCTGGCTGTGTACCTTTGATGCAATAAAGACAGTGACAGTGACAGTTGCCAGTGTTTCTCTGCATGCTTCGGAGTGAGTCACCCCTCTCTCCCTAACCGTACATCTCGGTTGTTCTGAGATACTACAACCCGAGCTTGGGGGTGCCCTCTTTACTTGTGTGAAGCGTTGACAACTTATATTAATTTTGTTTTACAATTCGTATGTTTCATTATTTTATGTGTTATTTCATTTATCTATTATTACATAATTTATAAGAAACTTATCTACATAAAACAAATAAGATGGCTGTAACTAAAAACAGTGACTAATGGTTCATAGTCACACATGAAGGTAATTGTGTTGTGAACTAACCAGTAGCATCAATTATTGTTGCACATGTTACAGCTGAACATAGTTTTAAAAATCGTGTTCAAAATACGTAAGTTAATAATTTTCTTAATTAAAAGCGTGTTACATACTAAGTGCAGTCCAAGAGATCTGAACAAAGTTGGTGTTAGAAGCTATCATACCAGCAGTGTTATGTTAAAAGGACCAGAAATCTTTCTGCTAGAAAATGCCTCACAAGTTTCGCAGAAAAATACATTATAATTTAAACAGACATTAAAAGTAACACTTTCAATTAAATCGTGCAAGAATGTGGGACATACATTATATTTGTCTCCAGAAACTTTATACTCATAAACAATCCAAAATGCGTGTAATCGTAACTAGGTTGTTTTTGTATGATAAGTGTGTCTGTTGGGACCAGCCCATAATATCTGAACCTCAATGACTTTTGAGCTGTTCCCAAAACTGGGAGCTTCTCGTAGCCAACTGCTCATTAAGCAGTGTTGTACAAGACAATGCCTGACAACAAAAAATTTCAAACTCCTCCAACAGATTATACGCCTTTCCTCCTCGCATGGATGGAGCATCTTCATATGTGAGAACAAAACTGGTGCAGTACGCTCGCTTTCAAGAAAGTAGGCAGCGAAGTTAGATTTTTCCTGACACATTTTTAAGATTTAATGCGACACGTTCGCTAAATCTGTCTTCCAGCCATCTACCATCCATTTTGCCTCTTATAGCGAGAATCGCAGCTAGGAAATTCAGATGTAATTTATGTGGCTCAAACTGGTAGAAGGCTGGAAGCCAGGTTTAGTGAACATGTCGCACTGGATTTTAAAAATGAGGCAGGAAAATCTACCTTCACTGCCCACTTTTGTGATAATGGAAGACATATTGACCTGTTGGAGAAGCTTGAAATTTTTGCAGTCATCAAGTATTGTCTCGTAGAACGCTGCTTAATGAGCAGCTAGCCATGAGAAACTCCCAATTTTGGGAACAGTTCAGAAATAATTGGAATTCGGCTATTATGGGCCAATCCCAACAGATGCATTGATCTGACAATTATGACGTATTTGTGATTTGTAATTGGTTTTTTATTTTATTATTCTTTTTTGTGTGTGTAAACTGATTACCAGCCCTTAAAATGTCATGTACGTCTGTTGTAATGGGAATCCAAACAATACAAATGGTGTACTTAAGTAAATGCTATCTCATGAAATGAGTCGGAAATTCATCTGAGACTGTGTAACTGTGTTGCAATTAACCTTTACCAAAAATAATTAGAAAACAAAAAACTGTATCCTAAAGAATTAGACTGGTGAAATTGAGTATTGCTAAAGTGCGTGACATCACAGTATGTGTCTTGCAATTCTAACATAAAAAAACTAACAAAGGAAAAATTCTACACAAAATTACAAACTGAACTACGGATGAATAACTGCCCAAAATGCTTTTGTGAAAACTGTCCTGCAAATTTAAGTACCAAAACTGAGTAAATAAAATTCCACAACTCTAAATAGCACATAATTGGAACACATAACAATGCACTGTAAGAATAAGAATGTTTTACAAAAAATGAAATCCGAACTGCACTTTCCCTAAACTGAACCTGACAATTTTGTAATGCAATACATAACTGTGAATGACTTTACTGTGTCCTGAATGTGACATTTAAATGGCCCTAACAAACTTTTGTGACCTAACAAACTTTTGTGACGGAAACTCTGTACTGTTCAAAAGTAGTAAAAATTAAAATTTTGTGCAGCAGCAAACCACTAAAAGAAAACCCCCTGCCATGGAAGGAAAAACAGCTGTGCTAAGCACATCATGCTCTATGGTTGTTCCACTAATTCCACTAAGTTCAATCGGCAACACACAATTACAAAATTAA
Source organism: Schistocerca nitens (assembly GCF_023898315.1). Classification (NCBI taxonomy): domain Eukaryota; kingdom Metazoa; phylum Arthropoda; class Insecta; order Orthoptera; family Acrididae; genus Schistocerca; species Schistocerca nitens. The sequence goes on along the minus strand of NC_064625.1, from coordinate 99,578,293 downwards.
ACCTTCGTGGTGAGACAGTGGCAGAATCAGAGTTTACTGAATTATGTAGAAGAGGGTTAGCATTTAAAAACTGTATTGTGAATTATGAAACTCACTCCATAACAATTAAACCATCTTTACAAAAATCACTTACTATAAAATAAATTACTCTGCCATAAAATTAATTAATGAAACGGTGAATGAGTAGTGTGTCTATAACTCTTTGAGTCCAAGCTCTGTGAGCAAACATATATATATATATTAACAAATTGTATATATATTAACAAATTGCAATTATACCATGTACCTTTGTGACCCTAACTTACATGGCACATCATGCACCTTACATTGTTCACCAATCCCAGGTTTCTTGCTTTCACCCTTCTTAACTTTCACCTACTGTTGGTATCTCCTCTACCATTCTTTTGAATGGTTTTATGCGACTGATGTGTATAACAGACATTTTTGTGGGGAATTTTATCTTCATGCTGACCGGTGAGGCCATTTCCACAACCTGGTATGGTCCATGGTATTTTGTTAAAAGTTTCTTCATCTTCCTGTCTGACATATAGGGACTAGTGACCATCACCCCCTGCCCCACGAAGTATTGCAGCAATTTGACCACGAATCTGTTCGATTATTCCTGGCGTTCTAGTGCCTTCTTGTTTGCCTTTTGCACATTCCTCCAAGCTTCCCTAATTCTTCTGCAAACTTCCTCACTATCTCACCATGTGGTCCTAATTTAGGAATCGAAATGTCGAAGGGAGATAGCATTTTCCTGCCATACACCATGTCAAATGGTGACAAGCGTGTTGCAATGTGTGCACTGTCCATAAGGTAAATAGGTGTCCCAGTTGTCGTGGTTGGAACCTACATAATAGCTCAATGTCTTTGCAGTTGTCTTGTGGTCACGTTCTGTTCTCTCATTGGTCTGCAGATGAAACTTCCATATACGCACCATGTGGCATAGCTGTTTCTTTAAATCTGAGAAAATATTCCTACACTGGTCCGTAATTATGGTCTCGGGCACCCAAACTTTAATATCCAGTTGGTTACTAATGCCTGCGCTACAGTATTAGCCCTTTGGTCTGGCATCCGTACCATTGCCAAAAGAGAGAAAAATAATTGATCATCGTGAGGTGTTGTTTTAAATGGCCTGAGGGCATCCTACCCTGATATAGACAATGGACTGGACACCTCTGGTAATCTTTGCAGTGGCACTTTCTTATGTGTGATCTCGGCCCTCTACGCTTGTGGCATACAGTCCTTAACATGCTGCTCCACATCAAGTTTTCTGTTCCTGCACTAACACTGCTCTGCTACATGTCTGTCCATTGCGTGTCACCCACCATGACCTAACAACATACTATTGTGAGATAGCTACAAAAAAGCCTCTGGAACCACCAGACTTGCTCCAGTGCCTTGTCATTCTACTCAACAAATGCTTGTGCGGAACAAAATGTGTCTGTGACTTAAATACCTGGCACTCCTTATCCCTTTCCTGTGCGTCTGCCACTCCTCGATGCTCTTCCCTAATGTACTTAACATCACTACCCCGTGGCTTAACGAATCTACATTTACATGTGATCTCCGTGGCCTATGGATTACCTCCTACTTGAATTCACTAAGCGCAAGTGCCCACAGAGTTAATCTGCTGGATGGATCTTTTTAATCAAGCAACCATTTCAATGAGGTGTGGTGTGTGTCAACTGTAAATTTCCTACCATATAAACAACACCAAAAATACGTAATACCATATATGGTTGCCAACATCTCTTTCTCCATTGTTGAGTAATTACACCCTGCTTTGTTTAACTGTCTTGAAGCATAACCTACCGGATGTTCTGACCATATACAGTACCTTCTGACCATATACAGTACCATTTGTCCCAAAACACAATCAACTACCTCAGTTGAAGCATCACACCAAAGGATAAACTCTTTCTCAAAATCCACAAAAACCAATATTGGATCCGAAACTAATATTTCTTTCAATTTTTCAGATGTGTCCTGACATTCCTGTGACCAATGGAATTTCATTCCTTTCTTCAGTAGCTTGTTGAATGGTGCAGCTATTTTCACAGAGTCCTTCACAAACCATCTATAATAATTGCAGAAGGCAATGAGTGACTGCACCTGTGTAGTTATTTGTGGTATCAGATAATTTTGAACTGTGTCTGTAAGATGAGGATTGGCCTGTACACTGCGCTCAATAATCACGTGCCCCAGATAGTTTACCTGAGTTTGCGCAAAATGGCACTTGTCCACATTTACTGTCAAATGTGGCGATTTTAGTCTACTAGGCATCCTCCAAACGTTTCACATGCTCCGGTAAATCCTTTGACTAGACAATTAAGTTTTTGGCTTTAATCCTCTCAGTACCCCATCTAACAACTGCTGAAAAGTTGCTGGTGTGTTCTTTTGTCCAAATGGCATGTGTTAACCTAGACTTAAGAAGCAAACATGTGGTGATCCAGTATCTGCTTTGTGGCCATATCCACTTCTTCTGTAAGTGTTGTATCCTAAGAGCTGACTCTTTAAGTCCTCTGGGTTCTCCATCCATACCCTCTGTACCACTTCAGTGAGTATACCATGCAAAAAGACACCCACCACTTTGTTTTCTGCCTCCTATAACAGTACCCTATTAGTTTCTGCATTCTGGATCTGTACATATGTCTTTGCGTTTAGCTTACGGATTCTGTCAGAGAATGCTGCCACAGACTTGTTGCTCTGCACTGATAATGTACTTAATTTCTCCCAAAAAGTATCACACACTGTTCTGCTTTTGGTACCACTGGCACAGTCTAGCAGACCACTCCTGGAAAGTATGTGCTTTACTCAATGTCTCATGGTAGACAACATATGTTTTGACGTGCCCCACCAAATGCATATTAGCAATGTACAGGGTTACTTCATCTGACCACCCATGTGCTTCCATGGTGTCCCTAACATCCTCAATGAAAATTGTAATGCCCTCTGTTGCCTTGGCTGAGAAGGGATTAATCAGTGTGACTGTTGCCGAGTCATACGGAACAAAAGGCATGAAGGCAGTCTAAATCCAGACTTACTTTCTCGTGACTGATTTCAACTGATGGTGACTCTCCTTACGAGCCTCTAACTTAGATTAAATTTGAAATTTCTCTGTTTCATGCCTTCAGACTGCTTGCATGTGCCGAGCTACAGCAGCAACTTCATCTGTGGTAGTAGCATCTGTTTCCATCATTTTGCATACTCTACTTCCACATTAATTCACCTGTTTTTCTTTTTCTCTCTCTTTTTAAAAAAAAGACAAAATGCAAACTTCCATTTAACCCTACAAAAGAATGTAATCACAAATTATGAGTGTGAATCAAATGAAAGCCTTAAATATTTTTTTAAATATTATTTATTGTGCAGAAGTGGTGCAAAGCTGTATCATTTTTCAACATAATCTCCCTCACGCTCAATGCAAGTCCTCCAGAGCTTACAAAGTGCATAAATTCCTTTAGAAGAAAATTCTTTTGGTAGTCCGCGCAACCACTCTTGCACCGTGTGGCATACCTCTTCATCAGATTGAAACTTCTTTCCTCCCATTGCATCTTTGAGTGGTCCAAACATATGGAAATCACTTGGGGCAAGGTCTGGTGAGTATGGTGGATGAGAAAGACACTCAAAATGCAGGTCGGTGATCGTTGCAACTGTTGTACGGGCAGTGTGGGGCCCTGCATTGTCATGTTCCAAAGGACACCTGCTGACAGCAATCCGCGTACCTTTGATTTGATTGCAGGCCTCAGATGATTTTTTAGGAGATCTGTGTATGATGCAGTGGTCCCTCTAGGCATGTAATGCTCCAAAATGACGCCTTTTTTGTTCCAAAAGAGAGTCAGCATAACCTTCCCTGCTGATGGTTCTGTTTGAAACTACTTTGGTTTTGGTGATGAGGAATGGTGCCATTCATTGCTCGCTCTCTTCGTTTCCGGTTGGTGGAAATGAACCCAGGTTTCGTCCCCAGTAACGATTCTTGCCAGGAAGCCATCACCTTCTCGTTCAATGCGCCGAAGAAGTTCTTCACAAGCATCAACACGTCATTCTCTCACTTCAGGAGTCAGCTGCCGTGGCACCCATCTTGTAGACACTTTGTGAAACTGGAGCACATCATGCACAATGTGGTGTGCTGACCCATGACTAATCTGTAAACCATGCTGCAATGTCATTCAGTGACACTCGGCGGCTTTCCTTCTCTATGGCTTCGACTGCTGCAATGTTCTGTGGAGTCACAACTTGTAGTGCCTGATCTGGACGAGGAGCATCTTCCACTGAAGTCAAACCATTTGTGAACTTCCTACTCCATTCATAGACTTATTGCTGTGACAAACATGCATCACCATACTGAACCTTCATTCGTTGATGAATTTCAATACGTTTCACACCTTCACTACGCAAAAAGCAAATAACAGAACGTTGTTCTTCTCTGGGGCAAGTCGCAAGTGAGACGGACATCTTCATACTGATACTGCGACGGTATGTGTGCATCTGCACTATGCTGCCACCTACAGGCCATTCTGCACACTGTTTGTTGCATGCTTACCAGCTTACAGGACAACAGCGCAAAATTTCAATTTGTTATTACAAATTTAAGGTTTTCATTTGACTCACCCTCGTAATTCCTCCAGCAAATCATCGCCCATCTACACTCTGTACAACTACTTGACACATGACTAGTACACCAACATACAGAACAAACAGCTGCTACAGCTCTGGTACACAGTAGCTTGTGCCCAGACAAACTGCAAAATGGAAACCTCACTGGCTCTAAATTATCACGTCCACCATTACCTCTATACAATAAGTCAGTGAGTTCCTGTGGCTTCACAAAATTAAGTCTAAACAGTGTGTAACCGAGGTCACGCAACTAACTCTGACAGTGAAAGCAAACATAAAAAATAATATAAATAGAACTTTGACTCACCTACATCAAGTGCTGCTGCCTCACTCACTACTCACCAAAACCAACTCGCTCACCAAAATATGGTGTTGGATGTGAACGAACACTTTCTGACACAATGTTTTGTGTCGGAAAGCAAAGCGACCATTTCCTGACATCAAATTGTTACAACCTTTCCGAGCTCAGGGGAGAGGGGTGACTCACGTTGGACTGTGCTGAAAAACAACGGGGGTGTCATTAATTTTATTGCATCGAAGGTACACAGCTGGCCTTCTGGCGATGCCAGTGATGGTGCTGCATCGCGTGCATGCCGGGTCACCTAACCCCCCAGACGTAGCGCTCCTACCCGTGCCACGGCTAAGAGGTTGCCACGTGCGTTGGCTGCACTAGTAGCCTGGGACATTGTTGACTGCTCCCTCAAGCGGAACTCGTGGACCCCACGTAGAGTGCCGAAGGGAAACAGCTGTCCACTGTCGTCGTATTTAGCCTTAGCAGCTCGGGATGTCTGCGCAGGGCAGCTCGGTCAGTGATTGCAGACAGCTCTACACCTGGGACGTCACGAGTTGGCATCCAGGCTCTGTTCCTGCAGATGGCAGCTTGCAGTCCGCCAGACGATCTCACCCACAGAGCGGAGCTTAGAGCTCTCTCGCTCCTGATGTTGGTACAGCTGCCAGGTGTGGCACGTCCTTGCAGTGGAGGTTGTGTTAGTTTCAGCAGGCCGATTGGCTGCCAATATCTATCACAAGAGGTCGTCGTGGTTGGGCTGCAACTTAAACAATCATCATTCTCTCTGGTTCTAGATGTGGACAGAATGGCTACATGTGTAGTGTCACAAGGCTTAGGCCTGTCCCATCCCTCATTAAATCGACCAAGACTCATACGAATAATTGTAAGAACAGTTATTATTATGTTCTTTAAGTTTGTTTTTGGGTTTTCAGAAATACTGTGGGAAGAAAGTTTATTTATGTTGCAGATAATGTGGAAGACGTTGCCCAATGACCACCACGAAAGTTCGACGTAGCGGCAAGTGGGCAAGGAATAAAACGAATGCTGGAAACTACCGCGAGCCATGGAAGAGCCTGGGCCGCGAGGGCGTCGAGCTTCCTAGGTCGTTGTTGGACGACGTCAAAGGAAGAGATATTCTGCTTTCTCTTTGTAAGCAGATCGATCGAGTCTTGAAAGGTTAATCTAAAACGTATAGGCAGGTGACACATTAGGTGGGACCCGATGCCTGTAATACTTCCACAGTTATTAAAAAGTTTTTAAACGGCAAAAACTATAGTTCATCATTTATATAGATAAAAAGTGGTAAAGATATAGGAAAGAAGAGTTGCGGCGTCAGAACAAAAAGTGATACATCGCTCAGCAACGAAGAAGGATGTAAACAGCGGGCGTTACGTGGTGAAAACAAATTAACTGATAAAATAGTAAGTCTGTAATTAAGCATAAAGCCACGTAACACTGCACGTGATTACCTGGTTTGAGCCTCCAGGATTATGTCACATATTTATACATGTTTTCCCTATTCCTTTATGTTGTCCCTCTGGAGGGAACAAGTGGACTGCTCTTTAATAATTGCAGTGTCAGCTTCACTCAGCCCGCTTCGGCCCTGACACACAAGCGCTGTTGTAACTGGGATGTATGGGTTCTTCACAGCACGTCAGTGCCCTATCTGTCCTGATGACTTCAGACTTGCATACCGTGCCTCTCGGGCCGTGCCTTCTTGCCTGCAAGTGCTATTGTAATCCTGCCTTACAGAATAGTTTGCTAAATATCGACATTGCCCACATCTGCTGTCTGATGTGACAATTGGTCTTTTAACTACTACTAGCTGCATGAAATTTGCAAGAGGTTCGTTTGAGCAGTTGCCAGACAGTGCCAGACACCAAGCTTTACTGTGCATGCACTGCTACGATGAGGTAGGCAGCCCATGCTTGGTGCTTGCTCTGCTCATACACTTTTCATCGCATTTCTGTGTGGTATTTCGTGCATGGTGGGGCGTCACGTGACCATGTGCAGCCCTGCGGCATGTTGTTGAGAGGATATACACAGTTGTACTTAAGCAATTGTTTTATCATATCCCACCCAGATTAAGAATGCAAATAAGGAAGCAGTTCTTGGCATAAGTGACAATAAATTTCATGGCTATTTCAAAATGTGTTAAAAATTAACAAGGTTGTCTGTGATGCAAAGAAATTGTACAACTGACAATTTATATTCCACCTTAGGAATAAATATAAAGCCATGTGGGGAATTAAAACGATAAAACACGGTATGCTGCCAGTCTAAAATTTAGCATATAATGGCATTCTATAAATTTAAGATATAAACACAAATTGAGAAATAGCTTCGGGCCTAGAGTCTTGTGATCGAAAAACACTTTGTTTCACGGAAGGCAGATTTGTAAAATTCTGCTACAGCTGTCAATATATTTGAAACAAAATATTTCGTTCAAAGCTACTGACCAAATTTGCCTGCTTAGTCAGCTTCAAGTCAATGTTTACGTATGTTCATATGTATATAGCATTAAGAGATCTTACAATGTCATAAAAGAAACAGGACAGCAGAGGCTACTCCAATAGCATCGGAATTTCATAAACCGTACTAAAATGCTTCATTACGCTCTAGTTGCACATTTCTATGTCCAGGTGCACTCTGAAGTACCTGATATTCAGCTTTTGTATGTGGTTTTCGGGATACCAGTTTTGTTGGAGGTCCAGTACTGTATTCTCATGTTTGGTTCTTTATTATGGTATAATGTTATTTGTCCCAGAAAATGAAAATTTGCACCTGAAATTAAACGAAGTTGAAAGTAGCCAATATTGAAAAATGAAACACTTGGTTTCAAGTAAACTAAATGCCTCAGCCAAAAAAATTAATAGAAGGAAATTTCTCTACAAAACTGACAGAAATAGCGTCATTAAGACATTAATAGTTGATTGCTAATAATATGGAAATAATATAAAATCAGAAAATTGAAACTACTAACTTATTTTAGTCTTTCATGATTATGAGAATGTGTATTAATTCACTTGATGGCTCCCGGCCACAGAAATCTGTTTCGTTTTCATTTGACGTGGGAGCTGTAAACGAAGAGACGCCAGCAATTTCCCAAAACGTATACACAGGTCACGTGGAGAGTGATCCCCCCCCTCCCCCCCTCTCCCCCCTCCCCCCACCAACTATAACTCAGCTTGCTCTGCGCATGTGCGAATCTGGCAGCTTGGGCATGCCAGAAAAAGTTTTCCGGGTAGCTTTTGGCTACTTGCTGCTACTGCTCGTACGGCAAACAGCCACACTTCAAGTAGTCAGAAGCGGGAGAAGGTAGTACTCATCCGCAAATTCAGCTCTGCGCATGCACACGAGCCTGCTGGCAACTGCTCAAACGAACCTAAGAATTCCTCAAATCCATGACTGTACTTATTCTTGGTGCAGCAAAGCTGTAGATTGATATGATGTACACTGAAGATACCTGTGCTGTGCAAACAAAGCCCTCATTGTGAACTCAGCATTTGACATGAATAGTCCAGTTTGGACTACTTGCATATGTGGGTGGTTTTAAGGTTTGAACAACTTTTACTGTGTATTTTATGATTGGCTCACATTTAATGATTATGCAAGTATATGTTAAATAAGGCATACATGTTAACTTATTGTAACCAGTTCTTTATATGTCTTTGAGCTCTGAAGATGACCACACAGTGACTGGAATCTAGATGTGCAATAAACTGAGTGCTTACTGTATCCTTTACTATTAGAAACCTGTAATGGTAATAAAAGGAATTTCCCAGAACTGTGGTATCCACACATGCTCAAGTTTGGCCATATCATTTTGCCCCATGTGGTTCCTATATTTTAGTGAGGTACCTAGATTAACTGAAACAACTAACTGAACATTCACAAAATGGATATGTGCACTTTGTTAATAATGGTTTCGAAAAAAAATTGAGTGAGAATGAGCATCAAAAATTTGTTATTTTGGCTGCAACAAATTCTGAAATTAACTGTGAAGTCTGTGTTCAAAAACAGCCATTTAATTCGGTAACACACATCTGTATTTTACTTTTATTTGACATTTGGCCATCACTGTACACCCATCTGTCAATGCACGTATGTTCAAATTAATATTTACTGTATACATAGAGTAAAGAATATTTGTTATTAATTTAAACATTCATCTTTGCAACCATTAAATATGTGTATCTCCCATATGCAGCTTGCTTTATTTATTTAAAATTTGATCAGCAGTTGCGTTTTTGTTTTATTTCTCCTTACACCCAAAAGCGTCATCTGCAGGTGACTACCAATGTTTTAAATAAATAAAACAAAATAAACATGACAGAATAATTTAGATTTTAGTAGTTGTCAAGACAGACATTATTTAAAAAAAAAAAAAATAAACAACTTCAGACACTGTGGTCACACAAAGGAAGAGGAAGGGCATGTGCTTGAGTCAGTCATTATTACACCACAATGAATCTAAATATAAAAGAAAGTGTCATCCTAACTAAAACTGTGCTTATGTTAATTTATTTTTCTTTCCTAGAATCAATATAACATTGTCTCATGATTAAGGAACGTGACATTGCACCAAATAGACAATAATGGAACATACAATCAAAATAATATGAATAATGATAGTAATAATTTAATCTCAAGCTACAAATAATAAGAAAATGTTAGGAAAGGCAAATGTTGCATGTTGTTTGAGCAACCTTTGCATTCACCAGAAATTATATAGCAAACACATGGAAGATCTAAATTGGAATGGCAGGGCTAGTATTAATCCCGAGTAGTAGTAGTAGTAGTAGTAGTAGTAGTAGTAGTAACAATAACAATAATAATAATAATAATAAAATGGTTTTTCCAAGCTTTCCATTAATCACGTATTCAACACCTTTTGCAGAAGACCTAAAAGGCAGTAGCAACTAAACTACTGACTCCCTAAATACAAAAAAGAATTTAAACAAAGATGGTATTTGTCATATATTCTGAGAAATGTGCATTTAGAGGACTAAATGAAGACGTCAGAAATCCAAGCAGATGTCAAGAGCTTTACAAAAATACGAAGGTAAGTTCAAAGATTTGCAGCCTGGTCTAGAGGTGGTATCGCCATGAGTGAAATTTTGGTTTCATTTCATTAGTACAAGTTCCGTAGTTGTGGTGTCTGTGTAGCTTTCAAAAGTAGTCAAGATACAAATATTTTGGTTAGTTGGATGAACTGAAATACAGTTATATCATAAAATATTTTGCTTTGGATAGTTTATTGCCAACAAAATTATGTATGGTAAATTAAGGTATGTGTGTTTCTTATTTTCAGGTCTGTGCGCAACAATTAGGATGACGTATAAGTGTGAAGCATTTTTTTTTGCATGTTGGTATTTCCGGTTGCTATGGGTTTATTTATTGATCATTACCTCTCATTTGTAGTTCACTGCATTTTGTTGTTTTAAGATAGTGGAGTTGTGCACACTAGAAAATGGAGTGCTGAGTAGAGAAATCTGAACATTTCCAACATGTTCTTCTGCTTAAGCTCAGTAGAGGGGTGACAGCAGCAGAGGCAACCAGAAACATGTGATGTGTTTGGAGATAATACCATTGGACAGAGCACAGCAAGAAAATGGTTTCTTCGTTTTGATATTAGTGACTCTCCACGTTCAAGAAGACCTTCAGAGTTTGATGATGATTGTATAAACACATTAATCCAAAATTATTTATGTCAGCATGCTCGAGAACTGGGAAAACATTTGTGTGCAATGGGGAAGATTCAAAAATTGGGTGTGTGGGTACTGAATGCTCTAAGCCAAAATCAAAAAAATCTACGGGTGGCCATACGTGCATCTCCGTTTACTCCTTTTCAATTCTCTCGTGAACAACATCGACCATATGAGGTGCTTGGCATAGCAGTGAAGATGAGAACATATAACATTAATATGCTTCATCCAATGCTGTTCCAATAGTTTTATATCCTCTTTGTAGTACCACCTTGAAAGTGCTGCAGAGTTTTGGTGTACAGCAGCAGTCGCTTCTCGGTCGGACCAAAAATGCTGACCGGCAAGAAAGATTTTGAATTTTAGGAAGAGTTGAAGTCTGAGGGAACCAAATCTATGGAATAGGTTGAATAACACCACAATTCATAACGCAAATACCACCACGATTTTCCCTTTGGGAAGACATTTTTGTGGGCAGTACATTGTTGTGATGAAAAGATGATTTTTTTCTTCAGCAAATCCGGGCTCTTTTTTTCTTGAATTTTTGCATCCAAATCTGTTAGAATGTTAGAATAATATTCCCCAGTTACTATTTTAACTCTTCAAAGAAAATCAACTAACAGAACACCTTTTGCGTTCGAGGACACCAGTGCATTGGCTTTTCCTGCTGATGAGATTGTCTTCTTTGGAACTGAAGACCTAGATACTGGCCACTCTTTCGATTGTTGTGTGGATCCGTGTTTCACGACTGTCTTGTACAGATGCAGAAAATCGGCAGTTTTTACGAAAATGTGCCGAGAACTGTTCATAAATTATTTTGTGAATTTATTACTGATCTGCTGTGAATGGGCTTACTACCTATCTCGAACAAAGCTTTCTCATAGGCATTTCTTATGCAGAATGTAGCCAACACATTCACAGCCTTGGCAATGTCACATAGCTTCATATGCTCATCTTCCAAGACTGTATCAAACTCTTTTTTGATGATTTGTGGTGTGGTTGCACTTTGTGAATGTCCTTCATGTGGATCATCTGGAACAGTTTCATAGACTCATTTAAATTCGAATCAGGCATACACATTTATGGACCTCGAATGAAGTTTGGTTTCTGTGAAATCTTCCTGTACAAAAACCTTTATTTCTTAGTATTTGTGCATAGTGCCTCATTCAGGCAGCTGCTTACAGCCAACCACTGAACGGGAAGACTTGTAGCTTCACATGGAGCGTGTTGAATATTGTACCAAACTTTCAGAAAAAGGTCACTCACCTAGAACTGTCATCAGTGTGTGAATCTGAGTACTTTCAGACCATCATCTGTGGCTTTAGGACACTTCATGATGAAAGTTGTATGCAATATATGACACCATACTAGGAGAAAGAGGATTTGTGAAATTACAGGCAGATCTAAAGTGACTATGGTTTTCGTGACGTGGAATCTGTCTTTCTAGAATATTAACCAAGACTGATTGTGGGAAGAATTTTTTTTCTGCAATGTTTTGATTTCTATAAAGAGAGTACACCTGTTTGCGTGTGGCAGTTTATCACTGACTTCATCTGCTTTATCACTCCAGAGATAAAACAGCAATCAAAGTAGTGGCTGCAAGCCAGTGATGCAATAAAAGAAGGAAAGCTCCATTTAATCTGTCAGAATGGTTACATCAGTGTTCTCAGGGTCATTCCGAAACAAATGCCTCCCATTTATCTTCATGGAAACAGCAACAGTTACATAAAACACAATAATGCAGTTAAATAGAACACGATTTCTGATACATACTGGCACTTTTCTACATAGTCATCAACATTCGTTATGGATTTCTGCCAATGACAAACAAGAACCTACATGCTGCAGCACTGGTAAAAACCTAAACAAGCTCATAGTGGCCATTGGCTAACAGGTTGGAGGACAACCTCCGAGTTCTGAAAATATTGGCCACCTAGTCAATCTTCCAAAGATCTCAAAACTGTTGTGGATGTGTAGACTTTACTTCCTTGTCTAGGATGCAGAATGGATCTCTGTATTCATCAAGGTCTCATCTAACATAAAGCAAGAAATTGGGAATCCCTACCCGTTCAAAAGAAAATTAAAACATACTTCATTATCCACTCTTTCTATGAATTACTTGTACATCTAGATTAAGGGACTGATATGTTCTACCAGCTACACAGCAACTAATTGTGTTTCTTATAAAGGTATGTGGAAATTAGTAATGTACTCAAATAGCTCTCAGTACTTACAGATTAGGAAAATATTTGGTTTGAGAAAGACCATTGTAATCAGGTGAATACTGTATTGAGCTACAAACAGCAGACAAACAGCAGCTATATTGTAAAAACTGTGGAGGCAGCAGCTTGTTTGAATGTAGCAGTTTTCTTCTTAATTTTCTCAGTTAAAGTCAAGACATCACTAAAACAATGGAAGCAGTGTAGGAAAAGATAGATTGCTACTTACTGTAAAGAAGACAATTCAAATTGCAGACAGGCACGTTTAAAAGACACATGTAGCTTTTGGCCACACACACACACACACGCAGAGAGAGAGAGAGAGAGAGAGAGAGAGAGAGAGAGAGGGGGGTGGCGAGGTGGGGGAAGGTGAGCACACAGATGCCCACCCTTCCCCCCCCCCCCACCCCCTCCCACACACGAGCACACAGATGCCCACCCTTCCCCCCCCACCTCACACACACACACACACACACACACACACACACACACACACACACACACACGAGACCACCATTCCAGCATCATGGGCCGGAATGCATTCTCTCTCTCTCTCTCTCTCTCTACTGATGAAGGCTGTGGCTGAAAGCTACATGTTAGTGTTTTTTAATCATGCCTGTCTGCAACTTGATGTGTTCTTTATGGTATGCAGCAATCTATCTTTTCCTACCTACGTTGTTAATAAAATCTTTCAATAGTCAAGACTGCAAGCAAATAACATGAAATGACTAGTTTCAGCTGATTATACAGCCGTCTTCAGATGTGGAAAAACAGATAATTGCAGTAAGGCAGAGTACCAGGAGGTGTTACACAACTTTTGTAATATCTGCTTCTGAAGTGAGGCTAAGAGACAAAGTCTGCATCACAGTGGACGCTCATGTAAGAGAGGGTGTGCAATAAAATAATGACATATACCATTGAGGTAAAATATCATTCAATACCTAAGAAATAAGCAGAGATGTCAGTACAACATAAAATACAAAAACACAGTAAACCAAGGAAGAATACCCAGAGTACAACCCCATCTTAACAGTCCACTTTGGTATATAATATTTTGCATACATTATTGTTATATCAGCAACATTTCAGCCAAACAGTGCTGTGACAGGAGTGTTTCTGGGTGTAATAATATCTTAACACATTCAGAGTTGTAAGCAGAGTAATCTGCTATGCTTTTTTGCGGTGGACCACAAGGAAAAGACAATGTGTCAATAGGTGGTGCTTGAGTACACAAAGTTACAATAAATAAGGACATATAATAGACATAATGAAAATACAAGTAAATACTGGATAAAGGAAATAATTAAACAATATCCATCCAAAACCATATCATAATATAAAAGTTTAGAAAAATGTATGCAAAATCATATGCATAAAATTATTGTGACAATAAATATGTGATATAATTACATGAAATCAAGGAGGAAATGAAAAGGGTATACAACAAATAATTAAATAGAAGAAAAGATAGACTAGGCTGCAAACTGAGTGTTGCAAAATCACTCCACAGGTAAGCGAGTTGTAGCTTGATGTACAAGTTTGTTTGCTGGGCGAAACAGAAGAGACATGTCAGTGGCCACAAACATCCACCTGGCACAGATTATAAGTCCAGTCAGCATAATAACAGCACATTCCAAAGTATGGTGACAAAACAAACGATATACAAGTTCTTTCTCATCCCATCCGGTAAGTCTCCCCTGACCCATGGTACTAGGTGACTTTATGAAATCTACTGCTTCTCGCAAACCTCTCCAGTCCTTTTGCTTCATGCTTCTTCCTTCCCCCATCAACACTTCTGTTGGAAGGAGGAGCCACTGGTTCTGAAAGCTTGCATAAGTATAACCTTCTTTTATGTGTGTTCTGCTGCAGCTTGATGAGTAATTTTTTTATCTATCCAGTTATATTAAATTGTAAAAAATTGATCAGTTTTGTTAATAAATTTATAAAAGATCATAAAAATATTTAAGAAATATCCCTAATTGCAACTGTGCTGATAGTTACGCATAAGGTCAGGAACATTCTTATTGAGACTGCAAATATCAAATTCCTGTAACAAGTCGAGTTTTCTATCTTTGGATGCTCTATACAGTATCTCCAAAATGTGTCTGATGTTCCAAAGAGCATGGTGTTCAGCACCCAAATGCATTCCAAAAGATGTCCTGTTCTGAAATATTCTCTGTATAATGAGTTTCAAAAGAACAAACCATCAGACCATCATAAAAACGTTCAGTCACTTTACCTCATTTTACAAACCGCAGGTCTACTGAATTTTTCTTTCTTCTGTCTGTCATTACTAATATTACATGTTCTTATTTATTGTAACTATATGTCCTCAGGCCCAACCTACCTGCATATTGCCTTATCCTTGTGGGCCAGCACAAACACACGTAGCTCATTAGTCTGCTTACAACTGTGAATGGGCCACATACAACTAGACCCAATAGCATTCCTTTACATAATATGGTTTGGTTGACAAGTTAGTGGTATTACAATAGTGTATGTCAATATGGCTGTTGAAGTGGGTCTGTACTCTGCTTATTTATTTATTTTTTGGTATATTGCATTTTTGTATTTTATTTTGTATTGACATCTCTGTTTATCTTATATCCTGAATACCTTAATTTTATGTCAGTGGTACTTGTCATTATTTTACTGAGATCCATCTCTTACATAAGTCTTCCTCTTCATTGTGGTATACATGAACTGTTTTCAGATTTGCGAATAAGCATAACTTTCAGTTGTATAATGGAATGATACCTATGAAAATTTGTCCTAGATCAGGACTTGAATCTGGATTTCCCACTTACTTTGAGTGGCCACCGTAGCATCAGGCTATCCGTGCATGGCCAGATCCAAACTTCCATATGTTGTCAACCATGTTTCTACAACCTGTTGTTATTCCATTATACAGCTGATGGTTACCCATATTTACAACTGCAAATACGTTTAATGTATTTCATAACAGCTGTAGTCGCCACAGCAGCTGTTCCTTTGGACGTGCTTACATGTCTGAAGAAACTTTGCCTCATACTTCTGAACAACATCGGTACTGAAATATCATAGTTGTTGTGATGGGTCACAGATTAGTTGGACTCTAAGCAGATGATTAATGACATGATTATTGCATGTGTAAAATGTGTGACTTGAAGTATGTTGAGTGAAAATGAACGCTTATCTTTCATTGTACAACTTTGTTTTGCTGTGACTGTGGGTCAGAGAGTGGGTACATTTATATACTTTGATAGAACCAGTAGCGGCAAGTTGAAAAAGAGAGAGTTCGAGGGAGAGACGGAGTGATACATACGAGGTGTATTCAAAAATTAAGGTGAGTTTATATTTTTGTGAAAAAATATTTATTTATTCGTCAGTATTCACGTTGTCCCCATCAAAGTAATCCCCCGGAGGTACGATACACTTTTGCTAACACTTCTTCCAATGCTTGAAGCACTTTCTCATAAGCACTTCTTGGTACAGCCTTGAGTACTTTTATTTCCTCACTCGTTGAAAATCTTTATCCTTTCCTAGGCCTCTTCAGTTTTGGGAACAGGAAAAACTCACGGGCAAAATCTGGTGAATATGGTGGCTGAGGTATGATTGTCACATTGTTTTTGGCCAAAAAATCTCTCACAAGCAACGATGAATGAGCAGGTGCATTGTCATGATGCAAAAGCCATGAATTGTTTTCCACAGTTCCAGACGTTTTTTTGCATATTGCTTCTTGTAAACGGCACATAATGTCAGGGTAATACTCAATATTGACCGTATGACCTTGAGGCAAAAATTCATGGTGCAGTACGCCATGGTAATTTGGGAGGGGGGGGGAGGGAGAGAAACAGTGAGCAAAACTTTGACATTTGATCAAACTTGGCCTGCTGTTTACAGTATTGGCTCTCTGGAATGCTTCCATTGGGACGATTAGGCTTCGGTTTCTACTTCTACACGGATACTCCGCAAATCACATTAAGTGCCTGGCAGAGGGTTCATCGAATCACCTTCACAATTCTCTATTATTCCAATCTCATATAGCACACGGAAAGAACACCAGTATCTATGTCATAACCGTAAACTCATGTTTTGTCACCACTTATGACTCTTTTCAGCAAATCAGAATTATCATTGATGTCATTCAAGAGCTCCTGAGCGATGCTCATTCTGATGAAAACTGAGAAGTTTTGGAACAAACGTCACTGACACTCGTCTTGTGCCGGAAACATCTGAAAAAATTATGTGACATGAGCTGACCGATATGCCAACATCCTCTACAACTTCTCTTGTTAATTCAACAATTTTCTTCACAGCTTCGACATTATCATCTGTTGTTGACGTGCTGGGGCGTTCAGAGTGAGGTTCATCATTGTCCATCTTGAGGTTCATTATTTTCCATCTTGGAAAAGCTTGAACCACTTGTAAACATTTTTTTTCTTGCTTAGATCAGAGTCACCATATGTCACTGTCAACATTTCAAATGTTTTAGGGCAATTGATTCCATATTTCACACAAAATTTGATGCAAATTCTTTGCTCCATCTTCTATAATAATAAAAAATTGCCGAGCACACTAAAACATGTCTAACGAAGTATGCTGTACACTTGAAACTGAACATACGTTAGGGACATCTGTACCAACACAATAACAACAAAAAAAATTGATAATTGAATGTACGTTGCCCGCTCAATTTGAAAAGTCACCTTATTTTTTTGAACAGCCCTCGTATGTGCATATCACAAACCCTTCCTCTCGAAAATATTTCTCTTCTTCACACCTCCTCTATGTTACCACAGATGGCGTGTCATTGACCTCATTTGTACTAAGATTGCAGTACATGTGAGGTACCTATTTGCTTCCACTGCCCTGCGTAAGGTCTAGTAAATATTCACCAACTTGCAGTATTCTATAGTTGTCCCTCTGCAGAAAACAGCGCAATGTCGTGGATCCATTATCTTAAGGCTGTAAGAAAATCTTTAAGTGAAGAATTGTTATTTTAGAAATAATTAAATTTTTAAATTAGTTTGTTTATTCAGGATGCAACTTGCTTTTTATTAGCAGAACACGAGAAACTGCACAATTACATTCCACTTTAGAGTCACAAATAATTTCTGTTCTTCAACAAATTAATAAACAACATATTTCCATAATTACAGCTTTCACATTCACAAATTAGGCATTACAAGTTAAGACTTAGCTGATACCGCAGCAGACAGTAGGGCCATCCTCCGAGACTGCCGAACCAGCTCTATTTTTACAAACAATGATCACTAATGAAATCTACACGCGCTGACGACAGCAGACATGTCTGTCCTCTGGCATTGCTGAACCAGCTTTGATCTCACAGCTGAACCACTTCGCCCACGATCCAAGTCAGGTGCGATCCGAATATCGTCGAAGTGCTTTGTCTGCCTTTTTGTTTCGCAGTTGTTTATTATTCCTCTGGTTATTAATACATGAGAAATAATGGAATGATAGCACACTATTGAGAGATGCTTTAATTTGAAATGCAAATAAATACACAGTTTAGTTTTTCTAATATTAATAATAGAAGATTACCATTTTGGCCCACACCTTCCAAACGCAGCAGCCAATCATGGAGAAGTAAGAAAATTTGGGTGGTCTTTTTCACAATAACTGTACTGAACAAATCATCTGTCATTGGCACCTCACACCACATTATGTCATCTTGCCCTGCTGCCTTTTCAACTACTCTAAGAAGAGCTTCTTGTAGCCGAATATGGTGGTTGCAAAGCCAGAAATATTACACAGTCATTGGTAATACAACACGAAGTGCTGTTCAGTGGAAACTCTTTCTCATAGCACTGTTGAAAGACACATTTCACAACTATATGCAAGAACTTGTTAATTAACTTGAAGAATCTAACTGATTGTCTCTGACTTTGTCGTCACCTGACACAATACTGTTCTCACTGCTTACCGTGGAGTCGACTTGAACATAGCCTGGCATAGAACTGACATCATGTCTGTGTGTCAGGCTGTTTCAAGACACTCCGACGTGAGGAACAGCTCTATGGTGTTGACAACCTGCGTCACAGTTGTGGTGCATGCTGTGTGTCTTAGCCTCATTTCATGAGCAGACTCTATATGTATGTTTATAATGCGTATGTAACTGACCTTTTGCTTGGATTATTACAGTTGGTGCAATCACTTCTGGTACTCTAATGTAGTGCAGTTATGTGGTATTATTCCAGAACTGAAGATGGCTGTTTAATCAGTTGAAACTAGTCAATGTTATTCACCTGTGATTTTGACTATTAAAAGATTTTGTTTGTAAGTTTCTATGATTTACTCATCTTCTATTAATTTATACCTCAACTTGTTAAGTGACCCTGAAAGTTCTTTTTGATGGACTTGGTGGAACAGAATGAAAGAGAGAAAGAAAGAAGCCAACAACAAAAAATGTATTATTCAGGTCTACCTATCACTTGTAGCATTATTTGCTGGCCTCTCTTTTTTGATAGTGTGGGAGCTCATACATTGTAGAACTTTTGTACTCTCATCTTATTTTTTAACTAGAAAATTGTCTTATTTCTAATACTTTTTTCTCATCACATGGCACACCCAAGTACTGATATATATCAGAAAGTATGGGAAGAAGTGGTAAAAGCTCATCACAGAACATCTATTTAAGAATTTGTGAACCACACATTTCTGACAGTGACACAGTGTTCAGTGTTGTGATGTGTGAAGTTTTAGCTGTAAGTGGAAATAGCAGCTGATACACAGTTGTACAGTCTTGCTGCTCACTTATTTTGTGTGTTAAAGTAGACATTCTTCTCAAGTTCTAACATTTTTATGGTGCTCACATAACATGTGCTATGGACAAAGGTGGTAATATGCAGGTCAAACGAGGAAAATAGATAGCCTGATTAAAAAAAAACTGAAGCACCCAGAAGAGGAGGCAGAAACAGAATGGAACTTCACAGAGTGAGGAGGTATGTGATGTTGTTAAGAGTGATCTGATTACTAAATAGTCAAATTCAGAAAGAACTTGACAGTATGGTCCCACTTACCAGTACGATGTAGCATCCTCTATGGCCAGAACATACGCACCAATTCAGTTGTGAAGGGTGTCGTAGAGCTTTTGCATCCTCTCATGAAGCAAGCGGACCCACAACTGTTGTAACTGAATACCTGCTTCAATTTTTTGAAGTTATTTTTCTTGAATAAATCATCTTATTTTAATGAAATTGTTACCATTTGGTTGCCTGTACATGTGTATCATATCTACCGATTTCTTTCCCTTTCAGATGATTGTTGCATGGTGCATTTGATTTGTTTATTTTATTTATTTTTGTGCTAGAGTGTGTATATTACTCCTTAATAACATGCTTTAATTTAAGATGAACTCTCCCATTCAGTTTCACAATATTAGAAGTAAATGTAATTTCCATATAGGCTACGCATCCCAATCTCAAGTTCAGACTGGAGTTCTTATATTCTTGTGCGAAAGTCTAAAACAGCT
Organism: Schistocerca nitens; assembly: GCF_023898315.1. NCBI lineage: Eukaryota > Metazoa > Arthropoda > Insecta > Orthoptera > Acrididae > Schistocerca > Schistocerca nitens. Next base: position 99,557,986 of record NC_064625.1, on the reverse strand, counting down.
AGACATTAGTCAGTAAATTGAAAATCTACAGATAGCAATGAACAGAGTAAAAGAATACCTCCTTAGCCACTGAACTGTACAATTTATCAAAATACTTGTATTCAAGAATGTAAATTCCACATAACTGTTATAATTGTGTTGGATAGATCTTGGCTTTACTAATATACACGATGATTCACCTGCGTCTGCCACTGGGTTTTATGCAATCCACAGTGACTTTAACCACCACTTACAAGAGCTTCATATTCTCTCTCACTATGTGCAAACTATTAATCCTGTAGACAAAACTAACAGAACATTTTTTTTTGTAAGAAATTTAATGTCGTTACATTTTGTACAGGGATACATTTTCGCGAGAGGCTAGAGTTTTCGAATTATTCAAGAAAAACGTAAAAAAGTTACCTTCAAACGAGTTTTTCTTGAAAACTGTGGCCTCCAGCAAAAACCTATGCAAGTACAAAAGTTAACTACATAAAATTTCCTACAGAAAAGTCCTGTTAATGTTTTTCTATAGGACTAACAGTTTTCGCATTGCAAGCAAGAGAATACAAAACTCTCGTTAATGGTTTTTGAAAGTTTTGTGAGTTGCATAAAACCTATTGGTAGGGACAGCTGAATCAGCCTGTATAGGCAGCTGATAATGGTATGTTGTAAAGTTACATTAATACTTTGTTGAAGTATTTCATAAAAACAAACTGTATAGTATAGGAGAAGGGTGTGTTTTTTTTTTCAAAATTAGTTGTTTTTCTGTAATATACATATATAAAGTAATCTAGAAGTAATTAACATAATTGAAGGCATTGGTGCAATAACCAGGTATGTCCACTGCTTGATGGTATGTCACAAGAATGACACCTCCCATGGCGTGAACACAGAATAACAAAGGAAATAGACTTTTCGTCAGGAGTTTGGTGCCTTCTCATTGCACCAAACACTTGTCAGATTCTGGTGCGTGGTTATGTTATACAAAATCTATTTAAGACTCCTCGTTCCACTTAAAAAAAACTGTTTTTGTCTGACAATAAGTGCTGATAATGAGAAGCTTATTATTTTAAAGTATAGATTTTTTGAATTCTACACTGAACACAAACATGTAGTTCGCTGTAGTGCATCATTATGATTTTGCCATTCATTGACTTTTCCTGAGGGAAAACTTAATATTTCCCAGGCTTAAATGGCAGAGGAACTTTATTTATTTGACATCATACAACTATGTTTGGTACAAGTCGAGTGTAATTTTTTTAAAATTCAGTAAGTATCATTGTAAATTTTTGTTTATGTAATAAGATAGTACAGTGTGCTGCTGGCCTGAATAAAAGCTGGGAAAAGACAAGACCGATCAGTTTCTCCCCCCCACCTCCAATTGGTTTACAGTGTTTTGCGTTTTACTTGAAAGTGTATAAGTGTGACTTCCCTTGTTATTGCATCAGACTAGTGTTAGTCATAATTTGTTGTTAGTGTACTTTATAGAAGTGGTTGCGTCTGCCTGTTAATGTATATAAGCTGACTCGATGCACATCTTCAACTTCCTGATTGGCTTTACTGAATACGATGTGTGAACGACAGGAAGGAAGGAAGGAAGAATGATAGTGTATGCAATAAAATTTTGTTATAAAGCAAGAATTTTATTCCAAACATACGGTATAAAGAGACAATATATCATACATCAAAAGTTATATACAATTGAAGAACACAAAAGTGGTGATTAAATAAATTATATGATACTGAGCTATGACATTTCAAGAATACTGTGTAACTGAAATGTGAGCATAATGTCTTTCATTGTTAACTGTTGTACATCTTTACAATGACCATGTATATGGGATGCGTGAAAAAATGTTTCTTCAGTCAAGGGCCTGGGAATAGCCCACAGAATGGAAATGCAAATACTGATTCTTACTGTAGCTAAATTGTGTGAAAATTAACACTAAGGCAGCCCATGCTTGCATACTGCTGTGGCACACAGTCTAAAATACACTAGTCAGTCAAAGTTTGGATGTTAAGAGTTATATTGAGCAGAAGATATTACTATTTTGTTTTAATCAGTATAAGTTGCTATTATGTAGTTATATGTTCCAGTAGTAAGTACATGTATCAGGTCTTGCAATGTTTACAGACCTACAGTTTACTTCGCAAGCATGAGCGGCATGGCACTTTTACTCTTACACCGTTGTAAACATGTTGAGAATAGAAAGAGCAAAGATCATGTACATTCAGACAGTACTGAAATTCTTCTGGACAGCACCGTAACTATTTTAAGTAACAAAATGAACATTCACCTCTAATGGTCAGAAGATATTGATTAGTAGCTCAGTGTAGAAAGACCCACACAAATAACATTAATGTGATATAGCCACATATCTTTTAAGAAGCTCTGTCCCATAAGAATACTGTCCAGGTATTGCAGCACTTTATTATAATATATTTACAAAAACCTTTCTTTAAAAAAGTTACCCTGATTAGAAATAAGCTCAAATTATTACATATTACATTATATGCTGTAATGTTTACATAGCAAGGATTGCAGTTCTATTGGAACAGACACTGTGGAAATTGCAGCCAAAATATTCTTCAGTCTCCAAGTATATTGCCTGCCAGTTCTGGGCAACTCACTGTGTGCTCTAGGGGCAATACAGACAGACAGTTATGGCAAATTGTGGAGCTGCTTGGATCAGTTTTTGCTCATTGGCTAGGTAAAGTCTGTGAAATCTAGTACAATTACAGGGAAACAGTAGCAGTCACAGTCTAGGTGAGCTGTGTATGTACTGTACCCATACAGCATCAGCTTGTGTGGCAGGGAGGTAAGAGGTGTGAGCATGTTTCTGACTTCTTGTCTCAGCTCACGGCACCCATTTAACACAGACAAGTGGAGTATAGCCGGCTGCGGTGGCCGAGGGGTTCTAGGCGCTTCAGTCCGGAACCGCCCGACTGCTACTGTCGCAGGTTCGAATCCTGCCTCGGGCATGGATGTGTGTGATGTCCTTAGGTTAGTTAGGTTTAAATACTACTAAGTTCTAGGGGACCGATGACCTCAGATGTTAAGTCCCGTAGTGCTTAGAGCCATTTGAACCAAGTGGAGTAGAGACCTTGAAGTTGCTACTTCTCCCTCAGTTGCCCCCACAGTGAGTGTACCCCTCTCTGGTCCTCTCACTAAGGAAATAATTCGTGTCTTTATCAGAAATTAGACCCACTCCTCGCTTAGCAGTGAGATGCACTGATACTTAGGCACGAACGCAATAAACGGATTCCGTATTTTAAAAATATTTATATTTTTCATTTGACTTCTCCTCCTATGTTGTTGTTATGTACAGGTGTTGTAATATATATTTTATTCAAATAAAATAAAATCCACCAGGTTACAATGAAAAACCTCAAGTGAATTTTGGAAACACTGATGAAGGGGATTTCACTGTGAAACACTTATTAAAACCTGGAACACTGAAATACAGGCAGGTGCTGGACTTTTGTTCATAAAATGAATCACTGTCTCTGTGCCACATAAAACCATTATGGACTCGTGTTTTAGCAATTTTAAGGTAAGAGAGAAGTGCTGGAAGAATACAAGTTGCAGAAGTGGCTTGTGCCCAGGTAGCTCAGCTGCCTGCAAAATGGCCCAAGTTGAAGTCCCTGTCCAGCACACAGTTTTAAACCTTTCTTCATTACTTGCCACAAGACCTGTGGGGTGCCATGTTGTGATGTAAAGTATCACAGGTGGAGGGCAGTTGCCATACCACTGTTGGTCGGGAGCTGTACCCCTCATCAGCAGCACGGCAGGCATCGATACGATACTATACTACACTACACTAAGGTAGGTGCCGGAGCACTCTTGACACCGGACGAGCAGGCACTGCATGTGCTAGAGCTAGCCAACTGCTCGCTAGCTCACTGCGCCTTGCTCTCGATGTGCAGCACGCGCAAGCCCTTGAGCAGCCAGAAGCAGGACGAGAGCAGAAAGAAGGACTGTAGGACTGAGACACGAGGTCCGCCAGTCACGTGCAGGCCCGAGCCCTGGACATAGGCCAAGAAGGCGAGGCAGCGCACCAGCTCCAGCAGGCTCGCATGTGGGCTGTTGTCAAACAGCAGCCCGATAGCGGTGAGTGACGCGAGCACGTATGCCACAAACAACAACACCACTGCGGGGCTCATACCCTGTGGACAAAAGAGGCACTCAGTGGCTTGCACACACAATTGTATCTACAGATTCATCTACACCTACTACTTCAGCTACAGTTCCAACTATACCTATATCATGGTAGATCGAGATCTGTGTTTAGATAAATTAAGTGTGGATCAAGAAAGGTCTAGCTCTACTTCTAGGCGGATGTAGGGCTACATCGAGAGTGTGTATATGTATGTATAAACAACATCTAGAGGATTTTTCAGAAATTCCCTGTACAAACTTCTAGGACTTGTATAGGGGAGTGAGTGCATAATATTTTGAATAGGACCCTTTGTCTGGAAACATACCGTTTTCGTGCTACAGATGTCTGGAAACTTGTTTGTCAGGTAGGTTTGCAACAGGGTAGTCATGATGGGGATGCCTGTGACAGATTGCCTGATATATTGGACATGTATCTTACCTTTCTCACCTGGTTGGAGCCTCATGTACATGTCTGTGACTGTTGGAGGTGGTAAGCATGTAGTTGTTGGTCATCCACAACATCCTACATGGTGTTGGGAGCAACATCCATTGCTCGTGCAATTGCTCATGTACTTGATACAGATTCTCTTCAACATGATACATTATGGCCTCTTTGAAGCACTACAGTCATGCTTGCTGACGGTGAAAGTACCCTTTACTAGAAGCCACTGCATAATTGTGACGAAAAGAGTATCTGATGGAGTCTGACATTGTGCATAACAAATTTTATAAATGCAATGAGCCGCTCTTCCATTAATGTTAGCTTTTTGTCATACAGAAGGATCTTGTCAGTGTATTCTGTAAATGTGTACTCACCGACACTGATCTAGTACTCACAGACACTTGAATGAGGCTTGAATCAGGTCAGAGAGATAGGATGGACGTCAGACAGCATCAGCCAATCCAATCCAATCCAAGACAATCCAATCCAATGCAATGTAACAGCGCCCCTGCGCCGTGCCAGCCACCCCTCTCCCCCTCCCCCTCACCATGACTACTCTGTTGCAAACCTGCCTAGTAAACAAATTTTCAAACAGCTGTAGCACAGAAACGTTACATCTCCAGACATAAGTTCCTATTCAAATTATAATGTACCTTCTCCTCTCTACAAGTTCCAGAAGTGTCTAATGGAATTTCTGAACACCCTGTACTTCTAGATAGCTCTAATCTATGCAGATGTATTCCCTCTAAATAGACTGGATATAAATCTACATCTAGATAGATTTAAATGTAGTTGCTGCTCACCATAGAATGAAGATGCTGGGTTATAGGTAGGCACAACAAAAACTTCGTCAGAAACTGAGCTTTTGGCCAACTAGGCCTTCATCGGGAACATATATGCACACAGGGTGTTTCTGGCTACTGAAGCCAGATGGCAAGCAGCAGCGCATGGTGGTAGAAGCAACCAGGCAGTGAGGGTAAGGAGAAGGTGGTAGGGTATGAGTGGGGGGGGGGGGTTGCGTAAAAGGGGGGGAAGTAAAAAGACTGTGGGTGTGCTGGTGGGATAGAGGGCTCTGTAGCACTGGAATGACGATGAGAAGGGATAATGGGTAAGGTCAGTGACTATTGAAGGTTGAGGCCAGGAGGGTTACGGGAAATTAAAAAAGAAAAGCTAATGTTTTTGGGAAGGATCTAGATGGCACAGGCTCTGAAGAGTCACTGAAATGAAGAGTATCTTGTTGGACAGCATGCTCAGCAATGGGGTGATCAACACTTTCTTGGCCACAGTTTGTCGGTGGCCATTCATGCAGACAGCTTGTTGGTTGCAGTTTAGCTTGTAGATCACATTATTGGTTTCACAGGTAGCACTGCCTTTGATGGGATCGGTGACACTTGTGACCAGACTGGAGTAGGTGGTGGTGGGAAGATGTATGGGACAGGTTTGCATCTAGATATTAAAGGGATATGAGGCAAGAGGTTGGAAGCAGGGGGATTGTATACGGATGGACGAGGATATTGTGTAGGCTCAATGGATGGTGGGAATACCACTATTGGAGGCAATGGGAACGATAGTGGGTAGGTCATTTCTCATTTCCGGACATGAGTGGTAGTCAAAACCATGGCAGAGAATTTAATTCAGTTGCTCCAGTCCGGTATGGTACTGAGTTACAAGGGGAATGCTCTTCTGTCGCTGGACGGTGAGACTTTGGGAGATGGTGGGTGACTGGAATGATAACCATGGTAGATTTTCTTTTGTAGTAGGTTGGGAGGGTAATTATGGTCAGTGAAGGTCTCAATGTCTTCTGAGAGGGACAACTCATCACTACAGATGCGACAGCCATTGGTGGCTAGCCTGTATGGAAGGGTGGCAGATGTCAAAGTGGAGCTATTGCTGGTAGTTAGCAGGTTTGATATGGAGAGAGGTCCTATCTTCGAGGTGGAGATCAACATCGAGGAAGTAGGACCAGTTGAAGCAAATGGGGGAGGAGATATTGAGGTTCAGGAGAATACAGATCATGAAGATGTCATCAATGAATCTGAAGCAGGTGAGGGGTTCTGGGCATTTAGGAAGGATTCCTCTAATGGCCCATGAATAGGTTAGACGATGTTGCCATGCAGGTGCCAATAGCTGTACTCCAGATTTGTTTGTAGGTAATGCTTTCAAAGGAGAAGCAATTGTGTGTGAGGATAAAGTTGCCGACTAGAAAGGAGGTTGTAGGTTTGGAATCTGTTGGGCGTTGGGAAAGGTAGTGTTCAATAGTGATAAGGCCAAAGGCATTAGGGGTGTTAGTGAAAAGGGAGGTGCCATCAGTAGTGTTCAGCACGGGACCATGTGGTAAAGGAACAGGAACTGTGGAGTATCTTTGTATATACAGGAGGGAAGGTTGTGGGCAACAGGCTGAAGGTGTTGGTCTACGAGAGCAGCGATTCTCGTTCAGAAATGGCCACACTGAGGAATCCTGGGTGGTTGGGGAGGAGAGATGGATTCCAGGGGGAGGATTCTGGGATGGGCCTAAGGATTTGAGTAGAGATTGGAGATCCTGCTAGATTTCTGGAATGGGCTCACTGTGGCAGGGTTTGTAAGTGGATGAATCTGACAGGTGGCAGAGTCCTTCTGCCAGGTAATCCTTCAGGTTCAAGACAACAGTGATGGAGCCTTTCTCAGTATGTAGGAACATAAGGTCAGGATCAGATTTTAGGTGTCGGATTGCGGATCTTTCTGGAAATGTAAGGTTAGTTTGCATGTTGAGTGATCTAGGGAATGATGTTAAGGCAAGGTTCAAGGTAAAAAATGTTCTGTAAAGTTGACAGGAGGGGGGTACATCACGATTGGATGGAGAAGTGAACTAAGTCAGGCAGGGTTCAACATTGGTCGTTGATTGAGAGTTATTGATAGGGTATGTGGCAAAATAGTGTTTCCACTGCAGGAACGAGGAGGAGGAGGAGGAGGAGGAGGAGGAGAGCATGTCTTGAAAAAGCCATGAATTTGGGAGTGGGGCAAAAGTTGAGGCCTTAGAAAGGGTTGATACTTGTGCAGTGCTAAGGCTTTTCAAGGAAAGGCTCTTGACTGTATTTGCAGTCCTTTTAGACTCTGAATGTGGTATGGTGGTGGGAGGGAGTTTTTGAGGATGGGGTAAATATAGCAGGTCTGCGAGACAGGGTTTGTCAGCTATGAGGGGATGTGGAGATGTTTGGAGGTGGTGGTGTGAATAAGAAGTGAACAGGCTGGAGAGTGTTTTTGAAGTGGCGTTTTGCATGTTGTTCTGGGCATGAGTATTAATGTGCGATATGGGATCCAGGAATTTGGGACTGCATTGCAGGAGAATTTTGCGGATGGAGAGGAGGTATTGCAAGGAAGTTTGGGCCTGATTGTTGGTGAGGACTAAGGAACTGCAGAATCTGAACAGATGGACATCATTGTGGCAAACGGAGAAGGTAAGGACATTTGTGCAGATTCCATGAGCCAAACAGTATGTTGGACTGGCTTGTGGTTAGGGATAAGGAGACTTCCCTGTATTGGTGCAGGTGGAAGGAGCAAGGACCCAGGGTGGTGGATAAAAAAGCTTAAATAACATATAAATGCGTTCGATAAAATGCACAGAAATACACCCAAACACAAGGGCGGAGGGGAAATCACGAAAAGGATGAAGTGAGGGGAAGCAGTATGAAATTTGAGGGAGTATGCCGATAGTGAAAGGCGTAAACCAACTGAAATTAGCGTGAAGACACAATGCAATCAATATATGAAGATGGTATCTGTTCTTTCAGACATGTCCGAAGAACAGATACCATCTTCATATATAGTTAAGGCTAACTGGCAATTGACCTCCTCCTCCTGTGCTGGATGCACAAGCATTGCCCGAAGTCTTACGGGACTAGGTAAGATTGTCTGCCGCAAGTAATGAGTGTATATTGGGCAGGGCCAATACGAATGTAGTGTGGACATTAAATTGGCAATGTGAGTCTCACGGGGAGCGTGCAAGGGATAACTTCGTGTAGTCTCACTATCCTCTGTACACTCGGTGACTCAGATGGATAGAGCATCTGCCATGTAAGCAGGAGATCCTGGGTTCGAGTCCAAACTGTCCTCGTTGCTGGATATCATCGTCTGTCGACAGCTTTGGGTCTTGATTTAATTATCATTTCAATGAGATCAAAGAAAAATAAATAAAAAAAGGTCTGTGGGTGGATAAGTGTGAAGAAGGGGGACGGCTGATGTGACTAGGTTAGGGGAGGTTAGTAGGTGCAAACTGGAATAGAGAGGAGGAGGAGGACTGGTGGTGGGAAGGGTTTGGTGAGTGAGATACAAATTCCTGTGGCAGAGGAAGGTACAGGAAATAACACGAGAAAATATGCAAGAGTGATTATTTTGAAGGTACAGGATTATTGATATAGGCAGGAATAATGTGGGTCATGAAATGTTGCACCAACAATCGGGACAGCCTTGTAGCCATCTGTTGAGTGCAGCCGAGGCGGTTGATACAGTATGGAACGTAATTAGAGCGTGCAGTGCAGTTTGTAAGGCGACAAGAGAAAAACAGGAAAGAAGAAAAACAAGGATGGCCTTTGAGTATAGTAATGCATTGGAAAAGAGTAAGAAAGGAAAACAGCACTGGGTTACAGGATGGAAGAAAGGTCGCCAGGCAAAATCAAACAGTGAAAAATCTAGGTTAGAATGTAACAATGTTATGAAAAAAGATAGTTGCTACTCACTATATAGTGGAGATGCTGAGTCGCAAACAGGCACAAGAGACTGTCAGAAAGTGAACTTTCAGAGCCCTTTGTCACACACACACACACACACAGCCTCTGGCTACTGAAGACAGACTGTGAGTAGCAGCGCATGATGGGAGAAGCAGCCGGGTGATGGGAGTTAGGAGGCGGCTAAAGCAGATAGGGGTGAGGGGATGGTGAACTGCTGCTTGTGGGAGTGTGACGTTTTCCTTTGCAACTATTTTCTAATGTATTATTATAGTCAGTCTCTGTCGTCGTCTCTAGCTTCCTGCGTCTCTCTTGTCGCCTCACAAACTTTTTTGTATTTTTTTTTTTTGTTTTAGGGCGCAAAACTGCTATGGTCATTAGCGCCCGGTCCGTGACTTAGGAAACAGCAAAAAAACCGAAAATGGAAACCAGCAGCAATGGGAACGAAAGTCATAAAATTGGAGAAACTAAAAGCAGAAGGAAGGCTTAAAAATCCACTACAGAAAGGGGTTGGTTGTCCCCAAAAAAAGCTTCAAATGACTGACGTCATTTCACTGGCACTAATAAACTCGAGAACGCGATCGGCCGAGCGCGTGTCATCTGCTAAAATGGACGATATATCAGGCGACAGCTGTAGACGGGCGCGTAACGGAGTAAAATAGGGGCACTCAATTGAAAGGTGTCTTACCGTCCACAGCTGAGAGCAGTGGGGACAGAGTGGGGGAGGATCGCCGCTTAAAAGATGTCGATGGCTAAAAAGACAGTGCCCTATCTGGATCTAGTTAAAATTACCTCCTCCCGACGACGCGTTCGGGAGGAAGAGGTCCAAGCACAAGGAAGAGCTTTCACGTCCCGCAATTTATTATGGGGAAGTGTCGACCAATGTGCGTGCCATAAAAAACCAACACGACGACATAAAACGCTCCGTAGATCGGCGAAGGGAATCGATTGAATAGCTGGCCGAAGAAGAGAGACGGCAGCCTTGGCTGCTATATCGGCCGCCTCATTTCCACAGATACCAACGTGTCCCGGGAGCCAGAGGAACGCCACCGAGACGCCCCCCAAGTGGAGCAAGCGCAGACAGTCCTGAATCTGGTGGACCAGAGGGTGCACAGGGTAAAGAGCTTTGAGACTGAGGAGAGAGCTGAGAGAATCCGAGCAGATAACGTACTGTATCCGCTGATGGCGGCGGATGTAGTGGACAGCCTGGAGAACAGCGTAAAGCTCCGCAGTATAAACCGAACACTGGTCGGAAAGCCGAAAGTGATTTGGGGTGTCGCCAACAATATAGGCACTCCCTACACCCAACGATGTTTTCGAGCCGTCGGTGTAAATAAAGGTGGCGTCCGTCATTTGTGCACATAGAGCAGCAAATGCCCGACGATAAACAAGTGAAGGGGTACCATCCTTGGGAAATCGACAAAGGTCACGGAGCAGGCAGATCCGGGGACAGAGCCAAGGCGGTGCTGTACCCCAAGTTGTCAAGAAGGTTTTAGGAAAGCGGAAGGAAAGAGAATGGAGCAGTTGACGGAAGCGGACTCCCGGTGGTAGTAGGGAGGAGGGGCGGCCTGCATACCCTACATCAAAGGAGGCGTCGAAAAAAATGTCATGGGCTGGATTAGCAGGCATGGAAGACAGATGGCTAGCATAACGACTCAGAAGGACTGCTCGCCGATTGGACAGCGGAGGTTCAGCAGTGTCAGCATAAAGGCTTTCCACAGGGCTGGTGTAAAAAGCTCCAGACACTAAACGTAATCCACGGTGGTGGATAGAGTCGAGACGCCGAAGAATAGACGGCCAAGGAGAGGAGTAGACTATGCTTCCATAGTCCAATTTCGAGTGCACTAAGGCGCGATAGAGGCGGAGAAGGACCATTCGGTCCACTCCCCAGGAGGTACCATTCAGGACACGGAGGGTGTTGAGTGATCGCAGACAGCGAGCCGAAAGATAGGAAACGTGGGAGGACCAGCACAGTTTTCTGTCAAACACAAGACCCAAGAATTTAGCGACATCTGAAAACGGAAGGTTGACAGGTCCTAGATGTAAGGTGGGTGGAAGAAACTCCTTACGTCGCCAAAAATTAACACAAACGGTCTTACTGGGAGAAAAACGGAAGCCGGTTTCGATGCTCCAAGAGTGGAGGCGATCGAGACATCCTTGAAGACGTCGTTCAAGAAGGCTGGGTCCGTTGAGAGCTGTAGTAGATCGCAAAATCGTCCACAAAGAGGGAGCCCGAGACATCAGGAAGGAGACAATCCATAATTGGATTTATGGCAATGACAAACAGTAAAACACTCAGCACGGAGCCCTGGGGTACCCCGTTTTCTTGGGAGAAAGTACGGGAGAGAGTAGTGTTCACCCGCACCCTAAATGTGCGCTCTGCCATAAATTCGCGAACGGGCAGCCGACCTTGAAAGCCCCAAGAGAACAGTGTGCGGAGGATGCCTGTCCTCCAACAGGTATCGTATGCTCTCTCCAGATCAAAAAATATTGCTACCGTTTGGCGTTTCTGGAGAAAATTGTTCATGATATAAGTGGAGAGAGCAACAAGATGGTCAACTGCAGAACGATGCTTTCGGAATCCGCATTGGGCAGGTGTTAAAAGACTGCGGGATTCCAGCCACCAAGCTAAACGGTAATTCACCATACGCTCCAAAACCTTACAGACACTACTCGTGAGAGAAATGGGGCGATAGCTAGAGGGGAGATGTTTGTCCTTTCCAGGTTTCGGAACAGGAAAGACGATAGCTTCCCGCCATCGTCTGGGAAAAGTACTGTCGGTCCAAATTCGATTATAAAGGCGAAGGAGGTAACGCAGACTATGGGTTGATAAATGCAGCAATATTTGGACGTGTATACCATCCGGTCCTGGGGCGGAGGAGCGAGACGAAGAGAGTGCATGTTGGAGTTCCCGCATGGAGAAAACAGTATTGTAGCTTTCGCGATTTTGAGAGGAGAAAGCAAGATGTCGCACTTCCGCTGCACGTTTCTTCGGGAGAAAAGCTGACGGGTAAATTGAAGAGCTCGAAATCTCAGCAAAGTGCTGACGCAATGAGTTAGAAATTGCGACGGGGGCCACTAATGTATCATGCGCGACAGTGAGCCCAGAGACCGGGGAGAAACTAGGCGCGCCTGAGAACCGTCGAAGCTGACTCCAAACCTCCGAGGAGGGAGTGAAGGTGTTAAATGAGCTAATAAAGAATTTCCAGCTTGCCTTCTTGCTATCGCGGATGACACGACGGCATCGCGCACGGAACTGCTTATAGCGGATACAGTTGGCCAAAGTAGGATGGTGGCGGAAAACGCGAAGAGCACGTCGCCGCTCACGTATTGCGTCACGGCATGCCTCGTTCCACCAAGGAACTGGGGGGCGCCGGGGCAATTCGGAGGTGCGTGGTATTGAACGTTCCGCAGCTGTAAGAATAACGTCGGTAATATGTGTGACCTCATCGTCGACGCTGGGAAAGTGACGGTCATCGAATGTCGCTAGAGACGAAAAAAGTGTCCAATCGGCTTGGGCAAACTTCCAGCGTCGCGGGCGCATATAGGGCAGTTGAGGCTGCAGTCTAAGGACACATGAAAAGTGGTCACTCGAGTGTGTATCATCAAGGGCGAACCATTCGAAGCGCCGAGCTAGCGGAACAGTGCCGACCGCAAGGTCCAAATGAGATAAATTTGTCGTGGAGGCAGAGAAAAACGTGGGGACCCCAGTGTTGAGGCAAACTAGATCCGCTTGGTGGAAGACGTCTAGCAATAGTGAGCCACGTGGACAAGGATGTGGAGATCCCCAAAGCGGGTGGTGGGCATTGAAGTCCCCAACCAGCAAATAGGGGGGTGGAAGCTGACCAAGAAGATGAAGGAGATCAGCTCGTGCCATTGGTGTGGACGATGGAATGTATACAGTACAAAGAGAGAACGTGTATCCAGAAAGGGAAAGACGGATGGCGAAAGCTTGGAAGGAAGTGTTTAAGTGGATTGGGTGATAATGGAGAGTATCATGGAGAAGAATCATGAGTCCTCCATGGGCTGGAGTGCCTTCAACAGAGGGGAGATCATATCGGACGGACTGAAAATGAGGGAGAACAAAGTGGTCATGGGAACGCAGCTTTGTTTCCTGAAGACAGAAGATGACTGGCGAGTAGGATCGTAAGAAGATCGACAATTCATCCCGATTGGCTCGAATGCCGCGGATATTCCAGTGGATAATGGACATAGGGTGAACAGAAAATGGAGGAATGTGACCAAAGTTGCTGTCAACTCAACGACTGCTCAGAGCTTGCGACCGACAGCATGGAATGGCATTCAGCCGAAGGCAGAAGATCCTGATCCATAGGTTGTTCAGGAGCAGCTCCTGCCACCAGCGATCGGCCGGTTGATCGGCCGCCAGCAGTGCGCCTCAGCGACACAGAAGACGGCCGAGGGCGATTTCCGGCAGGTGGTGCTGTAGATGGGACACGCCTTGGCGGAGAAGGAGATGAACTGGGTTTCTTTGTAGCCTTCTTGGAAATATGATGTTTAGAAGAAGCAGGAACCGATGGTTGTGAAGTTGGGGTACGTAAAAAATCTTCACGAGTATGCTCTTTTTTCGAAGTCTTGGTGTCTGACTTTTGGGCTCGAGATTTAGCAGAACCCGACGAAGGGTGAGCCATAGAGTGGGCAGGCGAAAGTGGTGAGGTTGAACGGGCGGTCTTTGTGCTGGCCGATCTGACGACCGTGGCACTAAAGGTGAGGTCGCAAGTCTGCGTGGCCGCCTCCTTTTTTGGCCGAGGAGAAGCAAGGACAGTGCTGTATTTTCCTGTCTGAGGCACGGTGGGCTGTCGACTGGCGAATAATTTTCGAGCAGCAAAGGTCGACACCTTTTCCTTCACTCTGATTTCCTGGATGAGCTTTTTGTCCTTAAAAACGGGGCAATCTCGAGAGGAAGCAGCGTGGTCACCCATACAGTTGATGCAGCGAGGGGATGGAGGTGGACAAGCACCCTCATGGGCATCCTTGCCACACGTAACACATTTGGCAGGATTGGAACAGGACTGGCTGGTGTGATTGAACCGCTGATACCGATAGCAACGCGTAGGGCTTGGAACGTAAGGGCGAACGGAAATTATCTCATAGCCTGCTTTGATTTTCGATGGGAGTTGAACTTTGTCAAATGTCAAGAAGACAGTGCGGGTTGGAATGATGTTCATGTCAACCCTTTTCATAACTCTATGAACAGCCGTTACGCCCTGGTCAGACAGGTAGTACCGAATTTCTTCGTCAGACAATCCATCGAGGGAGCGTGTATAAACGACTCCACGCGAGGAATTTAAAGTGGGGTGCGCTTCAACCTGGACAGGGAAGGTGTGGAGCAGTGAAGTACGCATTAATTTTTGTGGCTGGAGGGCACTGACTGTTTCTAACAACAAGGTGCCATTCTGTAATCTGGAACAAGACTTTACAGGACCTGCAATTGCGTCGACACCTTTCTGAATAATGAAAGGGTTGACCGTGGAGAAGTCGTGACCTTCGTCAGACCGAGAAACAACAAGGAACTGTGGCAACGATGGAAGAACTGTCTGTGGCTGAGACTCAGTGAACTTACGCTTGTGAGCAGACATAGTGGAAGGTGAGGAAACCATTGCAGAAGAATCCCCCATGATTACCGGCGTCTCCGACGGCGCGCTCCTCCCTTGTGGGGGCCCTATCTGAGGGCACTCCCGCCTTAGGTGATTGTTCACACCTCAGGTCACACCTCCCGACAAACGGACGGAGGGACCAATCGGCACTTTCGGAAGGTATCAGCTCGGGTAATCACCCCTCCCTGGGCCTGGCCGTTACCAGGGGGTACATACGTGTCATACCTGTCTACCCGGGGCGGGGAGTTACGCGTTACCCCGTCACCGGCTACGCATGGAAATGCGTGGGTCGGCCTTTAGACACGCACAGGGAGGAAGAAAGAGAAAGCGGAAAAACAAAGAAAGGGAAAGGAAAGAGGAGAGGTCTCAAACGCCGCAGCGGAGAAAAGGGTAAAGAGAAGAGGTAAGGAAAAGAGAAGGACAAAGGAAGGATGAAGACATACAAGCAGAGAAGGCGAAGAATGCGGTACATTTACGAGCGTCCGTCTCCGGATATAGGCACAAACCATACTCCCAGAGGGGGAGAAAGGGAAGGAAAGAGCCTGAGGTGAGGGTAGGAGGGGCGAAGATGGGGGAGAGGGAAGGATGCGGAAAAGGAAGGTATGCAGCCTGGAAAGGAAGGAGGGCCACATTAGCTCGGGGTCCCGTGCTTGCTACAGTTGTGGAGCCCCTGGGGGGGCCTCACAAACTGCACTGTATGCCCTACTAATGGGTCTCTGTGTCAACCGTGTTGATGGGATACAACAGACTGCTACAAGGTCGCACTGATCGCTGGTGCAGCATTTCACGACCAACATTACTCCCGCCTTATCATTAATTCTATACTTTCAAATTGATCACTCTTCTTGCATCACTCTCGCGTATTTTCTCGTATTATTGCTCCTTCCACCTGCGCCAATACAGGAAAGTTTCCTTATCCCTAGCAACAAAACAGTCCCACATATTGTTCCTTGCATTGTTGTTTGGCTCATGGAATCTGCCCAAATGTCCTTGCCATCAGATTTCCCTTCTCGGGTTGCAACGATGACGTCCATATGTTCAGATTATGTCGATCACTAACCCCCATAAACTTAATCCTGCAAAACCAAGTCGACCAGGCTCAAACGTCTTTGCAATAGCTGTTCTCCATCCGCAAAATTCTCCTGCTATGCGATTACTACAGCGATGCTGGGAAAAAGGTCACAGTACCTGACACCAAATTATTTTAAGTACAGAAAATGAAGGGATGCAAACTGATGTGGGCAGTTAAAGACATCACTGGTGAGTACTTTCGTTTGGTGGCAATGCACATTGTTCCTAGAGGTTAAATATTTACTAAAAGTAATATAGCAGTTAATGTGTGTAGGGGATGACAGGACTTTGGGCCCATACTGTAGTTCAGAAGACTGATCGAAATCCCACTATGCATTCATACTTTATGCAATAAATTGAAGTAAAAATGGGGCACATGAGAAACATATTTCTCACAAAACGACCGTTGCTCATGTACTTTATGCAGGATAAGTGCCATCTTTAGGTGAGGTAAACTATGATGATTATTTAAAAACAAAAAAAAATGTATGCATGCTCATGACTTCCTCTAAATGGCAGGAACATTGGGAAGCATAGAAAATCAAAGGAAAAATGTTACACAAGATTATGGGCCCCAACTTTCTTCCCATACCACTTTCAAGAAAATGAGTGCTTGTTGCACTGGTAATGTTGGAACCATTCACTCAAACGACCGAAGAACCGTTAGTGCCAAGTAGTTTGTATGAATGAATGTATTGTATGTTAACCGGGGACCTAGAAACAACGGAGAAGCTCCGTCCCCGCCGCAGCCGCAGTGGTCCACAACCCCACGACGACTACCGCAGTCCACTTCGCCCCTCTGCCGCCCCACACCGAACCCAGGGTTATCGTGCGGTTCGGCCCCCGGTGGACCCCCAGGGAACGTCTCGCACCAGACGAGTGTAACCCCTATATTTGCGTGGTAGAGTAATGGTGGTGTACACGTACGTGGAGAACTTGTTTGCGCAGCAATCGCCGACATAGTGTAACTGAGGCGGAATAAGAGGAACTAGCCCGCATTCGCCGAGGCAGATGGAAAACAGCCTAAAAACCATCCACACACTGGCCAGTTCACCGGACCTCGACACAATTCCACCGGGTGGATTCGTGTCGGGGCCCAGGCGCTCCTTCCCGCTCTGAAAGCCATGCGTTAGACCGCGCGGCCAGCCAAATAGTTCGCAATAATTTATTTGCCGCAAGTCATTATGAAATTGGTTGTACTAGGGTCTTGAAGATGCTCATCGTAGACAGAACTTAATTACCTGTTGCATAATACTGTGGCCTGTAACTGGAATAAATATAAATAATGTTTTCTTTATTAGTATCACAGCAAGCAACAGTGTCTGTTGCGCTACATTTTTTTATGCCTTTTGTTTTATCAGATTTCCTTTTGGCAGTGCGTTGTCAGTCTTTATTTGCTTTTGTTGATCATTTTTATAGGACTCTCCTTTTTTTGGTACTCTAGTGAGAAACTACTGACTTGGAAAATCAACTTATTGCTCATACTGACATAAGATGTTAATACGATTGTTTGTAGACAACAGCAGGAGCTTGCAATTCGTGTGAGATATGTTGTGTGAGAGTTTCAGCTGTTGAATTACGTGTCCACTACCGCACGGTGGCCGTTCACGAAGGAGCCCCAGCCACTACTATTGTCCCCTCTCCTATGACGCCATATGCGCAGCTATGGGCCGAGTTATTTTGCGCACACTCTTTCATTATTTTTGTTAAATACTTAAAAGGTGGCGCTGGTGTACAGGGTGTTTCAAAAATGACCGGTATATTTGAAACGGCAATAAAAACTAAACGAGCAGCGATAGAAATACACCGTTTGTTGCAATATGCTTGGGACAACAGAACATTTTCAGGCGGACAAACTTTCGAAATTACAGTAGTTACAATTTTCAACAACAGATGGCGCTGCAAGTGATGTGAAAGCTATAGAAGACAACGCAGTCTGTGGGTGCGCCATTCTGTACGTCGTCTTTCTGCTGTAAGCGTGTGCTGTTCACAACGTGCAAGTGTGCTGTAGACAACATGGTTTATTCCTTAGAACAGAGGATTTTTCTGGTGTTGGAATTCCACCGCCTAGAACACAGTGTTGTTGCAACAAGACGAAGTTTTCAACGGAGGTTTAATGTAACCAAAGAACCGAAAAGCGATACAATAAAGGATCTGTTTGAAAAATTTCAACGGACTGGGAACGTGACGGATGAACGTGCTGGAAAGGTAGGGCGACCGCGTACGGCAACCACAGAGGGCAACGCGCAGCTAGTGCAGCAGGTGATCCGACAGCGGCCTCGGGTTTCCGTTCGCCGTGTTGCAGCTGCGGTCCAAATGACGCCAACGTCCACGTATCGTCTCATGCGCCAGAGTTTACACCTCTATCCGTACAAAATTCAAACGCGGCAACCCCTCAGCGCCGCTACCATTGCTGCACGAGAGACATTCGCTAACGATATAGTGCACAGGATTGATGACGGCGATATGCATGTGGGCAGCATTTGGTTTACTGACGAAGCTTATTTTTACCTGGACGGCTTCGTCAATAAACAGAACTGGCGCATATGGGGAACCGAAAAGCCCCATGTTGCAGTCCCATCGTCCCTGCATCCTCAAAAAGTACTGGTCTGGGCCGCCATGTCTTCCAAAGGAATCATTGGCCCATTTTTCAGATCCGAAACGATTACTGCATCACGCTATCTGGACATTCTTCGTGAATTTGTGGCGGTACAAACTGACTTAGACGACACTGCGAACACCTCGTGGTTTATGCAAGATGGTGCCCGGCCACATCGCACGGCCGACGTCTTTAATTTCCTGAATGAATATTTCGATGATCGTGTGATTGCTTTGGGCTATCCGAAACATACAGGAGGCGGCGTGGATTGGCCTCCCTATTCGCCAGACATGAACCCCTGTGACTTCTTTCTGTGGGGACACTTGAAAGACCAGGTGTACCGCCAGAATCCAGAAACAATTGAACAGCTGAAGCAGTACATCTCATCTGCATGTGAAGCCATTCCGCCAGACACGTTGTCAAAGGTTTCGGGTAATTTCATTCAGAGACTACGCCATATTGTTGCTACGCATGGTGGATATGTGGAAAATATCGTACTATAGAGTTTCCCAGACCGCAGCGCCATCTGTTGTTGAAAATTGTAACTACTGTAATTTCGAAAGTTTGTCTGCCTGAAAATGTACTGTTGTCCCAAGCATATTGCAACAAACGGTGTATTTCTATCGCTGCTCGTTTAGTTTTTATTGCCGTTTCAAATATACCGGTCATTTTTGAAACACCCTGTATATACTGTATGTGTGCGGGTGCTCACCATGTGCTTAGCAGCCAGCTCCTGGAAGCCGTAGACGACGACGCAGAAGTGCAACAGCAGGTAGGCATTGCACCACAGTGGAAGACGCACGTCATACTTCTCCCGGCTGCGGATCTGTACAAAACAAAAATACTCTGTTTAGGTTGGTTGGTTTGGAGTGAAATGGACCAAACTGCAAATTCCTTAGTCCCTTCATCCGTTAAGGGGAACGCCCATCCCGACAATGTTAAAGTTAGTGACTTAGCTTCCCTGTATTTCAGGAACCACTGTAGCCAGTGACATGAAACTTTTACACGACATTAAACTGTATGTTCTGAGTCTACTGAACTACAATACTTACATTTCAACCACTGATATCGGAAATAAATTTTTTTAACTACACGGTTAAAATTTTGTGTACTTTTTTTGTACGTTATGCTAAACAATTGTAATTATACATAACATTATGTTCTTATTTTAGTTCGGTACACTCAGAATATGTATGTTATTACTCCCTGAAAATTTGAATACTCTACTCGAAGTGGTTTCTGGGATTGAGGGAAAAATGCAACAGAAAATGCAAATTTTCGGGAACAGCTTCTTAATTTTTTATTTTTAGTCACTCAGAAGCACTCTGCACAATACTGTACACCATACTCTTGATCTTTTCCAAGTTTTTCTTCTTTCTGGACTCCTTAGTGGTCAACTGTGCTGCATACTCTGCTTGCCGTCATTAAAAGCAGTAACAGAGTCACTGACCCCCCCCCCCCACTTTAGTGTCTTCATTCCAACAAACATATTTTTGGTAAGTGAGTCCACACAAGATTACTGAACGACTCATTGGGAATTTGTGTCTGACCATTCAGACACTTCTACAGTAAATCACGATTTTCCAGGTCTCTGTAAATAGGTTTTATGATACCCACGACTGCTTTTGGGATGGTTCAAATGGCTCTGAGCACTATGGGACTCAACTGCTGTGGTCATAAGTCCCCTAGAACTTAGAACTACTTAAACCTAACTAATCTAAGGACATCACACACATCCATGCCCGAGGCAGGATTCGAACCTGTGACCGTAGCGGTCGTACGGTTCCAGACTGCGCGCCTAGAACCGCGAGACCACCGCGGCCGGCTGCTGTTGGGATGGAATGTTTATGGCTGTACAAACTGTTTGAGTACTGGGCATTGCGGTAATTGCACCATGAATCAGGTCCAGGAGTGCAAAGGTGGTGTACTGGTTTTTCGTCAATTGACATTTGTGGAAGGAGGTAGTCCATACTGCCTGCTTCATTGTCAACAAGTCCTCAGTATTGTTTCTAATGGCCATCCCATAATACTGCTGTAGTTCATCAATCATTTTGTCTGTCCGCCTGCCTCGTATGGGTTTACCATCAGAAAGTTTCTTGTCTCTCAAACTTCGTTTCAACTTCCTCAACATAGTGCCCATCCTCTTCTTGATATAAACTTTTATAACACAGCAATCCACAGCCTTCTATATAAAAAGTTACCGATTTTATTAGATCTTGAAGTAATGCACGTAAAAATTTTAACATTTACAACTGGTATATCATTTTATTAGGAAAATTGCAAATTTTATGAGATAAAAATACGAACATGTAAAAAAAAATATTCTAATTCCCCTTAAGTGGCAAACCAGCAGTAGTCATAGAAGGAAGGAGGTGAAAGGCAACTCCTGGAAATCTTAAGTGTAAAGAACACAATAGAAAGAGAGGTAAAAGACAGCATAGACAAGTTGTTAAAATATCAGTCAAAGCAAGGCGTTAAAACCAAGAGAATAAAAAAAAGAGAGATTAAAAAGGTGGAAGGGTAGAGGCTGGGCTTAACCATCCAGCAAGTGTCGCCAAGGGATCTGTGGGAGGGGGGGGGGGGAGGGGAGAGGTGGCGAGGGGTGCCCCACCAATCCCTCAGGCGGTCTATGAGGCCAAGAAGCTCAGGTCAGGTCAGCCAAGTTGGCGTCGTTTACTGGCATCAGAGGTGGTGTGTCAGGAAGATTAAGATTAGGGCAGTCTGTGAGTAAGTGGACCACTGTCAGGAGGGCACTGTCAGCTGTGAGGGGGATCCTGACATCTGAGAGCATGGCCAGCCAAGTGTGGCCAATGTGGAGATCACAGAGGACAATTGATTCCCTGTGAGAAGCCCACAGGAACGACTGCCATGTGGTTGTGGTCTTCTTAATGGTCCTCATTTTGGTTTGGGAGATCAGGGCAGACCCGTCTGAGTTCCAGACTTCCAGCAATCGATGTTGTATAAACGGCCAAAGGTCCAGTCCTGGGACCCCTATTTCCAGAATCGGCGTCCTGGTGACCAGCTTGGCCAACCAGCCAGCTTGTTCATTTCCCAAAATCCCAACATGACTGGGGGTCCAAAACGAAAACGACTCAGTGTCCAGCTTGATGGAGGTCAGAAACAAGATCCTGGACAGTCATAACCATTGGATGAGGAGAGCAGCACTGCTCTATAGCCTGAAGGCTTCTAAAATAGTCACTACATATTAGGGTACTCTTGCCAGTACAAGAACAGACGTGGCTAAGGGCTAATTTAATGGTCATCAGTTCAGCAGTGAAGACACTGCAACCATTTTGCAGAGAGTGGAGTTCACCATACCATGCGGTCTGTATGCGAAGCTTGTTCATCCACCAACTGTTGAGCCATCGGTGAATATCACTTCCAAAATCTGCTAATTCAAGGACAGCCAAGAATAGGTGGCAAAAAATCGTGTGTTCAACAGAATCTTTTTGACTAAGACTTTGATAAAAATCCGAGATTTGGGCACAAGCCATGGCATCAGTCCAATGTCTCCGCGACCAGAGGCAGCAATGGAGGAAGTTGCAGTTCTGAACAGAGACACTGGAGACGTGAAGCAATTGTAAACACAGTTCGAAGTCGCTGCTGTGGGAGGTGAAACTTACTTCCAGCGAAACGGACACGGTAGTTGGGCTTTCAGGAAAGCTACGAACATGTATGGCATGTGTTTTAGCAGTATTGGACAACAAAAGTTCCAGAGGAAGATTCCAGCAGAGGGGTCGAAACGTCGAACATTTTAGAAGAAACATGATGCGGCCTAACAACCAAGAAGATTTTAATTTCAGACTTACATTTATGGCATAATTCAGCAGCTGTTCTTGGCGCCTGATAGGTAACGGAGGGACTACAGACTCGACAAGCAGGCTGTTCACAGGGCTAGTTCGGAAGACTCCTGCCGCAAGTCTGACCCCACAGTGATGAATAGGGTCCAATATCTGCATATGCAAGACTCCCATAGTCAAGATGGGACTGAACCAGGGATTTGTAGAGCCGCAGAAAGGTAGAGACCCAACCCGAACTCAGTGGAATAGCTTTGGGAGGAGATGGAACGTTGACTTCAGTCCAGACCCCAGCATCGAACATGGCTACCACCTTCAGTTTCGGCTCTTGAAGGAGAATATCCTGCCATTTCTCCAGAGACATTCAGATACCTCGTTGTAAGTGCCCCCGTACAGTTCAAGCCTTTTAAAGACAAAGGATATACAAACTCCATATTATTGTTTAGTAGTAGGCTTCTGGATGGTTTTGATGAGATGGTGTATTTGTGCAAAGGGAACACTGAACTGGCAATAAGTCATTGTGTACTGATGACAGAGGAGTAAATATATTAAGTTCCTGTTGTAAAGTGTTCTAAAAAATAATTATTAAAATGCTCGTCCCTCTTATAGGTGCACAAATTTCAGATGACCACCAGAGATCGGAAGTATGAAATCATGTTCATACTGTATTTTAAAACTACACAAAAAAGTGATTTGAGATGCTCAACTTCGATCACAATGGTAAGATACTGTTCAGATTTCTTTTAAACATAGACAGAGAGAGATTTACTCGCTATGTGATAAAGAAACTTATTGTACAGTGCATTAGAAAATGTAATAATCCCAAAAGCACTTGATCTCATTCAATTCATATACATAAATCAAACGTGTTGTGTTGTGTTGTGTTGTGTTGGCATCACTTACATCCAGCTTGTCCTCGTCCAGCCCCAGGCGGGGCTTTCCTGGCTGCCAGCTGGGCCCCTTCCACACGGCTGCCAACTTGTCCCACCAGTTGTCCATGGCACGCCACTTGTCCACCACGTGCTGGTTGTAGAACACCTGCCAACAGGAGAGGCATACTGTTTTGAAGGGGACGCTGTGGGTAAACAGGCCAGAAAATAATCTGATTTCATCTTTCTGCCTGTTTGGAGGAAGTGTAGGCTACAGTTGTCAGAAAAACTTGTTTCAAGTAATCTAGAAGTAAGTACCATATTTATCGGTTTAAGCAAATTGGCGCCAGTCGTAATTGTTTGTTAGTATATGTGATGTATGGGCCACTCGCCTGCCAGACCTGCAACCCCTTTTACGCCTGTGGTATGCGAGCGGCCTAACACAAAGGGGTTTCATATCAGCAGATGACAGAACGTCAATCACGCACGTTAACTAGGCCAGCAGGCGGTAGCGCGAGAGCCGCTGGAGGTCACCGCCCCCTGAGGACCTGTTTGCTTCCGTGGGCCTTGTGATCGCAAATACGAGGGTCACTCGAAAAGAAATGCACACTATTTTTTTTTAAATCCATCTTTTACTGTACATATTTGAAAGTTTTACAGTGTGTAGATACATCCTTTAGGAACAATATTTTCATTTATCCACATAATTTCCATCCCCCTCAACTGCCTTACGCCATCTTGGAACCAGCGTCTGTATACCCGCACGGTAAAATTCTGGACCAACCTGTTGGAGCCAGTGTTTGGCAGCGTGCACACGGGAGTCATCATCTTAAAACCTTGTTCCACGAAGAGAGTCTTTCAGTTTCCCAAAGAGATGATAGATAGATGGAGCCAGGTCAGGACTTTAAGGCGGGTGTTTCAGTGTTGCCCATCCGAGTTTTGTGATCGCTTCCATGGTTTTTTGACCGACATGTGGCCGTGCATTGTCGTGCAACAGCAAAACATCCTGCTTTTGCCGATGTGGTCGAACACGACTCAGTCGAGCTTGAAGTTTCTCCAGTGTCGTCACATATGCATCAGAATTTATGGTGGTTCCACTTGGCACGATGTCCACAAGCAAGAGTCCTTCGGAATCGAAAAACACCGTAGCCATAACTTTTCCAGTAGAAGGTGTGGTTTTGAATTTTTTTTCTTGGGTGAATTTGCACGATGCCACTCCACTGATTGCCTCTTCGTCTGGTGAAAAATGATGGAGCCATGTTTCATCACCTGTCACAATTCTTCAAAGAAATTCATCTCTACCATTCTCGTACGGTTCCAAAAGTTCGCTGCATACCGTTTTTTCTTGTTTCTTTGTGAGCCACTGTCAACATTCTGGGAACCCATCTGACACAAACCTTTTTTAACGCCAACACTTTCAGTATTCTGCAAACTCTTCCTTCCTCTATCCCAACGTAGCGTGACAATTCGTTCACTGTGATGCGCCTGTCAGCAGTCACCAATTCGTTAACTCTCTGCACATTGTCTGGAGAGTGTGCAGTACAAGGCCTGCCGCTGCAAGGACAATCCTCAATATTGTCATGCCCGCTTTCATCACGTAACCTACTTACCCACAGACTAACTGTACTGATCGACAGCAGCTTCTTTTTCAACCTCTTGTGGATGTTTCCTACTGTCTTGTCTTGTCTTCACAGCACAGAAATTCTATGACAGCACGTTGTTTCTGACGAACGTCAAGTGTAGCAGCCATCTTGAAGACATGCTGTGACAGCGCCACTCACGGGAACAGGTTGAACTAAGTTTGAAAACAAGTGGGAAGGATGTAGCTTCACACTGTAAAACTTTCACACATGCAGAATCAAAACTGTATTTTTACAAAAATAGTGTACATTTATTTTAGAGTGACCCTCATAGTTCCTGTAGTATGTCCAAGTGGTTTGTCTCGTTAGGCTGGGGAAAACAAATTTCGAACCAGTCTTGTGTGAAGCTCTGGGCCAAGTGCCGACTGCATCTGCAGTTCTTCCATCAGAGTGTCATTTGGAATTTTCGCTACCCATGATGCCTTGCCATTCGCCAGTCACTGCGGGCTGAAGGAGATACCAGTGTATCGCCATCATCACTAAGGCTTTTCAGCATCAGAACTGATCAGGACGCTGGTATCAGCCACCGATCTTCTCTTCAGATATTGTCCTACCAAGCGAACCTTAGACTGGATCTTTGTCTGCTACCGAATAAATATCAGATTTTGCCTGTTTCATCACTGAATCGTAAATTCGGACTTGCGTTAATTCAGTGCTAATCCCGGTCCTTCACAAACTATTGTGATTAACATTTCTCCAATGAGAAGCTTTTGGTTGATGCATTTATTAATAAAACTGTTCTACATTGTTTACCTGTATTGGTTTTCATTTTGTCCCAACCGGTACAAGTCTCGTTCTTGTTCTTTTTCGTTTCTGATTTATTAATGGCCGTATAGTAGCTTTTACACTTTTTTGCCTTCTGTTGCTAAAAGGGTTTTAATGTTTCTAGGCAAAGTATTTCCAGAGGTCGGTAGAAGCTGTACCTTCCTCACTGCTGCATTTAATGAAGATGATGTATCTATCCAAGTTGAAGCGGTAGAGATGTCGCCAGAATATCCCGTGCGTGAAGCGAAGTTCAGCAGTAGTCACTATAAAGTTTCTGCTGAATCTGCAATTTTCGTACCAAGGACATGATGAGGGATTAGGCACCAATGCGGCATAGTGTCTCCCTTTAATTTCCATATGTTGTGGAGAACATCAATGGATGGCACACCATCATATTTCACTGAGCCACTGTATATAGCTTCTTTTTCCGGAGTATCTCCTTTTTCATTTCCCTTTATCCTGCTATGCACTTTCAACCCACAACATGATGGTCATTTTATTTAGTCGGGAAGGCTCCTGCACTGCTTCTGTAATGCGATAGATGTACTAGATAATTTTGGCACTGTTGTCATCATAGAATTTTTACAGCATCGGTGCTGTTTCTTCTTTTGCGTATTGAAGTCCCTCTAAAATAGCGAAAAGTGCTGCAGTGAGTATGGACACCAGGGAGCTTAAATTTGTCGCCTCAGTTAGCCTTTCCATCTACAAACACACTTCCTGCCCCGTCTTTTTGTTTAGACTCATCTCTGTAGTGATATGATAGTGAATGCAGGCTGTAGAATGAAATAAATTTATTCCAAGGCTGGGGTTCGAACCTGGATCTCGTGCTCACTAGGCCTTTACTCTAACCACCGCACCACCCTGGCACTGCAGCTAACACAGATGCCCAGATTATCCTAGTACCTCTCCTTCCCTGATACAAAACCCAATTCACACCTCAGCCGTCCTAGATAAAGCTGAACTTCAAATGTCTCTGCAATGTATAATTTATCTCGTTAATATACTATCTCTGTAGATCTTGAGGATGGCTATGCTGCTTGGTTGTCAGCTAGAATTTTGTCATTCAGTGAACCTTGGTCGAATGGAAGGCGCATTTTTATTTTCAGCTTCATAAGGTGTTAGTGAAGGGCATTTTGGAGGAGCTTATACTTCGGGAAGTGGACACGCATTCGCAGTTAAGCTGAAGCAGCGAAGTAAAATCCTGTTAAGGGGAGTAGGTTCTTTTTACTCAAATGTCTGTCTGCATAGCACTTTGTAATGAGCTCTCTAATCTTTTTTAAAGAAGCGAGCCGGCCGCGGTGGTCTCGCGGTTCTAGGCGCGCAGTCCGGAACCGTGCGACTGCTACGGTCGCAGGTTCGAATCCTGCCTCGGGCATGGATGTGTGTGATGTCCTTAGGTTAGTTAGGTTTAAGTAGTTCTAAGTTCTAGGGGACTGATGACCACAGCAGTTGAGTCCCATAGTGCTCAGAGCCATTTGAACCATTTAAGAAGCGAAAACCTTCGAGATGAATTAGACTTGCATTGTTCTAAAGGCGTTTCATTTACTTCCACCAGCAAGGTGTTAGTTGAAGTCTATTTTGCATACTTCGATGCAGACTCTATTAACTTCATACTGGCATTTATCCAGCTTCTCTAGTCTGTTTGGTGTTGCTAAAGTACAGCTGATGCATCTGTAATCCATGTAACGCACAAGATTTGTCAAAATACTGGCTATATCAAAAAGAATTATCCGGTTTTAATAAAAAGTCGTTACTATTGTGTTATCTGAGATGTGCGTGAACAACATACTGTTGGAAAGAGCAAACACTCTAGTTTTACATGGGACCCGCTAGGTAGCAGCAATGTGACATTTCTAGTAAAAATGGTGTCGTGACAACAAAAAGCGTTTTGTGTTCTACATTTCGCGCAGCGCGGATCAGGAACAACTGTTCAGCATGATTTTCGTACTAGGTATGGTTTGGATCCTTCTACAGCAAAGAGCAGTAGACGGTGGCATGAACAATTCCGAGAAACAGGTGTTTTTTTTTTGTGTAAGGGCGCCGGCCGTGGTGGCCAAGCGGTTAAAGGCGCTACAGTCTGGAACCGCGCGGCCGCTACGGTCGCAGGTTCGAATCCTGCCTCGGGCATGGATGTGTGTGATGTCCTTAGGTTAGTTAGGTTCAATTAGTTCTAAGTTGTAGGCGACTCATGACCGCAGAAGTTAAGTCGCATAGTGCTCAGAGCCATTTGAACGATTTTGTGTAAAGGCATATCGCCAGGCCGTCCCCGAGTGTCTTGACAGTCGTCGAATGCAGCTGCCATAGTTTCACAAGGAGTCTGCAGAAATCCGTTCGCCGTGCAGCTCGATAGCTCAACATTCCCCCGATGTCCGTCTGGCGTGTGTTGCGTCGAGGTTTACACATGAAACCATACAAAATTCAGCTACCGCAAGCACTTCATTAAGATGACAAATAACAACGTGTGGAGTTGTTCTGTAATTTTGTTCTTGGTAAGATGGAGGACGACAGCTTCCAAGGTCACCGGATCTGACTATGTGATTATGCCTTGTGGGGGTTATGAAAGACTCTGTTTATGTACCTCCACTACCGACAATAATGAATAAACTGAGACATCGCGTAACAGCGGCCGTGGAAGCTGCAACTCAAGCCATGCTCGCTGCAACGAGGGAAAAATTTGAATACCGCATTGACATATGTCGTGCATCTTAAAGGGGGCATATTGAACACCTATGAAAACGTATGAAAAAAAACTGAGTTTTCTATTCCAAAAAAAAAAAAATTCGTATTATATGTTGATTAGTTTCAGAAATATACAGGGTGGTCGGAAATCCTCGTTACAGACTTCTAGGACTTGTACAGGAGAGTGAGTACATCGTATTTTGAATAGGAACCCATGTCCAGAAACGTCATCCAACGAGACTAAAGAACGTCAAAGTTATAGGCGCGGGAGTCTGCAAATGTACGTATACACGGGGCCATTCCGTGAGGATGTTACAGACGTGCTAGGATGATGGAGAACGATAAATGTATTAATTTGAAGTATGGATCCCTGTACCGGGAACGAACGAGTCGGAAGTTATAAACGAAAACCGTTCTGATACCTGTGTTAGTTGAGTACATGTAGCGGTTCTTGTGTTGCGAAGAGTGTAGGGCTGGTAACTTTCCGTGGTGGTAGTGTGGACAAAACCGAGAAAAAATGTCCGATAAACGTGGGCTCTAAATTGCATACCTGACGAGCTATGACCATTCGTTCATCTTCGCTAATGTGAAACACATCTCCTCTACCGAGCAAGTGTTCATAGCTGTTAAGGTACGCACTTTAGAGCCCACGTTTATTGAACATTTTTCTCGTTATTGTGCACACTACCACCACTGAAAGTTACCAACCCTACACTCTTCGCAACACAAGAACTGGTACATGTTGTTCAACTCTCAGAGGTATCAGAACGGTTTTCGTTTATGTTTCGACTCGTTCGTTTCCGGTACAGGGATCCTTACTTCACATTAATACACTTACCGTTCTCCATCATCCTAGAACGTCTGCAACATCATCGCGGAATCACTCCGTGTATACGTACATTTACAGACGCCCGCGGCCTTAACTTGAGGCTGAGTAGTCTCGTCGGATGACGTTTCCAGACATGGGTTCCTATTCAAAATACGATGTACTCACTCCCCCCTGTAAGTCCTAGAAGTCTGTAACGGAAATTTCCGCCCATCCTGTAGATGTGCCAAGTCAAATCATTCTTTTTGATACACCCTGTACTTTACAGCTTGTGCAACTCGAGTCTTTACACATTCCTGAGGGCTGCTCTTCACGACGGGATTAGGAACGAGATGTCCGAGTTGAGTGGAGGGGAAGGTACTGACCTGCAGGTAGAGGGGGTTGAAGGAGGGCTGGTTGAAGACGAGGCCGTAGACGATCTCCTCGCCCTTCCGCTCCTCAGCGAAAGTGCCGAACAGCCGGTCCCACACGATCAGGAAACCGCCGTAGTTCTTGTCCAAGCAGTACAAGTTGCAACCTGCAAGCACACCAGCACACTTCCAGTACATACCGTAGGCGATTGAGTCGGTCAATAAGTTCAGAGCGTTTTTTTTTCATAAATTTAATAAATACAAGAGAAACGAATAACATAGACTGTTGTTGTTGTTGTTGTTGTTGTTGTTGTTGTTGTTGTTGTTGTGGTGGTGGTGATGGTGGTGGTGGTGGTGGTCTTCGGTCCTGAGACTGGTTTGATGCAGCTCTCCATGCTACTCTATCCTGTGCAAGCTTCTTCATCTCACACTACTTACTGCAACCTACGTCCTTCTGAATCTGTTTAGTGTATTCATCTCTTGGTCTCCCTCCACGCTGTCCTCCAATGCTAAACTGGTGATCCCTCGATGCCTCAGAATACCAACCAATTCCTTCTTCTCGTCAAGTTGTGCCACAAACTCCTCTTCTCCACAATTCTATTCAATACCTCCTCATTAGTTACGTGATCTACCCACCTTAGCTTCAGCATTCTTCTGTAGCACCACATTTCGAAAGCTTCTATTCTCTTCTTGTCCAAACTATTTATCGTCCATGTTTCACTTCCATACAAATACTTTCAGAAACGACTTCCTGACACTTAAATCTATACTCGATGTTAACAAATTTCTCTTTCTTCAGAAACGCTTTCCTTGCCATTGCCAGTCTACATTTTATATCCTCTCTACTTCGACCATCATCAGTTATTTTGCTACCCAAATAGCAAAACTCCTTTACTACTTTAAGTGTCTCATTTCCTAATCTAATTCCCTCAGCATCACCTGAGTTAACTCGACTACATTCAATTATCCTCGTTTTGCTTTTGTTGATGTTCATCTTGTATCCTCTCTTCAAGACACTGTCCATTCCGTTCAGCTGCTCTTCCAGGTCCTTCGCCGTCTCTGACAGAATTACAATGTCATCGGCGAACCTCAAAGTTTTTGTTTCTTCTCCATGGATTTTAATTCCTACTCCGGATTTTTCTTTTGTTTCCTTTACTGCTTGCTCAATATACAGATTGAGCAACATCGGGGATAGGCTACAACCCTGTCTCACTCCCTTCCCAACCACTGCTTCCCTTTCATGCTCCTAGACTCTTATACCTGCCATCTGGTTTCTGTACAAATTGTAAATAGCCTTTCGCTCCCTGTATTTTACCCCTCCCACCTTCAGAATTTGAGAGAGTGTTCCAGTCAACATTGTCAAAAGCTTTCTCTAAGTCTACAAATGCTAGGAACCTAGGTTTTCCTTTCCTTAATTTGTTTTCTAAGATAAGTCGTAGGGTAAGTATTGCCTCACGTGTTCCAACATTTCTAAGGAATCAATACTGATCTTCCCCGAGGTCGGCTTCTACCAATTTTTCCATTCGTCTGTAAAGAATTCGCGTTAGTATTTTGCAGCCGTGGCTTATTAAACAGATAGTTCGGTAATTTTCACCTCTGTCAATACCTGCTTGTAGTTATCAGTTATATATTCTCCATCATTATTTACTACAGTCTGACCGAGGGAGGTGGCGCAGTGGTTAGCACACTGGACCCGCATTCGGGAGAACGACGGTTCAATCCCGCGTCCGGCCATCCTGATTTAGGTTTTCCGTGATTTCCTTGAATCGCTCCTTTGAAAGGGCACGGCCGACTTCCTTCCCCGTCTTTCCCTAATCCGATGAGACCGATGACCACGCTGTTTGGTCTCTTCCCCCAAACAACTCAACCCAACTACAGTCTGCCAACGATGGGGAAACTATTAGATTCCGCGATAGAGGGATTTGAGGCGCACTCGTCACGTTCGGAGCGCATTTTCATCCGGAAAGGAATTTCTTCGAAGGTTGCTGTATAGAGAGCGGAAAAAGTGAAAATCCGAGAGCGCAAGATCAGGTGAATAAGGTGGGTGCGGATTGGCTTCCCAACTCAGCTCCTATATAGTGTAGCAGATGCGCGTGGGCGTTATCGTGGAGTGCATCCACACAGTCTTCCAGGTCGTTGTTCTTGGTCTGGGTTTGCAAGACTTCTCAGTTGTTGACAACAGATGTCAGCAGTAATGGTTACATCTTAGGGAAGCGGTTTGCAGTGCAACACACAGTCGCTGGTCCACCAGATGATTAACATTATCTTTTGTTAATGTGCGCACGTTTATATATGGGGAGTTTTTGTTTTGGTTGGGCTCAGCCATTCCTTTCTTTTCATTACGTTAGCATAAAGACAATTTCTCATTATCAGTAAAGATAAAAGATAGGAATGGTCGATGTTGTTCTCGAATTAATTGATGACGAGCAAGCAGAGATGGATATATGGCCAACTGCTGATTTTTTAGATTTGGCTTACAGCTTGCGGTACCCATATAGCCGATTTTTAAACCTTCCCAACTGAATGCAAATGGCGGACGATGGTGGAACGTTGCCAGTTCTCGAGTACACAGACCTGGAACAATGTGGATTAATGCGTTTGAACGCTTTTCATCAAATTCCAAATGTCTTCCTGAACGTGGAGAGACACTAATGTCAAAATGACCCTCATGAAAACGAGAAAACAATTTTCTTGCGGTACTGTGTCCAGTGCCCCAGTGGCATTATCCCCACACACAGCGCAAAAGCTTTTTGGCTGCCTCTGCTGCTGTCACCCGCCTACTGAATTGAAACAGAACAATATGTCGCAAATGTTCCGATTTATTCACTTGGCGCTCCATGTTCTAGCGTCCACAGCTCCACTCATTATCTACAAATGACAAAGCGTAAACCCAAGTAGCAAAAGTGAACCAAAAATAAAAACTGCAATCGATAAATAAACCCATAGCACCCGGAATACCAACATGCAAAACAAAAACGCAACCTAATATTATGTACAGACAAGCTGCCGTTTGCTGTTACGCTGACATAAATTTGTTGAATGTACACTGTTGAGGTACAATATTACTGCCACTGTGTGATTGAATGCCACTAAGTGGAGAGATATACATATATATAATACAAAGAGGACAAATGTTATCAAAAATCTCGAGAAGTTCAAAATGTTATAGTATAATATAATGAATATTCAGACGGACCTAGATACATAATATTTGTTGAAATATATATAATTTATAAATGTATATGTAATACATAAAGGAAAACGTTGTTGCCAAATGTCTCGAAACAACAATGTACAGGTTTTCTCTCAAAACCGACTACGAGAAAGAAAATGCTGGTCTGTGCTCTGCTGTGAAAATGTGAGGTTTGTTTCCCTTCTCTCAGTATTAACTATAATAGAAGGGCATTTAAATCATTAGTAAAATTGGTTCTCCCATACACTCTATATTGTTTTCAATTACATATATTTTTAAACAGAAATGTATACACAACAAAGTACTGTTTTCTTTTCACTCCTCGCTGCCGAGTTTCACAGAAAACGTAAAGTTGTATTTATGGCTCATCATTTTATTATTAGAGAATCCGAATGTGCAACAATAACAATCAACAAAGTCATAGAGAGAGAGAGAGAGAGAGAGAGAGAGAGAGAGAGAGAGAGAGAGACAGAGAGAGAGTGAGAGTGAGAGAGGGAGGGGGGCGGGGGGGGGGGGAGAGCGGGGAAGGGGGGGGAGGAGAAGAAGATTAGGATGGATGTTCAACTCCCATACATACTTAGCAATTGGGAAACTATGCCAGGTGCGCTAGTACTGTATAGTTCCTTACATCTAGGCAGACATAAATTTGTTGAATTTATACTGTCGAGGTAGAACACTGACACTGCGGGATTGAATGCCACTAAGTAGCTGGCTACACACACACACACACACACACACACACACACACACACACACCTGACGTGATGAGGAAGCCTATGTATGAGTTGCGGCAGATGCTATACAGATTAAGTGATGAACAACCAATAGCTGTGGCCCGTGAAGTCTCTCAGTCGAACGTGGCATCTCTTGCAACAGTACTAATCAGTGTAGCCGTGGCCTTTGTTTGTGGAAGAGGCATTATTGTGTATTGGCGGAAAATGATAAGTGTAATAATAGAGCAACGAATTTCTACATGAAACTGGAAAAAACTGCTGCTGAAACCTTTGTTTTACTACAAGAAGTGTATGAGCAAGACTGTTTATCACGGACAAGAGTTATGGGTGGTTCAGGCGTAGGAATTGACAAAGAATGAATGAAAGAAATTTTATACAACCAGTTAATATGACAACCATGTGCGCGAAACTAGCCCCGAAATTCTCACAATCGGACAAAAAGAGTATAGTGAAAATGTTTATACTGACACTCTTAATATCACGGAAAATGATACTAATTTCTTGGAAAGAGTGATAACATGTGACAAATCTTGGGTTTTCGTTTATGGTCCAGATTCTAAGCGCCATTTCCATGCATTGGAGGGCGCCAACAGCGAAAAAAAATCTAATGATCAAATAAAGATTCAAAGCAATAATGACTTTTTTTTTAATTCGTGGAGTTGTGCATCTGCACTGGTTTCCTTGAGGTTCTTACTTAAAAAGACGACTCGAATTGTGGCCGAACAAATCAGAGGATCTGCATCAAGACACATTAGCTGATACCGTGTTCTTTGTTAAGAGGTTTGTAACGAAGCACAACATCCCAGTGCTAGACCAGCCACCTTATTCGCTTGACCCAGCACCTCGGAATATCTATTATCGAACGTCTAATCTGCATCATTAGAAGGAACAAGATTTCAGTCTTTCTTGATGCAATAATTTACCAACAGCCGTGTGTAATGTAGGAATTTATTTTATGAACTTCTTATGTGCTAGCAGTTACGGCATTACATGATGCCATCTTCAGGCCCCACACGTCATAGTCGTAAAATCGTTATACACGGAAGGAGCAATATAACTGATTTGATTCACATATCCAGTTATATGGTTCCTTCCGTGTATAACGATTTTACGACTATGACGTGTGGGGCCTGAAGATAGCATCAATGTAATGCCGTAACTGCTAGCACATAAGAAGTTCATAAAATAAATTTCTACAGTACATACGGCTGTTGGTAAATTATTGCATCAAGAAATACATGCCAGCCGTTGTCCCACGGTCCGTAATGGATCAACGAAGATTTCAGTCGGTCGAAGGAGTGAAAGGGAAAGCGGTACACATCATCAGGAGCTCATAGAGGAAGATTTTCAGCGCATTCCGGGGAGGGGAGGGAAGGGGGGGGGGGAAGGCAACAGCGGACTCACCGTGGTGGACGCGGTGGTGCTTCGGCGTGTTGAGCACCCACTCGAGGGGGCCCAGCGTGGTGACTGCCTGCGTGTGGATCCAGAACTGGTACAGCAGGTTGAACTGCTGGTGCACCAGGAAGTGCGACGGCGGGATGGCCAGCGCCAGCGGCAGGTAGAACACCTGTGGACAACACGAGGCCGCTGTACAGCCCATCCCAGAGGGAGACCGTTCTGGTAAGGTGACCAGAGAGGTGAATTCCAGACTTCAAATTCCTGCCCATCCAGTAGACTTGACGTGGGATCCCCATGATATTCCAAAATCACTCACTCCTCAACACTCATGGACGTGGCACGATCGCTGTGGTACGTACAGGGTGTCTGAGAACCCCCCCCCCCCCCCCTTCCTCTTGCCTCTTTACGGTATTAGAGAAGGCAATAGCTGGTTTTGGTGCCGCTTCGCTATGAAAGTGCCATTAGCGTTGCAACGACCACATTAAAAAATTGGCCATGCTCGATTAGGAATCGCTCTCTAAGGGTCCCATACTAACTTAATAATGTATGTAGATATTTTATCCATTCGGGTAATTGAGAATCTCTACGACTTTTGGCTGTTACCGACAAGACATCGGTTCCGGATTTTCTTACATTCTTTCCTTTACTTACACTGTGAACCTCGCTTCTTGCTGAAGTATTCGAGTCTAGCTCAAAGGGAGGTATCCTATAGGTTCTCATAGTATTATAATTTTAAATTCCTTCCATTTTTCATTATTTTTATTTCTTTATAAGACTGGCATACAACTTAAGCAATACCAATGCCTTTTAAAAATTGTCACATGTAATTAAAAAAAAAATGCAATCTACATACGAACTTCATAGACAATATTTCATAAATAAAGGCAACTACTCTGTATCGTATTTGTGCAGCATGTAGTATACATGTCAGCTAAAGATTATTGCAGCCTACTCATTGAAAATCGTTTCAATAAAGACATGTTGCTGCTCAATAATACATCGTCTGACGTGACAGTCTTCGCCATTCCACTTTTGCAACCATGCCAACCACTAGTTCGCCTATCGACTTTACAACAACTTCAGTGGAAAGAAGCCTGCTGCCTCATCTTTGGAACGGCGTCCAACTTCACCATGACAACCAGTGGTTCCAAATGGTTCATAACAGGCCCTGTGAGGGGAAACCATGTACTGCCAAACCGACGTTCATTTATCCTACATTTATTTATTTACATTTATATATTTATATATTTTTAACGCTTCTTAATTGACAATAGCTGTTTAATAAGCTAAGTTTAGTGTGTGTTTATTTTTATTTCTTGACAATGTTCTTTTAACTAAGAAATTTTACATTGTTATTCGACTTCTAACTCGTTGGTTAGTAATCACATCATGCCGTCAGAAGTGGGCACTGGTTTCTCCAGTAGTGATTCTCCAGCTGAAAGAGGTTCCTACACAATGGTAATTCATCGTTTTATAGCTTTATAACTTTATGTATTTTCTTTAAGGTATGTAGCCCTCTAATTAAAGCTGTGTATACTACTTGTAGGTCTGAAGATGACCACAGCAGCGGTCGAAACCGAATAAATAAATCGTGATCAAGACTGTTTTTAATAGTAAATATCTGATGAGTGAGTTTACAAATACGAAAATATGTGACAAATTGTCATATATTTTGATTCCATTGACTTAGACACCTTATTTATTGTTTACACCGCCAAGGGATCTTTAATTTCAGTATGTGACATGAATTTCAACTTGAAATATCTTCCTGTTCGTGAGACAGACAGCCAAGTGATTCTATAAGCATTCTGTTTGTACCGACTGCGGCAAGAAACCCTAGAGACACTTGTGAAGGAAACGATCTAAACCGAAGTTTGTGAATGAATTATCTAATGATGATATGGAGCAGTGTTTGCCATATGTTGTGCTTTGTTGGCACAGTTTACAAATGCCATGACTCTTTTGAGAGGACTGTTTTCTGACGAATGTATAGTATGTTGCAGTTCAGAATGAATGTAATTTTCTGCTCTAAAAAAAGCCCCAAATACATACAAGAGTTAGGAACGCCTCGTGTTATGATATGGACCTGGGCATCACGATATGTACTTCAGCATATTTCTTTTTTTCAAGGGAACGTGAATGAAAATTTTGTTCGGACAGGTTCAAACGTGATTAATACCTCAGCCCTAAGAGAAGGGAATCGTGGATCATATGTGGTTACAGCAGAACAGAAGTACAACACTATTTTCTATTCAGGTGCAAGAATTCCTCGAGGTACATTTTTGAGGCTATTCGATCGGGCATTGTTCAGCAAGATTTCCAGTCCCTTGAAATGAGTATCTCTAAGCCCAGACCTTTGAATGACAGACACTTGATGATTGGGACTTATTAAGTCTCACTGGATTACTGTCATTAATACACTAATGCAGAATTGCGAAAGTGTGTTGAGCAAGCCTTTTCAAGCGTAACTCCTGAGATGTTCCATAAGATGTCTAGAAGATCGTTGAGACATACAGATTTCTTTGTAAGGCACTAGGCTGCACATGCACATGCACTAGGTAAATAGTTTTTAAATGTAAATACCTCAGTATGCGATGTATTATTCTGAAATAAGGGTATGGAGACAGTACTGTCTGCTCTCATCGAGGCCATATCTGTTAGTCAAGTGCAGTAAACAGAACTAAAGAGATGAAAAAGAAATTCGTTCCAATCCAGTTTGAGTTTAACCACGGATCCCCCTATATACCTGAAGATAACCATACATAGGGTTCAGAATCTAAGTAGAGGCCACTTGGAAAGAGACTATGTAATACACAACAGTTGTGATCAGTTGGAAAAATATCAAAAAATAAGGCCCTGTCAATCCATCCAAGCTGAACTGTGCTTTCCTGCAATTTCTCTACATTTCTTCAGGCAGAAACACACTTCTCTCACAGACCAGTGCAGGCACTCGATACATAACGGCTAATCCAAAGACCTAGCGTCAAATACCTACATAATTTGGATTTTCCCATGGTTTCGCTAAGTACCTTGAAACATTAGTAAAGAAGGCTCGAATCCTTCACACAGTCTCTATCATACATACTCTCTTATCACTTAAGGCCCTGTATGACATTAAAGAATTGTGACAAGTAATGTGAACACGAACCTTCGACACACTAACCACAGGGTTTGTGGTTTTCAATATTTTCCCTAAATCATTTCCCAACACACTCACGCATAATGCAACCACTACGGCAGGTATATAAAATCCATTCTTGCAGAGACATTCCCTTCGGATCGAGTGTTGGAAAGGAAGCGTAAAGTTAGAAATTTTTTTTAATGCTCTATATGTTTAATGTAAATAATTTGGATGTATTGTTAATTACAGTTAAGCTTTGTAGCTCATTGTGTTTCAGCAAAAATAAAACAATTTAAACAAGAATTATAAAATACTGTAATGAATAAGGCTGCTGCTTGCGGCAATAGGAAATTTCGTGGTTAAGGAGACCACACCGTGGTTCAGGTCGAAAAAATTCGATTTTCGGTTTTCATCATATTTCGATAGATTAAGGCTTTATTGAAGCGCTCTGGAAAGGGTTTTTCTGAAAAAATTTTTTTTCGAGCATTTAAAGAGTATTTTCCTACCACTTGTGTTTATGTGCCACGCCCAGTTTCCTGTCACCCACTTTTCTGCATATATTTTAGATCTTTATATCCCCTACATTGCACGTTTGGTATTTTTTTTTACTCCCGAGTGTGTTGGCTATCCTTGGAATTCAACGGTCGGTATTCTTTTGTTTCTGCTGTTTGTAAACAATTCGCTTTCAAATAAGCGTTTAGTTTTGTTCAAGTGTGATTGCGAGTAGTTGTTATAGAAAACTTGCAGGTATACTATGGGCAAACGATTAGGAGAAATAAAGAAAATCTGGAGGCAACGAAGAGAGATGTTTGGGCCATATTCTTCCATAAGTGGTCTACTGATGATAAGCCATGTCATGGATTGTGTCCATCAGGAGAAAATTCATACAATAGGGCTCAGGCAACTGGAGAATCTTATTCTCACCAGCATGCTCTTCCTGCTGTTATTATTACAGCAATGAAACCTATTTTCAGAGACTTGGCTCATCCTGAGCTTCTAAGGAAATGTTTGCATGGGCAGACACAGAACCCAAATGAATGTTTCAGCAGCATAATTTGAAACCGCCTTCCTAAAACTGTATTTGTAGGCATGCATACAATGAAACTAGGAGTTCATGATGCTGTTATTACATTCAATTGTGGTAATATTGGAAAGTGTTGGATACTGAAAAAGCTGGGAATTAATCCTGGTGAAAATGTGATCACTGGGCTGCAACATTGCTATAAAATGAGGATAGCCGATGCAGACAGGTCTGCATCTAATATGGCGAATAAAGCAAGACAAACATCCACGAAGGTGGAAAAGAAGCTGGAAGACCTGCTAGAGGCCAAAGAAGGGCCATCATATGCAGCAGGACAGTTTTAATTAACCGTAAGTAACAAATTTCAAAAGTTTTTTCTTTAAAGTCAATTTCCAGCAAACTAAAATTTTCATTACATATGCCCAATTATATCAGAAACTATCATAGATAAATGAATGAAATTTTCAGAGACTCTGCATAACATAAAAAGCCACCTCTGGTACTACATTCATTAAAATTCCCCCATTAGGAAGTTCACAAAAATATTTTCTGCAGAAAAAACTTAATATTTTTTGTTAATAAATTTAAAAAAGTATTTCTTAAAAACTGTAAAATGGATAAAGTAGATTTTAGTACAGTTGACTCTATTAGCATCATGTAACATACAGTACAAATATTAAGGTCCTGCATCAAATAGTTTTTTCAGAAATGGGTCAAATACTTGGCAAAATTAACACAGGTTAGATAGGCAGGGTATGGTCCTCTTAAGTCCTAGTGCTGCAAACAATTCCATTTGTGACTGCAGGGTTATTTTTAATTAAGTTAGTCTGAAGATGTAGAATACAGTTAGCACTTCAGCACATCCTAAATGAGTGAAACTACAGTATCAGCAAAAAGGGGGGGGGGGGAGTGTGTGGGTGGTGAGCAGAGGCCACACAAGTGTGAGGATACTCACGAATCCGCACCAGCCCTGCAGCAGTGACTGCCGCAGCCCCACGGCCAGGTTGTACTCCTCGGAGCTGTGGTGCACCTGGTGCTGCGCCCACAGGATATGCACCTCTGCAAGAACAAAATTACGGGACTTCGTTTTTATTTATTTCTGTACTTCGTGCTTTACTAGCTTTATACCTGCGGCTTCACATGCTTACACACATGCCACACGCACATACACTCTAAGGGGGGGGGGGGGGGGGAACAACGCACCATGAAGAAATTATCCGAATTGGAGGGACATTGATGTGAAGTACGTTTACAGACCAACAAATATTATGATTTCAGAAAAATTGGATAATTGATTCAAAAGAAAGAGCTTCATAATTTGAGCAAGACAGTAGAGCATTGGTTCGTCAAATTGGTTCAAATGGCTCTGAGCACTATGGGACTTAATATCTGTGGTCATCAGTCCCCTAGAACTTAGAACTACTTAAACCTAACTAACCTAAGGACAGGACACACATCCATGCCTGGAGCAGGATTCGAACCTGCGACCGTAGGAGCTGCGCGGTTCCGGACTGAAGCGCGTAGAACCACTCGGCCAGAACTTCCGGCTTGTTGGTTCGTCTCTGGCCCTTGTGCAAGCAGTTATTTCGCTTGGCACTGATTGGTAAGAGTTGTTGGATGTGCTCCTGACGGATATCGTGCCAAATTCTGCCCAACTGGCGTCTTAGATTTTCAAAATGAGAGATGGTTGGAAGGGCTGTGCACTGACTTTTCAAACGCCCCTCGTATCTTTCACGGAGATTCATCGACAGTGGTACAACTGACTTCAAGATGCCCCAGGAAAATGTGCTTGGATCCTTGCTGCCCATGTTTTGCGTTCATGACCTAGAAGGTAATATTAACGGCAGCATGATAGACTTGTGGTGGCTTTCCATCACGCTGGTAGTGCACTGGACACATTCTGAGCGCCTTAGTGGTTTGCTGTCTGCAAAGCACACTTATTGCTTGCGTTTCACAAGGTGCTATATGGCACTCGTACGAGTTATGATCCGAAGATGGTTGTTCGATAACAGATACCGGTTGTCTAACTACTTATATATATTACGATCAAGACGGACTGATAGTGAGACACGAAGTCTTTTACAACTAAGGCCCGTAATGCAGAAGGTTGCAGACACAGGAATATAATATAATAATATAAATAATAATATAATATATAAATAATAATATATAAATAATAATATAATAATATATAAATAATAATATAAAACCCACGAACAACTTTGATGGACAAATGGAAAAGGCAACAGGGGCACACGATGAAATAGTGGAAAAACGGAAAGAAATGGCCGTGTGGGAGTAGGACTTGCGTACTTAGGGTTCCTTAAGAACTTAATTATGACAAGCTCTATAGGTTAACTGCCGTCTTTAGCAACTGCAATAAAAGTTTTAATCAGACCAAACGCCGTTCGTTTTATTTAAAGCGTCTTCAGCGGTAGCGGTAACAACGTTTTTCCTCTTACAGTTTTATTTGTTATGAACATCGTCAGGTTGCGTGATTTACTTATTACTATAAACAGTTTTTATTATTTTCGTTACTCAAAGAAAGATTAAGAAAAGGCAAACCTACGTTTCTAGCATTTGTAGACTTAGAGAAAGCTTTTGACAACGTTA
The DNA here is from genome assembly GCF_023898315.1 of Schistocerca nitens. Classification (NCBI taxonomy): domain Eukaryota; kingdom Metazoa; phylum Arthropoda; class Insecta; order Orthoptera; family Acrididae; genus Schistocerca; species Schistocerca nitens. The sequence goes on along the minus strand of NC_064625.1, from coordinate 99,516,412 downwards.
ACTGGAATACTCTCTTTCAAATTCTGAAGGTGGCAGGGGTAAAATACAAGGAGCGAAAGGCTATTTACAATTTGTACAGAAACCAGATGGCAGTTATAAGAGTTGAGGGACATGAAAGGGAAGCAGTGGTTGGGAAGGGAGTGAGACAGGGTTGTAGCCTCTCCCCGATGTTATTCAATCTGTATATTGAGCAAGCAGTAAAGGAAACAAAAGAAAAATTCGGAGTAGGTATTAAAATTCATGGAGAAGAAGTAAAAACTTTGAGGTTCGCCGATGACATTGTAATTCTGTCAGAGACAGCAAAGGACTTGGAAGAGCAGTTGAACGGAATGGACAGTGTCTTGAAAGGAAGATATAAGATGAACATCAACAAAAGCAAAACGAGGATAATGGAATGTAGTCAAATTAAATCGGGTGATGCTGAGGGGATTAGATTAGGAAATGAGACACTTAAAGTAGTAAAGGAGTTTTGCTATTTAGGGAGTAAAATAACTGATGATGGTCGAAGTAGAGAGGATATAAAATGTAGACTGGCAATGGCAAGGAAAGCGTTTCTGAAGAAGAGAAATTTGTTAACATCGAGTATAGATTTAAGTGTCAGGAAGTCGTTTCTGAAAGTATTTGTATGGAAGTGAAACATGGACGATAAATAGTTTGGACAAGAAGAGAATAGAAGCTTTCGAAATGTGGTGCTACAGAAGAATGCTGAAGCTAAGGTGGGTAGATCACGTAACTAATGAGGAGGTATTGAATAGAATTGTGGAGAAGAGGAGTTTGTGGCACAACTTGACGAGAAGAAGGAATTGGTTGGTATTCTGAGGCATCGAGGGATCACCAGTTTAGCATTGGAGGACAGCGTGGAGGGAGACCAAGAGATGAATACACTAAACAGATTCAGAAGGATGTAGGTTGCAGTAGGTACTGGGAGATGAAGAAGCTTGCACAGGATAGAGTAGCATGGAGAGCTGCATCAAACCAGTCTGAGGACTGAAGACCACAACAACAACAACAACAACAACAACTCAGCCTGCCGGTGTGGCCGTGCGGTTCTAGGCGCTTCAGTCTGGAACCGCGTGACCACTAAGGTCGCAAGTTCGAATCCTGCCTCGGGCATGGATATGTGTGATGTCCTTAGGTTAGTTAGGTTTAAGTAGTTCTAAGTTCTAGGGGACTGATGACCTCAGACGTTAAGTCCCATAGTGCTCAGAGCCATTTGAACTTTTCGTTACTCGCTGTTTTTTGTTGTTTATTGCAGTCTTTTTCGTCTTCCACGTGTATGTGTTTTTGTAGACAGCAGTTTTACTGCACTTAACACATTTGCACTTCTGTGTTGGAGAGTATCGCTGTCCTCTCGCCATTTAGTGTTTTGTTTTGCCAGTGGTGGAGATGTCTGCTGTTACTCGTTAGCGTTTTCCGACGGGTGATGGGGCGAGAGGGAGGGGGAGAGATTTTTTCCTTTAATACACTTCTTTCTGTGTATTGCCTTTATGTAGACAGTTATCAATTCCAGGTAATCGCGGTTTCTCGCCGATTTTCGCCTGTTATCAACATTGATACCAGCAAGATACTGGTCACAGATATTCCGAGACTTCCAAGAATGTTTTAATATCAAGTTTGTAGTCGAAGAAGAAATGACAAAAGAAATATCTTTTTCGCGTACAAATTAACGATTATCTGATTTTTTTCCCTTAATTGCACTGTGAAACCCTTCCTCTTGTGAAATTTCATGCTTTTACGTCAAGGGGGAATACTCTATACGTTTGAATGAGTTGGCACGTATCAAAATATGCGACGCAAATTACCGTATTTTTTGTTTGAATTGCTTTGGAAGCTTACTTTTTTACACCGCCACGTGAATACAGACGTCGGTATGCGACATAAATTTCAACTTGATACGTCAACCCTTCCCTGAAAAAAGATTTTTGGACGGACAGATAGACATCAAAGTTAAATATGAGGGTTCCCTTTTTACCGATTGAAGTGTGGAACCGTAAAAACGAAACTATAAGAAAATAGTGGAACTGATGCGTGATTCAGGTCGGTCAAGGGATCCACATCTACGTGATTACTCTGCTGTTCAAAATAAAGTGCCTGGCAGAGGGTTCAATAAACCACCTTCAAGCTGTCTCTCTACCGTTCCACTCTCGAACGGGACGCGGGCAAAAGAGCACTTAAATTTTTCTGTGCGAGCCCTGATTTCTCTTTATTTCATCGTGATTATCATTTCTCCCTATGTAGATGGGTGCCAACAGAATGTTTTCGCAATCGGAGTAGAAAACTGGTGATTGAAATTTCATGAGAAGATCCCGTCGCAACGAAAAACGCCTCTGTTTTAATGACTGCCACTCCAATTCACGTATCATGTCTGCGACACTGTCTCCCCTATTTCGCGATAATGCAGAACGAGCTGCCCTTCTTTGTACTTTTTCGATGTCATCCGTCAGTCCCACCTGATGCGGATCCCACATTGCACAGCAATACTCCAGAATAGGGCGGACAAGCGTGGTGTAAGCAGTCTCTTTAGTAGACCTGTTACACCTTCTAAGTGTTCTGACAATGAATTGCAGTCTTTGGTTTGCTCTACCCACAATATTATCTATGTGATCGTTCCAGTTCAGGTTATCTGTAATTGTAATTCCTAAGTATTTAGTTGAATTTACAGCCTTCAGATTTGTGTGACTTATCGCGTAATCGAAATTCAGCTGATTTCTTTTAGTACTCATGTGTATAACTTCACACTTTTCCTTATTCAGGGTCAAGTGCCACATTTCGCACCGTACAGATATCTTATCTAAATCATTTTTCAAGTCGTTTTGATCATCTGATGACTTTACAAGACGGTAAATGACAGCATCATTTGTATCGAGAGGTTGTAACAATGGAAAACTGTACTGAAATGTAGGAGGATCTGCAGCGAATTGACGCATGGTGCAGGGAATGGCAATTGAATCTCAACGTAGACAAGTGTAATGTGCTGCGAATACATAGAAAGATAGATCCCTTATCATTTAGCTACAAAATAGCAGGTCAGCAACTGGAAGCAGTTAATTCCATAAATTATCTGGGAGTACGCATTAGGAGGGATTTAAAATGGAATGATGATATAAAGTTGATCGTTGGTAAAGCAGATGCCAGACAGATTCATTGGAAGAATCCTAACGAAATGCAATCCGAAAACAAAGGAAGCAGGTTACAGTACACTTGTTCGCCCACTGCTTGAATACTGCTCAGCGGTGTGGGATCTGTAGCAGATAGGGTCGATATAAGAGATAGAGAAGATCCAACGGAGAGCAGCGCGCTTCGTTACAGGAACATTTAGTAATCGCGAAAGCGTTACGGAGATGATAGATAAACTCCAGTGGAAGATTCTGCAGGAGAGACGCTCAGTAGCTCGGTACGGACTTTTGTTAAAGTTTCGAAGCGTAAGCAGTATATTCGTCCCTCCTACGTATATCTCGCGAAGAGACCATGAGGATAAAAATCAGAGGGATTAGAGCCCACACAGAAGCACACCGACAATCCTTCTTTCCACGAAGAATACGACACTGGCATAGAAGGGAGAACCGATAGAGGTACTCAACGTGCCCTCCGCCACACACCGTCAGGTGGCTTGCGGAGTATAGATGTAGATGTAGAAACAATCTAAGACGGCTACTTAGATTGTCTCCTATGTCGTTAATATAGTACTATAATATATAAAAGAGATGGGAAAGGAATTGAACAGTTTGGTTGTATTTCCCATGGCAACCATACAAAGAATGTATGCTTCCTGTCTCTGTATGTAGCCACAGCTTGTTACAAAAAACATAAAAACGGCCGTTAGCCAGTTTGCTATGTCTGTTTCTACGTGTCCATCTCTTCCGTGCGGTATCGGACCAAATCATGGCCTTTAGACGATTAGACTGGTTCTAACTTCCAGCATGTGGCGGCTAAGTTTGGGCACGATCATTTGGCATGTCGGCTCACGTAAAGAAACGAGAATTAGTCTCTCTCTTTCCCTCCCAACTATCGCGTGAGCAAGGACCTTGTCTCAGTGGTCGCGGACTGGCTCATAGATACGATCGCCGCTGCCTGTGGCGTCACACAGCCGCGGCTAGAAGCTGCGCCCAAGGCGACCAAGGCGACGCGGAAGAGAAATGCCCAGTCAGAGGCGAATATTTCAGGCTTAGCCCACACGACGCAGCAAGACTACAGCTAGCCACGCCTACACATCCTTGGTCCGAACCATCGTCGTATATTCTAATGTCACTCACGCACTATACCCTTACCTCCAGCTCCACAGCACTTTGCATCTTTGTAGTGCTACATCTTCAGTGGGCTGCGATATCCACATCTACATCTACACTGGTGTCCAAAACTTAGGGACGAAAGCAACTTTCGCACCATGTGCAACTGCGGAGTAACACAGCTCAACGAAACTCGCACCATACGTAGAAACAACTACTACGGTACAGTGGAGTAGGTGAGTGAAAGAAGTACGCAATGAGACGAACATAAATGTCACTTATTTGAAGACAATAATCAAACAGTAGTCATAACGATTCCTGAGGATCTCCTGGACCTTACAAAAATCTGGAAAAGGTTCTTAATACACTGAAGAACCAAAGAAACTGGAACATGTAGCGGGGCTTTGAATTTCGCCGCGCTACACTCGTTCCCTCAGATAAAAAATATCCCGTCGCAGCGGTATGAGCGCTCGACGGCAGAGAAAATACTAAAATGGTAACACTTTTTTTGTTTTCTATCCGTTTTTTGTTTGTCTCTTGATAGCCAAAGCTTAAGGCAGACGTGATCTGGAAGACGTAAAAACAAAATACTTATTAGCTAGTCTTTATCTGATTTTAATGTATAGACATATTGTGAAAGTTGTTAATAAATTCGGAGGATGGAAGTAGCAAAGTAAATTAAATTGCATACAGTATGAAGATTATTTTAATTGGTATAAATTAGAAATTCCTGGACAATGAAACTTATTGCAAGATTTCGGAGCCGACTTTTCACACAGAAATGAAGGAGATTTTTGAAGACCTGGACGCCGCCCGAAAGAAGACAAGTTAACCTGGTAAAGGATGATTTATCTACGCCACTTCCCCATGTAAGTTACATTTTGTTATTCTCTGTTTCTTTTCAGTAAGTTTTGTAGTGGAAATTGGTTTAACTTTTGCTCAAAAACGCCACAAGGACCACCCCAACAATAGCTTTTCCGAATAACGAAGTCCGATAGCTTTTCTGTAATACAAAGTCGGATTTGCTTTTCATTCTTTCCCTTTTTCACGGTCTCTCTTCTCCCATATATTTTTTTTATTAACCACTATAAACACCTGCCTAATATCGTGTAGGGTCCCCGCGAGCACGCAGAAGTGCCGCAGCACCACGTAGCGTTGACTCAACTAATCTCTGAAGTAGTGCTGGAGGGAACTGATACCATGAATCCTGCAGGGTTGTCCATAAATCCTGCAGAGTACGAAGGGGGGGGGGGGAGGAGGAGGTCTTTTCTGGACAGCACGTTGCAAGGCATCTCAGACGTGCTCAGTAATGTTCATGTCTGGGGAGTTTGGTGGCCAGCAGAAGTGTCTAAACACACATGAGCGTTTCTGGAGCCACTCTGTAGCAATTCTGGACGTGTGGGGGGTCGCATTGTGCTGCTGGAATTGGTCAAGTCTATCGGAATAAACAATGGACGTGAATGGATGCACGTGATCGGAAAGGATGCTTACGTACGTGTCACCTGTCAGAGTGTAATCATATACAGTAGATGTTCTTGCAACATACTGTGTCTTACCTTTATCTGCGATAGTGATGTAGGCCGAAACGATGAATTAAAATTTGTACTACTGTCAGGAATCGAACCCAGGTCTCCTCCATACTACACTCATGCTCATAAATTAAGGATAATTGCAGAATGTGGTGCCACACAACGTGGCACTACACAAAATTGGCAGTAATAGCATAGGCACATAGGGAACACACACAACACAGATCTGTATGTCAACGGTATTGGTGAAGAGTTGAGAAAACCGTCCAGAAACATATGTGCTACAAAACACCTCTGTTTCCTGCGCATGTACCCCGACATCAATATGGGATATGATCACCATGCACACGTACACAGGCCGCACAACGGGTTGGCATACTCTGGATCAGGTGGTCGAGCAGCTGCTGGGTACAGCCTCCCATGCTTGCACCAGTGCCTGTCGGAGCTCCTGAGGTGTCGTAGGGGTTTGAAGACGTGCAGCGATACGTCGACCGAGTGCATCCCAGACGTGCTCTATGGGGTTTAGGTCAGGAGAACAGGCAGGCCACTCCATTTGCCTGATATCTTCTGTTTCAAGGTACTCCTCCACGATGGCAGCTCGGTGGGACCATGCATTATCATCCAACAGGAGGAAAGTGGGACCCACTGCACCCCTGAAAAGGCGGACATACTGGTGCAAAATGACGTCCCGATACACGTGACCTGTTACAGTTCCTCTGTCAAAGACATGCAGGGGTGTATGCGCACCAATCATAATCCCACCCCACACCATCAAACCGCGACCTCCATACAGGTCCCTTTCAAGGTCATTAACGGGTATTTGGTTCCTGGTTCACAACAGATGAAAACTCGGCGAGAATCAGTGTTCAGACTATACCTGCACTCGGCCGTGCACATAACCTGGGACCACTGTTCCAATGACCATGTACTTGGTCCTTGACACCAGGCTTTACGGGCTCTCCTGTGACCAGGGGTCAGTGGAATGCACCTTGCAGGTCTCCAGGCGAATAAACCGTGTCTGTTCAGTTGTCTGTAGGCTGTGTGTCTGGAGACAACTGTTCCAGTGGCTGCGGTAAGGTCCCGAGCAAGGTTACCTGCAGTACTCCGTGGCCGTCTGTGGGCACTGATGGTGAGATATCGATCTCCTTGTGGTGTTGTACACTGTGGACGTCCCGTGCTGTAGCGCCTGGACACGTTTCCTGTCTGCTGAAATAGTTGCCACAATCTTTGAGACCACAGTTTGTGGCACACGGAGGGCCCGTGCTACGACCTGCTGTGTTTGACCAGCCTCCAGTCGCCCTAGTATTCTACCCCTCATCGACATGTGTTCTTTGAGCCATTTTCGACACACAGCCACCATTAGCACGTCTGAAAACGTTTGCACACTTACTCGCTGCACCGTACTCTCACATGCACCAACACACCTCTGCTTATGTGGACTGCTGCCAGCGCCCCCGGGGGACGACCGCAGGACAAATGCACCGCATGGTCATACCCCGAGGTGACTTAATGCCGCAAACCGCCCACCAGAGCGTTGTTTCACCATGTATCAGCATTATCCTTAATTTATGAGAACAAGCGTAGTTATCTCCATTGTCTATTGCTCTACACCGGGACTGCGGCTACCACTCCTACATGGACGACCCTAGTACGTCTCTCTCCCAACACAAAATGCAGTTTACGCTTTAGCCTGTTGCCGTTCCCCTTCTAAGCTCGCATCAGGCTTTCCGATATTGGAATAGCTCCTTACAAGGGAACCTCCCCATTGCACCCCCCTCAGATTTAGTTATAAGTTGGCACAGTGGATAGGCCTTGAAAAACTGAACACAGATCAATCGAGAAAACAGGAAGAAGTTGTGTGGAACTATGAAAAAAATTAGTAAAATATACAAATTGAGTAGTCCATGCGCAACATAGGCAACATCAAGGAGAATGTGACTTCAGGAGCGTCGTGGTCCCGTGGTTAGCATGAGTAGCTGCAGAACAAGAAGTCCTTGGTTCAAGTCTTCCCTTGACTGAAAATTTTACTTTCTTTATTTTCGCGAAGTTTTGATCTGTCCGTTCGTTCATTGACGTCTCTGTTCACTGCAATAAGTTTAGTGTCTGTGTTTTCGACCGCACCGCAAAACCGTGCGATTAGTAGACGAAAGGACGTGCCTTTCCAACGGGAACCGAAAACATTTGATTGCAAGGTCATAGGTCAACCGATTCCTCCACAGGAAAACACGTCTCATACATTCTATACGACACTGGTGACGGCATGTGCGTGACATGATAGGAATATGTTGTCGACCCACCTAACTTGTACACTTAGCGAATGGGTAAAAAGATTCTTCTATCTTGCCCGATTTAGGTTTTCTTGTGGATGTGATAACACTCCCAAAAAAGTGATGAAAACATAAGAGTTTTCACATAAACTGAAAATAAAAAATTAAAATTTTCACTGGAGGCAAGACTTGAACCTAGGACCTCTCGTTCCGTAGCTGTTCTTGCTAACCACGGGACCACGGCGCTATTTGACTTCCACTGTTCTTGATGTTGCCTATCTTTGCATGGACTACTCAGTTTGTATATTTTATTAATTTTTTTCATAGTTCCACACAACTTCTTCCTCTTTTCGCGATTGATCTGTGTTCAGTTTTTCAAGGCCTATCCACTGTGCCAACTTATAACTAAATCTGAGGGGGGTGCGATGGGGAGGTTCCCTTGTTAGCAATGGGCGAAATGGGGTTAGTCTTATTCATATCTCAGGCGTACATGATATATTAATCACACACAGTCTATTTTCCTGGGATATATTGAGTCCCATCTTTATCTGCAATAATGGTGTAGGCTGAAGCAATGGCCTGAGGTGAGACTTGGGATTTGCATCAGGGAAGGAGACGTAGTAGGGTAGTCAGTGTAGCGGTGGTAGCCGCAGTCCCATCGTGGCACAGTGGGTAGTGCATTTGCTTAGTAAGTAGGAGACCTGGTAAAAATTTTAATTCATTGCTTCAGCCTACATGCTTATTGTATTACGCTTTCCTTCTCTTTCTCCACAGGATGACCACAGCTCATGCCAAGGCTGTGAAGAACAACTGAAAAACCTGATCTTGTTTCTAACATGTATTAGAAGTCACAACACTCTGTTTGCAGTGACGTTACAGGTTCTGTGAAGGACAGCTATCAGCAAATCCAGGAAAGCCTGGTATGAGAACAGTGCTCAAACTGCTTCTCGACTTTTCTCTTTAAAGTATTCTGAAGCAAATATTGTGTCACAGTCGCTGCTCACGGTCGAAATACCTCGATACAGGTACTACGCTTTATCTAAACGACGGTGTTGAGTATGATATTAATTATGTAAAGGTTTTTTTTTAAATTACCGCTACCAGTCACAAACTTTGGCAACTATTGTATTATTTATTTAACGACATGTTTGGAGGGAATATCTCATCTTCAGGCTAAATGGCTTTACAAAAACAGCTTTACAGGAAGGTCATACTGATGTTACATAGTCTTCTCGTAAATGCTGTGGTCATCCTGTGGAAGAAGAGAAAACTTACAAGGGAACCTCCCCATCGCACCCCCCTCAGATTTAGTTATAAGTTGGCACAGTGGATAGGCCTTGAAAAACTGAACACAGATCAATCGAGAAAACCTGAAGAAGCTGTGTGGAACTATGAAAAAAATTAGTAAAATATACAAACTGAGTAGTCCATCCGAAGATAGGCAACATCAAGGACAATGGGTGTCACGGAGCGCCGTGGTCCCGTGGTTAGCGAGAGCAGCTACCAAACAAGAGGTCCTAGGTTCAAGTCTTCCCTCGAGCGAAAAGTTTAAATTTTTATTTTCAGTTTATGTGACAAACTCTTATGTTTTCATATCTTTTTTCGGAGTGATTATCACATCCACAAGAAAACCTAAATCGGGCAAGGTAGAAGAAACTTTTTACCCATTCGCCAAGTGTGCAAGTTAGGTGTGTCGACAACATATTCCTGTAATGTGACGCACATGCCGTCACCAGTGTCGTATAGAATATTTCAGACGTGTTTTCCTGTGGAGGAATCGGTTGACCTATGAATTTGCGATCAAATGTTTTCGGTTCCTATTGGAGAGGCACGTCCTTTCGTCTACTAATCGCACGGTTTTGCGGTGCGGTCGCAAAACACAGACACTAAACTTATTACAGTGAACAGAGACGTCAATGAACGAACGGACAGATCATAACTTTGCGAAAATAAAATTTTCATTGAGGCAAGACTTGAACCAAGGACCTCTCATTCCGCAGCTACTCACGCTAACCATGGGACCACGGCGCTCCTTTTGCTACGATCTCCTTGATGTTGCATATGTTGCGCATGAACTACTCAGTTTGTATATTTTACTAATTTTTTTCATAGTTCCACACAACTTCTTCCTGTTTTCTCGATTGATCTGTGTCCAGTTTTCCATGGCCTATCCACTGGGCCAACTTATAACTAAATCTGAGGGGGGTGCGATGGGGAGGTTCCCTTGTTAGTAAGAGGCGATGTCAGTTTGGAAGCTGGACTGATGTTTGCACGAAAATGTTTTGTAACGGTCGCTCACTTATTTTTGGAAGCCCAAAATTGGATGTTTCTCGTTCGGGATTTGTGTCCTGCAAAGTGGTAATTCCTTTGCTCTCTGTTATTCAGCGTACTATGCTAAGTGTAAAAACCTTTGCAAAACCAGTACAGATTTCTGTAGAGTGAATCTCTCACGAAACAGTACGAGATCGATTTTTTCCGCAAACAGGTGTCTGGAAATAGTGAAATTACGGTAATTTTCACAACTAACACTTACTATCACGTTAAAGGTAATTTGCGTGGGGGCTCAGAGTCTAAATAAGTTGAGTGCAGGGAACAGCAGCGGCTAGCGCGTTCAACGGACAGCGGTATCGGAGACGGTTGGAACACGCGGTAACCGACAGTTGCTACAGTTACATCAGGCGATTTCTCCAGTGGCGGACGCAGATCAACAGCAGTACGACGGCAGCATCTTCGAGTACTCCAGGGCAGTCTTCACTGTCGACTTCCACTACAACCGACGGCATCACCATGCCAGAGGGAACCATCTCAGATCAGGTAAGTGCCTGCGCAAATAGTGAGACAGTGTATAACTCTGAAGTTCAAGCTCCAGTTAGAGATCTGGTGGATACAAAACAGGCACCTAGTATGTGTAATTCTGAAAACGGAAGTGACCGTTACAAAACATTTTCATGCAAACATCAGTCCAGCTTCCAATGTGACATCGCCTCTTACTAACAAGGGAACCTCCCCATCGCACCCCCCTCAGATTTAGTTATAAATTGACACAGTGGATAGGCCTTGAAAAACTGAACACAGATCAATCGAGAAAACAGGAAGAAGTTGTGTGGAACTATGAAAAAACAAGCAAAATATACAAACTGAGTAGTCCAGGTGTAAGATATGCAACACAAGGACAATGTAAGCTGAAGAGCACCGTGGTCCCGTGATTAGAGTGAGTAACTGCGAGACGAGAGGTCCTTGGTTCGAGTCCCTCCCTCGAGTAAAAATTTTACTTACTTTATTTTCGCGAAGTTACGATCTGACCGTTCATTCATTGACGTCTCTGTTCGCTGTAATACGTTTAGTGTCTGTGTTTTGCGACCGCACCGCAAAACCGTGCGATTAGTAGACGAAAGGACGTGCCTCTCCAATAGGAACCGAAAACATTTGATTGCAAATTCATGGGTCAACCGATTCCTCCACAGGAAAACACGTCTGAAATATTCTATACGACACTGGTGACGGCATGTGCGTCACATTACAGGAATATGTTGTCGACCCACCTAACTTACACACTTGGCGAATGGGTAAAAAGATTCTTCTACCTTGCCCGATTTAGGTTTTCTTGTGGATGTGATAATCACTCCGAAAAAAGTGATGAAAACATAAGAGTTTGTCACTTAAACGGCAACAAATGAATGCAACAGTTTCACAGTCGCACAGTTTTCCCTGTGCTCTGTCAAAACATACGTTTTTAACGTTTTCAAGTTTTTCCGTGTGTAGACCGTCAAATCCTGCATGTGTCCAAGCAAATCTGAACATGTCCTGGAATTTTGGAGAGCGAAGTTGATCATGTCTGAGTGCATGAACTTTGATAATTGTCTGAAAATAAAAAATTAAAACTTTTCACTCGAGGGAGGATTGAACCAGGGACCTTCCGCTCCGTAGCTGCTCACGGTAACCACGGGACCACGGTGCTCCTCAGTGTACACGTACCTTGATGTGGATTATCTTGCACACGAACTACTCAGTTTGTATATTTTGCTTATTTTTTCATAGTTCCATACAACTTCTTCCTGTTTTCTCGATTGATCTGTGTTCAGTTTTTCATGGCCTATCCCTGTGCCAACTTATAACTAAATCTGAGGGGGGTGCGATGGGGAGGTTCCCTTGTAAGTTTTCTCTTCTTCCATAGGATGACCACAGCATTTACGAGAAGTCAATGTAACATCAGTATGACCTTATTGTAAAGCTGTTTTTGTAATGCCATTTACCCTGAAGATGAGGTATTCCCTCGAAACATGTCGCTAAATAAATGAGTAATAAAATAGTTGACAAAGTTTGTGACTGGTAGGAGTAATTAAAAAAAACCTTTACATATTTCTTCAGACAGTCACGGTCAAAAAATAGTCAAAATGATATTTATTAATTAAAATATGATACTGCGGAAAGAGTTTGACAGAGCACTGAAAGATCTAAGTCGAAACAAGACCCCGGGAGTAGTCAACTTTCCATTAGAGCTACTGACAGCCTTGGGAGAGCCAGTCTTGACAGAACTCTACCATCTGGTGAGCAAGATGTATGAGACATACGAAATACCCTCAGACTTCAAGAAGAATATAATAATTCCAATCCCAAACAAAGCAGGTGTTGACAGATGTGAAAATTACTGAACTATCAGTTTAATAAGTCACAGCTGCAAAATACTAACAAGAATTCTTTACAGACGAATGGAAAAACTGGTGGAAGCCGATCTCGGGGACGATCAGTTTGGATTCCGTAGAAATGTTGGAACACGTGAGGTAATACTGACCCTAACACTTACCTTAGAAGATAAAGGAAAGGCAAACCTACGTTTCTAGCATTGGTAGACTGAGAGAAAGCTTCTGACAATGTTGACTGGAATACTCTCTTTCGAATTCTGAAGGTGGCAGGGGTAAAGTACAGGGAGCGAAAGGCTATTTACAGTTTGTACAGAAACCAGATGGCAGTTACAAGAGTCGAGGGACATGAAAGGAAAGCAGTGGTTGGGAAGGGAGTGAGACAGGGTTGCAGCCTCTCCCCGATGCTATTCAATCTGTATATTAAGCAAGCAGTAAAGGAAACAAAAGAAAAATTCGGAGTAGGTATTAAAATTCATGGAGAAGAAGTAAAAACTTTGAGGTTCGCCGATGATATTGAAATTCTGTCAGAGACAGCAAAGGACTTGGAAGAGCAGTTGAACGGAATGGACAGTGTCTTGAAAGGAGGATATTAGGTGAACTTCAGCAAAAGCAAAACGAGGATAATGGAATGTAGTCAAATTAAGTCGGGTGATGCTGAGGGAATTAGATTAGGAAATGAGACACTTAAAGTAGTAAAGGAGTTTTGCTATTTGGAGAGAAAAATAACTGATGAAGTTCGAAGTAGAGAGAATATAAAATGTAGACTGGCAATGGCAAGGAAAGCGTTCTGAAGAAAAGGAATTTGGTAACATCGAGTATGGACTTAAAAGTAAGGAAGTCGTTTCTGAAGGTATTTGTATGGAGTGTAGCCATGTATGGAAGTGAAACATGGACGATAAATAGTTTAGACATGAAGAGAATAGAAGCTTTCGAAATGTGGTGCTACAGAAGAATGAAGATTGGATGGGTAGATCACATAACTAATGAGGAGGTATTGAGTAGAATTGGGGAGAAGAGGAGTTTGTGGCACAACTTGAATAGAAGAAGGGATCGGTTGGTAGAACATGTTCTGAGGCATCAAGGGATCACCAATTTAGTATTGGAGGGCAGCGTGGAGGGTAACAATCGTAGAGGGAGACCAAGAGATGAACACATTACGCAGATTCAGAAGGTTGCAGGCTGCATTAGGTACTGGAAGATGAAGAAGCTTGCACAGGATAAAGTAACATGGAGAGCTGCATCAAACTAGTCTCAGGACTGAAGACCACAACAACAACAATTAAAACAACGTTACAAATACGTCGATAACTTATGAGACACTTTATCCCGGAAATCCACGTTCCAATTTGTAATTTACGATTAAAACGAAACCTTTTTGATTTACGAAACTTCCTGGCAGATTAAAACTGTGTGCCGGACCGAGACTCGAACTCGGGACCTATTGACTTTCGCGGGCAAGTGCTGTACCAACTGAGCCACCGAAGCACGACTCATGCCCCGTTCTCACAGCTTTACTTCTGCCAGTACCTCGTCTGTTACCTTGCAAACTTTACAGAAGTTCTCCTGCGAACCTTGCAAAACTAGCACTCCTGAAAGAAAGGATATTGCGGAGACATGTCTTAGCCACAGCCTAAGGGATGTTTCCAGAATGAGATTTGATTTATGTACGAACTGCATTCTGTTGGTTTTTATTTTCTGCTTACTTTTTTTCTGGAACTGTATTTCGTTTGGTGAACTTAACTGCGTACCACCAACACCGACTCAAAGGAAGGCCTCGGCGCTTGTTCGTGACGTCACGTCAGCTAGGCACGGCGAACGCCAGGTCTGTTGCAGGCATACTCATAATGGTGGTGTCTCCCTCTCTGACACAGCAAAATTGAAACTACTGGCGGTAGTTGACCAACACACATTTTTCTGGGAGATTTCTGCAATCAATTAATAGTGCAATTGATTACACTTCTTAACAAATAGTGTACTCCTGAACTTAAATTTCCGCCTATTTTAAGGATTGACATACAAAAACAACTTCACGGTCCAGCAGAAACAGAATTCGTGCTTCTTTACCTTATTTGTAAATCTGAGGAAGTTACGTTTGTACTGGGTTGCTTTTACAAGAAACTGTGAACATATTGGTGCTCTTCTTTAGGTATCTTGGTTGACTATGGAGTGAGGAGCAGTGAATGTTAATGAAATATTTTGCGATTGTACACGTTGGGGGAGGGGGTGGGGGACAGAGGAAGAGGCAAAAGAGAGGTACTTGTTTTATCAAATAAATTTTTTTTATCTTATAAAGTTTCTCCTTTCAGTTGCAAGAGGGGGAATATTTATCTTTTCTAATGTGCATGTTTAAAAAAGTTTAAGCTCAGCAGTATTTTCGACTCGCATTCGGGAGGACGACGGTTCAATCCCGCGCCCGGCCATCTTGATTTAGGTTTTCCGTGATTTCCCTAAATCGCTCCAGGCAAATTCCGGGATGGTTCTTTTCAAAGGGCACGGCCGACTTCCTTCCCCGTCCTTTCATAATCCGATGAGACCGATGACCTCGCTGTCTGGTCTCCTTCCCCGAAACAACCAACCAACAAGTATTTTCGATGTATGAAGCTATTTTGTTTCCTGTTTAGAATTCCTTTCGTTGAAAACAACTGTAATCTAATAACCGGCAACAGTTGGAGATTTACACATGTAAATTAGTTCACATTTCCAGTGACGATGTCAAACGAAAGTAAATAAATAAAAGAAACGAGTTAATTGTAAGGGGTTGGGGTAAGTTTCGATAACAAAATGGATCAAGTAAATATAGTAACTTGAATGTAGAATTTCCGAATCTTGGAATGGGGCAAAGCATCTCATATTGATCTACGTTTGTTTCGACAGGCT
The DNA here is from genome assembly GCF_023898315.1 of Schistocerca nitens. Lineage (NCBI taxonomy): Eukaryota > Metazoa > Arthropoda > Insecta > Orthoptera > Acrididae > Schistocerca > Schistocerca nitens. The sequence goes on along the minus strand of NC_064625.1, from coordinate 99,500,870 downwards.
TCTGTAATACAGAACTATGATCTTCATTTGTAGCTTTACGATAGTAAGAAAATCTTTCATCTAAATAAAACTGCAGAATCCAAAACAACGCCAAACATTTTGTCCAAAAATAAGAGGTTTATGGCGATAAGCAAGCCCAGTCGTTTGTGCCTGCAACAGACCTGGCGTTCGCCGTGCCTAGCTGACGTGACGTCACCAACAAGCGCCCAGGCCTTCCTTTGAGTCGGTGTTGGTACCACATGCCTGGGAAAACCCATTTCTGCGCTAGATATGTAACCTGCATCAAACAGGGAAGAGAGGCGCAGCGGTGGCTCACCGTGGCAGGCGCGGTGCACCCAGTAGTAGCAGAAGTCGACGCCGACGAGCGCCAGGTACCACGTGGCCGGGGAGTCCCACGGCAGGTCCAGCAGGCGCCAGCGCTCGTAGATGCTCACGTAGGCCCAGTGCTCGGCCCCGCGGAACACCAGCCTGTGGGCAGACCGACGCGTCACTGCCATGAACCTACCCGTAGCTTGACAACACTGTTTGGCAAACAGACTCACGCACTCAGAAGGCATGGGCGGTTCATCATGTTTGGCCCGAAAAAGCATGTTTATCGAGAATTTTTTTCTCGGGGCGTGTTATACACTACTGGCCATTAAAATTGCTACACCAAGAAGCAATGCAGATGATAAACGGGTATTCATTGGACAAATATACTATACTAGAACTGACATGTGATTACATTTTCACGCAATTTGGGTGCATAGATTCTGAGAAATCAGTACCCAGAACAATCACCTCTGGCCGTAATAACGGCCTTGATACGCCTGGGCATTGAGTCAAACAGAGCTCGGATGGCGTGTACAGGTGCAGCTGCCCATGCAGCTTCAACACGATACCACAGTTCATCAAGAGAAGTGACTGGCGTATTGTGACGAGCCAGTTGCTTGGCCACCATTGACCAACTGGTGAAAGATCTAGAGAATGTGCTGGCCAGAGCAGCAGTCGAACATTTTCTGTGTCCACAAAGGCCCGTACAGGACCTGCAACATGCGGTCGTGCATTATCCTGCTGAAATGTAGGGTTTTGCAGGGATCGAATGAAGGGTAGAGCCACGGGTCGTAACACATCTGAAATGTAACGTCCACTGTTCAGAGTGCCGTCAATGCGAAGAAGAGGTGGCCGAGACGTGTAACCAATGGCACCCCATACCGTCACGCCGGGTGATACGCCAGTATGGTGATGACGAATAGACACTTCCATTGTGCGTTCACTGCGATGTCGCCAAACACAGATGCGACCATCATGATGCTGCAAACAGAACCTGGATTCATCCGAAAAAATGACGTTTTGCCATTCGTGCACCCAGGTTAGTCGTCGAGTACACCATCGCAGGCGTTCCTGTCTGTGATGCAGCGCATAGGCTAACCGCAGCCGTGGTCTCCGAGCTGATAGTCCATGTTCCTGCAAACGTCGTCGAACTGTTCGTGCAGATGGTTGAAGAAATGCGCAACGATACTATCAGAAATGAGACTTTTACTCAAAGACAATAATTACACTTATTTTACCGCGATTTATGGTGGCTCCCTGGTTGGATTAAAGGGCAGGCCAGTCCAGTCAAATATGTCTCGCTCCAAGAGATCCTCCAGCTGCACTGTTCGACTCGGTAGAGCTGCCAGCTTTAAAAATTTGGGCAAGTGCGAGCAGGACTGACGCACCAAGAGTTCAGCACAAATTTAATTACGTATAGAGATGGGCCATCAAGTCGGACATACATACAGACATACGACTTACAGACCGACAGACAGACAGAAAGAGAGATCCTGTAAGGATTCCAGTTGACATATGGAACCTAAAAAAGGAAGTTTGGGCCGAATTCATCCCTGAAAAGACGCAGATGAGGAAGGAGTACAGTGTTACGGTGACACTGAACAATGGGTGTACCGTGTTCAAAGACTTCGAGTTGGGTACGCACGTTTAACGCTACAGCTGCCCAGACCACAGCACGTGGACCACCAAAGAGATGAAGTTTGTCGATGATTGACATCAGAAACAGTGTCCAACATGATCATTTTGGTGTTCCAGGTGTTATAGCGTGCCGGTGCATTATGTTGCATGGGCCTCCTGTCCTCCAAACCTTTGAAGACATTCCACCTGCCGGTCAGTGTTACTGCGGCAGTCTACTAGACTACTGGCCATTAAAATTGCCACACCACCAAGGTGACGAGCTACAGACGCGAAATTTAACCGACAGGAGGAAGATGCTGTGATATGCAAATGATTAGCTTTTCAGAGCATTCACAGAAGGTTGGCGCCGGTGGCGACACCTACAACGTGCTGACACGAGGAAAGTTTCCAACCGATTTCTCATACACAAACAGCAGTTGACCGGCGTTGCCTGGTGAAACGTTGTTGTGATGCCTCGTGGAAGGAGGAGAAATGCGTACCATCACGTTTCCGACTTTGATAAAATCCGATTGTAGCGTATCGCGATTGCGGTTTAACGTATCGCGACATTGCTGCTCGCGTTGGCCGAGATCCAATGACCGTTCGCAGAATATGGAATCGGTGGGTTCAGGAGGGTAATACGGAACGCCGTGCTGGATCCCAACGGCCTCATATCACTAGCAGTCGAGATGACAGGCATCTTATCTGCATGGCTGTAACGGATCGTGCAGCCACGTCTCGATCCCTGTGTCAACAGATGGGGACGTTTGCAAGACAACAACCATCTGCAGGAACAGTTCGACGACGTTTGCAGCAGCATGGACTATCAGCTCGGAGACCACAGCTGCGGTTACCCTTGACGCTGCATCACAGATAGGAGCGCCTGCGATGGTGTACTCGACGACGAACCTGGGTGCACGAATGGCAAAACGTCATTTTTTCGGATGAATCCAGGTTCTGTTTAGAGCATCATGATGGTCGCATCAGTGTTTGGTGACATCGTGGTGAACGCACATTGGAAGCGTGTATTCGTCATCGTCATACTGACGTATCACCCGGCGTGATGATGTGGGGTGCCATTGGTTACACGTCTGCGGTCACCTCTTGTTCGCATTGACGGCACTTTGAATAGTAGACGTTACATTTCAGATGGGTTACGACCCGTTGCTCTACCATTCATTCGATCCCTGCGAAACCCTACCTTTCAGCAGGATAATGCACGACCGCATGTTGCAGGTCCTGTACAGGCCTTTCTGGATACAGAAAATGTTCGATTGCTGCCCTGGCCAGCACATTCTCCAGATCTCTCACCAACTGAAAACGTCTGGTCAACGGTGGCCGAGCAACACGCCACACGCAACACGCCAGTCACTACTCTTGATGAACTGTGGTATCGTGTTGAATCTGCATGGGCAGCTGAACATGTCTACGCCATCCAAACTCTGACTCAATGCCAAGGCGTATAATTGCGGCCAGAGGTGGTTGTTCTGCGTACTGATTTCTGAGGATGTATGCACCCAAATTGCGTGAAAATGTAATCACATGTCAGTTGTAGTATAATACATTTGTCCAATGAATACCCGTGTATCATCTGCATTTCTTCTTGGTGTAGCAATTTTAATGGCCAGTAGTGTACTTTTTCATGCGCATGTTTTCAGGCGGTGCATTCGGCTCCGGCTTCATTTTTATGGATGGCAATGCGCGACTTTATCGAACTCCACAGGTGGAGCAGCTCTTGGAACGTTACGCTATTTGACGAATGGTATGGCCTTAAATCCCACTCGAACACGTGTGGTACGCTTTGGGACTACCTATTGCAGCACGTTCATATGCACCAAGGACCATCCAGCTTTTGTCAATCGTGATGGTGGAGGAATGCAACGCCGTACCACAATCTTGTGACCCACATGGGAACAGTTTGCAGAGGGTGCACTGCCGCGCCTCATCTTCTCACACCCTATTAAGAACCATGATCCGCTATTGCAGTGGTTCCCAACAGGTGGTCCGCGGACCCCCAGGGGTCCGAGAGCTATGCCAGAGGGGTCCGCAAGATGCTGTTAGAATAAAAAATATATTAAATGTATTTCGTATGATACTCAATTGTACGAGGGCAGTTCAATAAGTAATGCAACACATTTTTTTTCTCGGCCAATTTTGGTTGAAAAAACCGGAAATTTCTTGTGGAATATTTTCAAACAATCCCGCTTCGTCTCGTATAGTTTCATTGGCTTCCGACAGGTGGCAGCGCTGTACGGAGCTGTTAAAATGGCGTCTGTAACGGATGTGCGTTGCAAACAACGGGCAGTGATCGAGTTTCTTTTGGCGGAAAACCAGGGCATCTCAGATATTCATAGGCGCTTGCAGAATGTCTACGGTGATCTGGCAGTGGACAAAAGCACGGTGAGTCGTTGGGCAAAGCGTGTGTCATCATCGCCGCAAGGTCAAGCAAGACTGTCTGATCTCCCGCGTGCGGGCCGGCCGTGCACAGCTGTGACTCCTGCAATGGCGGAGCGTGCGAACACACTCGTTCGAGATGATCGACGGATCACCATCAAACAACTCAGTGCTCAACTTGACATCTCTGTTGGTAGTGCTGTCACAATTGTTCACCAGTTGGGATATTCAAAGGTTTGTTCCCGCTGGGTCCCTCGTTGTCTAACCGAACACCATAAAGAGCAAAGGAGAACCATCTGTGCGGAATTGCTTGCTCGTCATGTGGCTGAGGGTGACAATTTCTTGTCAAAGATTGTTACAGGCGATGAAACAAAACTGCAATCAATGGAGTGGCGCCACACCCACTCCCCTACCAAGAAAAAGTTTAAAGCCATACCCTCAGCCGGTAAAGTCATGGTTACAGTCTTCTGGGACGCTGAAGGGGTTATTCTGTTCGATGTCCTTCCCCATGGTCAAACGATCAACTCTGAAGTGTATTGTGCTACTCTTCAGAAATTGAAGAAACGACTTCAGCGTGTTCGTAGGCACAAAAATCAGAACGAACTTCTCCTTCTTCATGACAACGCAAGACCTCACACAAGTCTTCGCACCCGAGAGGAGCTCACAAAACTTCAGTGGACTGTTCTTCCTCATGCACCCTACAGCCCCGATCTCGCACCGTCGGATTTCCATATGTTTGGCCCAATGAAGGACGCAATCCGTGGGAGGCACTACGCGGATGATGAAGAAGTTATTGATGCAGTACGACGTTGGCTCCGACATCGACCAGTGGAATGGTACCGTGCAGGCATACAGGCCCTCATTTCAAGGTGGCGTAAGGCCGTAGCATTGAATGGAGATTACGTTCAAAAATAGTGTTGTGTAGCTAAAAGATTGGGGAATAACCTGGTGTATTTCAATGCTGAATAAAACAACCCCTGTTTCAGAAAAAAAATGTGTTGCATTACTTATTGAACTGCCCTCGTAATTTTTTAAGGAGTCTGTTATACTAAACACGCAGACTTGAAGACAGATTTTGAGGAAAATTCAAAAATTTAACAACAATGATGACTTAATTAAAAAGTTTTAAGCCCAATATTTTTTCAATAATGAGTGTCAATTTTTTTTTATGTACCAAAACTAGAAAACGTATAAAAAGTCTTTTAATTTGGCTTTTTTAGGTACTTGCTACTGTGATATGACAAGGTTCCAATCATGCTCGATGAGGGGGGCCTCGAGAAAATTTTGTTGGGAACCCCTGCGCTATTGTAATGCCGAGGGGACCGTCATAAATCCCGGTGGCTTGAGTGTAATTGTTGTATTTGAGTAAAACTGTCATTTCGGTTCGTCTCATAGCGTAATTCTTTCAGCTACCACCTATACTGTACTGTAGAAGTCCTTTCTACACTCCCGGAAATGGAAAAAAGAACACATTGACACCGGTGTGTCAGACCCACCATACTTGCTCCTGACACTGCGAGAGGGCTGTACAAGCAATGATCACACGCACGGCACAGCGGACACACCAGGAACCGCGGTGTTGGCCGTCGAATGGCGCTAGGTGCGCAGCATTTGTGCACCGCCGCCGTCAGTGTCAGCCAGTTTACCGTGGCATACGGAGCTCCATCGCAGTCTTTAACACTGGTAGCATGCCGCGACAGCGTGGACGTGAACCGTATGTGCAGTTGACGGACTTTGAGCGAGGGCGTATAGTGGGCATGCGGGAGGCCGGGTGGACGTACCGCCGAATTGCTCAACACGTGGGGCGTGAGGTCTCCACAGTACATCGATGTTGTCGCCAGTGGTCGGCGGAAGGTGCACGTGCCCGTCGACCTGGGACCGGACCGCAGCGACGCACGGATGCACGCCAAGACCGTAGGATCCTACGCAGTGCCGTAGGGGACCGCACCGCCACTTCCCAGCAAATTAGGTACACTGTTGCTCCTGGGGTATCGGCGAGGACCATTCGCAACCGTCTCCATGAAGCTGGGCTACGGTCCCGCACACCGTTAGGCCGTCTTCCGCTCACGCCCCAACATCGTGCAGCCCGCCTCCAGTGGTGTCGCGACAGGCGTGAATGGAGGGACGAATGGAGACGTGTCGTCTTCAGCGATGAGAGTCGCTTCTGCCTTGGTGCCAATGATGGTCGTATGCGTGTTTGGCGCCGTGCAGGTGAGCGCCACAATCAGGACTGCATACGACCGAGGCACACAGGGCCAACACCCGGCATCATGGTGTGGGGAGCGATCTCCTACACTGGCCGTACACCACTGGTGATCGTCGAGGGGACACTGAATAGTGCACGGTACATCCAAACCGTCATCGAACCCATCGTTCTACCATTCCTAGACCGGCAAGGGAACTTGCTGTTCCAACAGGACAATGCACGTCCGCATGTATCCCGTGCCACCCAACGTGCTCTAGAAGGTGTAAGTCAACTACCCTGGCCAGCAAGATCTCCGGATCTGTCCCCCATTGAGCATGTTTGGGACTGGATGAAGCGTCGTCTCACGCGGTCTGCACGTCCAGCACGAACGCTGGTCCAACTGAGGCGCCAGGTGGAAATGGCATGGCAAGCCGTTCCACAGGACTACATCCAGCATCTCTACGATCGTCTCCATGGGAGAATAGCAGCCTGCATTGCTGCGAAAGGTGGATATACACTGTACTAGTGGCGACATTGTGCATGCTCTGTTGCCTGTGTCTATGTGCCTGTGGTTCTGTCAGTGTGATCATGTGATGTATCTGACCCCAGGAATGTGTCAATAAAGTTTCCCCTTCCTGGGACAATGAATTCACGGTGTTCTTATTTCAATTTCCAGGAGTGTATTTATGATCCACGTATCATCGAGCTAAGTTTCTTGGCAGTGACAGATCATGCGAAAAATCACTTTCGTCCCTACGTTTTGCACACTAGTGTAGATTGTTGACGGGAATGAGCGTACAACTCCCCCGCTGAGTTCTCCAGACATTACTTTAGCATCTACCTATCTTATCCCGTATAGCGTCCCCCGTGAAATAATACGAAAAGACTTAAAAAACAGTATTTATAAAGAAGAGACATTTAAAAATTGAATAATAGGTGGACACCAGCCGCTCAGGCGAACATACATTTTTCTCATGTATCCGTATTATAATCATTTCTCTGTGTAAGTTTCGAGGGCAAAGAAATATAACAAAATGATCTAAAGAGACAAGTTGCGCTCTTTTGTTAATTTTTTAGTCGTTTTCACTTCTTCTCTTGTCTTGGTTGCGTGTAGACGGACATCTTACGAGTGCTGGCAAATGTAAGCATATTTGTGCTAATTAAGCAGATAATATACTGATTTAATATTATTGTTCACTTTTAATTTGAAAGAGGTGATCCCGATTTCACGTCCGCCTTCCTTGAATTAACCTGCATTTGAGTAATTTACAGTGGAACAATCGCAGCGGCCGATGCAGCCAACGACGCCATTACGTGACGATATTAACTTATAAAAATTAGCGGAAGCGAAAAACTCGCCTGCTATTAACATAATATACATTTTTCTCCACAGCCGCCCGACGATCCAGAAAATACGCAGCTTTAAGATTGTTATTTCCAGTACCACAGCCGAGAGCCAGAGCCATGACTCGGACTACAATGCAATGGTCAACGGAGGTAAGAAGAAATACTCTCGCGCGTGTGTGAGAGCCGCAATTGTAATTAATAACTAAAGATTTTTGCTCTAAAGTGAACTGACTAGCTGAGGAAATCAATATGAAAAGTTTATTCCATTGTTCAACTTATATGCTCATGTTTTAAAATTCAGCGAGTCTGACGTTCATTAACGTAACAAATAATTTCCACTGAAGATTAATATTGTTAAAAAAGGGAACTTCACAAAAGAATTTAATGGTAAATCAAAATTGAATAAAATATTCTGATTAAGGCCCACAACGTAAGTCGGCAACAGTCACCATTACCAATCAATTTCTGTAGTAAATAATAAATTAAATTACGACGGCTGACGGACGCGAGAACCGTTAAGAATAACGTACTGAGTTCTAAGAGTAGCGTTCAGTAAGTAATGTAGCACTTTGTTCTAGACCAGTTTCGGTTGGGAAAAAAAAGGGAAATTTGTTGTGCGTCATCGTGGAATATTGCCGTTTGAGTCCCAGGCTGTACGTGGCCTTCAAAACGGCATCTGAGGTGCGTTCCAAGCAGATAGCTATAATTGACTTTCTTTTGGCGGAAAACCGGACCATGGCAGATATTCACAGGCACTAACCGAATGTCTACGGAGACCTGGCAGTAAACAAAAGCACGGCGAGTTGTTGGGCGAGGCACCTGTCATGATCTTAACAAGGTCACGCGCTTGCCGGCTGCCTCCTTATAAAATGACTTTTTTTTATAATATGAATATTTATATATGTGTTTGGAGAGAGAGAGAGAGAGAGAGAGAGAGAGAGAGAGAGAGAGAGAGAGAGATTTTTGATTGAGATTTTTACTTTAAGTCGTAACTGGTACCTGAATTTTGGTTGCTGCCTCCTTGAATGATCAGCTTCTGCACCACTTGGTCACGTATTAGAATTTGGAGGAAGTTATTGTTCTTTAAGGTTTAAAATATGACTCAGTTAATTGGCCGTATTGCGGATAGCTTTGAGCCCAAGTTTTCGTAGCTTTCCATACCTAAGGCACCACTGTAAATAAGATCAAACAGCAATGTGCTTTTCGTGAGAAAAGGAGATTGCTTGGCACACAAACTTCCTTCAAACTACACGTCCTGCTACATCTAAATTGGTCGGTGGAGTTCAGCACCATACTATTGTACAAGAACATAATCCAATTACTGTAGTTAAGAAATTATGAGAGCTTGTTACTTATTGAATGAAAACTATAGAGAATGCATTTCTTTTCCTGTATTTTAGTGAACTTTGTACACATACAATTCTGTCGATTGATAGACGGCGACGACAATGAAGTTCACCTCCTTTTCCAAAAACAAGACATTTCTATTCTTGACTTCCAGAAAATTTGTATGCATGAATGTTTGGCAACTCTTACTCATACTTTACTAGGTTTTATCACTAAAATATCAATTTTCATTAAATGTAGAAATACATTCTGAGCGACGGCCTAGCAACACGTCCTCTTTACACAAGATACAGATTAACAGTTCTCTTTTTTTAATAAATCAATTGTCTTTTTTTTAGAGTACATACTCAAAGATTCACAACTACTATCGTTGCGGGGATTGCACTCTAAGAGTTTGTTGCTGTCCAGCTGCGCTTCACTTCACTTCAAGTACTTTCTGAATGAAATTTACATTTACGGTATTCACATACATTACTGCACTTCTCAGAATAAAATCTGACACAAATTGGTTAAAAAAAAGGGGGAGGGGGACAGAGAGGCTCACCTAACATTACAGCCTGCAGTGTTGGAACGTGCGGACACTCTCTTTCGAGGTATTGGCCCAATGAAGTACGTGGATGATGGAGAGGTTATTGATGGATCAAGACGTTTACTCCGATATAGATTAGTAGAGTGGTACTATGCAGGCATACAGGCCAGTAAGGTAGCGTAAGACCGTCGCACTGAACGCGGATTATGTTGAAAAAATAGAGTTTTGTAGCCAGAAGTCTGGGGAATAATGTGATGTACAGTAGAGCGTCGACAATCCGAACGTCGGTCAACCGGACAACCGATTAACCGTCATGCGATATTTTAAACGAAAAAGACGAGTTCATAAAGGTAATATTTCTTCCACCTAACGTAACAGCCCATGGATCAAGGCGTTATTGAGACTTTCGAACGATATTACAGGAAAGAATTGTTGCGTAAGTTATTGTTAGAAAGAGAAGAGGATGGAGAAGAAAGTCTCTTAAGAAATCATAAGAATATTGACTGAAAGACGCGTCCTACACGATCAGCGCAGCATGGAATAGTGTAAAGGAAGAGAATTTGAAGAAAGCCTGGAGTAAAATTTTCGACACAGAAGAAAATTCACAAGTTATGATTGAAAATGACGAACAGAATGATATGTCCGAAATTCTCGGTATGCTAAAAGAAATAGATTGCCACGAATGTGACGAAGAAGACGTTCATGAATGGATGAATATCGATGATGCAGATCCAGGACACCAAATCGTGCAGGACAGCGAGATTGTAAACGTCGTCACTGTTACTGCCTTGTTTGGATACTGCCTTGCGATGGTTTGAAGCCCAAGATGAAAGTGACCAGTTTCAGATATCTGTAATGAAAAAAAGTACGTGACTTAGCTGCTCGTAAGCGTGTAGGCTTGCTTAGACAGACCAAAATGAAGGATTTTTTTTAAACGTTAATTTTGTATACTGTGTGTATTGTTCATGCAAAATGCGTATGTAATATGTATATATTTTTGTTTAATGAACTGTGCCACATACTATACAGGGTGTTACAAAAAGGTACGGCCAAACTTTCAGGAAACATTCCTCACACACAAAGAAAGAAAATATATTATGTGGACATGTATCCGGAAACGCTTACTTTCCATGTTAGAGCTCATTTTATTACTTCTCTTCAAATCACATTAATCATGAAATGGAAACACACAGCAACAGAACGTACCAGCGTGACTTCAAACACTTTGTTACAGGAAATGTTCAAAATGTCCTGCGCTAGCGAGGATACATGCATCCACCCTCCGTCGCATGGAATCCCTGATATGCTGATGCAGCCCTGGAGAATGGCGTATTGTATCACAGCCGTCCACAATACGAGCACGAATAGTATCTACATTTGGTACCGGGGTTGCGTAGACAAGAGCTTTCAAATGCTCCCATAAATGAGGTCAGGAGAGCGTGGAGGCCATGGAATTGGTCCGCCTGTACCAATACATCGGTCACCGAATCTGTTGTTGAGAAGCGTACGAACACTTCGACTGAAATGTGCAGGAGCTCCATCGCGCATGAACCACATGTTGTGTCGTACTTGTAAAGGCACAAGTTCTAGCAGCACAGGTAGAGTATCCCGTATGAAATCATGATAACGTGCTCCATTGAGCGTAGGAGGACGAAACTAAAATGAGTTCTAACATGGAAATTAAGCGTTTCCGGACACATGTCCACATAACATTTTTTCTTTATTTGTGTGTGAGGAATGTTTCCTGAAAGTTTGGCCGTACCTTTTTGTAACACCCTGTATATTCCTACTGAAGTTGCATTTGTATGTTACTTTGTAATACTAAAAGAGATGGCTGTTTTTATGAATAAATTTACTGTACAGTACTTCGTTTTGGCAAATAAACATGTACAGTTCGATTATCGAAACAAACCAGTTTTCCGAACACCCATGTCCCCCAATTACTTCGGATAATCGACGCTCTACTGTATTGGAATCCTGACTAAAACCAACCTGCCAAAAGAAGAAAATGTGGTCCATTTCTTATTGAACACCCACAGTATATGCTAGGAAGCTGTAAAAGCAAGTCACAAACGTGATCCGGTACTCGGTAACCTCCTGGTTTGTTGGTAATTGACAGTGCGGAGTGTCGGCCATAAACAGCAGGTGGGGTGGGGGAGGTGGTAGCGCTGGTCTCCGCCGCTGTGTGCGCCCGTTACGTAACCGGACACTTTGCGTGCGTGTCCTGTGACCCGGGGCGACGACGAAGGCCGCCAGGGGCGATGCTTTACGTAAGGTCCGCACCTGGAGCTGGAACGAACTGGAGTCTGGAGGCTCGCCAGCGTACGGCGAGTCCCGCTGGCTCCTCCAGGGCGACGGACGACGGATGGGCGCGGGACCGGTTAGCCGCTGGAGGATTAGGCATTAGGCTGTTGCTAGGCGAGCCGCCACTAGCCGACTTTTCGAAGGCCGGCAGCCTCACCTTATGTAAAGGCACACCTCCACCAGTCTCTCGCTATCCGCTCAGCTCAACTAGTTTCGCGATATTCTCGCTGCCACGCATATGGCGACCAAAATCCATACTCCGGCTACAGTGTTTTTTTGTACACACCAGTATAACCCGACTTAAAATAACCGATTTTCGATTTATTTCTATGTAGAAAGCTGACAAAGACTGTAAAATTTTGACTCAATTTCGAGATACATTGAACCAAAATATTATGTTGTTGTGGTCTTCAGTCCAGAGACTGATTTGATGCAGCTCTCTATGCTACTCTATCCTGTGCAAGCTTCTTCGTCTCCCAGTGCCTACTGCAACCTACATCCTTCTGAATCTGCTTAGTGTATTCATCTCTTGGTCTCCCTCTACGATTTTTACCCTCCACGCTGCCATCCAATACTAAATTGGTGATCCCTTGATGCCTCAGAACATATCCTACCAACCGGTCTCTTCTTCTTGTCAAGTTGTGACACAATCTCCTTTTCTCCCCAATCGTATTCAATACTCTCTCATTAGTTACGTGATCTACCCATCCAATCTTCAGCATTCTTCTGTAGCACCACATTTCGAAATCTTCTATTCTCTTCTTGTCTAAACTACTTATCGTCCATGGTGGTTCAAATGGCTCTGAGCACTATGCGACTTAACTTCTGAGGTCATCAGTTGCCTAGAACTTAGAACTAATTAAACCTAACTAACCTAAGGACATCACACACATCCATGCCCGAGGCAGGATTCGAACCTGCGACCGCAGCGGTCGCTCGGCTCCAGAGTGTAGCGCCTAGAACCGCACCATGGAAGTTGAGCAAGTGTATTGTTCTGCTGCAAGACAATGCCCGTCCGCATGTGGCGAATCAGACCAAAGATCTCATCCCAGCTTTTCGATGGGAAACTCTAGATCATCCTCCGTACAGCCCCGATCTTGCGCCCAGTGACTACCATTTGTTCCTGCACTTGAAGAAACACCTGGGCGGTCAGCATCTTCAAGACGATGACAAAGTCAAAACAGTGGTGATGCAGTGGTTAACAAGTCGGGCGGCAGACTCCTATGAGGAGGGTATTCCAAAACTGGTACAACGTCATGACAAGTGGCTCAGTATTGACGGAAATTATGTAGAAAAGTAGATTAAGGTACAGACTTTCATGTAAAAATAAAATTATTGAGATATCTTAGCACGTCTTTTTTTAATTTCAAAACGGTACTTACTTAAAAAACACGCCTCGTAATTTTTTCATGTCCATAGGTTAGTTAGGTTTACGTAGTTCTAAGTTCTAAGGGACTGATGACCACAGATGTTAAGTCCCATAGTGCTCAGAGCCATTTGAACCATTTGAACTGAGGTTAAAGAATTCTCTCTCTCTCTCTCTCTCTCTCTCTCTCTCTCTCTCACATTAATTTTTCCTTATTCAAGGAATACCAGCTGATAAAGGGATAGTACGTAGACACAGACAGAAGATCAGCTACGTTCTGTTTTTATTGTAAATTATGAATGAATTATTGTTAAATTTTTAATTTATAACTGTTACCGTAATTTCCTTCCTCTCAATATCCGGTAGAACCCAGTCATCCAAATCTGGTGTACGCACAGTTCGCCACCTCCCTGCGCGGTCCTCTGTTTGAAAGGGCCCATAATCACACAAACGCCCAAAAAGAGTTTGAAATGTTGGGTGATGTGAATGGTTTCTATGAGGGTACTTGTTTTGATACAGCTGTGCTAATTCTCGGCCGTTTCCATCTGCTTGGCCCTACACGAACACCACATCGCCTTTTTTTCCCGACATGGACACCGGACCATTCTGTTGTTTAATAACACAGCCTGCAACACCCGACGTACACACGGCACGTGTGTCAGAGGAAGTTCCATTCGTCAGTTCTTGTACCGTGGCAACGATGCATTTCCGGACACGTTCATATGTCTTTTTCCCTCCATTTCCAGTCACGAATACGTCCCTGCAGTTTGTTGGTTTTATTAATGTTCACTCTGCATCATGGTGCTGCAACTGTAATGTCCAGCAGTGTATATTCATTACAGCTCTTTCCCTGAACCATGCATTCTAAAAAAAGAAAAAAAGGTGATTTTTCAAGAGAAAGAGCTTCACAAATTGACCAAGTCAATAACGTATTGGTCCACCTCTGACCCTTAAACAAGGAGCTATTCGATCTGTCATCGATCATATGGGGGAGGGGGGGGGGGGGGAGACGCAGCCCGTAATGTTAAAATCGACGTTATTTTCCAGTCTTCGTAATACGACGCACTGTTTGCTGCTTTTCGTCGCAGTCTTGTTGAGGGGAGAACTTCTATCCCCTATGTGTAGCAACGCTTCACATTTGCCCCTGTCAGTTTTGATCATATTGTAAGACGTATGCGTTGCCGGCGATGGGCGAGGCATGGCAGAGTCTCTGACCAGAGAGTAGTATGTAGTTAGTTGTTGCGAGTCGGCTTCTGTCGGCATTAGTCTTCAGTAGTCTTGAGTAGTCTTCAGTAGTCTGCGTGAGTCGACAGTAGTCGGCGCGTGCCTGCGCGTGTCGGCAGTCTGCTCTGGTCGGGACTCTGGAGGATCTGGAGGATGAGTATTATTGTAGAAGGTAAAGAAGCAGCCTTGCGCATATCTAGTAATGTATATTAACTGTCATTAATTTCTTTAAAAAATGCCCCAATAATAATTTTTATAATATAAAGTAATTTTTTAAAGAAAAGCATTCATTTCAATTTAAAGAATATTTCCAATGCATGATCATTCCTTCCAAGAATAAAAAAAAAGCCAGCATTGCACGAAGCTGTGCCGAAAAATTTCTACATAAGAGCAGATATATTCGCAGTTTTTATTGAGGTAAGAATTTTTCCTTTTTTTTATTCAGAATATAGGGCCGAGGCGCAGCGCTGCTGTCGTCATAAAATTTACCAGCTTACTGATTTTTTTTTATTATTTCCGGATTTACGAATTGAATTTTGTGGTTACATTAAATGTGAATGCATTTCTCCACAGAGATTATAAATGGGAGCCAATTTTGTTCAGAGGTTACAATATTTAAAATTCATTTAATTATTATTATTGTGCGGAGGTTACACTTGGTTCTTGGTTTCTTGTTTAAATATTTTTTGTGGGGAGGTTACAATATTCACTATGGACCAGTGCCGTCGGGATAGATGAACGCCCGCTACTAGATCCCAGGAAGTTTTAATTGGTTGGTAATGCATCAAGAAGTTTGCTCCTGCCATAGATTGTTCGAGGCA
The DNA here is from genome assembly GCF_023898315.1 of Schistocerca nitens. NCBI lineage: Eukaryota > Metazoa > Arthropoda > Insecta > Orthoptera > Acrididae > Schistocerca > Schistocerca nitens. The sequence continues at coordinate 99,485,424 of NC_064625.1, read as the reverse complement.
CCTTGCATGCTGAAATGACTGTTTTGCAGAGTAATTGCTGTCCGTCACGATGGTTTTCTAGATCTCAATCGCTGGGCTTCTCATAATGAAAATTCTGAATCAATTGTTTTTCGTCCTTCTCCACATGTTCAGCATGCCGGTCGTTGTGGCCGAGAGGTTCTAGGCGCTTCAGTCTGGAACCGCGTGACCGCTACGGTCGCAGGTTCGAATCTTGACTCGGGCATGGATGTGTATGATGTCCTTAGGTTTAAGTAGTTCTAAGTTCTAGGGGACTGATGACCTCAGATGTTAAGTCCAATTGTGCTCAGAGCCATTTGAACTACACGTTAAGCAACGACTGTCATCCTCATGTGGATGGTAGTGGAATATCACTAAGAACGGTAGCCAGAGCTAGTTTCTGTCAACGAATACACCTTTTGATGGGGACCTTTGCTTGACTAAGCTGTGCGTCCATTATTTTTGTTTGAGCACTCTTTGACCAGGTGGAAAAGGAGTATTCCGCGACTGAGTGTGAAATAGGTTTTGATGCTCCGAGGACTGTTCCTCTTTCTCTTGAAAAACATCCAATTTTTTTAATCTGAATACATGAGCCTGGCATATACTGTTCCGAGTTTTGATCTTAGCTGCCATATTCCAGTGATGGATTTTATGTCAGTGACCTGCCTAGAGTCACAAATGGTTCAAGTGGCTCTGAGCACTATGGGACTTAACTGCTGAGGTCATCAGTCCCCTAGAACTTAGAACTACTTAAACCTAACTAACCTAAGGACATCACACACATCCATGCCCAATCAGGATTCGAACCTGCCACCGTAGCGGTCACGCGGTTCCAGACTGAAGCGCCTAGAACCGCTCGGCCACTCAGGCCGGCTACCGTCACACCTAAGTATTTTAGTGTGTTGCAATATTGGAATCTCTGGCCTCTAAATGTGATATTAGGTTTGTATATTAAGAAGGAAAGACACCAGAAGAGGTCTGTCGCAAGACCCTCACGTTCGTAAAAGAGTACCTTTAGTGTGAAGGTACAAGCAGAGCAAGAAGCGTATGTTTATCTGAAACACTTAAAGAACATGAAATTGACACCATTAGCTCAATGGAAAAATTATATTTGTTGGGAGGAAAATGGCGAAGCAGGGTGCATTTGTTGAGAAAGTCACTTGCCTTCAGTACACCACTATTCGTAGAGAAACACGCTTCCACTTGTGCCGCCTTGCACCGCAGTAGATTCGGCTTCCCTGCAACGCACAGCAGTCGGCTGGGTAGCGGGACACACAGGCGCAAGTAACGGAGCAGGGTCCTTGAGGCGCTACACAACTTCGGCAGTTGCGACGGGTTGTCATTGGTTTCCTACTAAGATGCTGAATCGAACTCTTGACTCGGGCCTGGCTATGGCGTTAACTGTGCCGTTATTGAGGTCTTATGAGAATTTTAAGAATATGAGCAAATGCGTGATGGTTGCATGTGGTACAGTCAACCGAACTGAATTCAAAATACCGGTCGTACGTAACTCGACTTGCGTTTATCTTAATTGATACTGTGAAAGCATGAAATAATACAGTCAAGTTGACGAATTATCTATTCCCTTCGCAAAACAACACTTCTCAACGGAAGTGTGATCATATCATGATATCAAACGAAATTTGTAACGACTTGAGGATTTCTTGGTTGTGTGTGTGTGTGTGTGTGTGGGGGGGGGGGGGGGAGAGTCGTCAACGATGTAAAGCAAGTTCAGGCGTACCTCAAGGACGAGTGCTGGGACCCTTCCTCATGTTGTATACAGGGTGGTTAATTGATCGTTACCGGGCCAAATATCTCATGAAATAAGCGTCAAACGAAAAAACTACAAACAACAAAAATTGTCTAGCTTGAAGGGGGAAACCAGATGGCGCTGCCATAGGTCAAATGAATATCAACTGCGTTTTTTTTAAATAGGAACCACCATTTTTTTATTACATATTCGTGTAGTACGTAAAGAAATATGAATGTTTTAGTTGGACAACTTTTTTCGCTTTCTGATGGATGGCGCTGTAATAGTCAGAAACATATGGTACACAATTTTAGACGAACAGTTGGTAACAGGAACGTTTGAACATTTTATTTCGGTTTTCCAATGTGATACATGTACCTTTGTGAACTTATTTATGAGAACCAATGCTGTTACAGGGTAATTACCTGTAAATACCACATTGGTGCAATAAGTGCTCAAAATGATGTCCGTAAACCTCAATGCATTTGGCAATACGTGTAACGACATTCCTCTCAACAGCCAGTAGTTCGCCTTCCGTAATGTTCGCACATGCATTGACAATGCACTGACGCATGCTGCCAGGCGTTGTCGGTGGATCACGATAGCTAATATCCTTCAACTTTCCCCGCAGGAAGAAATCTCGGGACGTCAGATCCGGTGAACAAGCGGGCCATGTGCTTCGACGACCAGTCCACCTGCCATGAAATATGCTATTCTATACCGCTTCAACCGCGCGCGAGCTATGTGCCGGACATCCATCATGTTGGAAGTACATCGCCATTCTGCCACGCAGTGAAACATCTTGTAGTAACATCGGTACAACATTACGTAGGAAATCAGCATACATTGCACCATTTAGATTGCCATCGATAAGATCGGGGCCAATTATCCTACCCCCAAAATGCCGCACCATACATTAACCCGCCAAGGTCGCTGGCGTTCCACTTGTTGCAGCCATCGTGAATTTTCCGTTGCCCAATAGTGCATATTACGCCGGTTTACGTTACCGCTGTTGTTGAATGACGCTTCGTAGCTAAATAGAACGCGTGCAAAAAAAACTGTCATCGTCCCGTAATTTCTCTCGTGCCCAATGGAAGAACTGTACACGACGTTCAAAGTCGTCGCCATGCAATTCCTGGTGCGTAGAGATATGGTACGAGTGCAATCGATCTTGATGCAGCATTCTCAACACCGACGTTTTTGAGATTCGCGATTCTCGCGCAATTTGTCTACTACTGATGTGCGGATTAGCCGCGACAGCAGCTAAAATACCTACTTGCGCATCATCATCTGTTGCAAGTCGTGGTTGACGTTTCACATGTGGCTGAATACTTCCTGTTTCCTTAAATAACGTAACTATCCGGCGAACGTTCTGGACGCTTGGATGATGTCGTCCGGGATACCGAGCAGCGTACATAGCACACGCCCGTTGGGCATTTTGATCACAACAGCCATACATCGACCTTTTCCGCAATTGATAAATGGTCCATTTTAACACGGGTAATGTATCACGAAGCAAATACCGTCCGCACTGGCGGAATGTTACGTGATACCATGTGCTTATACGTTTGTGACTATTACAGCGCCATCTATCACAAAGCGAAACAAGTGGTCCAACTAAAACATTCATATTTCTTTACGTACTACACGAATATGTAATTAAAAATGGTGGTTCCTATTTAACAAAACGCAGTTGATATCCGTTTGACCTATGGCAGCCTCATCTAGCGGGCCAACCATACCGCCATCTGGTTTCCCCCTTCAAGCTAGACTAGTTTGTTCTTTGTAGTTTTTTCGTTTGATGCATGTTTCGTGAGATATTTGGCCCGGTCACTATAAATGGACCAGCCTGTATTAATCACCCGCAGACAGTAATGAACTCAAGAGTTTCTATCGACGACGTAGTAATGAAGAACAGTTTGAAATTTAAGTCAGATATTGATGAGATTTCAGTGAGATGCCGGTATCCTGCATCTGTCCGGGTGTCTCCAGACACGTCTTCAGTGGTCATCGGGGCTCAATCTGAAACGGGACTACTCCAGTCAATGAGATTCCAGGCCGAAGACGTGTCTGGAGATGCCCCCGATATCAATCTGACTGTCGCCCGCCATACGGCCTGACGACCTGGGGGAGGGGGGGGGGAGCATCTGCGGCACCCTTACAGCACACGGTACGTCGACGATATTCTACTCCCCGCTTTGTTGCCCTCCATGGCAAGCCATTCTGGGCTTATATTTCAGCAAGATAATACCTGCCCACACACAGCGAGAGTTTCTACTGCTTGTCACCGTGCTTTACAACCTTTGCCTTGGCCAGCAAGTTCACCGGATCTCTCGTCAACTGAAAACATTTGGAGCATTATGGGCAGCGTCCTCCATCCAGTTGTGGATTTTGACTAACAGCCCAAGTGGTCAGAATTTAGTACGATATGCCTCAGGAGGGCATCCAACAGCTCTGTCAATCTATTCCATGCCGGTTAACTGCTTGCTTAAGGCCCAGAGATGGATCAACGCGTTATTGACTGGCTCAATTTGTGAACGTCTTTCTCTTGAATAAATCATCCAGTTGTTCTGCAACAGTAATCATTTGTTTTATTTGTACATGCACGTCTTCCGATGTCAGATCCATTCGTATGTTCCCTTTGTAGTGATTTTGCAATCTCGATACTGCAATGTTAACCTCGCAAATCTTGTAATACTAGTCTTGTAATACTAGTCTTGTAATACTAGTCTTGTAATACTAGTCTTGTAATCTTAACGTAGTATTCTCAACCTGACCTCCTCCTTGCAGTCACAGTCATGCTTCTTGTTATTGGAATATTAATCATTCTTTCTCGTTACTGCAATCTTAATCTGACAATATTAATCTCACTTTCTTAATCTCAGGATCTTAATCTCACTTTCTTAATATCACGATCTTTATCTTGTAATACCACTACTGACTCATTCTTCTTGCACTCTTAGTTTTCAAATCGTTGTGTTGATATCTGAATCTTGTCTTGTTACTCTTGCTATCTTTAATCTTGTAAAATTTAATGTGTAATCTTAATGCAGCGACATTCATCTTGCAGTTGTAGTGTTATATTCACAATCTTGTAATTTTAATCTTACCTTCTTGTTCTTGTAATCATTTTGCAGTCTGTCTTATTTTCTTTCAAGCATGATTTTACAATCTTGATACTGCAATCCTAATATTGGAAACTTAATCGTATGATCTTGATCTTGCAATCTATTCTTGTTCTTGGAATGTTAACATTAAACTTAAAATCTTACAATTTTAATCTTTCTTTCGAAATTTCAGTACTGTAGTCTCAATCTTGCGATCGTAACATTGCGATCTTTACCTTTTCCACTTAATCATGGAATCTTAATCTGGCTTTCTGTTTCTTGGGTAAATCTGACAATCTCAACTTCTCGAATTAATTTTTCGGTCTTGCTTGCTTTTCTTGCAATTTTAATCTTAAACTACAAATCTTAGTCTTGTAAAAATCTTTATTTTGCAGTCTTAATCTTGTCTTGTAACCTTAATTTTTGAATCTGGATCTTGTACTGCTCATGTTGCTATTTTAAATTATAAACTATCATTCATTTACCATCTTGCAATCTTAATCCAGTAATTTTGCTACGTTGTTATTCCTACTACACCGTTGGTCACAACTCTGGCTTTGGAGTCCTCCGGCGTTTGCTTCCAGGTGCCGCGCTTTGCACGAACGTCGCTTTTTTGAGATCCCCAAGTACGTATCTCGCTGCGGACGTCCTGGAGTTGGCCAGTCCTACTGGCTGGAGCCTGAGGTCAGGCCGCTGTCCCGGACGCCGATTACGCAACGGACGGGTTCTCCAGCCGCCGCCTGGAGAGTCTCCAGATGCTTCCAGCGCGCCTCCATCTGGAAACCGGCGGTGGTGCGTGGCGCGCTGGCAAGACTCCCGATATCACTGTGTTGGTCTTTCTATGCCACTTACAGCAGTACCTTTGGCTTGTCATTCGAATATTTTGACATCAATCTGGATACGTTTCTTTATTTAAGTTTATTGACACCTAAGAACAGAACACTGCAAGTGCCATAACCCGATTTCCCAGAAACTTCGGTCCATGGAAGAGGGGTCAAAATAAGCGAACACGTATCTCGGCTTATCCGTAGAACTCAACCGTCAAAGTTATCGAGATACTTTCCGGGTACTCTATGTTGCTTTTACCGCGCTAGGTCGTCAGGCGAAATGCTAGCACACACGAATGTTTTCCAGTGTATACTCTGTTACGTTGTCCTCATTCGTCTACTAATTGTATGTCAAACAATGATTTTTAGAAAAATGAGAAAATTATTTGAAATTGTTTTGTATGGAATTCCTGTTTTCTATTCCTATTATCTCCTGTGATAAACGTAGAAATCGAACAAACAATGAAAAATTTGAGCTCTCTCTGTTTCGAAACACGCAGAATCAAAATATAAACCACCAATATTCTCCTACCGATTCTAATTGTTTGAAACTTTGCTCAGAAGTCTTGCTGCAATCGAGGATCATACCACTGTTTGGTCGTTACGAATCGCCAGTGCTGAAGGGTGAAAAATGAGGTTGAATAACACTATTCTTCGTGTTAATTTCTCCGGTTTCAAAGGTACAAGCTGATAAAGACATTATGTAGACTGAAGCAGCAGATCAGCAGCTTTATATTTTTATTGTAAACTATGAATGAATTGTTAAGTTCTAAGTTTTCTCTTCGTATGGTGTTGCAAGTTCGTTGTTAAAGCTAACGGAGCAAACTGAGCATTGTACTTCACTGATGCCGCACATCATAAAACACTTCCAGACTAGGGATGGTGCCATTCTGTAATAGAACTGATGTCCAGTGACCACAGCGACAAAGTACCGTACAGACAAGTCTTGCTCACTGCACGTATACAACTGCCATCCAACAGCCCACGTCATATGGTAACAGGTACATTATTCTCACCGCAATGCTATACCTGTTCTTATGCCGTGTGTTTATTGCACGTTTGTGCCGGTATTGTTACTAAAACAACACTGAACGCTTTTCCGATTTTCTGTAATAATGCAATACTTGAAAGCAATTGATGTTTTACGAATAAAAATTACTTGTTGCAAAAAAAGTTTTATGTAAAAACTAAAATTTTGTCTCTGCTGTCATGGCTAACAAACATTCTCGTTTTGCACTCGGTCTTTACCAAAAAATGAAAAAAATAAAAGTAGCTGTTATAACCGACACCAAACAAATACCGAATAATACCGGTTATTCAGAACTAAAATACCTCCCAGACTGGGATTCATTGGAAGAATCGTAAGGAAATGCAATCCGAAAACAAAGGAAGTAGGTTACAGTACGCTTGTTCGCCCAATGCTTGAATACTTCTCAGCAGTGTGGGATCCGTACCAGATAGGGTTGATAGAAGAGAGAGAGAGAAGATCCATCGGAGAGCACCGCACTTCGTTACAGGATCATTTAGTAATCGCGAAAGCGTTACGGAGATGATAGATAAACTCCAGTGGAAGACTGCAGGAGAGACGCTCAGTAGCTCGGTACGGGCTTTTGTTGCAGTTTCGAGAACATACCTTCACCGAAGAGTCAAGCAGTATATTGCTCCCTGCTACGTATATCTCGCGAAGAGACCAAGAGGATAAAATCAGAGAGATCAGAGCCCATACAGAAGCATACCGGCAATCTTTCTTTCGACGAACAATACGAGGCTGGAATAGAAGGGAGAACCGATAGAGGTACTCAAGGTACCCTCCGCCACACACCGTCAAGTGGCTTGCGGAGTATGGATGTAGATGTAGATTCAGAAGGATGTAGGGTGGAGTAGGTACTGGGAGATGATGAAGCTAGGACAGGATAGAGTAGCATGGAGAGCTGCATCAAACAAGTCTCTGGACTGAAGACCACAAAAACAACCGGTTATTCAGAACTAAAATACCGGTATCGGTTTTAACCCGTCCCTAGCCTAAACTTGCAGCGCGTGACTTTGACGCTGGCTGCGAGCAGACTCTACACGGCACTTATTACTCGCCAAAGCTCGCTGAGAGTGGTGGAGGGAAAAAAAAAGAAAAAAAAATACCTCTTACTCGTATACCCGACTTAAGGGTGCTGATAGGTCACAAACTGCGTGAGAGGTTAGCTACACGTAGAGTCCTTTTGTGTGGGTCCTGATGTGTGCCTTGTGTGCGGTGTCATCCTCGGCGTGCTGAGACGGAACTTCGCCTGCAATACGTACGCCCGGTGGCGAGCGGGGGCCCGGTCGGAGCATCTCGCCGGCCTGCCAGAGACCTGTTACGTGCGGTCTGCGAGCTGTAAACAAGCGCGGGGCCTCGCAGGGGTCTTTTTTTCCGTCCTCTGAAACTGAAGCGTCAGCCGCGGAGCAGAGGCGCGCGGCTTCGTGTGGTGGACCGGTTCTCCCCGGCGAGTTGTGTAACCCACCTCCCAGCACGGCGTGGGGACGCGACAGCGCGGCGATCGCAGATTCTCGCCCACTAGCCATTTATACGCCCCGGCTCCCTGTATACCGACACCCTACTCGGCGGCGCACCGAAAGTATACGTGAAACAGGTTGTTCTCACAACAAAGGTAGTGTCTTCTGTCGCCGAAACATTTCAGTCACACGGTGATAATTACACTACCGGCCATTAAAATCGCTACACCGAGAAGAAATGCAGATGATAAACGGGTATTCATTGGACAAATATATTATACTAGAACTGACATTCCATTTTCACGCAATACCGGTACATAGATCCTGAGAAATCAGTAGCCTGAACAACGACCTCTGGCCGTAATAACGGTCTTGATACGCCTGGGCATTGAGTCGAAGAGAGATTGGATGGCGTGTACAGATACAGCTGCCCATGCAGCTTCAACACGATATCAAGAGTAGTGACTGGCGTATTGTGACGAGCCAGTTCCACGGCCACCATCGACCAGACGTTTTCAATTGGTGAGAGATCTGGAGAATGTGCTGGCCAGGGCAGCATCGAACATTTTCTCTATCCAGAAAGCCACATACCGGACCTGCAACACGCGGTCGTGCATTATCCTGCTGAAATGAAGGGTTTCGCAGGGATCGAATGAGGGGTAGAGCCACGGGTCGGAACACATCTGAAATGTAACGTCCACTGTTCAAAGTGCCGTCAGTACGAACAAGAGGTGACCGAGAGGTGTAACCAATGGCATCCCATACCATCACGCCGGGTGATACGCCAGTATGCCGATTACGAATACACGCTTCCTATGTGCGTTCACCGCGATGTCGCCAAACACGGATGCGACCATCATGATGCTCTAAACAGAACCTGGATTCATCTGAAAAAATGACGTTTTGCCATTCGTGCACCCAGGTTCGTCGTTGAGTACACCATCGCATGCACTCCTGTCTGTGATGCAGCGTCAAGGGTAACCACAGCCACGGTCTCCGAGCTGACAGTCCGTGCTGCTGCAAACGTCGTCGAACTGTTCGTGCAGATGGTTGTTGTCTTGCAAACGTCCCCATTTGTTGACTCAGGGATCGAGACGGGGCTGTACGATCCGTTACAGCCGTGCGAATAAGATGCCTGTCATCTCGACTGCTAGTGATACGAGGCCGTTGGGATCCAGCACGGCGTTCCTTATTACTCTCCCGAACACACCGATTCCATATTCTGCTAAGCAGTCATTGGATCTCGAGCAACGCGAGCAGCAATGTCGCGATACGATAAACCGCAATCGCGATAGGCTACAATCCGACCGTTATCAGTCGGAAACGTGATGGTACGCATTTCTCCTCCTTACACGAGGCATCACAACAACGTTTCACCAGGCAACGGCGGTCAACTGCTGTTTGTGTATGAGAAATCGGTTGGAAACTTTCCTCATGTCAGCACGTTGTAGTAGGTGTCGCCACCGGCTCCAACCTTGTGTGGATGCTCTGAAAAGCTGATCATTTGGATATCACATCATCATCTTCCTGTCGGTTAAATTTCGCGTCTGTAGCACATCTTCGTGGTGTAGCAATTTTAATGGCCAGTAGTGTAATATCGCAATGCTTCAATACTTTCAGCGGCGCTTAAAAATTTGTCTCTGATCTCTTTTTAGCGTTTCGTGCCTCAATCTGTAAAAACGGAAATCCTACATGATCGTTTTGTTGTCTGTTTGCCTGCCTCTGTCCATCTGCCTGTTAGAAATTCTTTCTCAGGAACGCTTTCACGTATGAGGTTAGCATTTCTTTAACATCTGGGGTGCAAATTTCTCGACCTCCACTGTCGGGTGGAAAAATTTATGGTCCCCCTGAATAAGTCAGGCGTGCACTACACGCAGGAAGCGGCTACAATGGTAGCGGAGTATGTGTGGTGTGCACACGTGGGTCTTTTAGCTTAGAGAATTCCCTCCCTAGGCCCGACAAGACGCCTTTTGAGACGCGGCAAGGTAGGAGTAGGCAAAATGCAACAGAGAATAACAATATTAATGTGCTAATAGTATAATAGTAAACTGCAGGAGCGTCTATAGAAAGGTCCCAGAACTGCTCTCATTAATAAACGGTCACAATGCCCACATAGTACTAGGGACGGAAAGTTGGCTGACACCAAATGTAAACAGTAATGAAATTATAAACTCTGATTGGAATGTATAGCGCAGAGACAGACTGGACAGTGAAGGGGGTGGCGCGTTTATAGCGATGATAAGTGCAATAGTATCGAAGGAAATTGACGGAGATCCGAATTGTGAAATAATTTGGGTGAAAGTCACTGTTAAAGCAGGCTCAGACATGGTAACTGGATGTTTCTATAGGCCCCCTGGCGCAGCAGCTGTTGTGGCAAAGCACCTGAAGCAAAATTTGGAAAATATTTCGAGTAGTTATAGTTCTGGGTGGAGATTTTAATTTGCCGGATATAGACTGGGAGACTCAAACGTTTATAACGGGTGGCAGGGACAAAGAATCCAGTAAATTTTTTTTTAAAGTGCTGTATCTGAGAACTACCTTGAGCAGTTAAACAGAGAACCGACTCGTGGCGATAACATATTAGACCTTCTGGTGACAAAAAGACGCGAACTATTTCAAACAGTTAACGCAGAACATGGAATCAGCGATCATAAAGCGCTTACAGCACCAGCGATTTCAGCCGTAAATAGAAATATTAAAGAAGGTAGGAAGATTTTTCTGTTTAGCGAAAGTGACAAAAAGCAGATTACAGAGTACCTGACGGCTCAACACAAAAGTTTTATCTCACGTACAGATAGTGTTGAGGATCAGAGGATAAAGTTCAAAACCATCGTACAATAAGCACTAGATGAGTATGTGCCAAGCAAGATCGTAAGAGATAGGAAAGAGCCACGGTGGTACAACAACCGAGTTAGAAAACTGCTACGGAAGCAAAGGGAACTTCACAGCAAACATAAACATAGCTAAAGCCTTGCAGACAAACAAAAATTACAAGAAGCGAAATGTAATGTGAGGAGGGCTATGCGAGAGGCGTTCAATGAATTCGAAAGTAAAGTTCTATTGAGAGGTGGCATGAGCCCCCTCTCATATTTCTATCTTACGATTCTCCTCTCTAATTGCATGCGGTGGAAAGTTGCTCATCCTTCACACGCGGACTTCCCACGCAGCGTCTCTCGTCACCCAGGTGGTCCGGTGACAGGCGGGCTCTGTCGATCTTGAAAGGGTAAGCCGACGGGTGTGAGGGAGTCGAGTGAATGCTTTCCAGACGCCGACATTGTCAAAAGACACGCCCGGAGGGGGCCTGAAGCAGCGGCTGGGCTAGAGGTTCTGTTACTTCGCAGAAACTTAGCGAAAACACTTTCTGGCGGGCTACCAGCGAGGCGTGGGAATGACTTGTGTTCCCAGGCAGTCTTGGCGGGAAAATTCCCGCGCTTTCTGCAAAATAGTAACTGTGATTGGCTTGCTCAGGGCATAGCTCCGTGACGTAGCAAAATCAGCGCAGAAATTGGCGCCAAGAATCTCCATTGGTGGAATGGTAGTGCTCTGGCAATAGAGTGGAATTTTCCGCCGGTTTTCGAGTTGCTGATTGGAACGTTTAACCACGGCCACTGTCGTGGGGGCGGGAATGTTCTGTGTTCGGCTGTACGGGTGCTCAGGGGCAGTCGGCTCTCGCCTTTCGGTCGAAGTAGGTTACAAGACTGAGCTCTCGCTGCGCGGGTCAGCCTGCCTTCCGTTGGCTGTCTAATATACTTTTATTTAATTGTAACTGTTTGACGAAGTTGCTGAAGTTTCGACTTCAACGTAACTTTCCGAGTACAGTTGGCAATTGAGCGTTCTGTGTACAAGAGACCTATGTTGTCTGTCTTGAATAGTTTTGGCTAATGTTGACTGTATCGGAGTTACTGGGTGACTTCGCTTGTTAAAATCAATCACTGTACCGTCAGTGATTGTGTGGCGAGCCTTCTTCGTCTCCCTCAGAGGCGCATTTGTATTGCTAGGAAGTCTTTAGCCTGGAACAACCAAGCCAGGATAATTTGTTTCGGGCTATACTCGCGACATTATCACCACCACGACGGGACGTCGAAGCAACCAGCCATCGCTTCCAGTACGCCAGATCGTGTCCTTGCAGCTAAGAAGACAGCTTGGTAATGTACGTCCGCAGCACCGGCAAAGCAGGCATTTTTGCTAGGAGATAATCAGAGCTCAGCAGAGCGCGCCTGTTCGTCTTTTCTAACTTTGTTCTATCTTAGGTGTTCATTGTCTGAGTTCTCACTAATGTAGCAGCAATTAATGTTGGGTTAGCGGTGTGTCTCTCTTAGGATTTGAGTGGCAAGGAATTGGCTCCACATACCACTTCGTCATAAAAGTCACAATCTAGTTTAGGGACAACTTCACCTTCACAGCATTTGTTTGAGTATCCAATTTGAGCCAATTTGATGTATTGTAAATGTTTCATGTGTTTTTGTTTATTATTTTGTGTTTAGTCTTAATAAATCATATTGATATTTTGGACAGCACTTTCATTCTGTTAATCGGTAGAGCAACCCTATCATTTCTCACTACGTTAATGAAACCTTCCTTTATTTAACTTATTTATCAAATTAAATTATTGCAGGTGCCAAACTCTTTTCTACTCCCCTTGCAGGGGAGCAAAAGTCGGAGTTAGAATAGGGGGGGGGGGGCTTAGAGCATCATTTACATATGTAGATTCTAGATGAATTTAGTGTTACATACACTGCTAGCCCCGGCACCTGGCACTATGTACTGACTTGGCAGAAAATCCCAAGAAATTTTGGTCTTATGCCAAAGCGGTACGCGAATCAAAACAACAAACAGTTCCCCACAGTTGTTTAATAAACAAAGTAAGATCATATGGACTATCAGACCAATTGTGTGATTGGATTGAAGAGTTCCTATATAACAGAACGCAGCTTGTCATTCTCAATGGAGAGAAGTCCGCCGAAGTAATAGTGATTTTAGGTGGCCGCAGGGGAGTGTCGTAGGACCGATGCTGTTCACAATATACGTAAATGACCTTATGGGTAACATCGTAAGTTCACTGAGGCTTTTTGCGGATGATGCTGTAGCATATCGAGAGGTTGTAAGAATGGAAAATCGTACTGAAATGCAGGAGGATCTGCAACGAATTGACGCATGGTGCAGGGAATGGCAATTGAATCTCAATGTAGACAAGTGTAATGTGCTGCCAATACATAGAAAGAAAGATCCCTTACCATTTAGCTACAATATAGCAGGTCAGTAACTGGAAGCGGTTAATTCCATAAATTATCTGGGAGTAGGCATTAGGAGTGATTTAAAATGGAATGACCATAACAAATTAGTCGTCGGTAAAGCAGATGCCAGATTGATATTCATTGGACGAATCCTAAGGAAATGCAATCCGAAAACAAAGGAAGTAGGTTACAGTACACTTGTTCGCCCACTGCTTGAATATTGCTCACCGGTGTGGGATCCGTACCAGATAGGGTTGACAGAAGAAATAGAGAAGATCCAACGGAGAGCAGCGCGCTTCGCTACAGGATTATTTAGTAATCGCGAAAGCGTTACGGAGATGATAAACTCCAGTGGAAGACTCCGCAGGAGAGACGCTCAGTAGCTATGTACGGGCTTTTGTTGAAGTTTCGAGAACATACCTTCACCGAGGAGTCAAGCAGTATATTGCTCCCTCCTAGGTATATCTCGCGAAGAGACCATGAAGATAAAATCAGAGAGATTAGAGCCCTCACAGAGGCATACTGACAATCTTTTCTTTCCACGAATACCCGGCGGCGTCAGGGATTTTCTCTGTCTCGTGTTGACTGGGTGTTGTGTGATGTCCTTAGGTTAGTTAGGTTTAAGTAGTTCTACGTTGTAGGGGACTGATGACCTCAGATGTTAAGTCCCATAGTGCTCAGAGCACGAACAACACGAGACTGGAATAGAAGGGAGAACCGATAGAGGTATTCAAGGTACCCTCCGCCACACACCGTCAGGTGCGTTGCGGAGAGTGGATGTAGATGTAGTGGTAGCATCCGCGTATACGGGCCCTTCCGGTAATGCGGCGTAAGGCAGATTATGTTGAAAAATAGAGTTTTCTAGCAGAAAGAGTGAGGAATAATAGGGTGTTGGAAACCGTATACGAGGGTGGGTCAAATGAAAACCGTAAATTTGTAATAAGAAATAGAAATTTCGCGCCGTTATCCTGTAAGTTGGTAAATGTGCTACAAACAGCGTGCAGAATGGCCTGTAGGTGGCAGCACAGTTCAGATGCACACATACCGTCACAGTATCAGTATAAAGATGGCCGCCCCATTTGCAACTTGCGTCAGGGAATAACAGCGTTCTGTTATTCGGTTTTTGCGTAGTGAAGGTGTGAAACCTATTGAAATTCATCGACGAATAAAGGTTGAGTACGGTGATGCATGTCTGTCACAGCAACAAGTCTACGAATAGAGTAGGAAGTTCGCAAATGGTGTGACTTCAGTGGAAGATGCTCCTCGTCCAGGTCAGGCACAACGAGTTGTGACTCCACAGAACATTGCAGCAGTTGAAGCCATAGTGAAGGAAAACCGCCGAGTGACACCGAACGACATTGCAGCATGTTTACAGATTAGTCATGGGTCAGCACACCACATTGTGCATGACGTGCTCCAGTTTCACAAAGTGTCTGCAAGATGGGTGCCACGGCAGCTGACTCCTGAAATGAGAGAACGACGTGTTGATGCTTGTGAAGAACTTCTACGGCGCTTTGAACGAGAAGGTGATGGCTTCCTTGCAAGAATCGTTACTGGGGACGAAACCTGGGTTCACTTCCACCAACCGGAAAGGAAGGGAGCGAGCAAGGAATGGCGCCATTCCTCATCACCAAAACCAAAGAAGTTTAGAACAGAACCATCAGCAGGGAAGATTATGCTATCTCTTTTGGGACGAAAAAGGCGTCGTTTTGGAGCATTACATGCCTAGAGGTACCACTGTCACAAGTGCATCGTACACAGATCTCCTAAATAATCATCTGCGGCCTGCAATCAAATCAAAGCGACGTGGATTGCTGTCAGCAGGTGTCCTTTTGCAACATGACAATGCAAGGCCCCACACTGCCCGTACAACAGTCGCAACAACCACAGACCTGCATTTTGAGTGTCTTCCTCATCCACCATACTCACCAGACCTTGCCCCAAGTGATTTCCATATGTTTGGACCACTCAAAGACGCAATGGGAGGAAAGAAGTTCCGTTCTGAAGAAGAGGTACGCCACAAGGTTCGTGAGTGGTTGCGCGGTCTACCAAGAGAATTTTTTTCTAAAGGAATTTATGCGATTTGTAAGCGCTGGAGGACTTGCATTGAGCGTGGGGAAGATTATGTTGAAAAGTGATACAGTTTTCTACTTCTGCACAATAAATAATATTTAAAAAATATTTAAGGTTTTCATTTGACTCACCCTTGTAAAAGCAACCTGCTTTCAGAAAAAGATGGCTGCATTACTTATTAACGCCTCCCGTACTTGCCGTATCAGTGATTAACTAGTTGCTGTTTGCGTATCTGGAGTAACCGCATTACACGCGGCAGAAACTTGCCATCTCGCGCCTTTCGCAGTCGTTGGCGCCTTCTTGTAGGCTACACGCTTTACACGACCGCTTAGGGAGAAGTCTAGTTGGGTCTGCTCAGGCGCTCGGGCAGGATGCCTCACGGTAGTACTGCCTGTTCACACCAACCGGTTTGCAAATACGTACGAGCCGTCTTATTCCATTTATTAAGACTGGAAATTTACTGGGACGACATATGTATATGACATTGGAACCACGTGATTTAGAGTTCTCAGGGGCACATTTTTAACAACTAAAAAGTGTGTACTTTTCGTTCTTCAATGTATCTTCAACGACAGAATGACAGATCACGTGCTGTCCGGTTATGCCACAGCACAAACTCGTACCTGAACACCTGACGAAGTGAATGTGTGTTTTCCGTGGACCAGTAGTGCTAAATCATCTGCAAAAGGTAAAAACTTAGCATCAAACATTCTCAAATATCTAAAAACATAAATTTTCTCGGTCCCCTCCCCGCCCTCTTTCCAGTTCTCTCTGTCTCTCTCTCTCTCTCTCTCTCTCTCTCTCTCTCCCCACCCCACAGCAGACACACTGCACTACTTCTCACGAAACTCTCAGATTTAGCGACACATTAAACATAAGATGAACTACGAACAAGTGAGCAGCGACAACAACATAGCACCTCTCAATCAGTATCGAGACAGAAGTGTGTGCTCAAATCACGTTTTGTCACAAATACGTCTGAAGTAAAGCTATGAATGAAATTTTATACATAAGTGTCAAAACAGTATACTCAATAGCTGTAGAAAGAGAGAGGGACAAGAATACGCCACAGGACGGAAAATTTACGTAGAGCGACATACTTGACAAGTACCCATCAAATAGTACTCCAGAAAGGCACAAAGAAATTTTCTTCATGACTTCTTTGCAGATGACATGCTATCAAAGACGATAAGAAATGGCACAAATGGTTCAAATGGCTCTGAGCCCTATGGGACTTAAATTCTGAGGTCATCAGTCCCCTAGAACTTAGAACTACTTAAACATAACTAACCTAAGGACATCACACAGATCCATGCCCGAGGCAGTATTCAAACCTTCGACCGTAGCGGTCGCACGGTTCCAGACTGAAGCGCCTAGAAACGCTCGGCCACAACGGCCGGCAAATGGCACAAAAAATGCATGTATAGTAACGCAGTTTCATTATCAGTGTAGTTTTCAGGTGAGCAATCTACACTGAAGCGCGAAAGAAACTGGTATAGGTATGCCTATTCAAATACGGATATATTTAAACAGGCAGAATACGGCGCAGTGGTCGACAACGCCTATGTAAGACAAGAAGTGTCTGGCGCAGCTGTTACATCGGTTACTGCTACAACAATGGCAGGTTATCAAGATATAAGCTGGTTTGAACGTGGAGTCATAGCCGGCGCACGAGCGATAGGACACAGCATCACCGAGGTGGCGATGAAATGGGGGATTTTCCCGTACTACCATTTCACGAGAGTACCGTGAATACCAGGAATTAGGTAAAACATCAAACCTCCGACATCGCTGCGGCCGGAAAAAGATCCTGCAAAAACGGGACCGACGACGACTGAAGAGAATCGTTCAATGTGACGGAAGTGCAACCCTTCCGCAAATTGATGCATATTTCAATGTTGGGCCATCAACAAGTGTCAGCGTGCGAACCATTCAACGAAAAAACATCGATATGGGCTTTCGCTTCGCCTGGGCCCGTCAACACCGACATTGGACTGTTGATGGCTGGAAACTTGTTGCCTGGTCGGACGAATCTCGTTTCAAATTGTATCGAGCGGATGCCACGTCGTGTAAGGTACTGTTGCGTGCTTGCGGGGACCCTATACGATATTAGGCAGGTGTACCAATTTCTTTGGCTCTTCAATGGAAACAATAAACCATAACAAGCTGCGACATCGTCGCGAAAAAACACAGTGACCCGTATATGTAATAAGTTTCCTTTAAATGATGACTAACTGACTACCTCAGCTGCCGACAAGTGTTGTTGATATACCTGAAAATGTGTGCCCCGACCGGGACTCGAACCCGGAATCTCCTGCTTACATGGCAGACGCTCTATCCATCTGAGCCACCGAGGACACAGATTAATAGCGCGACTGCAGGGACTTATCCCTTGCACGCTTCCCGTGAGACTCACATTCCCAACTGTCCAAAATTCTACATATGTATTCTCATGGGAATCTTGCAAGGGATAAGTCCCTGCAGTCGCGCTATTCATCTGTGTCCTCGGTGGCTCAGATGGATAGAGCGTCTGCCATGTAAGCAGGAGATCCCGGGTTCGAGTCCCGGTCGGGGCACACATTTTCAGCTGTCCACATCGAGGTATAACAACAACACCTGTCGGCAGCTGAGGTTGTCAGTTAGTCATCATTTATTCCAGGGAAAAGCTGCACGGTCATCAACAGTAACTGTTCTTTCGAGAACAAGTTACTGTATTCGTATATAAAGTTTCCTTTAATTTACGTCTATGGTCACAAACTTTTTGTTAACAGATTACCGGTTTCGGTCTTTAATGACCATCATAAGATCTGCAGCAAAAAGGGGAAAAACATAAATACACTCGAAAGCTGTATACAGCTTAAGAACAATACACAGACCGTAATGAAAAGTAGTACTGACAAAATTTTCATTTGTCTGCTTTAAATATGAAGAGGCATACCTGTTTCATAAAAACAAAGTGCTAATGTACTGCAGCCATAGTGGCATCGTCAAATGTTAAATGCGGAATTAGCACCAGCATCGTCAAATACATATAAATCACATCAGATGCATGAGTCATGTTGTCAGTAGCACTACTGTTTAAAACAAGCTGCCGTACAGTAGACACAAGATGTTTGTGTTATAAGTTCACAAGCTGTCGCTAATGTCGGCATACACTAGTTTTCAATAATTAATTGAAACAGTGAAAATAAAGGGGGATACAATAGTTGAAGTCTCTAATAAGCTTATAAAGCATAAAAGGCATTACAGTAATAAAAAGCAATAAAAAGAAGAACACGACGAAAGTAATATTGTTAAAAAGAGGAAGAGTTAAGAAACAGTGGTTGCCATGTGCTCTAGTGCCAATATTCTAGATAATGACATAAATATTAAACACCGTTGATAGTGCACCGGGTAATATTAAACAACCATAAAACAAATCGCTAAAGGATCCACAAATGAAAGAAAACATAGTGCTGCACATAGTCAGCGCCCTCTGTTAGCGCTAACGCCGGAATTCCGCACAGGCGGGAGGTGGTTGCAGGAACGTGGCCGGCAGAGGGCCCCTCCTACCCTGCGGCACTCCGTTGCAAGAAAAGAATGATAAAATTCCGTAACAGTGGATGATCCACATTATCTAGTTAATGCAGTCTATGAAATGAATAAAGAAGGAACAAGAACATACTAGAGTCATGCGTAAAACGTATAAAAACGAAGTAAATATGTGATGCACTCAATACTAGGTGAACTTATCAACACACTACATACGACAGAGGCGTGCAGTGATTGGAGTAAAACATTATCAAATAAAGCAAAGTAGGCATTGGGCACAAGGTCGTTTTTGCCAGTTAAGCAGTTTAGTTGATTCTCTATTTTTTGCTTTATAAATTTCAAGCTCCTCTAACAAATTAAGAAAATGGCTCTGAGCACTATGCGATTTAACTTCTGAGGTCATCAGTCACTTAGAACTAATTAAACCTAACTAACCTAAAAACATCACACACATCCATGCCCGAGGCAGGATTCGAACCTGCGACCGTAGCGGTCACGCGGTTCCAGACTGAAGCGCCTAGAACCGCTCGGCCACTCCGGCCGGCAACAAATTAAGAGCACGGCCTTTTTCCACTCTGCGAAGAATACGCATACAACTCTCAATGCTCCCTATGGAATGACCAGTATCAGATAAATGCTGTCCCAAAGCCGTTTTGTTTCGTGGCTGTGAGTGTTCCTTAAACCTTAATTTAAATAAGCCGTTTGATCGATAATATTTGTCACAGTTACTGCAGTTAATCCCGTATACTCCAGAGCCATCAAATTTGTCATTCTTCCCTTTCAGTTTATGTTTTATTCGTAGTTTTAGGATGTTATTAACCTGAAAGCCACATCTGACAGACTTTTTAAAACATTTTTCTATTTGCAGGGACATTTTGCCGTTAAATTTCATAGGAATGATTTTAATTCTATCTTTGCCTGTTCTCTTCTTTGGCCTATTGTAGGGTCGCGTGACGTCGTTTATAGAAAAGCCGTTAGCTACTGCGATCTGTTTTAAAATACTAAGTTCTTTACGTATTTCGTTTTCGTCCAAAGGTAGACGAAGGGAGCCGGTGAACCATGGAAGTGAGAAAGCTTTTTTGTATCGGGGAGGATGGCATGAACTGGCATTGATGATACTTTCTGTACAAGTTGGTTTCCTAAAAATCGAAAACTTACGTTTGTTATTAACTTTCTTAATAGTGAGATCAAGCTAGTTAATGGCGCCATCTTCTTCTATTTCAGTGGTAAAAGTTATTTTGGGGTGCATCCTACCTATTGCTTGGGCGAATGTGTTGACCTCACTGGTGTCACCTTCTGTCAGTAATCAGTATCCTGGACGCCTTATAAGAATTTCTGGTGTTGTTTTTGAGGACGCCTTGTTCTGTCCCATTACCTGTCTGGCGTGCATCCAGTGCAGCCTCAGTTCTTCCAACATTTCGGCTCTCAACCGTACAGACTTCTTCAAGGCTTGTCGGTGACGGAATTAAAATCACTTGACACCATGATACACTGTAGAGCAGGGTTTTACAACTGGCCGGTTTTGAGCGCGAGTACTCGCGTCTGCTCAGGCACGTGCTCGCGTGCAGGTGCAAGGTCGCGGAGTAGGGAGGGAGGGGAGGGAGGGGAGGGAGAGGAGGGAGGGGAAATGTGCGCGCACGTTTGAATGTGATCTCGCGTTCTTAGCAGATTTAACTAGCCATGTGAATGCCTTGAACATTTTACTACAAGGTAAAGATCTACTAATTACTCATTTCATAGATCGAATACGAGCTTTTAAAATGAAATTGACACTTTGGGTGAGTCAGCTGGAAACAGGAAACCTAGCTCATTTTCCTAAATTATCATCCATGCAAGATGTTCACAAAGACTGTGAACGTTATTCACATAGTTTAGTTGATCGGCGCTTTCAAGATCTGACAGCACTAGACAGTGATTTTGATCTGTTCTCTCCAAATTCAGCGAATATTTAAGAGATTCGTCCTGAGCTGCAACAAGAAATTATTGACCTGCAGTGTGACAGAGAAAACAGAGACAAATTTCAGAACAAGAAAAACATTTTGGAATTCTACAGACACTTCCCTCAGGACAGATTTCCTCGTTTGCACAAACTGTCGGCTACAATAATATCAATGTTCGGTTCCACGTATGTTTGTGAACAACTGTTCTTTGCAATGAAATGTAACAAGACGTGCCTGAGAAACGCATTGTCTGATCGAAATTTAAACTGCACGCTGTGCCTACAATGCACAAGAACAATTACTCCGAACATAGACGCAATTGTAAAGGGCAAAAAGTACAAGATAACCGAGAATCCCACACTTCAGTCACACCTTTTATTGTGTAACAGTTCACAAATTAATGCGAATGTAGAGGCATACAACACTAAGCTAATAAAATTATGTGGCATGTGCACATTCTCCTTTATTTGTTTCATTTGTCACAGTAATAATTGGTGAGTGATATCCCTGCACGTGGCCGCGGATTTACAATGACTGGTGGCAGCTGTTGTGTGCCCCACGTGACTCTCCCCACTCCCCGCTCTGGTCCGGTAGTGGGGGTAGCGTGCTCGCGCTGCTCCGTGCTCGCGCCTTGCTGCTCACAGCTTGCTCCGCGAGCACGTATGTTGTGAAGCCCTGCTGTAGAGTAAGATTCTCATGCGTCACAGATAAGACAGTAGGCACTGCAGGGTCAGTCAGAGATAAAACTCTGCGCCTAAGAATAAAATATAGCAAGTGCCGAGTGAGCACTGTGTTTACAAAACATGTGGTAATTAATAAGATGGATGACGTGTGCGTTGGAATACCAGGCAGTGAATAATAATTTCTCCGAGAACGCGGACGTGAAATGAGAGGTTTTCACAGTTTGTGGAGATCTAAACCCTTGTCATGGTTGAACACATTCGCGTATGAAATTCATTGCTACGAATTGCTAGGGTAGATGCGAGCGCAGCCCGCTTTTGCGAATCTGTTCTTTAGGATGTCTGTCTACAGGAGTACAGTAATCCGATGCGATAATACGGGGCAGAGAGTTAACAGTGAACTTGAGAACAGTGCAGTCTACAGGTGCAAGTTGTAAATATAAGAATTCTGCAAAGCATTAGCTGGCAGCAAGAGCACCCATACGATAGTTTCTTTAGGAGGGGGGTAGAGGGGGGGGGCGAGCGGGGGGATGATATGGTAGTTTTAATATATTTTAAGGCGAATGGCGACTTTTAAGTCACAATCATCTTTTAAGTCACAATCATTTTTTGTCCTTTCTCCTCCATATCTGATCTTACAGTCGCTATCCAACGTTTTCTTGGTCTTTCGCGTGGTCTTCTTCCTATGAGCTTCAGGTTGAAATACCTTTTGGCAGCTCGTTGGCTGTTCATTCTCATTATGTGCCCATACCACTGAGACCTGCGTTTCTTTATGACACTAGTAATACGGACCTCAATACCAATTGCTTTTCTGTTCAGCTGATTCCAGATTTTGTCCTTTATAGGTGTTTGATTCATAGTCCTAATGAATCTCATTTCTGTTGCCTGTATTCTGCTGAGGTCTTTTGTTTAGTAGGGTACATGATTCTAAAGCATATATTAGGATTGGTACAAAATAGGTGTGGTACATAGTCGGAGAAGATTTCTGATTTGACTCTAAAGCCCACATCTCGTGGTCGTGCGGTAGCGTTCTCGCTTCCCATGCCCGGGTTCCCGGGTTCGATTCCCGGCGGGGTCAGGGATTTTCTCTGCCTCGTGATGGCTGGGTGTTGTGTGATGTCCTTAGGTTAGTTAGGTTTAAGTAGTTCTAAGTTCTAGGGGACTGATGACCATAGATGTTAAGTCCCATAGTGCTCAGAGCCATTTGAACCATTGACTGTAAAATCTGTATGCTTTCTGTGTCCTGCTTAGTATTTCCTGCTTAATGCTGTTGTCTTTCGATACCATGCTTCCTAGGTACCTGAAATGTGAAACAGATTCTACTTTGACTCCTTCTAGAAATACAGGGTGAAGAGTATTTAAACCGACAAACTCTGGGAGGCTGTAGGGGTCATCAAAACAAATATTTTTCCCTAATGTCATTTTTTCCTATGAGGAATATTTAAACCAGTAGAGGAACTTCTCTCTGGCGGCAAATTAATTAAACCAACAAACACTTTTCAATTTTTTTTATGACCAAGAGACAACACCTTAACACAACCCAATTTCAATTACAGTAGATTTTTAAAAATGCCTCCATTGACACGTAAACAAAGGTTACACCGTCGGATCATGTTCTGTCTAACACGGGTGAAAACCCCAGGAGTATCCTGAATTGTTCCTGCTGCTGCTATTATACGGGCAACCACATCCTCTTCTGATGCAACAGGAGTTGCGTAAACAAGGTTGCGCATCTCTCCCCACACAAAAAAGTCCAGAGGGGACATATCTGGGGATCGAGCAGTCCACGGTACAGGACCACCTCTGTCCATCCACGTTTCTGGGAACCGTCGGTCCAGGAATCGACGCACACGACGGCTGAAATGTGCCGGCGCCCCGTAATGTTGGAACCACATGCGTTGTCTTGTAGGGAGCGGGACGTCTTCCAGCAATTCTGGCAATACTCTGGCGAGAAAATTGTAATAGTGCCTACCATTTAATGGCCTAGGTAGCAGATACGGCCCAGTTAAACAGTCCCCAACAACACCGACCCACACATTAACGAAGCACCGCACTTGATGAGCGCTAGCAACTGTGGCATGTGGGTTATCCTCACTCCAAACATGCGAATTGTGAATGTTGAAGACTCCATCACGCCCGAACGTTGCTTCATCGGTAAACAACAAAGAGGATGGAAATATAGGATGCATTTCACACTGTTCCAGGTACCACTGCGAAAACTGTGCTCTGGGTGGATAATCAACTGGTTCCAGGTTGTGGACACGCTGTAAGTGAAATGGACGTAACAACTGCTCTCGAAGGACTGTTCTTACATTCGTCTGATTCGTCCCCACGTTACGTGCAATTGCACGAATGCTGATTGAAGGATCCCGCTCCACATGCTGCGAGACATCTTCCTCAAATTGCAGCGTTCTTACCGTGCGACGGCGTCCCTATCGCAGGTAATCTGCTAAATGACCGGTCTCACGCAGACGTTGGTACACAGCAGCAAAGGTCGTATGATGCGGGATACGGCGATTAGGATATTGTTGTTGATAAACGTGCTGTGCAGCTCGTCCGTTGTGGTGCGCTACGTAGTACGCACCAACCATATCAGTGTACTCACTCCAGGTGTATCGCTCTATTAGTAAACAGAGACATGCAATGGTGGACAGCAGTTGCCTACAACTGAAGAGCGTAATACGGCCTCTAACAACTGAAGAGCGTAATACGACCTCCACCGGTTTAAATAATCCTCATAGGAAAAAATGACATTAGGGAAAAATATTTGTTTTGATGTCCCCTACAGCCTCCCAGAGTTTGTCGGTTTAAATACTTTTCACCCTGTATATTTGAGGTTGTTCCTTTCCTGTTGATGGTCATTTCTACTGTCTTTGTTTTACTTATTTTTAGTCCGAAATGTTTGAATGTGTTGTTCCAGTCATTAAGATTCTTCTGCGCTTCAGTTTCTGTCTCTCTCCATACTATCAACTCATCAGAAAAAGCCAGCTGTCTGTTTTCCTGGTAGATTTTATCATCTTGTCCATTACTGCTAGAAACAGGAATGGTGATGGGGCACTTCCTTGTTGGACACCTCTTTGTTTCAAAACATTGTCATCATCCGTTGCCTATCTGGACACAGCTGTAGCACTTTTGGTATAGCATCTTGACTTTATCGATTAGTTACTTTGGCATCTTCATGTCTTCCAAACATTCCCATATTTTGTTTAGAGTGACACTGTCATACGCTTTTTCAATGTCCACAAATACAATCACCAGATTTCTTCCATATTCCCAGTACTTTTCTGCCAGCATTCTTTTAAGCAGCCATAAAAAAATTCTAGTTCCGATACTGTTCAAAACTTACATAATGCCGATTTTTAAATCATTTTCTTGAAACAAAAACACCTGACTACACCATATTTTTTCTCCTTTCCCTGATAGCAAAGGGGGGATGGGAGGGGAGGGGGGGAGTGGCCTTCCCTGCCCTCGGGTATGGGCGCCTTCGGCAGACAGATTGATACATGGAAATAAAATGCATTCTCACATCGGACAATAGCTAGAGTAAGCCATTGACTTCCAGTACTCCCAGTGCCAACATCCAGACTAAAATTAACTCGACATCCACGGAAAAATATGGGTCCATTCAATGTGACACTTTGTGCACTTCCATTTGTACCAAGTTTATTCTCGAGGCTTATTATGTGTTTGTAGACTGGCATGCGATGGCGTGCACAGCCCGCTTATACGAGGTGCATTGAAGTTCTAAGGCCTCCGATTTTTTTCCTCCGGACTGGAAAGAGATAGAAACATGCGCATTGTTTTAAAATGAGGCCGCGTTCATTGTCAATACGTCCCAGAGATGGCAGCACCGTACCGCAGATGGAATTTTACCGCCAGCGGCGAGAATTAGAACTGTTTTAAATACTTAAAATGGCGACGTTTGCCTTACTTGAACAGCGTGCAATCATTCGTTTTCTGAATTTGCGTGGTGTGAAACCAATTGAAATTCAACGACAGTTGAAGGAGACATGTGGTGATGGAGTTATGGATGTGTCGAAAGCGCGTTCGTGGGTGCGACAGTTTAATGAAGGCAGAACATCGTGTGACAACAAACCGAAACAACCTCGGGCTCGCACAAGCCGGTCTGACGACATGGTCGAGAAAGTGGAGAGAATTCTTTTGGGGGATCGCCGAATGACTGTTGAACAGATCGCCTCCAGAGTTGGCATTTCTTTGGGTTCTGTGCACACAATCCTGCATGACGACCGGAAAATGCGAAAAGTGTCATCCAGGTGGGTGCCACGAATGCTGACGGACGACCACACGGCTGCCCGTGTGGCATGTTGCCGAGCAATGTTGACGCGCAACGACAGCATGAATGGGACTTTCTTTTCGTCGGTTGTGACAATGGATGAGACGTGGATGCCATTTTTCAATCCAGAAACAAAGCGCCAGTCAGCTCAATGGAAGCACACAGATTCACCGCCACCAAAAACATTTCGGGTAACCGCCAGTACTGAAAAAATGATGGTGTCCATGTTCTGGGACAGCGAGGGCGTAATCCTTACCCATTGCGTTCCAAAGGGCACTACGGTAACAGGTGCAACCTACGAAAATGTTTTGAAGAACAAATTCCTTCCTGCACTGCAACAAAAACGTCCGGGAAGGGCTGCGCGTGTGCTGTTTCACCAAGACAACGCACCCGCACATCGAGCTAACGTTACGCAACAGTTTCTTCGTGATAACAACTTTGAAGTGAATCCTCATGCTCCCTACTCACCTGACCTGGCTCCTAGTGACTTTTGGCTTTTTCCAACAATGAAAGACACTCTCCGTGGCCGCACATTCACCAGCCGTGCTGCTATTGCCTCAGCGATTTTCCAGTGGTCAAAACAGACTCCTAAAGAAGCCTTCGCCGCTGCCATGGAATCATGGCGTCAGCGTTGTGAAAAATGTGTACGTCTGCAGGGCGATTGCGTCGAGAAGTAACGCCAGTTTCATCGATTTCGGGTGAGTAGTTAATTAGAAAAAAAATCGGAGGCCTTAGAACTTGAATGCACCTCGTATAGGGAGCGAACGACCTTGGTTACGTAACGCGGCTGATAAGGGACTTAGACTCTGCAGGCACCGGTGGTGGAACACCTAAGTCCCAATGGTGATGAAAAAGTTAGTCATTTTCTTTATATTACCATCTGCCAGTAGTACTGTGTCCGTTCGGTCTATCCCAGAGTTTGATTTGGTCCTCTGGCGCTTTATCGGAGGTTAATTTTCAGACCAGTAAATGTGCATTATAAGACCCCGTTAAGGAGTGATTATACCAGCTGCCGTGGTACGTAACGCATAGCGCGTGGACTCTGCCTACGATCGGGCGGCAGTGCGTGTGGTAGGTCACGCACAGCAGCGCACGCAGCTGCGTTTCTCGACAACCTGGCAGTGAGTCGGAACGCTCGAGGTGATCTCCGTAAGGTCACAGCACTATGCACTCACACAAGGCCGCTCTGGAGATGGCGCCTCCAGTCTTCTACCACAGCTTTCTGCTTCTTTTCATTGCGTGGCAGTGCCACACGGCGGTCACATTTCGTGTTCTTATAAAAACAAAACTTATCCACAACAAGTATTCCAGAGGGGCGTCCATATATACTAATATCATTTAATTATTAAGAGCATAGCTCGCATGCACACCAATATAACTTATAACTGAATACAACGTACCACACTGGTCTAAAGGAAGTCGGACGAATAATTTTATACCGCGCACCTATGAGCCGTAAAGTCGCGAAACTACACTACTGGCCATTAAAATTGCTAAAGCCCATATCAATGATGTTTTGTTGAATGGTTCGCACGCTGACACTTGATGCCCCAACATTGACATCTGCAGCAAGAGTTGCGCTTCTGTCACGTCGAACGATTCTCTTCAGTCTTCGTCGGTCCCTTTCTTGCAGGATCTTTTTCCAGCTGCAGCGATGTCAGAGATTTGGTGTTTTACCGGATTCCTGATATTCACGGTACAGTCGAGAAATGGTGGTGCGGAAAAATCCGCACTTCATCGCTACCTCGGAGATGCTGTGTCACATTGCTCGTGCGCCAACTACGACACCACGTTCAAACTCACTTAAAACTTGATAACCTGCCATTGTAGCAGTAGTAACCGATCTAACTGCGCCAGACACTTTTTGTCTTATATTGACGTTGCCGACTGCATCCTGCCTGTTTACATATCGATGTATTTGAATACGCACGCCTACACCAGCTTCTTTGGCGCTTTAACGTAAATATAAACTTAGGCTTCCGCGGTCATTGTCACAGTCAATAAAATTAAATTATTCTGGGTTTGTGAGCGTATTGTCAGTACGTAGAACTATCGACATTTGGGTCACTGTTGCAAGTTGTAACAACAACAACTGTACATATCTGATTTTCGATAAATTAGTGTAAGCAATGTTTTAATTTAATTTCTTTTTCTTTTCGTGTTATTATGTTAAAGAAACTGTAAGCAACTTTCGATGTGAATATTAATATTTATGTCAAATTTCAAGCAACGATATAATAGAATTGAAGTGTAACCCAGGTTGAATCTATTGTAACATGTTTAAAATTGTAATTGCGCGCCTGGTCCATACGTAGGCAATGTATTAGGATATGTGGGATGCAAAACCTTTGGTGAATACCCTGTCTGTAGGGGAGCGGTAAAAGGTGGATGGCAGGCGAGCGCGGGAAAATGCACACGGGCGCGGCACGGCATAACGGGCTCAGATATAGTCGGAGTTGGGCATCGGTCTGAGAAACACGCTCTGGATCGAGGAGGCTCTCCTGGAAAACGTGATTTCATTGAGCCTCGGATGTGCCGTTTCCGACGACTATACAGCATGGCTATATTCTATAGGCACTAAATTGAAAAGGATTGCGACGCTAAGAAGAAGCAAAGTGCCGATACACCGAGAGCCATAGCTGTGATTGTATGTGTGCTGTGCGCCTCACCATCTCGCCGCCCGCCAACCGCCGCATCGACACGAACAGGTTGAATCTTTAGAATTGTATTCGTGTGGACCAGTGTTAATTTTACCAGACTTGTCCTATCAATTAATTATCCTTATCACTAACCTAGACAGGGTCCTTTCCACATGTTGTGCAATCCGAGTGTCCCGAAATGAAGATTTAAAGTTTATGTTAATAAGAATTACCTGCAGACCTATCTATGCTAGAATGAATTTTAAGGAGCTTTATTGTTAATGAAAAATATAAGCAAAGAACAAAGGTCTGACAAAGTTGGAAGATAATTTTTGGAATTGGTTTAGTAATGAAGCTTAATTAATTTGAGACAAAAATAATGGTAGTTAAATGAGGAAGTAATAAGACAAAAAGAGTAGTCACTCATATATTGTAAATTTTGAGTGCTTAATGCTTCCAACAGTTAATAGTTTCAACACAGTGATCATAACAGTTTCAGGGTCCCCCCTGCACTCTTTTCTTTTCTATTCATTTAAATTCTGAAGTGTACTGAACTGATTTGACCAGCAAAGTTAAAGTCAATATAAAACCTAAATTTATCAGTGTTTTACTCTTATTAAAATTTACCTTGTATGTGTGTTTCAAAAGTGCTATCTCTAGGGTAACCTATGCCCGATTTCAGTCGGATCAATAGACAAAACGCAGTTTGTAGTAATCGTTATAGTGTAATGTTGTGTATTTATAGCTTGTCCAAATTAGTACAGAAAGGGAAAATATTAGTTCAGTAGATTTTTCTGGTTCTAAAATTTACCATATAATGCAGTATTACTACGTGTTGTTATGCTTGTACGTACATCCACTTGTACAAGGAAAAAACTCACTTAATGCCTAATTAGGCTGGCGACCGTATTATTAACAATTGGTAGCATCTGCAGTGTATGTTTCTTGCCCGTCCTAACGTGTAGTTGCACTTTATACTTGCTTGACGTATCATTGTTGTTACTGAGTGGGTGTAAGTCTGATTTTGCCTCCATTCAGGTACACGCGGTCAACATATTTACTAAAATCCTTTCTTATAAGGTGAAGCCCGTCAACTTACCATAGTACAGGCTTTAAAGAGTTAACGTACGCCCGAGCGGAGACGTTACAAAGTGACCTCCTACTTTTTACTGCCGAATGAGAAAACTTTGTTTCTTATATACCTGCAGGCGTGGCTGTCATCTAATTATTAGAAATAATTAATGCAACCCTTCCGCAAATTTCTGCAGATTTAAGCGCTGGGCCATCAACAAGTGGGAGCGTGCGAAGCATTCAACGAAGAATCATCGAAATGCGCTTTCGGAGCCGGAAAAAAAAGGCTTTACGCCTCGCCTGGGCCCGTCAACATCGACATTGGACTGTTAATGACCGGAAACATGTTGCCTGGTCGGACGAGTCTCGTTTCAAAATTGTATCGAACGGACGGACGTGTAGTAGTATGCAGATATGGAGGCAACCTAATGTATCTATGGACCCTGCATATCAGCAGAGGACTGTTCAAGCTGGTGGAGGCTCTGTAATTGCGTGGGGCATGTGCAGTTGGGACCCCTGATACGTCTATATACGGCTCTGACAGGTGACACGTACGTAAGAATCCTGTCTGATCACCTGCATCCATTCATGTCCATTGCGCATTCCGTCCGACTTCGGCAATTCCAGCAGGACAATGCGACAACCCGCACGTCCGAAATTGAGACAGAGTGGCTCCAGGAACACTCTTCTGAGTTTAAACACTTCCACTGGCCACCAAATTCCACAGACATGATCATTATTGGGCATATCTGGGATGCCTTCCAACGTGCTGTTCGTAAGAAATCTCCACCCCTTCGTACTTTACGGATTTATGGACAGCCTTGCTCGATTCAAGGTGTCAGTTCCCTCCAGCACTACTTCAGACATTGGTCGAGTCCATGCCAGGTCGTGTTGGGTCACTTCTGCGTGCTCGCGGAGGCCCTGAACAATATTAGGCAGGCGTACCAGTTTCTTTGGTTCTTCAGTGTATGCCTGTGACCTATGTAAACAGTTCACTTACGAATTTTTCTACGTGTTAAATACGTATATATGTAAAAGAAAAAAAAGTTTTCTTGCGACGCAAATCGATAAATGAATATATAAATAAATTTTAAAACTTCCGTGATGTGCATGAAATGCAGCCACATATGAAGGCAGCTTACAGCAGGAATTGCAGAAATCGTCGACGTTTGCAGAAAGCACCGAACTCCCATGGCCCGGACATAACAGCGGCGAGCAGCGGTGCTTACAAGGGAACCTCCCCATCGCACCCCCCTCAGATTTAGTTACAAGTTAGCACAGTGGATAGGTCTTGAAAAACTGAACACAGATCAATCGAGAAAACAGGAAGAAGTTGTGTGGGACTATGAAAAAAATAAGCAAAACATACAAACAGAATAGTCCATGCGTAAGATAGGCAACGTCAAGGGGAACGTGAGTTCAGGAGCGCCGTGATCCCGTGTTTAGCGTCAGCAGCTGCAAAACGAGAGGTCCCTGGTTCAAGTCTCCCCTCGAGTGAAAATTTTAATTTTTTATTTTCAGACAATTATCAAATTTCAGGCACTTACACATAATCAACTTCGCTCTCCAAAATTCCAAAACATGTTCAGATTTGCTTGAACATATGCAGGATTTGACGGTCTACACACGGAAAAATTTGAAAACGTTAAAAACATGTGTTTTGACTTAGCACAGGGAAAACTGTGCGACTGTGAAACTGTTGCATTCATTTGTTGCAGTTTATGTGACAAACTCTTATGTTTTCATCACTTTTTTGGGAGTGATTATCACATCCACAAGAAAACCTAAATCGGGCAAGGTAGAAGAATCTTTTTACCCATTCGCCAAGTGTACAAGTTAGGTGGGTCGACAACATATTCCTGTCATATGACGCACATGCCGTCACCAGTGTTGTATAGAATATATCAGACGTGTTTTCCTGTGTAGGAATCGGTTGACCTATGACCTTGCGATGAAATGTTTTCGGTTCCCATTGGAGAGACACGTCCATTCGTCTACTAATCGCGCGGTTTTGCGGTGCGGTCGCAAAACAGACACTAAACTTATTACAGTGAACAGAGACGTCAATGAACGAACGAACAGATCATAACTTTGCGAAAATAAAGAAAGTAAACCTCTCACTTGAGGGAAGCTTTGAACCAAGGACCTCTCGTTTCGCAGCTGCTCACGCTAACCACGGGACCACGGCGCTCCTGAGCTCACACTATCCCTGATGTTGCCTATCTTGCCCATGGACTACTCCGTTTGTATATTTTGCTTATTTTTTAATAGTTCCACACAACTTCTTCCTGTTTTCTCGATTGATCTGTGTTCAGTTTTTCAAGGCCTATCGACTGTGCCAACTTATAACTAAATCCGAGAGGGGTGCGATGGGGAGGTTCCCTTGTTAGCATGCAGATCAAAGAAAATTAACTGACAGTTAAGCGGGATGAGTGTTTAGGGACGGAGAACTCAGCGAAACCTTCGAGAAAACCACAGGTAGGCAATTCAGGGCTGTGAAGCGACGGCCGTAAAAGTCAGCAAGTCAGTGAAAGCGTCTGCATTTGTCGTAACTTGTCCCAGTCAATACCCGTTATGCTAACGAGCGCAATTGCTGGCTTATTGAGCTCAAGGTAATTTCATAAGGCGAACGTCAAAGCTAGGTAAGTTAATTAGTATCCGCGACGGGTTTCGATACGCGCGATATTCATTTATGTTTGTTGAGTGAAACCTGAACTATCGTATCGACAGCGCTAGATGGATTCCATTATTTGGGTAAGACAATAAGATAAGCTACACTTGTCGTCTTCCAAATGAAGACTGGTTTGAAGCAGTTCCCCACGCTCCTCTATCCTCTGCAAACCTCTTCCTTTCCTCCCTAAGTACCGCAACCTACATCCATGTGAACCTGCATTCCGTATTCAGATCTTGGTCTCCACCTACAATCTTTACTACCCACATTTTCTTACAATACGAAAGTTGCTATGCTTAGAATCCTCTAGTTATGTCCCATCAACTTATCGTTACTTTCAGTCAAGTTATTTATTTTCTCCCCAGTTAGTTTCAATACCTCCTCATTGACACCATACTCCATGTGCGACGACGGTAAGCTGATTTGACGTCTATTTTTGGACGTCAGTAAGAGTCCCTTATATTAGCACACGTTTCAAAACAGGTATTCTAAAACTATGAAAACGACGGCGTAACTTATTGGTTTTAAAATGTTAAACAGTCTGATACTTGCATTGACCTTTACACCTATTTTGTACAGATTTGGAGATGGTCACCGCTGACCAAAAGCTTAAATCTGAGAACAAGACATTTGTCCTAGCAGACTGAATTAAGGAGCTATTTTGTAGATAATACTGTGGGTGACCTGCGCCAGTTACATGTAACATGAACAAATTTAAACGGTGTAAGTACCTCATCAGCAGAAATTCTGAGTAAGTGCAAGTTGAGCTTGTAACCTGTCGAGTGCTTAGTCTTGACGTTTGAATATGGAAAGCAGTGGATTCTTGAAAGCAGCGCGACAGACTATGATCCGGTATGAGTAGAGTTGCGCTCTATTAAAATTACAGCTCAGTAGTTTTGGTACACTACGTAAAGGTGTGTAGAGCAAACCAAAGATGGCGGTTTATTGGCAGAACACTTACAAGGGAACCTCCCCATCGCACCCCCCTCAGATTTAGTTATAAGTTGGCACAGTGGATAGGCCTTGAAAAACTGAACACAGATCAATCGAGAAAACAGGAAGAAGTTGTGTGGAACTATAAAAAATTAGTAAAATATACAAACTGAGTAGTCCATGCGCAACATCGGCAATATTGAGGAGAATGGGAGTCTTGGAGCGCCGTGGTCCCGTGGTTAGCGAGAGCAGCTACGGAACGAGAGGTCCTAGTTTCAAGTCTTGCCTCGAGTGAAAAATTTAATTTTTTATTTTCAGTTTATGTGACAACCTCTTATGTTTTCATCACTTTTTTGGGAGATTATCACATCCACAAGAAAACCTAAATCGGGCAAGGTAGAAGAATCTTTTTACCCATTCGCTAAGCGTACAAGGTAGGTGGACCGACAACATATTCCTGTCATGTGACGCACATGCCGCCACCAGTGTCGTATAGAATGTATCAGACGTGTTTTCCTGTGGAGGAATCGGTTGACCTATGACCTTGCGATCAAATGTTTTCGCTTCCCATTGGAGAGGCACGTCCTTTCGTCTGCTAATCGCACGGTTTTGCGATGCGGTCGCAAAACACAGACACTAAACTTATTACAGTGAACAGAGACGTCAATGAACGAATGGACAGATCATATCTTTGCGAAAATAAAGAAAGTAAAATTTTCAGTCGAGTGAAGACTTGAACCAAGGACCTCTCTTTCCGCAGCATCTCACGCTAACCACGGGACCACGGCGCTCCTGAGCTCACCTTTTGTTTGATGTTGCCTATCTTGCGCATGGACTACTCAGTTTGTATATTTTGCTCATTTTTTTCATAGTTCCACACAACTTCTTCCAGTTTTCTCGATTGATCTGTGTTCAGTTTCTCAAGGCCTATCCACTGTGCCAACTTATAACTAAATCTGAGGGGGGTGCGATGGGGAGGTTCCCTTGTTAGAAGGTGCAAGAGGTCTACTAAAGAGAATGCTTACATCACGCTTGTCCGCCCTATTCTGGAGTATTGCTGTGCGGTGTAGGATCCGCATCAGGTGAAAAAGTACAAAGAAGGGCAGCTCGTTTTGTATTATCGCGAAACAGGGGAGATAGTGTCACAGACATGATGCGTGAATTGAAGTGGGAATCATGAAAACAAAGGTGTTTTTCGTTACGACGGGATCTTCTCATGAAATTTCAATCACCAGTTTTCTCCTCCGATTGCGAAAACATTCTGTTGGCACCCACCTACATAGGGAGAAATGATCATCAGGATAAAATAAGAGAAATCAGGGCTCGCACAGAAAAATTTAAGTGCTCGTTTTTCCCGCGTGCCGTTCGAGAGTGGAACGGTAGAGAGACAGCTCGAAGGTGGTTCATTGAACCCTCTACCAGGCACTTTACTGTGAATAGCAGAGCAATGATGTAGATCTAAATGACGTAGTAACTGGTAGGATTGCCGGCAGGATTGGGAAAGAAACATACATCAATGTTTAAGGGATAAAATGGGCCCCTGCAACTTCCTTCTCTTTTCGTTTTTTACATATAATGAGAACCGCACATCAATCAGTGTTAGTCAGTTGTGTACTTTATATCCTTATAGAATATGAACAGCCTTTTGTAAGTGATAATAATCTGTTGATAGGGAAAATTCTGTGCTTTTATGTCACCAGAGAAATTACTTCTGATGCAAGTACATTTTACATTCACAAGCATTATATGTATTCTTGCTTTTTTGCATGCAATAGATCATTATTCTTCATGATCAAAAACATTAGTTTCTTGTTATTATTCATAAATGCGAGAGTTGTCTACGATTAACAGAAACATGTTTTATTTAAGTTCGACGAAGTATGGAAGGGATGTCTGATATATTTTTGCCTTGCGGTTTTTTTAATCTACCCATTTGTCGAGGAAATTGCATCTTCTAACGCTGTATGATGAATCTGTATTATTTTCTTTATTTTTACTACAACAGCCCTGTGTTCAAGTTACAAATCAACTGTTTTCGAATAAAACCTCAAACACTGAAAATCCCAGTTTTGCTATAAATACCGTTTATTCACTCAGTTTCTAGATGTATCACCGCTTCCGGATTTTAGGGGCATCCAGTAAGGCACTGACCGCATACACAAAGAAAGCAACCAGTGGCAGGTAACGCCTGATAGTTATGCAACACATCTAACTTACAAGCAACACGGGTATAGCGTTAGCTAATCATAGCTAGTAGGAAAACTGCCTTAGACTACGTATGGTAGGCTACAGCAGCCTACGGTAGTTATACAACTCTAGGTAGGAGGCTCCTCGCAGTGCCGAAGCAGCCTGCAGCGGGTGGGATCAACATTCCCTGCCCTTCGTTCTGTTTTGCCTCTGGCGGTGGAGGTCTCTGGGGACCGCTAATGTGTGGTGCGTTGCGCTGTACAGACCACTTTCACCAGGCGACCTCACAACGGAACTGAACTCTACAGCTACTACTACACTAAGGAGACAAAAGTAATGGGATATCTCCTAATATCGTGTCGCATCATCTTTTGCCCGCTGTGCTGTAACAACTCGACGTGGCATAGACTCAACAAGTTGTTAGAACTATAGACGTTTGCAGCAGCATAGACTATCAGCTCTGAGACCACGGCTGCGGTTACCCTTGACGCTGCATCACAGACAGGAGCGCCTTCGATGGTAGACTCAACGACGAACCTGGGTGCACGAATGGCAAAACGTATTTTTCTGATGAATCCAGGTTCTGTTTACAGCATCATGATGGTCGCATCCGTGTTTGGCGACATCGCGGTGAACGCACATTGGAAGCGTGTATGCGTCATCGCCATACTGGTGTATCACCCGGCGTGATGGTATGGGGTGCCATTGCTTACACTTCTCGGTCACCTCTTGTTCACATTGACGGCACTTTGAACAGTGAACGCTACATTTCAGATGCGTTACGACCCGTGGCTCTATCCTTCATTCGATCCCTGCCATACCCCACATTTCAGCAGGATAATGCACGACCGCATGTTGCAGGTCCTGCACGGACCTTCCTGGATACAGAAAATGTTCGACTGCTGCCCTGGCCAGCACGTTCTCCAAATCTGTCACCAATTGAAAACGTCTGGTCAATGGTAGCCGAGCAACTGGCTCGTCACAATACGTCAGTCACTACTCTTGATGAAGTGTGGTATCGTATTGAAGCTGCATGGGCAGCTGTACCTGTACACGCCATCCAAGCTCTGTTCGACTCAATGCCCAGGCGTATCAATGCCGTTATTACGGCCAGAGGTGGTTGTTCTGGGTACTGATTTCTCAGGATCTATGCACCCAAACTGCGTGAAAATGTAATCGCATGTCAGTTCTAGTATAATATATTTGTCCAATGAATACTCGTTTATCATCTGCATTTCTTCTTGGTGTCGCAATTTTAATGGCCAGTAGTGTATATACTTTCCCCAGTGGTTCCATTTCCGTAACAGTGTTAAAAGCAGTAGTACAAACTCAAATTTACGTTACAGTAACAAAGATAAACATACTTTGACCGTCAGTGGTCTCAACACTGTCACTACAGGGAGTTCCGGAACTATTCCTTCAAATTAATACAGGAGGTAGAATACATAAAACAAATGTATTTATGTTACGGTGCGTATCATCCCTGACGGCAGTTTCTTATGTTTTGATGATTTACACTGAAGGTAGTTTACCACGCTAATTACAGCAGTCGCATTCAAGTTAACTGCTCAAAAGCGCTTCTTTGGCTATGTATGCGCCCAGTGCGTCGTCTGCGTTCGATGGTTCCCGGCACGTCCAGAATCGTCGTCGTCTGTTTCTTTTAGAGCCAGGGCAAGGGCTCTGGTCTTATGTAACCTGTTCACTGCTGAAGATAACTGAGTGCATCACCTGTCGGTTTGCGCCCTGGCCTGGCGTGGGGCCGCTCTCTTATATTATCGTAATTTTCAGGCTATGGTGTGCCTCGGCACGACTTTCAATGTCAATTAATAATATTTAATATTTCAGGAAATGTAATTTTTTTAAAAAAGCGTTAATTAATATCTAAATTGTTACGCTTTTGGTGTTTCACATTTAATGACTTTTTTTGAGGGTGAAAGCTTAAGTTTAATCTTTAATGTGTCCTTTTTGTTGAGTCTTGTATTGTCGATTACCCTACTGGCCATTAAAATTGCTACACCAAGAAGAAATGCAGACGATACACGGGTATTCACTGGACAAATATATTATACTAAAACTGACATGTGATTACATTTTCACGCAATTTGGGTGCATAGATTCTGAGAAATCGGTACCCAGAAAAACCACCTCTGGCCGTAATAACGGCCTTGATACTCCTGGGAATTGAGTCAAACAGAGCTTGGATGGCGTGTTTAGGTACAGCTGCCCATGCAGCTTCAACACGATCTACAGTTAATCGAGAGTAGTGACTGGCGTATTGTGACGAGCCAGTTGCTCGCCCACCATTGACCAGACGTTTTGAATTGGTGAGAGATGTGGAGAATGTGCTGGCCAGGGCAGCAGTGGAACATTTTCTGCATCCAAAAAGGCCCGTACAGGACCTGCAACATTCGGCCGTGCATTATCCTGCTGAAATGTAGGGTTTCGCAGTGATCAAATGAAGGGTAGAGCTACAGGTCGTAACACATCTGAAATGTAGCGTCCACTGTTCAGAGTGCCGTCAGTGCGAACAAGAGGTGATCGAGACGTGTAACCAATGGCACCCCATACCATCACGCCGGGTGATAAGCCAGGATGCGTTCACCGCGATGTCGCCAAACACGGATGCGACCATCATGATGCTGTAAGCAGAACGTGGATTGATCCGAAAAAATGACGTTTTGCCATTCGTGCACACAGGTTCGTCGTCGAGTACACCATCGCAGGCGCTTCTGTCTGTGATTCAGCGTCGAGGGTAACCGCAGCTGTGGTCTCCGAGCTGATAGTCCATGCTGCTGCAAACGTCGTCGAACTGTTCGTGCAGATGGTTGTTGTCTTGCAAACGTCCCCATCTGTTGACTCAGGGATCGAGACGTGGCTGCACGATCCGTTACAGCCATGCGGATAAGATGCAACCCACGGATTCCATATTCTGCTGACAGTCATTCGATCTCGACCAACGCGAGCAGCAATGTCGCGATACAATAAACCGCAATCGCGACAGGGTACAATCCGACCTTCATGAAAGTCGGAAACGTGGTGGTACGCATTTCTCCTCCTTACACGAGGCATCACAACTTTTCACGAGGCAACGCCGGTGAACTACTGTTTGAGTATGGGAAATCGGTTAGAAACTTTCCTCATGTCAGCACGTTGTAGGTGTCGCCACCGGCGCCAACCTTGTGTGAATGCTCTGAAAAGCTAATCATTCGCATTTCACATCATCTTCTTCCTGTCGGTTAAATTTCGCGTCTGTACCACGTCATATTCGTGGTGTAGCAATTTTAATGGTCAGTAGTGTAATATATTGTTTTAAAGAGTACTTGATAACAGATGATGTTCAGTAGGTTTACCGAGCGAGGTGGCGCAGTGGTTAGCACACTGGACGTGCATTCGGGAGGACGACGGTTCAAACCCGTGTCCGCCATCCTGATTTTGGTTTTCCGTGATTTCCCTATATCGCTACAGGCGAATGCTGGGATGGTTCCTTTGAAAGGGCACGGCCGACTTCCTTCCCCGTCCTTCCCTAATCCGATGAGACCGATGACCTCGCTGTTTGGTCTCTTCCTCTATACAACCCGACCCCAAACAATAGTTTTCCCAGCCCGCCTCTGGGACCTGCTGGTTGATGTCTTCCTAAGATATAAGCTCTTGTTGCCTGTGTCACCCCCAGTTCACCCACAAATTTAATCGTGTATTCTTCCTGCTATACGGTACATGCAGAATAAGAAAATTTGGTTATTCGATATCGTGGTTGCGGTTGCAACTTTAGTGGCCAGCAGTGTAAAGTAGGTTGTGTAGGTGTTACGCAACGGTTCGGACGCGATAGCTAGCACGACGGCCCGTTATGGCAGGCGACGAAGAGGGTGCGTAGTGTTCTCGTTTTTTAAAGGTCGCAGGACACCAGCGGTGTGCCACACACGTATATCGCCCACGTCGAACAGTGACAGCTTTATGTTGCACACTTTGTGTGTAGGTGTGAAAGAGTTATGTGCCTCGCTACGTAAACCGGAAACAAATCTGGAGGGGCAATTAAGATCAGGGAGAAGAAATGAAAATACTGGGGTTTGTCAAAGAAATTGTAATTGTGTCAGGCGCAGCACAAGACGGGGAAGAACAGTTGAATAAAATGAATAGAGTGTGGAAAGGGTATTTAGACGATCATCAACAGAAGTAAAGAAAGGGTAATGCATTGTAGTGGAATTACACTGAGGTGACAAAATTCATGGGGTACCTCCCGCTATCGTGTCCGAGCGGCTTTTGCCCGGCATTGTGCAGTAACTAGACAGGGCATGGACTCAAGTCGTTCAAAGTCTGCTGCAGAAATACTGACTAGGGGACCTGCGAGGTGCATCTACTTATGAGCTCCCACTTCGCCTGCTTATAGTGTGGGTAGCCACCTGTCACACGCTAAAATTGTGGGTGCCAATGAGGCCTCGTTTTTGAAATATTGCCTGTTAAGGTTGGGGCAGCTCTTTATATACAGAAAAGTTTCACTGTTGTGGCAAATGAGCAAGTAGCCAAGTGTCAAGTGAGCGACCCTGGTTCGAGACCCGTCTATGCTACTTTTGTTTCCTTTTTTTTCAAATGTCTGTTTCAATTTATAATTAATCATGAAAATTCCGCAAGGAATTGATTAAAAAGAATTACAAGCCTCTATAAATCAAAATTACACATTGAATGTCAAATTTTGTTTCAATATTTGGCTTTTTTTATTTTAACAGTATTCCATAACGTCAATGGAGTGGCGTTTCCTGCGGGCTTGAGAGAATACAGATGCGATTGTGACGAAAATGAAGGTGCATTCGCACAACGTTCGTGGTGTCGAAAGTATAAAGTAAAAATGTTTTGATTGTTTTTATAACAAGTATCATCCGTCGGAATGTACTCGTCAAAATACAGCGAATATCGATTAACTTTGCATTAAATGAAACATATTTTTAATCCCTCATTCGTTGGTATTTTTTTTAATATTCCCTACCTCAACGGAACAAAATTAAAAATACAACGAAAAAATTCAATAATAAAATATTTCAAGAGATTACATTACGGTTAATTTCCTGTTTTAGGAATTTAGGAAACTGACCGAGTAAAAAACTACTTTGTTGTTGTTGTTGTTGTTGTTGTTGTTGTGGTCTTCAGTCCTGAGACTTGTTTCATGCAGCTCTCCATGCTACTCTATGCTGTACAAGCTTCATCATCTCCCAGTACCTGCTGCAACCTACATCCTTCTGAATCTGTTTAGCGTATTCATCTCTTGGTCTCCCTTTACGATTTTTACCCTCCACGCTGCCCTCCAATACTAAATTGGTGATCCCTTGATGCCTCAGAACATGTCCTACCAACCGGTCGCTTCTTCTTGTCAAGTTGTGCCACAAACTCCTCTTCTCCCCAATTCTATTCAATACCTCCTCATTAGTTATATGATCTACCCATCTAATCTTCAGCATTCTTCTGTAGCACCACATTTCGAAAGCTTCTATTCTCTTTTTGTCTAAATTATTTATCGTCCACGTTTCACTTCTATACATGGCTATATTCCATACAAATACTTTCAGAGACGACTTCCTGACACTTCAGTCTATACTCGATGTTAACAAATTTCTCTTCTTCAGAAACGCTTTCCTTGCCATTGCCAGTCTACATTTTATATCCTCTCTACTTCGACCATCATCAGATAATTTTCCTTCCCAAATAGCAAAACTCCTTTACTACTTTAAGTGTCTCATTTCCTAATCTAATTCCCGCAGCATCACCCGATTTAATTCGACTACATTCCATTATCCTCGTTTTGCTTTTGTTGATGTTCATCTTATATCCTCCTTTCAAGACACTGTCCATTCCGTTCAACTGCTCTTCCAAGTCCTTTTCTGTCTCTGACAGAATTACAATGTCGTCGGCGAACCTCAAAGTTTTTATTTCCTCTCCATGGATTTTAATCCCTACTCCAAATTTTTCCTTTGTTTCCTTTACTGCTTGCTCAATATACAGATTGAATAACATCGGGGATAGGCTACAACCCTGTCTCATTCCATTCCCAACCGCTGCTTCCCTTTCGTGTCCCTCGACTCTTATGACTGCCATCTGGTTTCTGTACGAATTATAAATAGCCTTTCGCTCCCTGTATTTCACCCCTGCCACCTTAGGAATTTGAAAGAGGGTATTCCAGTCAACATTGTCGAAAGCTTTCTCTAAGGCTTCAAATGCTAGAAATTTAAGTTTGCCTTTCCTTAATCTGTTTTCTAAGATACGTTGTAGGGTCAGTATTGCCTCCAGTGTTCCAACATTTCTACGGAATCCAAACTGATCTTCCCCGAGGTCAGCTTCTACCAGTTTTTCCATTCGTCTCTAAAGAATTCGCGTTAGTGTTTTTCAGCCGTGACGTATTAAACTGATAGTTCGGTAATTTTCACATCTGTCAACACCTGCTTTCTTTGGGATTGGAATTATGTTCTTCTTGAAATCTGAGGGTATTTCGCCTGTTTGATATATCTTGCTCACCAGATGGTAGAGTTTTGTTAGGCGTCAAGATTAACCACATTATTACGATACGCACTTATCTACTGCGGAATATGCGAACAAACATAGTTTTATACTTAAGAGCACTTAGAAATCTAATCTTCGAAGGTAGGATTTCTTTGAGAACTGTGACGTACTGCTTTAGGAAACTGACCGAGTGAAAAACTACTTGTAGACTTTGATATATGCCGTAATCTAACCCTTTGCTTCCGGGAGAAATACGTCGCCTTTTCCAGAGATGTTTTTCAGTTACACATTCAAATGGGGTATACGAAGCTTTACGATCCCAGCAGCATCGAGACTGAAACTTCCTGGAACATTAAAACTGTGTGCCGGGCCGAGACTCGAACTCGGGACCTTTGCCTTTCGCGTGCAAGTGCTCTACCAACTGAGCTACCCAAGCACGATTCACGCCCTGTCCTCACAGCTTTACTTCTGCCAGTACCTCTTCTCCTACGTTCCAAACTGTACAGAAGCTCTCCTGCGAACCTTGCAGAACTAGCATTCCTGAAAGAAAGGATATTGCGGAGACATGGCTTAGCCACAGCCTGGGGGATGTTCCCAGAATCAGATTTTCACTCTGCAGCGGAGTGCGCGCTGATATGAAACTTCCTGGCAGATTAAAACTGTGCGCCACGTACAAGGGCTACATTGAGCCAGCCATTACCGTGACCAAAAGTATCATTAATGTCAATACTAAAATTAAGTCTACAACCACAGAAAACACGTCGACAAGTGCAGTAGCAGCAACACTCTTAACTGGTATGCGGTTCTTCTTGTTTCCAGCTGTTGTGGTGATCTCTATGTTCTCGATCGTTTTATACACTGTCGTGATGCACCCATGTCCGGTTAATGGCTGACGCTACAGATCAGTTTGCATACAGATCAATCTATTTATGAAAATACAAAGTACAGTCACCAACAAACTTTACATATTCACATACTCCTTTAGCTTTAACCCAAATGAATACAGACTCCTTTACAGATATTTTTCTCTTATTACGGGTATACAAAGCCAATGCAGAAGGCGACATATAAGCTGATTTACCAAAGTCTTTGTTTGCAAGTTCTGCCATATGGTAGGTACGATAGGCGATAATATCTCTATCAACGAAACTTTCAAGTCCAGGTACGTTAAGGAATACCAGTACCTCCACTTACAATGGCTACAGTGAGGCAACCATTACCATGATCAAAAGTATCATTAATGTCAATACTTTTGGTCACGGTAATGGTTGCCTCACTGTAGCCATTGTAAGTGGAGGTACTGGTATTCCTTAACGTACCTGGACTTGAAAGTTTTGTTGATAGAGACATTATCGCCTATTGTACCTACCATATGGCAGAACTTGCTAATAAAGACTTTGGTAAATCTGCTTATATGTCGCCTACTGCATTGGCTTTGTATACACGTAATAAGAGAAAAATATCTGTAAATGTGTCTGTATTCATTTGGGACCTTTGCCTTTCGTGGGCAAGTGCTCTACCAACTGAGCTACCCAAACACGCTTCACGCCCCGTCTTCACAGCTTTACTTCCGCCAGTACCTCGTCTCCTACCTTCCAAACTTAACAGAAGCTCTCCTGCGAACCTTGCAGAACTACCACTCCTGAAAGAGAGGATATTCCGCAGACATGGCTTAGCCACATCCTGGGGGATGTTTCCCGAATGAGATTTTCACTCTGCAGCGGAGTGCGCGC
This sequence comes from Schistocerca nitens, assembly GCF_023898315.1. Lineage (NCBI taxonomy): Eukaryota > Metazoa > Arthropoda > Insecta > Orthoptera > Acrididae > Schistocerca > Schistocerca nitens. The sequence continues at coordinate 99,441,787 of NC_064625.1, read as the reverse complement.
TGATATGAAACTTCCTGGCAGATTAAAACTGTGTGCCGGACCGAGACTCGAACCCGGGACCTTTGCCTTTCGCGACCAAGTGCTCTACCAACTGAGCTCCCCAAGCAAGACTCACGCCCGGTTTCATATCGGCGCACACTCCGCTGCAGAGTGAAAATCTCATTCTAGCATCGAGATTGTATGTACAGGGTGTTTCAAAAATGACCGGTATATTTGAAACGGCAATAAAAACTAAACGAGCAGCGATAGAAATACACCGTTTGTTGCAATATGCTTGGGACAACAGTACATTTTCAGGCGGACAAACTTTCGAAATTACAGTAGTTACAATTTTCAACAACAGATGGCGCTGCAAGTGTTGTGAATGATATAGAAGACAACGCAGTCTGTGGGTGCGCCATTCTGTACGTCGTCTTTCTGCTGTAAGCGTGTGCTGTTCACAACGCGCAAGTGTGCTGTAGACAACATGGTTTATTCCTTAGAACAGAGGATTTTTCTGGTGTTGGAATTCCACCGCCTAGAACACAGTGTTGTTGCAACAAGACGAAGTTTTCAACGGAGGTTTAATGTAACCCAAGGACCGAAAAGCGATATAATAAAGGATCTGTTTGAAAAATTTCAACGGACTGGGAACGTGACGGATGAACGTGCTGGAAAGGTAGGGCGACCGCGTACGGCAACCACAGAGGGCAACGCGCAGCTAGTGCAGCAGGTGATCCAACAGCGGCCTCGGGTTTCCGTTCGCCCTGTTGCAGCTGCGGTCCAAATGACGCCAACGTCCACGTATCGTCTCATGCGCCAGAGTTTACACCTCTATCCATACAAAATTCAAACGCGGCAACCCCTCAGCGCCGCTACCATTGCTGCACGAGAGACATTCGCTAACGATATAGTGCACAGGATTGATGACGGCGATATGCATGTGGGCAGCATTTGGTTTACTGACGAAGCTTATTTTTACCTGGACGGCTTCGTCAATAAACAGAACTGGCGCATATGGGGAACCGAAAAGCCCCATGTTGCAGTCCCATCGTCCCTGCATCCTCAAAAAGTACTGGTCTGGGCCGCCATTTCTTCCAAAGGCATCATTGGCCCATTTTTCAGATCCGAAACGATTACTGCATCACGCTATCTGGACATTCTTCGTGAATTTGTGGCGGTACAAACTGCCTTAGACGACACTGCGAACACCTCGTGGTTTATGCAAGATGGTGCCCGGCCACATCGCACGGCCGACGTCTTTAATTTCCTGAATGAATATTTCGTTGATCGTGTGATTGCTTTGGGCTATCCGAAACATACAGGAGGCGGCGTGGATTGGCCTCCCTATTCGCCAGACATGAACCCCTGTGACTTCTTTCTGTGGGGACACTTGAAAGACCAGGTGTACCGCCAGAATCCAGAAACAATTGAACAGCTGAAGCAGTACATCTCATCTGCATGTGAAGCCATTCCGCCAGACACGTTGTCAAAGGTTTCGGGTAATTTCATTCAGAGACTACGCCATATTATTGCTACGCATGGTGGATATGTGGAAAATATCGTACTATAGAGTTTCCCAGACCGCAGCGCCATCTGTTGTTGAAAATTGTAACTACTGTAATTTCGAAAGTTTGTCCGCCTGAAAATGTACTGTTGTCCCAAGCATATTGCAACAAACGGTGTATTTCTATCGCTGCTCGTTTAGTTTTTATTGCCGTTTCAAATATACCGGTCATTTTTGAAACACCCTGTAAGTACGAAGATCGTCGAGGACGATCAGACCGTGACGTTCCCTCGTAAGCAGGTAACACATGCGCTGACCTGCCACACTCCTGGAAGAGGCCGTGCGAGATGGAGGTGAGGCTGTCGTTGAGCCGCGCCGCCGGCCGCCCCTCCAGCCACAGCAGCAGGTTCTCCAGCAGCATGAACGCCACGAAGTAGGGCCACGCCTGCAACATAGCACGACGCAACACGCCCGTCACTCCACTGCGCCGGCTCCGAACAATCACACACTGGCACGGCAGCAATGTGTCAAAAAAATGGTTCAAATGGCTCTGAGCACTATGGGACTTAACATCTATGTTCATCAGTCCCCTAGAACTTAGAACTACTTAAATCTAACTAACCTAAGGATATCACACACATCCATGCCCCAGGGAGGATTCGAACCTGCGACCGTAGCAGTCGCGCGGTTCCGGACTGAGCGCCTAGAACCGCTCGGCCACTGCGGCCGGCTGGTACTTTATTACTGTTTAATTATACAGTGATTTACCTCATATAATGTAGGTTTACTTTTTCGTTGTTTGATGAAGCTAAGATTAAACTGCGATTTTGCTCATACATGGTTGCCTTAGTAGCATCGAACAGCTGTTCTTTACATCCATACAAAGTACGTCGCGCGCCCGCTTGCGTAATAATAGCAGCGCAGTCCTTCACTAATATACACGAAAATATCATTTCTGCAGAAGCATCTTACGAAAATTCCAATAGAGTTTCAATTTCGCAAAATACGAAGGCTACACACAGCCCGCTACCCTGGCCATAGTAGTGTAGAAGTTGATTCCTTATTGCTGTCGCAACGTGCAAAACATCCCCACCACGCCTGAGGTTTTGTGGACCTCCTACCCCGCCGTACGTCAGCGCCGGCACGGAGACCTGTCTCTGAACTAACAGAGCGCTCCATTAATTCGGGCTGAAACACGCCTCCTCTCTCTAGGACAGGTTCAGGACCCACCCGGGGCAGGCGATGAGTCGTACGGAGGCGGGGTGTGGATGTTTTACCAAATAGACGCGCCGCCACTGACGGAACAGTTTCTGTCAACCTGCAGACTACAGGGCCCCTCATCGTGCAAGATATTTCCAGTCAGCGTTTGGTATTACGAAGCCTTCCAAATCTCGTATATATACTTAACATTCGACGTTCAAAATTAGGTTTGAGAACATTTTCCGTATTACCCCCACTCTTTGTAATTAAACAAAGAAAATGTTTACAGTGCTTCAAAAAGTAATATTCGCAGTAAACTAAAGTATTGATTTAATGTTACATATTTTAAAAGAAGAAATGTTGAGTTTGCTCGCAGAGAGAATGAGAGACGGGCGCGGCTAGATGTTTGCTGCTTTGACAGGCAGGTGGCGCGGAGCTAGATAGGAGCTGGCGTGTGTAGCTGGCTGTCTAACTAGCAGGCGTATTTCCTGCTACTGGTGGAATGTGAGCGCGACGAAGGACAGCAAGTCTATAGTCTATAGGCACGATAATGCGAGTGCTTTTTCGCAGGGAGGGTGGTCTTCCTTGGCCCTCGCGAGGTGTGACGGTGCCTCATGCCGCAAATTCAGAGGTCGCAAAGTATTAGGGTGGTGCATAAGAAGGTAGCGTTTTTCTTCCGTATATTAATATTGTTATGGGTTTGGGATTTTACAAAGTGTGTTCTACGTCACTGGCCCCTTACCTGCATTTGTCGTAAATCCCTCGCCCAGCGCAAAGTTCCAAGCGACTGGAAAAAAGCTGTGTGTAGCCTTCTTATCTTGACAACTGAAACTTTATTGGAATTTTCGTAAGAATCCTTTGATGCTTGAGCAGAACTGATATTTTCATGTTTATTAGTGAAGGATTGCGCTGCTTTTATTACGGAAGAGGGCGCGTGGCGAACTGTATACGGATGTAAAGAACAGCTGTTTTATGTTACCAAGGCAAGCATGTATGAGCAAAATCGCAGTTTAATCTTAGCTTCATCAACTTCAGTTGTTGCAGAATCCTTGAACATGTTCTTAGTTGGAAAACAAAATACTTTCTTGAGACGGAGAAGCTTATGTCTACGAATCAGTATGGTTTTAGAAAGCATCGTTCGTGCGAAACTCAGCTTGCCCTTTCCTGACGTGACATACTGAGAACTATGTGTATGAAGGGCAACAGGCAGATTCCATATTTCTAGATTTGCGGAAAACATTTGACAACGTGCCCCATTGTAGACTGTTAACGAAACTACAAGCATATCGAACACGTTCACAGATATGTGACTGGCTCCAAAACTTCTTAAATAATAGAACCCAGCATGTTGTCCTCGACGGTGAGTGTTCATCAGAGACCACGAAGTGTGACAGGACGGCTGTTGTTCTTTATACAGGGTGAGGCAGCTAAGTTATAACACACCTTGCATGTCCCCAACCGTAATAGATACAAATATGCCGTTTGGACAGTGAATTGCAGGGACAGCGGTTTCTCGAATACATCACATTTCATGTTCGTGCTATTTATTATTACAGAGGTATGAGGTCATCTTTGGTATATGTGTGTATCATAATATTTAGGCGAATAGTTTTTGAGACACGGATATATGTACGAGAACAAACCGTATCTTATATATACATATTTGAAACCATCTTTTTAAGCTCATCATGTTACGATAAAATTTAACATAGGGTTCCATTAAAAAAAAAAAAAAACAAAGATGGTCTCATATATCTGTAACAGAAAATAGTACAAACATGAAATGTGATGTATTCAAGTATCCCCTGTCCCTGCAATTCACTGTCCAAACGGCACCTTTGTATCTATTACGGTTGGGGAGATACAAGGGGTGTTATGACTTAGCTGCCTCACCCTGTGTACACAAATGATTTGGCAGACAGGATGGACAACAATCTGCGTTTGTTTGCTGATGATGCCGTGGCGTACGGTAAGGTGTCGAAGTTGCGTGACTGTAGGTAGATACAAGACGACTTAGACGAACTTTCCAGTTGCTGTGATCTATTGGAGCTAGCCCTAAATGTGGAATGATCAAAAATGGTTCAAATGGCTCTGAGCACTATGGGACTTAACATCTATGGTCATCAGTCCCCTAGAAGTTAGAACTACTTAAACCTAACTAACCTAAGGACATCACACACATCCATGCCCCAGGGAGGATTCGAACCTGCGACCGTAGCAGTCGCGCGGTTCCGGACTGAGCGCCTAGAACCGCTAGACCACCGCGGCCGGCACTCTGTGTCACATCGCTCTCTTAACATCTACATCTACATTTATACTCCGCAAGCTACCCAACGGTGTGTGGCGGAGGGCACTTTACGTCCCACTGTCATTACCTCCCTTTCCTCTTCCAGTCGCGTATGGTTCGAGGGAAGAACGACTGCCGGAAAGCCTCCGTGCCCGCTCGAATCTCTCTAATTTACATTCGTGATCTCCTCGGGAGGTATAAGTAGGGGGAAGCAATATATTCGATACCTCGTCCAGAAACACACCCTCTCGAAACCTGGACAGCAAGCCACACCGCGATGCAGAGCGCCTCTCTTGCAGAGTCTGCCACTTGAGTTTGCTAAACATCTCCGTAGCGCTATCACGGTTACCAAATAACCCTGTGACGAAACGCGCCGCTCTTCTTTGGATCTTTTCTATCTCCAACGTCAACCCGATCTGGTACGGATCCCACACTGATGAGCAATACTCAAGTATAGGTCGAACGAGTGTTTTGTAAGCCACCTCCTTTGTTGATGGACTACATTTTCTAAGCACTCTCCCAATGAATCTCAACCTGGTACCCGCCTTACCAACAATTAATTTTATGTGATCATCCCACTTCAAATCGTTCCGTACGCATACTCCCAGGTATTTTACAGAAGTAACTGCTACCAGTGTTTGTTCCGCTATCATATAATCATACAATAAAGGATCCTTGTTTCTATGTATTCGCAATACATTACATTCGTCTATGTTAAGGGTCAGTTGCCACTCCCTGCACAAAGTGCCTATCTGCTGCAGATCTTCCTGCATTTCGCTACAATTTTCTAATGCTGCAACTTTTCTGTATACTACAGCATCATCCGCGAAAAGCCGCATGGAACTTCCGACACTATCTACTAGGTCATTTATATATATTGTGAATAGCAGTAGTCCCATAACACTCCCCTGTGGCACGCCAGAGGTTACTTTAACGTCTGTAGACGTCTCTCCATGGATGACAACATGCTGTGTTCTGTTTGCTAAAAACTCTTCAATCCAACCACACAACTGGTCTGATATTCCGTAGGCTCTTACTTTGTTTATCAGGCGACAGTGCGGAACTGTATCGAACGCCTTCCGGAAGTCAAGGAAAATAGCATCTACCTGGGAGCCTGTATCTAATATTTTCTGGGTCTCATGAACAAATAAAGCGAGTTGGGTCTCACACTATTGCTGTTTCCGGAATCCATGTTGACTCCTGCAGAGTAGATTCTGGGTTTCCAAAAACGACATGATACGCGAGCAAAAAACATGTTCTAAAATTCTACAACAGATAGACGTGTTGCCTGCAGTTAAAATTGTGTACCTTCTCGTGCAGACTGATACCGAGTGGTTGCAACTAAAGTGCAGCCACTGGCAGAGGTCCAATGTGGGCCGTAAATATCGTACGGGAACGAAACTTTGTACGTATTCTACTGCGTTACATCTACACCTACGCGATTACTCTGGTATTCGCAATGAAGTGCCTCGCAGAGAGTTCGATGAAGCACCTTCTAACCGTCTCTCTACCGTTCCACTCTCTAACGGCACGCGGAAAAAACGAGCACTTAAATTTTTCCGTGCGGGCCCTGATTTCTCTTATTTTATCGTGATGGTCACTTCTCCCTATGTAGGTGGCTGCCAACAGAATGTTTTCGCAATCGGAGGAGAAAGCTGATGACTGAAATTTCATGAGAAGATCTCGTCGCAACGAAAAACGCCTTTGTTTAATGATTGCCAATCCAATTCACGTATCATGTCTGAGACACTGTCTCCCCTGTTTCGCGATAATACAAAACGAGCTGCCCTTCTTTGTACTTTTTCGATGTCGTCCGTCAGTCCCACGAGGTGCGGATCCAGCACCGCACAGCAATACTCCAGTATAGAGGGGACAAGCGCGGTGTAAGCAGTCTCTTTAGTAGATCTGTTGCACCTTCTGTGTGTTCTCTCAATGAATCGCAGTCTTTCGTTTGCTCTACCCACAATATTATCTATGTGATCGTTCCAATTTAGGTTATTTGTAATTGTAATCCATAGGAACTTGGTTCAATTTACAGCCTTCAGATTTGTGTGACTTATCGCGTAATCGAAATTTAGCTGATTTCTTTTAGTACTGATGCGAAGAACTTCACACTTTTCCTTATTCAGGCTCAAATGCCACTTTTCGCACCATACACATTACTTATCCAAATCATTTTGCAAGGAAAATGCGTTAGTGCAGTACCGATTTATGCTGGAGAAACATTAGTTGAATTTTGGCCACCAGGTGCAAATGAGCAGTGAATGGAAGAAAGACGTATAGAAATGTTTCCATATGTAATGGATTAGGGATGACATGTGAGCAGAACAGGTCGAACAACTGAGACAGGCATAATGTCGATTTCATTATTAAACTGCCACTTACACCATTTGTTCAATATGAGTGCTGGAGACGTCGACGAGATGGTGTACAGCGCCAGACTGGCGCCTGGTGGCCAAAAGTGGAACTGAATTTTCTTTCCAGTATAGATCTGTTCCGCAACAACACTTGAGCATACCTACCAAGTTTCTCTGCCTTACGATAATTCGAACCCACACTGGACCTCCCGAACTATCTGCACCTTACTAAAACCACGTGGAAGTGCGTTTATATATTTCCTTTCACCGACTAAGCCGCTGAGCCGATTAGGTAAATTCTGATGTAAGTAATGTACACGGTGGAACAAATCAAACTGGACCAGAAAGCTTGTCATGCAAATTGAGTTAGGGAACCCAAGTTACATCATTCCTGCCGAGGCAGACGATGTAAGTTGTGCTGTTTACCTTAACGTGCAGGTTCGTTTTCTGACCCAGTTTTATTTTGTCCATCGTGTGTGACATTCGTGTACATACAAATAATGATTCTCACGTCTTTTATTATGCCTGAGGGTGGGCTAGTATTTGATTGAAACTCGTAGCCATAGTACAGTGACGCATAGCTACCGTGCCAATTCATTATTTTATAGCTATCGATCACCGCCACCTTCATATCGTCTGCTTCTGTTGACAAAAAAATGGTTAAAATGGCTCTGAGCACTATGGGACTTAACATCTGAGGTCATCAGTCCCCTAGAACTTAGAACTACTTAAACCTAACTATCCTAAGGACATCACACATATCCATGCCCGAGGCAGGATTCGAACCTGGGACCGTAGCTGTAGAGCGGTCCGAGACTGTACTTCTGTTGACACCATACACTTCACGAGCACGGGCCATGCCATGTCTATAGTAACTAGTTGCATCCAATATTCCACTAGGACGCTGGGCAGTGAGTGAGCGTATTGTAATTATTAACTAATTCACAACTGGGTAATTTTATTGCTGTTTGTGATTAAAGTAAGACATCGAAGTATTTCAGAGGCATGCTGCTAGATTTGTCACTCGTTCGTTCAGTCAACGTAGGAGTATTATAGAAATGCTCCGTGAACTCGTAAGGAATGCCTCGTGGGAAGGCGAAGTTCTTCTCGCGAAGCAGTATTTAGGAAATTTAGAGAACCGGTATTGGCAGCTGGCTCCAGAACGATTCTGCTGGCAAGAAGACACGATGGGTGTTCAGCAAGCAATGCAACACTTTTTTCTCAACCAATTTTTCATGAAGTCCCGATAGATGGCTCCGCTATATGCAGCCTTCAAAATGAGACCTGTAACGGGGGGCGCGTCCCTAGAAGAGAGCTGTCATTGAGTTCCTTTTGTCGGAAACCTCAGTTTCGGAAATATTCATAGGCACTTGCAGAAAGTCTCCAGAGATCTGGCAGTGAAAGTTTGTAACGGGAATTTCCGAACACCCAGTATAAAGTGCTTTATTTGTGGAGAAAAGGATCCACTACTGTGACTTTCTGGAGGTGTGGCGAGACAGGGAGGTTTATGAAATGTAGATTCCTTACAATGTTTTTAACGCCTTTCAGAGCATTTGTACTAGTAGAAATGTTATATCGTACCATTTCTCAAAATCTGCAGTTCTGTTTTTCTCTCGTTTTACCGGTACCTCTAATGGAAAGCAGCGCAGATTTTCAGATGTGCTACGATAGAAATATCTTTTTTTTACCGGTACAAAAGTCATAACAACACTTCTAAATGATCTGAAAAGCGTTACAAACGTTGTAAGACAATCTGAAGAATACGCCAACTTTACCACACAACAGTCTCACACGATATCTTACACTACTGGCCATTAAAATTGCTACACCACGAAGATGACGTGCTACAGACGCGAAATTTAACCGACAGGGAGAAGATGCTATGATATGCAAATGATTAGCTTTTCAGAGCATTCACACAAGGTTGGCGTCGTGGCGACACCTACAACGTGCTCACATGAGGAATGTTTCCAACCGATTTCTCATACACAAACAGCAGTTGACCGGCGTTGCCTGGTGAAACGTTGTTGTGATGCCTCGTGTAAGGAGGAGAAATGCGTACCATCACGAATGGCAAAACGTCATTTTTTCGGATAAATCCAGGTTCTGTTTACAGCATCATGATGGTCGCATCCGTGTTTGTGTTTGGCGACATCGCGGTGAACGCACATAGGAAGCGTCTATTCGTCATCGCCATACTGGCGCATCACCCGGCGTGATGGTACGGGGTGCCATTCGTTACACATCTCGGTCACCTCTTGTTCGCAATGACGGCACTTCGAACAGTGGACGTTACATTTTAGATGTGTTACGACCCGTGGCTCTACCCTTCACTCGATCCCTGCGAAACCCTACATTTCAGCAGGATAATGCACGACCGCATGTTGCAGGTCCTGTACAGGCCTTTCTGGATGCAGAAAATGTTCCACTGCTGCCCTGGCCAGCACATTCTCCGGATCTCTCACCAATTGAAAACGTCTGGTCGATGGTGGCCGAGCAACTGGCTCGTCACAATACGCCAGTCACTACTCTTGATGAACTGTGGTATCGTGTTGAAGCTGCGTGGGCAGCTGTACCTGTGCACGCAATCCAACGTCTGACTCAATGCCCAGGCGTATCAAGGCCGTTATTACGGCCAGGGGTAGTAGTTCTGGGTACTGATTTCTCAGGATCTATGCCCCCAAATTGCGTGAAAATGTAATCACATGTCAGTTCTAGTATAATATATTTGTCCAATGAAAACCCATTTATCATCTGCATTTCTTCTTGGTGTAGCAATTTTAATGGCTAGTAGTGTATTTAGTTTCTATATTCGGTTTTATAATTTCTTGTTTAATGAAAAATTCAGTTATACAGTTTCAGTTTTGGCGACTTGTTTATCATATAGCATTTGAGTAATTACAACACTTCTGTTGTTTAGCATTGCAACACAGACACAGACACACGAGTTTAAGTATTAGCACTTCAGTTTACTCTAGTTTCTGTACACAAAAATCAAACGTAGAAATAGTACGGCCTTCCTCTCCAGCACGCTTCAGTAACAGACAACAAGTTGACGAGTTGGATGTGGCAGCAGCGCCGCCATTCAGACTCGTCACACCCGCTGAAGCCCAGCGTAAAGGAAGGAAGCCGGTGCAGCGGCGCCTTGACTTCTAGTGTATGCAACCCTCAACGCTAGATTCGCACCGGCTCCTATCCTGGTCCCCGGCGCACACCCGTGGCTGCAGGGAGCCACGCCGCAGCGGCTGCATGTGCACCGAGGCGGCTGTGTGGAATTTCAGCCCGCCTCCTGCTCCTTACGTAAGGACCCGCCCTGCTGCGGTTGCGTAAGCTGTCCTGTGCTGTCCCGTTTTGGGTGGCCACTTCAGCCACGTGTGGGTGCACGTGAAAAGTCACTTAGCGACCTGCTGGGTCATTACGAGATACTGCACATCTACATCTGCAGTCCGCAAGCCACTTTGCGGTCTTTAGCAGAGGCTAGTTGGTACACTACTGGTCATTAAAATTGCTACACCAAGAAGAAATGCAGATGATAAATGGGTATTCATTGCACAAATATATTATACTACAATGTGATTACATTCACGCCATTTGGGTGCATAGATCCTAAGAAATCTACCCAGAAGAACCACCTCTGGCCGTAATAACGGCCTTGATACGCCTGGGCGTTGAGTCAAACAGCGCTTGGATGACGTGTACAGGTACAGCTGCCCATGCAGCTTCAAAACGATACCACAGTTCATCAAGAGTAGTGACTGGCGTATTGTGACGAGCCAGTTGCTCGGCCACCACTGACCAGACGTTTGCAATTGATGAGAGATCTGGAAATGTGGTGGCCAGGGCAGCAGTCGAACGTTTTCCGTAACCAGAAAGGCCCGTACAGGACCTGCAACATGCGGTCGTGCATTATCCTGCTGAAATGTAGGGTTTCGCAGGGATCGAATGAAGGGTAGAGTCACGGGTCGTAACACATCAGAAATGTAACGTACACTGTTCAAAGTGCCGTCAATGCGAACAGGAGGTGACCGAGACGTGTAACCAATGGCGCCCCATACCATCACGCCGGGTGATACGCCAGTATGGCGATGACGAATACACGCTTCCAATGTGCGTTCACCGCGATGTCGCCAAACACGGGTGCGACCGTCATGATGCTGTAAACAGAACCTGGATGACGTTTTGCCATTCGTGCACTCAAGTTCGTAGTTGAGTACGCCATCGCAGGCGCTCCTGTCTGTGATGCAGCGTCAAGGGTAACCGCAGCCGTGGTTTCCGAACTGGTAGTCCATGCTGCTGCAAACGTCTTGGAACTGTTCGTGGAGATGGTTGTTGTCTTGCAAACGTCCTCATCTGTTGACTCACGGATCGAGACGTGGTTGCACGATCCGTTACAGCCATGCGGATAAGATGCCTGTCATCTCGACTGCTAGTGATACGAGGCCGTTCGGATCCAGCACGGCGTTCCTTATTACCCTCCTGAACCACCGATTCCATATTCTGCCAACAGTCATTGGATCTCGACCAACGCGAGCAGCAATGTCGCGATACGGTAAACCGCAATCGTGATAGGCTACAATCCGACCTTCATCAAAGTCGGAAACGTGATGGTAGGCATTTCTCCTCCTTACACGAAGCATCAAAACAACGTTTCACCAGGCAACGCCGGTTAACTGCTGTTTGTGTATGAGAAATCGGTTGGAAACTTTCCTAATGTCAGCACGTTGTAGGTGTCGCCACCGGCGCCGACCTTGTGTGAATGGTCTGAAAAGCTAATCATGTGCATATCACAGCATCTTCTTCCTGTCGGTTAAATTTCGCGTGTGTAGCACGTCATCTTCGTGGTGTAGCAATTTTAATGGGCAGTAGTGTACATCTGCAGTCCACAAGCCACCTTACGGTCTTTAGCGGAGGCTAGTTCTTATATGACTGTCGTTTTCCCCATTTCCTGTTCCACTCGCTAACAGTTCACAGGGAGAACAGTTGTCAGTATGCCTCCCTGTGAGCTCTTATCTACTTTTTTTATCTTATTAATCTTATTATACTTACAAGGGAAGGCCACGATATTGGCATCACAGATTTACTTCAAACTTTGTACGAGGGTAATCCCAAACGTAAGGTCTGCTTTTTTTTTTAATAGTACGTAGACCTGTTTATTTCTACAATGGTTTACATCAGATTACAGCTTGAACATTTAGCTATTTTTCTGACGTAATCTGCATTTTTGTAGACGCTGTGGCAGTTTTTGTATGCCCATGTCACACCAGCTCGCCGCCATGCTGTTCAGAAAGTTATGAACCTGTTTTTTCACCTCGTCATCGGAGCTGAATCGCTGGGACCACAATTAACGCTGACAGGTAATGTGAGACTGAAAAAAACCAAACGAGCAATTCAGAACCGGAGAAGAGGAATGTTGAGCAAGGGCGTACACATTCTCCATGGCAACGCTCGCCCACACATGGCTCGGCAAACCGTTGCTCTCCTGCAACAGTTTCAGTGGAACGTAATCACCCACCCACCCTATAGTCCTGACTTGGCACCCAGTGACTATCGCCTGTTCCCCGACGAGGTGAAAGAGGAGGTTCATAACTTTCTGAACAGCATGGTGGCGAATTGGTATGTGATGGACATACAGAAACTGCCACAGCGTCTACAAAAATGCATCGACAGAAATGGTGATTATGTCGAAAATAGCTAAATGTTCAAGCTGTAAACTGATGAAAACCATTGTAGGAATAAACAGGTCTACGTACTTGTAAAAAAAAATAGGAGACCTTACTTTTGGGAGACTATTAAAACAACATAATGTGGAAATAGTAAGGTGCGTTACCCTGGCAACTCTGAGAAAATCGGAAGACCAATTTTAGGCATCTATCGTGCAACTGATGTATGTGTGTACAGGTACCGGTCAGAGGATGTCATTGTGGCCAAGTCGTAACAGTTCACACTATGCGAGAAGGTCGTGGATGAGGCGACAGTCCGAATCCCGCTAACATTTTAAGCTATACTTTTTCCATCGATAGTCACATTATTTAATGTATATGACATTTGAGGGGTAATGTAATGAAAAAAAAACCCACATGCATCTTCATAAATTTGTAGTGAATTTCATATGTTATTTGACTATTTACTATTTGTAATTAAAATTTGAAAGACAAGGGATGGGCTTGGGAAGCCAAAGTCAAACCTCAATAAATAATGAAGCACATGACATTAATCACAGTCAGTAATATAGTAAGCCACAATGTGCCAGACCACAAGGGTAATGTACGAGGGCAGTTCAATAAGTAATGCAACACATTTTTTTTCTGAAACAGGGGTTGTTTTATTCAGCATTGAAATACACCAGGTTATTCCCCAATCTTTTAGCTACACAACACTATTTTTCAACGTAATCTCCATTCAATGCTACGGCCTTACGCCACCTTGAAATGAGGGCCTGTATGCCTGCACGGTACCATTCCACTGGTCGATGTCGGAGCCAACGTCGTACTGCATCAATAACTTCTTCATCATCCGCGTAGTGCGTCCCACGGATTGCGTCCTTCATTGGGCCAAACATATGGAAATCCGACGGTGCGAGATCAGGGCTGTAGGGTGCATGAGGAAAAACAGTCCACTGAAGTTTTGTGAGCTCCTCTCGGGTGCGAAGACTTGTGTGAGGTCTTGCGTTGTCATGAAGAAGGAGAAGTTCGTTCTGATTTTTGTGCCTACGAACACGCTGAAGTCGTTTCTTCAATTTCTGAAGAGTAGCACAATACACTTCAGAGTTGATCGTTTGACCATGGGGAAGGACATCGAACAGAATAACCCCTTCAGCGTCCCAGAAGACTGTAACCATGACTTTACCGGCTGGGGGTATGGCTTTAAACTTTTTCTTGGTAGGGGAGTGGGTGTGGCGCCACTCCATTGATTGCCGTTTTGTTTCAGGTTCGAAGTGATGAACCCATGTTTCATCGCCTGTAACAATCTTTGACAAGAAATTGTCACCCTCAGCCACATGACGAGCAAGCAATTCCGCACAGATGGTTCTCCTTTGCTCTTTATGGTGTTCGGTTAGACAACGAGGGACGCAGCGGGAAAAAACCTTTGAATACCCCAACTGGTGAACAATTGTGACAGCACTACCAACAGAGATGTCAAGTTGAGCACTGAGTTGTTTGATGGTGATCCGTCGATCATCTCGAACGAGTGTGTTCGCACGCTCCGCCATTGCAGGAGTCACAGCTGTGCACGGCCGGCCCGCACGCGGGAGATCAGACAGTCTTGCTTGACCTTGCGGCGTTGATGACACACGCTTTGCCCAACGACTCACCGTGCTTTTGTCCACTGCCAGATCACCGTAGACATTCTGCAAGCGCCTATGAATATCTGAGATGCCATGGTTTTCCGCCAAAAGAAACTCGATCACTGCCCGTTGTTTGCAACGCACATCTGTTACAGACGCCATTTTAACAGCTCCGTACAGGGCTGCCACCTGTCGCAAGTCAATGAAACTATACGAGACGAAGCGGGAATGTTTGAAAATATTCCACAAGAAATTTCCGGTTTTTTCAACCAAAATTGGCCGAGAAAAAAAATGTGTTGCATTACTTATTGAACTGCCCTCGTATAATTACAAGGGGCGTTTGAAAAGACCGCGAAAAGTCGGAGATATGACACCACCGGCGCGTATCGAGGTCATGTTTAGTTAGTAGCATCTTTGGAAAGAACGCACAACAAATTTCAGCCACATTGGTCTATTTTTTGTGTTTGGCATTCGTGTGAATCAACGAAGTCGAGTGATCGTCAAAAAATGGACGAAAAAGGATTTCGTGTGGTGATTAAACATTACTTTATGTAAGGCAAAACGCCTCAGGAAACTAAAGAGAAGCTTGATAAACATTACGATGACTCTGCACCTTCGATTAGAACAGTTTATAAGTGGTTTCAAAATTTTCGGAGTGTCCATATGGGCACAAGTGATGCTGACCGTTCTGGACGCCCCGTGGAGGTTACGACTCCAGAAATCATTGATAAAATCCATGATATGGTGATAGATGACAGAAGAGTTAAGGTGCGTGGTGGTGGTTGTGGTGGTTAGTGTTTAACGTCCGGTCGACTACGAGGTCATTAGAGACGGAGCGCAAGCTCGGGTTAGGGAAGGATTGGGAAGGAAATCGGCCGTGCCCTTTCAAAGGAACCATCCCGGCATTTGCCTGAAACGATTTAGGGAAACCACGGAAAACTAAATCAGGATGGCTGGAGACGGGATTGAACCGTCGTCCTCCCGAATGCGAGTCCAGTGTAGTTAAGGTGCGTGAGATTGCTAGTGCTGTGGGCATCTCGAATGAATGTGCACAGAATATTTTGCATAAACACTTGGACATGAGAAAGCTATCCACAAGATGGATTCCGCGATTGCTCACGCTTGACCAAAAACGGAATCGTGTGAAGTGTTGCAAGGATGGTTTGCAGCTGTTCAGGAAGAATCCGCAGGTCTGTCACTGTGGCTGAAACATGGATATATTACTACACTCCTGAGAGCAAACAACAATCTAAAAAATGGGTTACCAAAGGGGAATCTGCACAAAAAAGGCGAAGACCATTCCTTCGGTCGGAAAGGTTATGGCGAGTGTCTTTTGTGATTCGCAAGTGATAATCCTCATCGACAATCTGGAAAAGGGTAAAACTATTACAGGTGCATATTGTTCATCGTTATTGGACTGTTTGAAAACTTAGCTGCAAGAAAAACGCCGGCGATTTGACCGCAAAAAAGTCCTTTTCCATCACGTCAGTGCACCAGTACACATCACAGCAGTTGTGGTCGCAAAATTAATGGAAATAGTATTCAAACTCCTTTTACATCCCCCCTATTCTCCCGCGGACTATTGTTTGTTCCGCAATTTGAAGAAATGGCTGGTGGGACGAAGATTTTATTCAAACGACGTGATGATTGCAGCAACTAATAGCTATTTTGCAGACTTGGACAATTCCTATTATTCTGAAGGGATCAACAAATTAGAACAGCGTTTGACGAAGTGTATAAGTCTCAAGGAGAATATGTCGAAAAATAAAAAAAAGGTTTACCCCAAACAAGTTAGTAGTTTTTATTTTTGCACAGACTTGTCAAACGCCGCTCGTACTTGTTGGATGTGCACTCGACATCACACGTTGCACGGTGGTATTTGTCACGCAATATTTCAACCGAAACTGCCCGAGGACAAAAAATTGTTGCACTTCATATTGTATGCCCTCGTATTTTTGTTCTTAAAATAACAGATCGAACCTTCATGCAAATACGCATGTTTTTTCCATTATATTACCTCTCAAATGTCTTATACACTCCTGGAAACTGAAATAAGAACACCGTGAATTCATTGTCCCAGGAAGGGGAAACTTTATTGACACATTCCTGGGGTCAGATACATCACATGATCACACTGACAGAACCACAGGCACATAGACACAGGCAACAGAGCATGCACAATGTCGGCACTAGTACAGTGTATATCCACCTTTCGCAGCAATGCAGGCTGCTATTCTCCCATGGAGACGATCGTAGAGATGCTGGATGTAGTCCTGTGGAACGGCTTGCCATGCCATTTCCACCTGGCGCCTCAGTTGGACCAGCGTTCGTGCTGGACGTGCAGACCGCGTGAGACGACGCTTCATCCAGTCCCAAACATGCTCAATGGGGGACAGATCCGGAGATCTTTCTGGCCAGGGTAGTTGACTTACACCTTCTAGAGCACGTTGGGTGGCACGGGATACATGCGGACGTGCATTGTCCTGTTGGAACAGCAAGTTCCCTTGCCGGTCTAGGAATGGTAGAACGATGGGTTCGATGACGGTTTGGATGTACCGTGCACTATTCAGTGTCCCCTCGACGATCACCAGTGGTGTACGGCCAGTGTAGGAGATCGCTCCCCACACCATGATGCCGGGTGTTGGCCCTGTGTGCCTCGGTCGTATGCAGTCCTGATTGTGGCGCTCACCTGCACGGCGCCAAACACGCATACGACCATCATTAGCACCAAGGCAGAAGCGACTCTCATCGCTGAAGACGACACGTCTCCATTCGTCCCTCCATTCACGCCTGCCGCGACACCACTGGAGGCGGGCTGCACGATGTTGGGGCGTGAGCGGAAGACGACCTAACGGTGTGCGGGACCGTAGCCCAGCTTCATGGAGACGGTTGCGAATGGTCCTCGCCGATAGCCCAGGAGCAACAGTGTCCCTAATTTGCTGGGAAGTGGCGGTGCGGTCCCCTATGGCACTGCGTAGGATCCTACGGTCTTGGCGTGCATCCGTGCGTCGCTGCGGTCCGGTCCCAGGTCGACGGGCACGTGCACCTTCCGCCGACCACTGGCGACAACATCGATGTACTGTGGAGACCTCACGCCCCACGTGTTGAGCAATTCGGCGGTACGTCCACCCGGCCTCCCGCATGCCCACTATACGCCCTCGCTCAAAGTCCGTCAACTGCACATACGGTTCACGTCCACGCTGTCGCGGCGTGCTACCAGTGTTAAAGACTGCGATGGAGCTCCGTATGCCACGGCAAACTGGCTGACACTGACGGCGGCGGTGCACAAATGCTGCGCAGCTAGCGCCATTCGACGGCCAACACCGCGGTTCCTGGTGTGTCCGCTGTGCCGTGCGTGTGATCATTGCTTGTACAGCCCTCTCGCAGTGTCCGGAGCAAGTATGGTGGGTCTGACACACCGGTGTCAGTGTGTTCTTTTTTCCATTTCCAGGAGTGTATATTGAATAGTATGACCAGTGACGAAAAAAATAGATTAATGGTTAAGGTTAAGCGGGAGTCGAACCGTCGCCTCAAATGCGTTCGTCTTACGAAGCTCGAACGCTAAACACTTTGCCACCACGAACTCTAACGCCCGGCACCTACGCACAGATACACAAACCACGTAACAGACGCGTGAGACTTCTCTTGCGATTTTCTCGGAATTTCCAGAGTAGTGCACCTTACTAGTTGCGCGTTATGTTGTTTTAATGACCCACTAAAGTAAGTTTGCAGTAAATCTGCGATCTCAACGTCGTGGCGTTCCCGCTGTTAGGTTGAAGCAATATATTGGTTGACTCTCTTAGGAAAGTATTCTCTCGAAAAGTTGACAAAAAGCAACACTGTGAAGCATAATGGCAGAGTATCTCTGCATCGCTTTCGTGCTTACTAAACGAACGTGTGACGAAATGTGCTGCTCTTCTTTTGATCTTCTGCAAATTCCTCTAAGCGGCCTGGTGTCCATCACAGACTGATGTGCAGTATTCACGTATTGGTCAAACGCTGACTTAACCCCTTTGAGGTTGGATTACGCTTTCTATAGATTCTTCCAATGAATATCAGTCTGCGATCTGCATTCCATAGGATTAATTTTGTGTGGTCGTTCGACTTTAAATTACATGCACGCATGCTGCAAGATATTTAGTACATTTCACTGCTTACAGTCGTTTTTCAGAAAAGGCGTAATCAAACACGTATTGTGCGTAAACTAGCAGTAACTGAAATTTAAATTAAGGACCAGCTTCCAATCCCTGCACGAAGCGTCGATCCTGTTCAGATCTTAGTGCATTTCGCTACACCCTTCTAGCGTAGTATCCTCTGTATACAACAGCACCATCCGTGAAAAGCCTGGAGGAACTTCGGACGTCACCGACTAGGTCGCCTATATACAGGTTGTTCCGAAAATATTCTTTCAAAGAGGAAGAGAACATCAAAACAAATATAACTGAGTCGAGGTACGTACGGTCCCTGACGGCAGTTTCTGACGCTACGGGCGATGTACTCACAAGGTTCTTCAGCATGCCAAATACAGCAGGTACATTCATAGGAACTGCTAGACTGCGCGACCATTGGTCTGCATGCAAGCACTAGATCGTCGGACCACTGACGTTCGTGTTCATTCGAAGGTCACTGGCATGTCTGCAATGGTACCAGGAGCGACAGCAATTCTAGCGACGAGGTGGTCTTCTGTTTCCACAACGATTCCATATTACAACTGGTTTATGTGCCCTCCCCCCTCCTCCACTTCCACCTCCTCCCCCTTCCCCCAGAGGAGGAAATGCATATCGAAATCTTCCAAATTTATAGGTGCATGTATGTATGTATGTATGTATGTATGTATGTATGGATGGATGGATGCATGTTGTCATGATCGACCTCGCTGTTCTTGGTTTATGTAACGCAAGTTGCTAGGTCCGACTTGAGCAGACAAACACAGGCCGAACACGTGCCAGCGTCCCCAGCTCCGGCGCACCGAACGGGTTTAACTGGTTTACAAAGTTTCAGTATCCACAGGCGCGGATGAGTTGCAAGTACCGAAGGCATCTTTCTTTCTCGCGCCTACCTCTAACCATAAATTATGCTTTCTCCCTTTTCTATTCGCAGATGTAGAGTGATAAGACCCAAGTACTAGGGTGAGTCAAATTAAAACCTTAAATTTGTAACAACAAATCGAAATTTCGCGCCGTTACCCTATAAGTTGGTAAATGTGCTACAAACAGCGTGCAGAATGGCCTGTAGGTGGCAGCATAGTTCAGATGCACACTTACCGTCACAGTATCAGTATAAAGATGGCCGCCCCACTTGCGACTTGCACCAGGGAAGAACAGCGTTCTGTTATTCGGTTTTTGCGTAGTGAAGGTGTGAACCTATTGAAATTCATCGACGAATAAAGGTTGAGTACGGTGATGCATGTCTGTCACAGCAGCAAGTCTACGAATAGAGTAGGAAGTTCGCAACTGGTGTGACTTCAGTGGAAGATGCTCCTCGTCCAGGTGAGGCGCAACGAGTTGTGACTCCACAGACCATTGCAGCAGTTGAAGCCATAGTGAAGGAAAACCGCCGAGTGACACTGAATGACATTGCAGCATGTTTACAGGTTAGTCATGGGTCAGCACACCACATAGTGCACGATGTGCTCCAGTTTCACAAAGTGTCCGCAAGATGGGTGCCACGGCAGCTGACTCCTGAAATGAGAGAACGACGTGTTGATGCTTGTGAAGAACTTCTTCGGCGCTTTGAACGAGAAGGTGATTGCTTCCTTGCAAGAATAGTTACTGGGGACGAAACCTGGGTTCACTTCCACCAACTGGACACGAAGAGAGCGAGCAAGGAATGGCACCATTCCTCATCACCAAAACCAAAGAAGTTTCGAACAGAACCATCAGCAGGGAAGGTTATGCTGACTCCCTTTTGGGACGGAAAAGGAGTCATTTTGGAGCATTACATCCCTAGAGGGACCACTGCATCATACACAGATTTCCTAAAAAATCATTTGCGGCCTGCAATCAAATCAAAGCGACGTGGATTGCTGTCCGCAGGTGTCCTTTTGCAACATGACAATGCAAGGCCCCACACTGCCCATACAACAGTTGCAACAATCACAGACCTGCATTTTGAGTGTCTTCCTCATCCACCATACTCACCAGACCTTGCCCCAAGTGATTTACATATGTTTGGACAACTCGAAGACGCAATGGGAGGAAAGAAGTTCCGTTCTGATGATGAGGTACGCCACGCAGTGCATGAATGATTGTGCGGACTACCAAAAGAGTTTTTTTCTAAAGGAATTTATGCGCTTTGTAAGCGCTGGAGGACTTGCATTGAGCGTAGCGGAGATTATGTTGAAATTTGATACAGCTTTGTACCACTTCCGCACAATAAATAATATTTAAAAAATTATTTAAGGTTTTCATTTGACTCACGCTCGTATTTCTGCAGAGGTCTAATAAATATGTGTACTTTTCTCTATGCAAAAAATCCAATTCAATATTGGAAATACATTCCAACATAAGAGGGGTGTTCAGTAAGTAGAGTAACACTTTTTTTTCTGAAAGCAGGTCGGTTTTATACAGGATACCAATACACCACATTTTTCCCAACTCTTTTGGCGAGAAAAAACTTTTTTGAACATAATTTCTGTTCAATGACACGGCCTTTCGCCGCCTTACTGTAAGGGCCTGTATGCTTGCACGGTACCACCCTACTTGTTGGCGTCGAAGCCAAAGTCTTGCTGCTTCAGTGACCTCCCCATCACCCCGCGCTGGTTCCCGCGGAGAGCGTCCTTCATTGGGCAAACAGATGGAATTCGGAGGGTGCGAGATCCGGGCTGCAGAGTGGATGGGGAAGAACAGTCCACTGAAGGGTTTTCAGTTGCTCTCGTCCGTGCAGACTTGGGTGAGTCCTCGTACTGTCATCTAGGAGACGTTCGTCTGCAATTTCTGTGGCGATGAACACGCTGAAGTTTTTTCTTCAATTTCCCGAGGGTAGCGTTTCTGAAGAGAAATTTGTTAACATGGGGTATAGATTTAAGTGTCAGGAAGTCGTTTCTGGAAGTATTTGTACGGAGTGTAGCAATGTATGGAAGTGAAACGTGGTTGATAAATAGTTTGGACAAGAAGTGAAGCTTTCGAAATGTGGTGCTACAGACGAATGCTGAAGATTAGATGGGTAGATCACATAACTAATGAGGAAGTATTGAATAGGATTGGGGAGGAGTTTGTGGCACAACTTGACAAGAAGAAGGGATCGGTTGGTAGGACATGTTCTGAGGCACCAAGGGATCACCAATTTAGTATTGGAGTGCAGCGTGGAGGGTAAAAATCGTAGAGGGAGACCAAGAGGTGAATACACTAATCAAATCAGAAGAATGTAGGTTGCAGTAGGTACTGGGAGATGAAGAAGCTCACACAGGATAGAGTAGCATGGAGAGGTGCATCAAACCAGTCTCTAGACTGAAGACCACAACAACAACAACAACAACAAAAATGAATATGAAATTCAAATAATTTGGAGTAACGCTAAAACGCTCCATTCGAGTCATGTGATGCCTGTGACGTCACTGGCTAGCTCGCTGCTCCTACTGTCTTCATGCTAATTCACAGTGATGTCTTGTTTTGGAATTTACGTTTCGCAAAATGGGTTACAAATGGTGTGTAGCACAATATTATACAAATACGTCTGTAAAAACTCCTGAAAAGTTGTTTTTGAGTGTTCCAACGAATGAGAAGATGCGTAAAATGTGGTTGCTAGTTATAACATACGGACTCATTTGCAGAAGTTCTAGAATTACTTAGTTTTGAACGAGTTTAATAATGCTATAGGGATCAGGGACTAGAATATCGCTCGTTGCACATATCCCTGTTCTAAACGGGGGGCGGGGGGCGGGGGGGGGGGGGGGAGCATAAACACAAGCAACAACTTTCACAAGATTTCCACGATCAGCGTTCACAAAATTCCTTTCTGTTCTTAATGAAATGTTGTTACGGCGTTTTCCATCACTAAATAGCTAAAGTGTTTGCAGGAAAAGTACGTAAAAACCTCTTAACATCGATTAACACTCCCTATAACACACGCATAGCTTCATCTTACTCGTAGTCTGTGACGTCACCAGAGCTACAGCCAATAACAGAGCGTTTTCAGTCACGTGAGCAAAGCTTGACACTGAATGATTTTTAAGCTTTAATCACATAAAAGTTACATTTTATAAGAATATTCAACGTAAATGCTATTTGAACGATATAATCAATCAGAATAACAATCCGAACCAAAATTTTCAATGCAATAGGGTCTGCAGCTGCGATCAATTTTTTGAAATATTTTGTGATTCCGTCAGCTGCCATTCTCTTTATTCACGTTACATTCGAGCTTCTAAAAATAGCTTGAAATAAGGACAATGGCAGCTGAAAGCGTCATGAAATCTTTTAAAACCATACTTTTAACAAAGGAAAATAGCCTATTTGGCAGTGACGACGCCGTGACGCAAGTCGTAGCCTCAACCAAACGCCGATTCTGGTCCGTGACGTAGCGTAGCAAGGCCGAACGGAGATCCTTGGGATCATGCGAGACAGAGAATCTAACTGACGGAAGTAGGAACACGCGGGGCAATGCGGGCCATATGACTCACCTTAGAAACAAAAA
Source organism: Schistocerca nitens (assembly GCF_023898315.1). Lineage (NCBI taxonomy): Eukaryota > Metazoa > Arthropoda > Insecta > Orthoptera > Acrididae > Schistocerca > Schistocerca nitens. Next base: position 99,418,538 of record NC_064625.1, on the reverse strand, counting down.
AGGACGAAAAAGCATACCCAAATTTATAGCCTTAATACACTTGCCGACAGAAAAGAACTGAAAAGCCGAGATAAGAAGGTCGGAATGTAACCTGGTACACGTACACGATGTCGGCGGTTATGTAAGTGATCTAGGGTTACAATTCACTGTTACAAGTAGAAAGGCTACTAGAGTACATCAGTGTTGTTCGTTTTTTTTTGTTATCAGGCCTGGTATGGCATATAACGGGTGTGAACAGCGCCAGATATTGCGTGAATGGCATAGAGATGCTGCTTACTCGTGTGACATGAGAACCTGACAGTTTTCAAAGGGCCACATTGTGTTGGTGGTAGTGATGGTTTGTGGGACGTTCAACGGTATGGTTATTAGCACTCGTACAAAATCCCAGTCTTTATGCTGTCCAGTCTCGCCATTTCTACATCTACATCCATACTCCGGAAGCCACCTGACGGTTTGTGGCGGAGGATACCTTGACTACCTGTATCGGTTCTCCCTTCCATTCAAGTCTCGTATTGTTCGTGGAAAGAAAGATTGTCGGTATGCCTCTGTTGGGCTCTAATCTCTCCGATTTTATCCTCATGGTCCCTTCGCGAGATATACGTAGGAGGGAGCAATATACCGCTTGAATCCTCGGTGAAGGTATGTTCTCGAAACTTCAACAAGCCCGTACTGAGCGTCTCTCTTGCAGAGTCTTCCACTGGAGTTTATCATCTCCGCGAACGCTTTCGCGATTACTAAATGATCCTGTAACGAAGCGCGCTGCTCTCTGTTGGATCTTCTCTATCTCTTCTATCCACCCTATCTGGTACGGATCCCACACCGCTGAGCAGTATTCAAGCAGTGGGCGAACAAGTGTACTGTAACCTACTTCCTTTGTTTTCGGGCTGCATTTCCTTAGGATTCTTCCAATGAATCTCAGTCTGGCATCTGCTTTACCGACGATTAATGTTATATGGTCATTCCATTTTAAATCACTCCTAATGCCTTCTCCCAGATAATTTATGGAATTAACTGCTTCGAGTTGCTGACCTGCTATATTGTAGCTAAATGATATACGATCTTTCTTTCTGTGTATTCGCACCACATTACACTTGTCTACATTGAGATTCAATTGCCATTCCCTGCACCATGCGTCAATTCGTTGCAGATCCTCCTGCATTTCAGTACAATTACAGTCTCTCGATATACCACAGCATCATCCGCAAAAAGCCTCAGTGAATTTTCGATGTTATCCACAAGGTCATTTATATATATATATATTGTGAATAGCAACGGTCCTATGACACTTCTCTCCATTGAGAATGACATGCTGCGTTCTGTTATCTAGGAACACTTCAAACCAATCACACAATTGCTCTGATAGTCTATATGCTCTTACTCTGTTCATTAAACGACTGTGGGGAACTGTGGTTCAAATGGCTCTGAGCACTATGGGACTCAACTGCTGTGGTCATAAGTCCCCTAGAACTTAGAACTACTTAAACCTAACTAACCTAAGGACATCACACAACACCCAGCCATCACGAGGGAGAGAAAATCCCTGACCCCGCCGGGAATCGAACCCGGGAACCCGGGCGTGGGAAGCGAGAACGCTACCGCACGACCACGAGATGCGGGCTGTGGGGAACTGTATCAAACGCCTTGCGGAAGTCAAGAAACACGGCATCATTCCCAACAAGAAGATTGCGCTTCGTGAACAGAAGCGTATAACAGGAAAGTTTCCATAAACAAGAAGAAGAAAAATGATGCCGAGAAACTACTGAAGTGGGTTACAGTTAGACGGTATCAAGTCTTTGTACTCATCTGAAGACGCAGCCTAAAACAAAACCGGATGAAGATTACTGAGAAGCGACTACAACCGATCACTTTTTGTTACATGATTCGCTTTCAATTTCGTATAAACTTAATATAGTTTTATGAACAAGTGATCAGTCATACTTTGCAACACGTTTTGTATTCTTTTTGTATGGCAATTTTGTGAACACTTAGTTATAAAGGTAATATTAAACATATTGAGTGGTCTGGTTTCAAAAGTATTGAGACACGGTAAGTTATTTGGTTATGATTTAAATACATTACGTGTCATGATTATGTACAGCAATTTTTGTGTGTAATTTTACACTGTAGAGACACATAATACAGAGGGGTCCAAAAAAATGTATCCACTGTTTAAAAGTCCGTAACTTACAAACTAATAGACGGAATTGTCTCATTTTTGGTGAAAGTGTAGCTTAAAGTCCAACTTAAAGATATCACTGTAGGTGTTCGAAATGGTCATTCGAAATGGTCACCATTAACATCCACACACAAACGATGCCGACGAACTGCAGCACGAACTACTGACTGCAACGTGTTCAGTTGGATATTTGGACATGAATGTACGATGGATTCTCGAAGTTCATCCAATGTGCGTGGCTTTGGTCGATAAACGACGCCCTTTACTGTTCCCCACAGGTAAAAATCCAAAGGAGTTAGCATTCGGGAGGACGACGGTTCAATCCCGCGTCCGGCCATCCTGATTTAGGTTTTCCGTGATTTCCCTAAATCACTCCAGGCAAATGCCGGGATGGTTCCTCTGAAAGGGCACGGCCGACTTCCTTCCCCATCCTTCCCTACTCCGATGAGACCGATGACCACGCTGTCTGGCCTCCTTCCCCAAACCAACCAACCAACCAACCAACCAACCAAAGGAGTTAGGTATGGGGAACGTGGTGGATAGTCCAGAGCACCTCTACGGCCTATCCATCTTCCCTAACACTATTTTGGTAGTGGGCTGGGGCACCATCTTGTTGAAAGTAAACTCTTCCGTCTCCATACAAGTCTCGGATGGCAGGTAAAATGGATGTCTGAAGCTTCTGAAGGTACACCTCACCGGTAACTGTGTCGTCAAAGAAGAATGGCCCAATCGAGCCCCGGTAAGACAACCCACACCACACATTTACTCCTGGCAAATTCACGGCTTTGTCTACGTGGACGTTCGGATTTTCGGCGGCCCAATAGATGCAATTGTGGCGGTTTACTGCACAATTGAGTTTGAACTGTGCCTCATCAATCCACACAATCATCTCTGCAAACTCTTCATCGTTGCGCGCCATGTTAGTAAACCACTCGCAGTACTCCATTCTACGATCTGCGTCGTCCTCGTTCACTGCGTGTATCAATCGTGGGATGTAGCACTTCCACTTTGCTGTCTTCAAAATTCGCCAAACACTTGAGCGACTCACTCCAGTTTCACGGGCACACTGTCTCACAGACTTCTGTGGTGAGCGAGTGAATTGTTGTAACACACGACGGGAGTTAGCTGGACTTGTTACTGTTACAAAACAAAACAACGGAATACAACGCTTGTGTGGTGATTGCCGGAACTACAAACTATTACACTACGAAAGACGAGAAAACTCCGTCAATTAGTTTGCCAGTTACGGACTTTTAAACAGTGGATACATTTTTTGGGCCCCTCTGTATATTTCACGTTACATTTATTGAACTCGAAATACTGTCATTAATTAAATATACGTTTTTGCTGTTCATGTAATTTAGATAAGTATCTTATATTATACAGGGTGAACATTAATAACAGCGACAAACTACAGTGACGGATTCCTCACTAGACGTGGAGGAAAGAAGATCCTACGAACGTGTGTCCGGCAGATGACGCTGATAAACGTCAGTTCTTCTGGCCACGTACCGTGTGTTTCTTGTGTATTACAGGCTGTCTGACGCAGCGTACTTAAGCAGCAAAATGGTCCGGTATTCACGTTGGGAACAATCCGAGATGGTGTTTGTGTACGGCCGGTCGAGAGGCAGCACGGCTATACCAAAACAAGTACCCTCACAGACACCATTCACACCACACAACAGTTCAAGCCCTTCTTGGGCGCTCGTGTGATCATGGATCCTATCAGACAAACGAACGTGCAGGGAGGCGGCGGATTGTGCGTACACGAGATTAGGAGAATCAGATTCTACAAGATATTGAAACGAAACCTAGTACCTGCTCCATGCATTAGCCCGCCAACATGGTTTAGGCCAAAGTACGATTATGTTCAAATGGCTCTAAGCACTATGGGACTTAACATCTGAGGTCATCAGTCCCCTAGACTTAAAATTACTTAAACCTAACTAACCTAAGGACATCACGCAAATCCATGCCCGGGGCAAGATTCGAACCGGCGACCGTAGCAGCAGCGCGGTTCCGGAGTGAAGAGTCTAGAACCGCTCGGCCACAGCGGCCGGCTTACGATTATGTGTATCCTATATGACAACCGCTACTATGCCTATCACCTGCAATCACATGGAGGCCACTTTGAACATCTGTTGGGACATGGATGCGATGCAGCTCTGTACTGTTCTCAGCGAATTTTTGTTGTTGTTGTTGTTGTTGTTGTTGTTGTTCGCACACCGTCCATTTCCGGACACACATCCATAGGACCTTTTTTCCTCCACTTACGTCAGGAATCCGTCCCTGCATTTTGTCTGTTTTATTAATGTTCACCCTACATTCGTTTCCTCGTTTAATGCTGTAAGGGGATAACTCGATGTGATAAGAATGACCATAGCAGCTACAAATATTTTTAATCTGGAAATAAATTCACCGTTCACTGAGTTGTGGGATGTTTCATTCACCTCCAGAATAGTCTGTCAGTCTTTTGTCCTCTCTAACAAAGGAAATTCGCCATCGCACCCCCCTGAGATTTAGTGGTAACATGGCCCAGTGTATAGTGCGTCAAAAACCAAAAACAGATCAAGCATAAAATTGGCAAGAAGATGTACTGTACTGTATTGTACTATGGAAAAAGAAGCAAAACAGAAACTGTGAACGGTCCAAGTTCAAGATGTGCGAATTTGAGTAAACTCGGCGTCGTGGTTTGTGGTCACGATGTTGCACGAAGGGGCAGACCGTATTCAAATCTCCCTTGTGCCCACATTTTTTTTTTTTTAGCATAATCATGAATTATACGTCCGACCACTGACGACTCTGTTCGCTGTATTCAGACTTGTGTGTGTTGTTTACAACAGCGAGGTATAAGGTAGAGACCACCCACACGTAGGTACCTCCTATTTGTTCTACACAAGCACCGCATTTTATGACTCTTGCGTTCCATTTTGGAAGATTTGACTGTTGATGAATTCGTTTTATTGTAAGATAGTTCACACTCGTTTATTTGCTGTTTTCATTTATGTGAGAGGTGTATGCGGCATCTCGCCTGCTCTCACTATTCATCACATGTACTTGCTACGGTAATATATATTGTTACCAGGTGAGTTGTATGGTATAACCAATGAATGGTATGACTATTTATTGACAAATAGCTAGCACAGTTTCAGAAAATATCGTTCTTGTGAAACACAACGAGCTCTTTATACTCGTGAAGTAATAAGTGCTATCGGCAGGGGATGTCAAATTGATTCCGTATTTTTAGATTTCCAGAAGGCTTTCGACACCGTTCCTCACAAGCGTCTTCTAACCAAGCTGCGTGTCTACGGAGTATCGCCTCAGTTGTGCGACTGGATTCGTGATTTCCTGTTCGTGGTAATAGACGGAAAGTCATCGAGTAAAACAGAAGTAAAATCCGGCGTTCTCCAAGGAAGTGTTATAGGCCCTCTATTGTTCCTGATCTATATTAACGACGTAGGAGACAATCTGAGTAGCCGCCTCAGATTGTTTGCAAATGATGCTGTCATTTACCGTCTTGTAAAGTCATCAGATGATCAAAACGACTTGCAAAATGATTTAGATATCTGTACGGTGCGAAAAGTGGCAACTGATCCTGAATAGCCGGCCAGGGTGGCCGAGCGGTTCTAGGCGCTATAGTCTGGAACTGCGCGACCGCTACGGTCGCTGGTTCGAATCCTACCTCGGGCATGGATGTGTGTGATGTCCTTAGGTTAGTTAGGTTTAAGTAGTTCTAAGTTCTGGGGGACTGATGACCTCAGCAGTTAGGGCCCATAGTGCTCAGAGCCATTTAACCCTGAATAAAGAAAAGTGTGAAGTTATTCACATGAGTACTAAAAGAAATCAGCTAAATTTCGATTACGCGATAAGACACACAAATCTGAAGGCTGTAAATTCAACTAAATACTTAGGGATTACAATTACAAATAACCTAAATTGGGACGATCACATACATAATATTGTGGGTAGAGCAAACCAAAGATTGTGTTTCATTGGCAGAACACTTAGAAGGTGCAACAGATCTACTAAAGAGACTGCTTACACCACGCTTGTCCGCCCTATTCTGGAGTATTGCTGTGCGGTGTAGGATCCGCACCAGGTGGGACTGACGGATGGCATCGAAAAAGTACAAAGAAGGGCAGCTCGTTTTGTATTATCGCGAAATAGGGGAGATAGTGTCACAGGCATGATTCGCGAATTTGAGTGGCAATCATTAAAACAAAGGCGTTTTTCGTTACGACGGGATCTTATGAAATTTCAATCACCAGTTTTCTCCTCCGATTGCGAAAACATTCTGTTGCCACCCATCTACATAGCGAGAAATGATGATCACGATAAAATAAGAGAAATAAGGGCTCGCATACAAAAATTTAGGAGCTCGTTTTTCCCGAGTGCCGTTCGAGAGTGGAAATGTAGGGAGACAGCTTGAAGGTGGTCCATTGAACCCTCTGCCAGGCACTTTATTGTGAATAGCAGAGTAATCACGTAGATGTAGAAGTGGAAGACAACAGAAGGAGAAGTCGCGTAAATGATCGGATAGCAAGTGCGTAATTGGGTGAAGAGAAAGGGCACGAGGTAGATTTGAACACGGATCTCGCACTTTGGAGTCCAACACAGTGACCACACAACCACGGCGTCGTGGTTCTCGCAAATTTGCTCGATGTTGCACATCTGGAGCTTCTTTTTCCACAGTTCAGTGCACCTTCTTCCTGTTTTCATGCTTGATCTCTGTTCGGCTTTGGACAAGCTAACCACTGGACCATTTTACCACTAAATCTCAGGTGGATCCGATGGGTTCTGTTGAGAGATGGAAGAGACACTGCTTGGGGGGAGGGGAGGGGGCTGAAAACGGTTGTAAGTGGCTTCGTGCAGGCAACTGACACAGCCGGGTACAGTTGACGCTGCGCAACAATACAACACGAGAGGTAAACACAGGCAGCAGGTGTGTGTTGACTTGCGCGCTGGGTCGCCACGGCTATCTGCCCCGACCTCTGACCGCGAGACGTGCGTGAAATACGGCAGCAGGTTGCATCAGTCTGGACCACGTGTGTCCCTCTGTTCTCCAGGTGCACACACCTCAGTATTGACGCGCCCGAACCCCGATACGAGCACTGCTGCGCGTCTAACAGGTCACCGCCCCCATTCCCCTCCACGTACAAACCGACACACGCTCCCTGTTTATTCGAGGTCTAGCCACAAACTTTCAATCATATCCTCAAATCAGTCTCGCTGCGGCCATGAACCTCTGCGATTTAGACATCTTCATATCCATTCCTTGTCTACATCTACGTCCGCAGGTCGCGATCTACTGGGCTCCCACATAGTGGTACGCGCACCATTGGCGGTACTCTATAAACTGGATATACTTCGACAGCCGTGGTTACTTTCACCACTTCACATCGAATGTTTGACAGCTCGCTGCTGACTCGCAATTTGGTGGTAAAGTTTCATGAATGTTCGCTAGGTGGCACCATGTAGTAACGGTTGGCTAACCTGTTGCGAGTTACGGTTGTATACAAGAGAGTGTATTACAATCTGGAGGAGCAAAATCCACCGATATCATTTGCCTGGAAAGCCATCGGAGTTTCCCAATACACTATGTGACCAAAGTATCCGGACACCCACTGGACTCGCATTCGGGAGGACGACGGTTCAATCCCGTCTCCGGCCATCCTGATTTAGGTTTTCCGTGGTTTCCCTAAATCGTTTCAGGCAAATGCCGGGATGGTTCCTTTGAAAGGGCACGGCCGATTTCCTTCCCAATCCTTCCCTAACCCGAGCTAGCACTCCGTCTCTAATGACCTCGTTGTCGACGGGACGTTAAACACTAACCACCACCACCACCACCTCTATCCGGACACTGAAAATGACGTACAAGTACGTGGCGTCCTCCATCGGTAATGCTGGAATTCAATATGGTGTGCGCCCACTCTTAGCCTTCATGACAGCTTCCTCTCTCGCAGGCATACGTTCAGTCGGGTGTTGGAAAGTTTCTTCAAAAAATGGTTCAAATGTCTCTGAGCACTATGGGACGCAACTGCTGAGGTCATTAGTCCCCTAGAACTTAGAACTAGTTAAACCTAACTAACCTAAGGACATCACAAATATCCATGCCCGAGGCAGGATTCGAACCTGCGACCGTAGCGGTCTTGCGGTTCCAGACTGCGGCGCCTTTAACCGCACGGTCACTGCGGCCGGCGAAGGTTTCTTCACATAGTGTTGCACAGAAGAGAGGTATCGATGTCGGTCGGTGAGGCCTGGCACGAAGTCCACTTTCCAAAAAGTCCCAAACATATTCTGTAGGATTCAGGTCAGGACTCTGTTGTAGGCCAGTCCATTACAGGGATGTTAATGTCGTGTAGCCACTCTGCCACAGGCCGTGCGTTATGAACAGGTGCTCATCGTATTGAAAGATGTAATCGCCTTGCCGGAATTGCTCTTCAACAATGGGAAGCAACAAGGCGCTTAAAACATCACTGTAGGCCTGTGCTGTGATAGTGTCACGCAAAACAACAATGGGTGCAAGCCCCCTCCCTGAAAAACACGGCCGCGCGGTCTAAGGCGCTGCAGTCATGGCCTGTGCGTCTGGTCCCGGCGAAGGTTCGAGTCCTCCCTCGGGCATGGGTGTGTGTGTGTTCGTCCTTAGGATAATTTAGGTTAAGTAGTGTGTAAGCTTAGGGATTGACGACCTTCGCAGTTAAGTCCCATAAGATTTCACACACATTTGAACATTTGTGAAAAATACGACCACACCATAACATCACAGCCTCCGAATTTTGCTGTTGGCACTACACACGCTGTCAGATGACGTTCACCAGGCAGTCGCCATACCCACACCCTGCCTCCGGATCGCCACATTGTGTACCGTGATTCGTCACTCCACACAACATTTTTCCACTATTCAATCGTCCGATCTTTACGCTCCTTACACCACGCGAGGCGTCGTTTGGCATTTACCGGCGTGATGTGTGGCTTATGAGCAGCCGCTCCACCATGAAATCCACGTTTTCTCACCTCCCACCTAACTGTCATAGCACTTCCAGTGGATGCTGATGCAGTTTGGAATTTCTGTGTAGTGATCCGGATAGATGTCTGTTATTACACATTACGAGCCTCTTCAACTGTCGGCGGTCTCTGTCAGTCAACAGACGAGGCCAGTTTGAACGCTTTTGTGTTGCACGTGTCTCTTCACGTTTCCACATCACTATCACATCGGAAACAGTGGACCTATGGATGTTTAGGAGTGTGGAAATCTCGCGTACAGACGTATGACAAGTGACACCCAGTCACGTGTCCACGTTCGAAGTCCATGAGTTCCGCGGAGCGCCCCATTCTGCTCTCTCACCATGTCTAATGAGTAGTGAGGTCGCTGATATGGAGTACCTGGCAGTAGGTGGCAGCTCAATGCACCTAATATGAAAAAATCGTATGTTTTGTGGGGTGTCCGGATACGTTTGAACACATAGTGTATGTCATGTGTGTCACTCCATTAATTCTCGAAACTTATCACTGTCTATATTTTTGTTCAAGTTATGTATCATTTTCTGAAGTCATGTGCATGATTTCTCTGTTTCGGTGTTACTTTGACCACTGGTTATTTTTACCCCAGCATTACAGACATGCATCTTATAAAGTAGTGCTGATTTAAATAACACTGTGGAACTAAGGAGTACAATCATTAACCATCGATATATAGACAAAAGCTTATTTGTAATTTTTAATGTACCGACAACTAAGAGCCCGCATCTCGTGGTCGTGCGGTAGCGTTCTCGCTTCCCACGCCCGGGTTCCCGGGTTCGATTCCCGGCGGGGTCAGGGATTTTCTCTGCCTCGTGATGGCTGGGTGTTGTGTGCTGTCCTTAGGTTAGTTAGGTTTAAGTAGTTCTAAGTTCTAGGGGACTTATGACCACAGCAGTTGAGTCCCATAGTGCTCAGAGCCATTTGAATTTCTTTGACAACTAAGAAAATCTAATTTCAAGCATGTATTGCTCAATTTGCACGCTACTGTGGTTCTGGCAGTGATTCGGGTGTAACACATAACGTCAAATATTTCCAGAAAGAAGCAATCAAGTTTGTTGTGTCACGACTGCCAGATATCAATTCGCTAAATGAAAAACAGATACAATTATTTCTAACTGCAGTGGATATTTTGAAACGAGAACTTAGGTCTAAGATGGATCAAATTAAAGGTATTATGCTCAACTAAATTTGGAGCTATGTGTGTTGTCTTCCGTCCTAGCACCTTTGATTACAATTATACTGATGACGGGACTGATGACCACAGATGTTAAGTCCCATAGTGCTCAGAGCCATACTGATGACGGGTCACACTGTTATTTATGTATTGTACTGTTTTTTTTTTCTTTTAGGAGACTTAATGAAGCACTTTAGAAAACTATAGATCACTATTCATGGGTGGTAAAAGTTTCATTGTGTTTTTGAAATATAGACCACAAATGTTAGTTGTGGTGGTGTAGGCCTGTCAATGAACCTTAAATCCACGCTAACTTTCACCACCTACAATTTTTTTCATCACTTTCTCTGCGTTTTATAAAATATGTTCTAGTGATTAGTATGTACGAGTAATCCTTTCATACAACCCTATGTTCACTATCATAAATATCACAGATGTTAAAAAAAATCTGTAATGATGATGACATTTTAATCTGAGAATAGGTCGAAGTACGCAAGTAGATTTCAGGTAGTATCCGTACAAGCAAACAAAACACGTACTGATATAAATGAGATTTTCTTACGCTACTTTATTTTCAGAGTAAAATGTTAGTGAGAAAACTGATAGAAGCAGCGTCTGCGTAATGTTAAAGAAAACGGTTTTAGCACAGAATATTTGTTTCGGACTGTACGCAGGACAACAGAAAGGATTGTACCCTCTCCGACCGTCCTTTCTTTAATATCGATGCCTCGTTTCACCTTGTTTTGACGTTGGAGATATTTTGATTGCATCTAGTCGGTGGTTATTCGAAAGTTTTCATGCCACTTTCCAACTGCTGCCAACTTAAACGGGATTCCAGTGAGTGGCGCAGGAGTAGTCATTAGGCAGTGAACGGTTTGGTATCATAATTGTCGTTTTGTTGGGCGTTGCGTTAAACTGCATCGCGATACTTACTTAGAAACCTTGCGTCTGGTACCGGAGTGTGCGTATTACAACTATCTGATTCTTGACTGCTATAATTGCGGTGTGAAGTTTAACTTGATTGCGTGACTTATACGTGATTGTGTTATGAGTTAACCATGAAGTGATTTTTACGTCAGCAAGCTCTTTCTACTTACAAGGATGCGGTTAAAAAACCTAAACCAATACCTAACCGCAAGTATGAAGTACATTAACGCTACAACACTAAGGAGGAGGAAGGGGAGAGGGAGAATGTTACATTGTTACTAAACCATCGTACATTTTACTACTGCATATTTCATTCAAATAAGTCATACTTTATGGTTTAGGCACTAGTTAATTACAATTATAAGACCTCCAGTGGTACGTCACATTTGAAATAATTACAAAAAGGCCTGTTTTATACCATATGCTAACAATTCCAGACTGGCGGGAACCACGAATTAGTACCAACTGCAGTCGTAAATTTTACGAGGGTTTAGTAATCTTAGGTTAAAAATGAAGACAGACAAAGCACAGACTTGAGAAAGATGTGCGAGTTAAGTTGAGCTCAATCGAGCCATACTTTGAAGTTCTGACTAAAGAAAACCAGCAACATGCTTCCTACTGAAAACTGTAGATGTCCTTTCGTCAGAATCTAAATTTGAAAACTGACTAATTACTTACTTTGAAGTCTGATATAACGTCAAAGTTTGATTTGATCCTGAATTCTTTTTTTTTTTATTTTGTTTGACTCCGATTTACTATACTCCACGTTTAGTTTATCACTCCCTTGCACAAATTGGTTTGTATTACGAGTAAAAGTTTAAGATATTTTAAATGTTAGTCTCCTCTTACTCACTGAATATTTGTGTCAGAAGCGGCCTAATTTAATTTCACGTTTTTTGCTACCAGTAAGTACCACATGTGAACTTCAACGACTACGTAAAGTGCTTCGATGAAAAATTATCTGTGTGTGTCATTTCTACCATACATACTAGCTGATAACTACGACGCTAGATCCATGTGTGTGCTGACAGCACTGAGCAAGATGGCGAAAATTATTCCCTCCGTGCCGTTCCTCTTCGCTGCGCCATTCGTCGCCGAATTTGTCTTCCCAAAAAAATTTCATATAGAAAAATATCTTTCCCCAAAATTATGAAAAAAAACAAACAAATCTGTAGCTGGGCCCCATGCTTTTAAGCAATGATCAGCAGTCGGCACAACAAGTGTTTTTTGCGCCACTTCCTTTGGAGACGAATTATATTTCCTTAAGACGCTTCCCGTGAATCTCAGTTGCCATCTGATTATCCTATTATTTGTTTTGTATCGTCATTCCACCTTTATGACGCTTTAGATGGTCACTCCTGTTTTCAGTGGTATAACACAACACCGTAATAGGACTGTAACGGCTCTCCGTGCCTATCTTATTAGCGTTTCCTTACATTTATTTGCCTTCAGTTCTCATTCCTCTGCACATCTCCATGCTATCCGCTACAGTCTTCAGGCATTGTTACCTTCAGACAGTCAACCACGACATGGAGCTCCTACTGTTACCTACTAAATCAGTCACGCATACTGGGAACAACAGCGGTCCTAACATACTGGGTGATCAAAAAGTCAGTATAAATTTGAAAACGGAATAAATCACGGAAAAATGTAAATAGAGAGGTACAAATTGAGACACATGCTTGGAATGACATGGGGTTTTATTAGAACCAAAAAAATACAGAAGTTCAAAAATGTCCGACAGATGGCGCTTCATCTGATCAGAATAGCAATAATTAGCATAACAAAGTAAGACAAAGCAAAGATGATGTTCTTTACAGGAAATGCTCAATATGTCCACCATCATTCCTCAACAATAGCTGTAGTCGAGGAATAATGTTGTGAACAGCACTGTAAAGCATGTCCGGAGTTATGGTGAGGCATTGGTGTCGGATGTTGTCTTTCAGCCTCCCTAGAGATGTCGGTCGATCACAATACACTTGCGACTTCAGGTAACCCCAAAGCCAATAATCGCACGGACTGAGGTCTGGGCACGTGGGAGGCCAAGCATGACGAAAGTGGCGGCTGAGCACACGATCATCACCAAACGACGCGCGCAAGAGATCTTTCACGCGTCTAGCAATATGGCGTGGAGCGCCATCCGGCATAAACATCGTACGTTCCAGCAGGTGTTTATCAGCCACGCTGGGGATGATGCGATTCTGTAACATATCGGCGTACCTCTCACCCGTCACGGTATCAGTTACTGACGTTTTGCTGTCCAGCGCCATCTGTCGGACATTGTGAACTTTTTTTGTTCTAATAAAACCCCATGTCATTCCAAGCATGGGTGTCAATTTTTACGTCTCTATCTACATAATTCTGTGGTTTATTAAGTTTTCAAATTTATACTCACTTTTTGATCACCCTGTACGTCCTCGGGGTAGTCCTAAAACGACTTTCACAACTTTTGATTCACTTTCGCTAAAAACGACGTGTAGAGTTCCGTCATAGAAGGTCCGAGACTCCTGTAGCCTCGTATTTTTGCAGAACTTCAGTGCGACTCATTTCCCGGCTGCTTACCAACATGTTATCCATTTGAATAATGAGATACTGGACTCCCGAGAAGACAAAGCTTTAGATTACGAAATACGCAGGTATCGTACACGGTGTCCACAATGAGACTCCAACATTTTAATATCCTATATCTTTCTCATTTCAGATGGTGGACCTGTGAATCCTGAAGGGGCAGACAGAGCAACTCAAGTTTGTGGTGTGCAAATTTGATAAGCCAAGTGACCGTAGTGGAGCTGCAATCAATTGTTTTAGCAAAATGGAGGATATGAAGCAGCGTGCACAAGTGGTCTGGTGGTATGCAGAGACAAAATCGGCGACCCAAGTGCAAAGAAACTTTCGTCGAGTTTACAACAAAGCGCCCCCGTCGTTCAAGACTATATAGAAGTGGTGTGATCAGTTTTTGGCTACTGGGAGTGTTGCGAAGGGGCACAGTGGTGGTAAACTTGGGATCAGCGAACATCATGTGGAACAAGTGCGGCGGTCATTCGAACAAAGTCCACAGAAGTCAGTGCGACAGGCAGCACGAGAGCTTCGTATGAAACGTTCAACATTGCACAAAGTGCTCCATCAGCGTTTGTACGCATGTAAAGTGGAGGTCGTGCAAGAAATCAAGCCTGATGATGGATCAAAGCGAGAAGAATTTGCATGTGTCATGTTAGATCGTATTGCCACCGACGAGACATTATCATGCGTGGTGTTTACTGACGAGGCAACCTTTCAGGTGTCAGGGGCAGTCAATCGTCACAATGTGCGCATCTGGGGGTCCGAAAATCCACGTGCACCTGGGGAACACATGAGCGACAGTCCCAAAGTTAGTGTGTGGTGTGGTTTGATGATAAATCTCATTGTTGGGCCGTTTTTCTTTCAGGAGCCGACTGTGGATAGAGCCATCTACCTGGACACGTTTGAACAATTTGCCGTGCGACAGATAACAGACCTGCAGCCAAATGTGATGTTTCAACAGGACGTTGCAACACCCCATTGGAGTCTTGATGTCCGAAAATTTTTAAATGACACATTCCAGCAACGATGGATTGGCCGTGGAAGTCCAATTCCTTGGCCACCACGTTCGCCCGACGTAACCCCCCTCGATTTTTTTCTTATGGGGTTATGTGAAAGACCGGGTTATACGCTACACCAGTAAAGGACCTGCAAGACTTGAAACAGCGCATAAGAATTGTCATCAACTCTGTCACAGTACAGATGCTCCGCAACACGTGGCACGAAATCGATTATAGACTTGATAGACTTCTCGCTACCCGTGGCGCCCACGTTCAAGTGTACTGAACCGTCCACCTGTGTATGAAAACTTGATGAGCTGCTGTATGATTTCCCTGTATTTGTTCGTCAATAAATTGTGTTTCCTCTCAGATTTTATAAGTTCAAATGTTGGAGTCTCATTGTGGACACCCTGTATACTTCACTAGACCGCGGTTTCGGATACTGCATTAGCCTCTAGCTGAGTCGGTCACACTTCAAGTGTACCTGGGTTGTACACATCCACTGGGCAGACACTTGCACCAGCAGCAGGCTGTGAGAGATTGAGAGCACGACGCAGACCGTAGGGACGGCTTCTGCTTAAGGAAAGCGAACCAGCCGGTCAGGACTCGTGCTGAGCGACACACACACACACACACACACACACACACACACACGTAGCTGGTACCACCTCGCCACGTTTCATTCTAAACTGCACACCACTCGGCAAAGCCGCACTGCTCGACATAAAAATTCCAACGTCAGGAACGATAGCAAGTAATGAAAGTTTACCTGTGGTGCATATAAGGTACAAGGGCAAGAATCCATACGTATTGTAATGAAGCGCCAAAGAAACTGGTACAGGAATGCGTATTTAAACACAGAGATAAGTAAACAGGGGGAATACGGTGCTCCGATCGGCAACGCCTACAGAAGACAAGTTTCTGGCGCAGTAGTTCGGTTACTGCTGCTACAATGTCAGGTTATCAAGATTTAAGTGAGTTTGAACGACGTGTTACAGTTGGCGCACGAGCATCTACATCTACATCCACACTCCGCAAGCCACCTGACGGTGTGTGACGGAGGGTACCTTGAGTACCTCACCTCTACTGGTTCTCCCTTCTACTCCAGTCTCGCATTGTTCGTGGAAAGAAAGATTGTCGGTATTCCTCTGTGTGCACTCTAATCTCTCTGATTTTATCCTCATGGTCTCTTCGCAAGATATACGTAGGAGGGAGCAATGTACTGCTTGACTCCTCGGTGAAGGTATGTACTCGAAACTTTAACAAAAGGCCGTACCGAGCTACTGAGCGTCTCTCCTGCAGAGTCTTCCACTGGAGTTTATCTATCATCTCCGTAACGCTTTCGCGATTACTAAATGATCCCGTAACGAAGAGCGCCGCTCTCCGTTGGATCTTCTCTACCTGTTCTATCAATCCTATCTGGTACGGATCCCACACCGGTGGGCAGTATTCAAGCAGTGGGCGAACAAGCGTACTATAACCTACTTCCTTTGTTTTCGGATTGCATTTCCTTAGGATTCTTCCAATGAATCTCATTCTGGCATCTGCTTTACCGACGATTAATTTTATATGGTCATTCCATTTTAAATCACTCCTAATGCGTACTCCCAGATAATTTATGGAATTAACTGCTTCCAGTTGCTGACCTGCTATATTGTAGCTAAATGATAAAGGATCTTTCTTTCTATGTATTCGCAGCACATTACACTTGTCTACATTCAGATTCAATTACCATTCCCTGCACCATGCGTCAATGCGCTGTAGGTCCTCCTGCATTTCAGTAAAATTTTCCATTCTTACAACCTCTCGATATACCACAGCATCATCCACAAAAAGCCTCAGTGAACTCCCGATGTCATCCACAATGTCATTTACGTATATTGTGAATAGCAACGTTCCTACGACACTCCCCTGCGGCACACCTGAAATCACTCTCACTTCAGAAGACTTCTCTTCATTGAGAATGACATGCTACGTTCTGTTATCTAGGAACTCTTCAATCCAATCACACAATTGGTCTGATAGAGCATATGGACTTACTTTGTTCATTAAACGACTGTGGGGAACTGTATCAAACACCTTGCAGAGGTCAAGAAACACGGCATCTGCCTGGGAACCCGTGTCTATGGCCTTCTGAGTCTCGTGGACGAATAGAGCGAGCTGGGTTTCACACGACCGTCTTTTTCGAAACCTATGCTGATTCTTACAAAGTAGATTTCTAGTCTCCAGAAAAGTCATTATACTCAAACATAATACGTGTTCCAAAATTCTACAACTGATCGACGTTAGAGATAGATAGGTCTATAGTTCTGCACGTCTGTTCGGGCCGGCCGAAGTGGCCGTGCGGTTAAAGGCGCTGCAGTCTGGAACCCCAAGACCGCTACGGTCGCAGGTTCGAATCCTGCCTCGGGCATGGATGTTTGTGATGTCCTTAGGTTAGTTAGGTTTAACTCGTTCTAAGTTCTAGGGGACTAATGACCTCAGCAGTTGAGTCCCATAGTGCTCAGAGCCATTTGAACATCTGTTCGGCGTCCCTTCTTAAAAACGGGGATGACCCGTGCCCTTTTCCAATCCTTTGGAACGCTACGCTCTTCTAGAGACCTACGGTACACCACATCTCCTAGGTATTGATAAAATGGGGATTTTCCCTTACGACCATTTCATGAGTGTACTGTGAATATCACGAATCCAGTAAAACATCAAATTTCCGACATCGCTGCGGCCGGCAAAAGATCTGCAAGAATGGCACCAACGACGATTGAAGAGAATCGTTCAACGTGACTGAAGTGTAACCCTTCCACAAACTGCAGCAGATTTCAGTGCTGGGCCATGAACAAGTCTCAGTTTGCGAACCATTCAACAGACATCATGGATATGCGATTTCGGAGCCGAAGGCCCACTCGTGTACCCTTGATGACTGCACGACACAAAGCTTTACGCCTCGCCTGGGACTGTCAACACAGACATTGGAAGTCTGGAAACATGTTGCCTGCTCGAACAAGTCTCGTTTCAAATTTTATCGAGTGGATGGACGTGTACGGGTATGGAAAATGGTTCAAATGGCTCTGAGCACTATGGGACTTAATAGCTGAGTTCATCAGTCCTCTAGAACTTAAAACTACATAAACCGAACTAACTTAAGGGGCTCTGGAAAGGCTGAAAATCATGAAAAGTTCAATTTTTACTTTTTTGCGTTTTCTGAATCTGCAGACTATTACCTTTTAATAGATATATAATTTATTCAATTCCGAAGACTACAACCATTTTTAAATTTTTTTTGAAATGTGTTCTACATGGGCGTGACCCACTGTGGCGCTGTTAAACTGCTGTCAAATGGTGTTATTATTAACGTCCGTGTTCATCAGGTACATTTTAGTGATGTGAGATAAAGTATAAAACCTATTTTCAGAGACTTAGCAGCACCTGAACTGTTGAAAAAGTGTATTCACGAAAAAACTCAAAACCCCAATGAAAGTGTAAATAGTGTTATATGGTCGAGAATCCCCAAGACTGTATTTGTTGGAATAGAAACACTTCACTTTGGTGTGTATGATGCTGTTGCGACTTTCAATGATGGTAACATTGTAAGGTGCAAGGTATTTAGAAATATGGGAATGAAGATAGGTTCTAACATGGTACGAGCGATGCTTGCTTTAGACAAGGAACACCTTCGGGCTGCAGACAGTGCTGTAAAGAGTCTAGAAATACAAGCAAGAGTAAACAGGAGGAGGAACAAGAGGAAGCTGGAGGAGGAGTTTGCAGAGGATGAAGATAATCCATCCTATGGACCTGGAATGCACTAAAAAGTTAATCCAATCTTTGTCGCTCGATTCCCAAAACTTTTATTTTCTCATACTAATTACATGTTTTCTAAGGACCTTCGAAACATATTTGTTTCAAACTTTCAGTAAATGTTACACAGTACCTTCTGCATAATTTAACACAGCCTTTTTCCAAAAAACTAATATATAAATAAAAAATTGCAAAAAAATGTTGTGAATTTTCATTACATTTGAAAAAAAATCATCTTTAATAACTGAACTAAAATTTTGTAAAATCGCTGTGTTAAGTTGTAGCCCATATTCCAATAAATAATCTGTAAAAAGTTCAACTTCCTACCTCAAATACTTTGTGAGGAAAGATGTAATTTATAAGCGTTATTTTAACATTGCAAGTATAGGGCGTTCCGGAGCCCCTTAAGGACATCACACACATCCATGCCCGAGGCAGGATTCGAACTGCCTAGAACCGTTCGGCCACACGGGCCGGCACGGGTATGGAGACAGCCTCATGAATCGATGAACACTGCATATCAGCCGGAGACTGTTCAAGCTGGTGGAGGCTCTGTAATGGTGTGGGGCGTGATAGGGAACCCGTGATACGTCTAGATACGACTCTGACATGTGACACGTACGTAAGCATCGTATCTGATCATCTGCATTCATGTCCATTGTGCAATCCGACGGACTTCAACAATTCCGGCAGGACAATGCGACACTCCACACGTCCAGAATTGCTACAGAGTGGTTCTAGGAACACCCTTTTGAGTTTAAACACTTCCGCCGGCCACCAAACTGCCCAGACACGACTATTATTATTGAGCATATCTGGGATGCCTTGCAACGTGCTATTCAGAAGGGATCTCCGGCCCCTCCTACACTTCTACATCTACATTTATACTCCGCAAGCCACCCAACGGTGTGTGGCGGAGGGCACTTAACGTACCACTGTCATTACCTTCCTTTCCTGTTCCAGTGGGGTATGGTTCGCGGGAAGAACGACTGTCTGAGAGCCTCCGTGCGCGCTCTAATCTCTCTAATTTTACATTCGTGATCTCCTCGGGAGGTATAAGTAGGGGGAAGCAAGATATTCGATACCTCATCCAGAATCGCACCCTCTCGAAACCTGGCGAGCAAGCTACACCGCGATGCAGAGCGCCTCTCTTGCAGAGAGTGCCACTCGAGTTTGCTAAACATCTCCGTAACGCTATCACGGTTACCAAATAACCCTGTGACGAAACGCGCCGCTCTTCTTTGGATCTTCTCTATCTCCTCCGTCAACCCGATCTGGTACGGATCCCACATTGATGAGCAATACTCAAGTATAGGTCGAACGAGGGTTTTGTAAGCCACCTCCTTTGTTGATGGACTACATTTTCTAAGGATTCTCCCAATGAATCTCAACCTGGCACCCGCCTTACCAACAATTAATTTTATATGATCATTCCACTTCAAATCGTTCCGCACGCACACTCCCAGATATTTTACAGAAGTAACTGCTACCAGTGCTTGTTCCGCTATCATATAATCATACAATAAAGGATCCTTCTTTCTATGTATTCGCAATACATTACATTTGTCTACGTTAAGGGTCAGTTGCCACTCCCTGCACCAAGTGCCTAACCGCTGCAGATCTTCCTGCATTTCGCTACAATTTTCTAATGCTGCAACTTCTCTGTATAGTACAGCATCATCCGCGAAAAGCCGCATGGAACTTCCGACACTATTTACTAGGTCATTTATATATATTGTGAAAAGCAATGGTCCCATAACACTCCCCTGTGGCACGCCAGAGGTAACTTTAACGTCTGTAGACGTCTCTCCATTGATAACAACATGCTGTGTTCTGTTTGCTAAAAACTCTTCAATCCAGCCACACAGCTGGTCTCATATTCCGGATTTATGGACAGCCCTGCAGAATTCGTGGTATCAATTGCCTCCAGCAGTACGTGAGACATTAGTAGAGTCCATGCCGCGTCGTGTTGCGGCACTTCTGCGTACTCGCGGGGACCCAACACGACATTAGGCAGGTGTACCAGTTTCTATGGCTGTGCATTGTAAAAATGTATCTATTCAGGATGTCTCAAATCTTTCGGATGATCGTGGTCCACAACCGGTTGAACTGAGGTAGCGAACCAAGGGTCGAAAATGCATAGTTATGGTGTTTCAGACGCACACAGCGTATACTGCATAACAATACCGTAGCTCGTAGTAATTGTTCAAAGCGAGGGCCGCCAGTCTCAGGTTGTGCATGGCAATGGCGCGTGCAGTTCTGCCGCACTCTCACAAAGATCGCGCGTGTCTGTTGTACAGGGGAACAGCAGCTCATGGTTGGATTGGAAAGGGAGGTCAGGGTCTCCATGGCCAGCATGGGTCTCTGGGGTTACGTCAAGAAGTTTTATGAAACTCCCGAAGGAACGGATGAAGACCTGCTTGCTAGGGTCCAAGCTACCTGTCTCCTGGTACAACAGACACCACCGATCTTTGAGAGAGAGAGAGGGAGAGAAAGAGGCAGAACATCATGCGCAACTGCCATGCATGCAGTGAGACTGACGGTCGCCACTGTGAACAATTAATATGAGCTACATTGTTACACGGTGTAGATCCATAGCCAATAAATATGCATTTACGAGCATTGGTTCCGGTCTTAATAAAATCTCTTGTGGACCACTATCATCTGGAATGAGATTTTCACTCTGCAGCGGAGTGTGCGCTGATATGAAACTTCCTGGCAGATTAAAACTGTGTGCCCGACCGAGACTCGAACTCGGGACCTTTGCCTTTCGCGGGAAAGTGCTCTACCAACTGAGCTACCGAAGGACGACTCACGCCCGGTACTCATAGCTTTACTTCTGCCAGTATCTCGTCTCCTACCTTCCAAACTTTACAGAAGCTCTCCTGCGAAACTTGCAGAACTAGCACTCCTGAAAGAAAGGATATAGCGGAGACATGGCTTAGCCACAGCCTGGGGGATGTTTCCAGAATGAGATTTTCACTCTGCAGCGGAGTGTGCGCTGATATGAAACTTCCTGGCAGATTAAAACTGTGTGCCCGACCGAGACTCGAACTCGGGACCTTTGCCTTTCGCGGGAAAGTGCAGAAGTAAAGCTGTGAGTACCGGGCGTGAGTCGTGCTTCGGTAGGCAGATGGTAGAGCACTTGCTCGCGAAAAGCAAAGGTCCCGAGTTCGAGTCTCGGTCGGGCACACAGTTTTAATCTGCCATGAAGTTTCACTGTCATCAGGTTTAATTTGACCCAAAAGTGTGTGGGGAGGGAGGGAGAGAGGGAGAGAGAGAGAGAGAAAGAGAGAGAGAGAGAGAGAGAGAGAGAGAGAGAGAGAGAGAGAGGGAGGGAGAGAGGGAGAGAGGGAGAGAGGGAGAGAGGGAGAGAGGGAGAGAGGGAGAGAGGGAGAGAGGGAGAGAGGGAGAGAGGGAGAGAGGGAGAGAGGGAGAGAGGGAGAGAGGGAGAGAGGGAGAGAGGGAGAGAGGGAGAGAGGGAGAGAGGGAGAGAGGGAGAGAGGGAGAGAGGGAGAGAGGGAGAGAGGGAGAGAGGGAGAGAGGGAGAGAGGATCCCAACCACTGGACCAATTTCAAGCAACTTTTTGTTCCTGGCGAGCCCCACAAAATGACGAAAGGAAAAAAGTTCATCATTTACTACATTTTCGCAGCTCATGCAGTAAAACTGCCGCCTTAAATTGACGTTTTAGTTTATTACTTCTTTGCTACTAACACTATTCACTACACATTTTGCAGACAGTAGCCACGTGTACCACTGGATGCTCCCCTCAAAAGGATATCATCGTGCAGCACGTAATTAATCAGGTACGATCATAAATATTGAGTTGCGTGTAAACGAAACTCAGGGCGAAATTCGCTAGAGATACAGGTGAAATATGTCCACAAATACGTGTGAAACATGTTGACTGTATGTGAAATATACGGTATTTGACAGGTGCGTAAGTCGGCAAAGGCACATGTAAAAAGCTTTAGACCTCTGCAATGATTTCAGCCACATTTAGTACACATATAATTACGATCTAGCTAACAGCCTTGCCACAGTGGTAACACCGGTTCCCGTCAGATCACCGATGTTAAGCGCTGCCGGGCTGGGCTAGCACTCGGATGGGTGACCATCCGGTCTGCCGAGTGCTGCTGGCAAGCTGGGTGCACCCAGCTCTAGTGAGGCAAACTGAGGAGCTACTTGATTGAGAAGTAGCGGCTCCGGTCACGTAAACAGACATACGGGCGGGAGAGCGGCGTGCTGACCACATGCCCCTCCACACCCTCATCCATTGACGCCTGTGGACTGAGGATGGCATGGCGGCCGGTCGGTATCGATGGGCCTTCGTGGCCTGCTCGGACAGAGTTTAGTTTAGTTACAATCTGGGGAGAAATACTGTTGGGATAAGAACTGCCTCCGATTGAGGAGGAGGAGGAAATGGAGGGGGTGGAGGGGGGGGGGAGGTAAGAGGAGCTGAACTGACTCCATTGCAGGTCATCGGCAATGCTTTAAGCATCTGTCGATATTTCTCATTGGTTTTCTTTACAGCTTGCTCAAAGTACAGACTTTGCAACTTCGGGTATACGCTATATACCTATCGCACTCTCTCCTGAACTACGGCTTACCTTTCATCTCCTTCGAGTCTTAGAACAGGAATGTAATTCCTCTACTAGTTGTAGACAATCTCTTACGCTCTGTACGTAATCTCTACTTCGTCCAAAATTTGGAAGAGTGCTGATGCTCCGGTTTTTAATTTTTTCTTGACAGGTGACTTGGTGTGCTTCCTTTCCATGCTTTGTCTTTTTGATTCTGGCACAAAATAGTGAACGCAAGTTTTATCACAAGTTAAAATTTTGTTGCTCACCTTCTCTTTCATAATGTTCCTTTAGCTCTGTGTACACTCTCAACTTTGTTTCCTTGTGTAGCCACGTCAACTCCTTTGGAACCCATCTAGCACAAGTTCTGCGGTACTTGAGCTTGTTACGGATATGAAACGTCCCCTTTAGAAAAGTTATACAGGACTGTGCTTAACCTGACACACAATATTTTTAGCGCAACGCAATCTGACTTTCAAAAATCCCTACAAACGAAAGGCCCTGACTAACATTAAACTATACCTTTCACAAATCACTTACCTCACAAAAATCTTCGCTAATCAAGTTACTGCAATACAGCGAGCGCCACTACTGCCAGCTAAATAAAAGATTCAAACTACTGAAGGCACTAACTACTGATAGGCATAGTTAGCAAATGAAAGATTTTAATAGAGAACAAACAATGTATTTACCTTAATAGTCATAATATATATAGCAGTTCATGACAAATTACAAAACTCCGCCATCTCTCTCCCCACATCCACCACTGCTGGCGGCTCACCTCCAACTGCGCAACGCTACGCGCTGTTCACATCCAGCTGCCGCTGCCCAACACTACAATGGCAGACAACAATGCAAACTAGCCACAGACTGCACACAGCACAGCCAGTGATTGTCATACATAGCGCTACGTGGCGTTACCAATAAGAAAACAGAAACAGCCTACTTACACGGACACTGTTACGAACTGTACAGGTACTATCTTGAACCTTATCAAATGTCATTTTCACAGTCACACGGCGGTCGCCACGAATAATGTCATCAATTCGACTTTCAAGTGAGGGAGTTGAAACCGCAACTGGTCGGCCAGAACGGTGTTCGTCAGTCACTGACTAGCGACCATTTCTGAATTGCTCTACCCACTTGTAGAAATATGAACGGTTCATATAACCTTCACCGTAAACTTGAAACATGTTGCAGTACATATTCACTGGTTTCTTGCCTTCAGCAAATAGAAAACGAGTAACGGAACGTTGTTCAACTAATGTGGACGTTTCAAGCGGACTCGCCGTCTTGAAATGCATTTTTGAGATTACAAACAAAACAATGTGGAAACATCAGTTGATCAGGGCTCATCCCAGTGATGCCAACTTAAAGCCATAAAAGTGCCAAACTTATCCTACTAACAGTTTTTTCCCCAGACCAATTTGTCTCTCTAATTAGTCAAAAAAATGGCTCTGAGCAATATGGGACTTAACTTCTGAGGTCATCAGTCTCCTAGAATTTAGAACTACTTAAACCTAACTAACATAAAGACAGCACACACATCCAGACTGAAGCGCCTAGAACCGCTTTGCCACTCCGGCCGGCTCTCTAATTATTCAATGACTTTGTACTATACTCGTGAGATCACAAACGAACTAAATCGGACTGAACTGAGAAGAGACATCACGAGTCCACATGTTTGAACAGAGATACCGAGAACAATGGCTTGGATGTGTGGCCAAGTGCAGCTGGTTATAATGTTCCGAAATTAACCAGAAAAATTCCGAATCCCGCTCAAAGAGCAATGAGTGATGAGTGATGAGAGCGAGACGTTAATTTTGACTGGAGTTAAAATCTACAAAAATAAGATAATGAATGAACAACGAATAGGCGCGCGCCCACACACACACACACACACACACACACACACACACTCTTCATCAGTGTTGCCCATCTCGCCTCTCCCAGAATACTGACGAGCGAGCCCTTTTGGAATCCACCCGTTCCGTTCCTCCAGAAGTGTCCAGAGAGCTCCCTATTGCGTGGTGCCAGCCTGTACAAGAGCTTCGTCCAAGGAGAACAGAAATCTCTTTGCTACCTCGTATGTTCTTTATAGAGTTGGCTATCCTGACACAGTAGCAGACTACTTTTACTCCCAAAGATATACGAGGTGCGACAATAAAGTAATGAGTCTGATTTTCTTTGCAAGATGTGGCAACCCTGCAGGCTTGCTTAGGCACAATATCTTTGACCTCTGTCCATAAGCTGCTTCTAGTCCAAGCAGCACATCGATGCAACTGCTCAGTCGTAAGTTGTGCTGTAATAAGTTAACACGTGTTTGTGTCTCTCGTCACCGAAATGGAACCTCATAATATTGCGCAACGGTATGCCATTTCTTTTTGCGTTAAATTGGGTGAAAACGCGACGACCACTGTAAGCTTCAGAAGGCTTTTGAAGAGGAGGTTATGTCAATAGATCAAGTTTTTCGTAGGCATAAAATGTTAAATGAAGGCAGAACGGATGTTGAAGACCATAGTGGACGACCATGCATGCTTGTGTAGTTCTTTGACTCCAAGGGAATTGTTCATAAAGAGTGGGTTCCTCCTGGACAAACAGTGAACCAATATTACTACAAAGAAATTTTAGAAAGACTTCCTAAAACTGTTCTTCATGTCCATGCCAACACTGCTGATAATTGGATTCTGCATCACGATAATGCGACATCCCATACTGCTTTGTCAGTACAGCAATTTTTAACCTCAACACAAATTTCAGTACTACCACAGCCACCTTATTCACCAGATATCACTCCGTGCGATTTTTTTTCTATTTCCAAGAGTCAAAACGGCGGTCAAGGGACACCATTGTCAAACACCACAAGATGTCCAAAAAGCTGTGACTAGGGTCTTTGTGGATATTACAGAAGATGAGTTCCAGAAATGTTACCATGAATGGCAGAAGTGCTGGAAAAAGTGTGTGCAATCAGAAGGGAACTACTTTGAAGGAGACAACACTAAACTTGACTAAAACGGTAAGCAACTTTTTTTTCCACACCAATCTAATTACTTTATTGTCGCACCAAGTAAATACAGAAATTTACCTTCTACATTCTCATTCATGCTTTTCATTCATCAGGCGAGAGGAGGAAAAGATGTGTATACTGACATACTGCGCATAGATGTATTGAATATGCGTGTGGGGCTCCTATAATTTCATTTACATTAAGCTTACGTCTATTACGTGTATACAGGACAAAGGGTGAGGGAGACATATATGATGATTTGCCGAAGTCTTTATTTGCATTTTCCGTAACATGGTATGTTTTGTATGCTATATCTCTGTCCACAAAACTTTCCAATCCAGACACATTTGGAACTCCTGTGCCACCTCGTACAATGGCTACCGTTAACCAGCCATTACCATGTGGCCTCTATAGACACACCCAGCTGCTCGGTCTCTTTTTTTATGTAATTTACAATTTGTGCCCAGAATTGAGGTTCCAGAGCAGGGTACATTAAGTTAAATGTTAAACAAAATGATAAAGATCATGCACAAACCATTTCAGCTACCTATTTCCTAGTTCAAATGGCTCCGAGTACTATGGGACTTAACATCTGAGGTCATCAGTACCCTAGAACTTAGCATCTTAGTGGAGGAAGCAGCATCTGATGACGTTCGGCATAACAGTTTGTTACGACCATGTGAGATACGGGCACAACTGCCTCAGGCGTGAAGTCCATATGTAAATGAGAACCTTGTACGCGTTTTGGCAGCGTAGAACACATTGAAATACGTTAGCGCGATATTTAAAATAAAACTACACATGAGCGTGGTCGACGTCTTAAAATCAAAAGACTACTGACTTACGTCGGAACTATGGTTCTTCAGCTGACATTAATTCTAAAGTACCTAACACGACCGAGACTGCTGAATTCAGAGGCAGTTATTTCTTCACGCGCGGCCTACTACACGGCGAGGTGCCAGGTTTTAAGAGGACCGGTTTTCCACACGTCTAAATTATTCAGCGATAGCTGTCGACAGACAGATAATGTATTCCAAAGTCCTTGTGCGTGAAACCCAAAGCGACCTACGGCAATGGCTGAAAATGTTCGCTCTTAGAGACGCTACACAACTGTTCACATTTTTACATCTACACAACTGGCCATTAAAATTGCTACACCAAGAAGAAATGCAGATGATAAACGGGTATTCATTGGACAAATATATTATACTAGAACTGACATGTGATTACATTTTCACGCAATTTGGTTGCAAGATCCTGAGAAATCAGTACCACCCCTGGCCGTAATAACGGCCATTATCCGCCTGGGCATTGAGTCAAACAGAGCTTGGATGGCGTGTACAGGTACAGCTTCCCATGCAGCTACAACACGATACCACAGTTCATCAAGAGTACTGACTGGCGTATTGTGACGAGCCAATTGCTCGGTCACCACTGACCAGACGTTTTCAATTGGTGAGAGATCTGGAGAATGTACTGGCCAGGGCAGCAGTCGAACATTTTCTGTATCCTGAAAGGCCCGTACAGGATCTACAACATGCGGTCGTGCATTATCCTGCTGAAATGAAGGGTTTCGCAGCGATCGAATGAAGGGTCGAGCCACGGTTCGTAACACATGTGAAATGTAACGTACACTGTTCAAAGTGCCGTCAATGCGAACAAGAGGTGACCGAGACGTGTAACCAGTGGCACCCCATACCATCACGCCGGGTGATACGCCAGTATGGCGATGACGAATACACGCTTCCAATGTGCGTTCACCGCGATGTCACCAAACACAGATGCGACCATCATGATGCTGTAAACAGAACCTGGATTCATCCGAAAAAATGACGTTATGCCATTCGTGCACCCAGGTTCGTCGTTGAGTACACCTTCGCAGGCGCTCCTGTCTGTGATGCAGCGTCAAGGGTAACCGCAGCCATGGTCTCCGAGCTGATAGTCCATGCTGCTGCAAACGTCGTCGAAGCAGATCGTGGTTGTCTTGCAAACGTTCCCATCTGTTGACTCAGGGATCGAGACGTGGCTGCACGATCCGTTACAGCCATGCGGATAAGATGCCTGTCATCTCGACTGCTAGTGATACGAGGCCCTTGGGATCCAGCACGGCGTTCGGTATTACCCTCCTGAACCCACCGATTCCTTATTCTGCTAACAGTCATTGGATCTCGACCAACGCGAGCAGCAATGTCGCGATACGATAAACCGCAATCGCGATAGGCTACAATCCGACCTTTATTAAAGTCGGAAACGTGATGGTACGCATTTCTCCTCCTTACACGAGGTATCACGACGTTTCACCAGGAAACGCCGGTCAACTGCTGTTTGTGTAAGAAGAATCGATTGGAAACTTTACTCATGTCAGCCACCGGCGCCAACCTTGTGTGAATGCTCTGAGAAGCTAATCATTTGCATCTTCTTCCTGTCTGTAAAATTTCGTGTCTGTAGCACGTCAACTTCGTGGTGTAGCAATTTTAATGGCCAGTAGTGTAAGTATATACTGCGCAAGCCTTTAAACAAAGCATAGCCCATGGAGTGGCCGCGCGGTTTTAGGCGCCATGTCACGGATTGCACGGCCCCTCCCGCCGGAGGTTCGAGTCCTCCCTCCGGCATGGCTGTATGTGCTGGTCTTTGCGTGAGTTAGTGTAAGAAGTGTGCAAGTCTAGAGACCGATGACTCCAGCAGTTTGGTCCTTTAGGAATAAATACACACACACACACACACACACACACAAAGCAGGGCGGACGGTACATTGTGGCAATTGCATCGATTTTGTTTCCTATTCCATTCGCGTACAGAAAGAGGATCAATTACTGTCTATATGCCTCTGTCCGTAAGTTGATCTTTCTCATCGCATTCTCACGATCCATCCGCGAGACACACTATCGGCTCAAAAGTATTCTGAATCCAATTAGTGGAGATTAGTAGCGCGCGTGTCCAACGTCCGCCCTTCTGATGCCTTCATCTTCTGTTGAGACGTTCAGCGAGATGTCTGAATGTCTACGGAGTAGACTTTCGCTCTGCCATAACTACGGTTCGCTACACTACATAAATGATTTAGTAAATGTTAGGGTTACCAGTAGTACTGGTATGAAATAAAGATAATTAAATCTGTAAGAGAGGAACTGGGAACCGACGAGTTCTGTTCCTTTTTTTGTTCGTTTATTTGTTTTGCACATAACACTAGTCAACAGCCATTTTGCATCTGGTATGTGATACATCAACTAGTCTGTATTTTGGTGTGTATAATCCGAATATACCTTTCAAAATGTTCTAGCACGTACCATTTTTAAGTTTTTAAACGTTTCTTATTTTTCGTATTCAGTACTTAGCTTTTTGCTATTCTTCCGTTTTGATGTTTCATTGTTGGTTTTTGATTTGCAGAGGAGAGCTAGAAGATCTACAAATCGCCAGTAAATGGTTGGCGTGGTAACCCAGTGATGTGAAAGAGATCCTCAGTGAGTGTTTCCTGCGAAAGACAGTGCAAACTTTGTGTGTTTAAAACTTACACTAAGAAAATGAAACTATTAAATCTCGTTGCTGTCTAAACCACCCCGATTACTTTTGTTATGTGGGTGGGAAATTAACTCCAAAAGCGCAAAGAAAACCAAACACTGATTTGGTTAAGAAGGCATATAAATCGTATTTTGATTGTCCTATTGGTGATCAACATAAAAATTTTGCACCTCATATTGCCTATATTACCTGTACAGCTTTAACCGAGTGGTTGAAAGGAAAACGCCAAGCCATGCCATTAGCTGTTCCGATGGTGTGGTGTGAGCGTAATGACCATTATTCATACTGTTGCTTCTGGCTTAGAAATATTTCGGGATCCTGTAATTTGGAAGCCACGAAACCAGACATCATGTCAAGTGAATCAGAAAGTATTGGACATATAGAAGAGTACTGCCCTCAGTATCATGACACTTCGCCTCAGCTCTTTAATCAATAGGAATTTGACGATTTGATTCGCGATCTAAAACTTTCGAAACAGCAAGCTGAACTCTTGGGGTCGAGACTGCAACAACGGAACCTTCTGGCTCCAGGGACAAAAATTTCCTGTTTCATATCAACAGGTGCTTCCTTCGGTCAGTATTTCAATGTGCAGAATTCAATGTGTGTATGTAGAGATGTCAATGGTCTGATGATGCAACTAGGTTTACAACATAATCCACACGAGTGGTGACTATTTATTGACTCCAGTAAAACCAGATTTGAAAGTAGTACTAATGTATAATGGCAATGCATTTCCATAGGTACCTTTGGCTTACGCAGTAGACATGAAAGACACTCCAGAATGAAATTTTCACTCTGGAGCGGAGTGTGCGCTTATTTTAAAACTTCCTGGCAGATTAAAACTGTGTGCCGGACCTAGACTCGAACTCGGGACCTGAAAGAAACTTATGAAACCATGGATTTGCTGCTAGAGGCAATCAAATATAAGCATCATGAATGGCAGCTTTGCTGTGATTTAAAAGTTGTTGCACTCCTTACAGGTTTACAGGCTGGCTTCACGAAATACTGCTGCTTTTTGTGCCTTTGGGACATCCGTGACACCAGGAACCACTATACAGTCAAGGAATGGCCTATAAGGAAGTGAGATGTTCCTGAAAACGTAAATGTGAACAATACCCCGTTGGTTGAGCCCGATAAAATCATTCTGCCTCCTCTTCATATCAAGTTGCGCCTTATCAAGAACTTTGCAAAAGCTCTGGATAAAGATGGTGAGGCCTTCAATCACTTAAAAGTTTCCCAAATTATGCGAGGCAAAGCTGAAAGCAGGTATATTAGTTGCACCACAAATACGAAAATTGCTGAAAGATCCAACGTTTGATACCAAACTCACAGAAATCCAATTAGCTGCATGGTCTTCTTTTAAAGCAAGTGTGAAGGACTTTTTGGGTAACGCAAGACAAAAACTATGTTATCATCGTGAATGGTCTGTTGGCCAACTATAAGAACATGGGGAGTAGAACGTCGCTTAGAATTCACTTTTTACATTCTCACCCTTATTTCTTCCCGGAAAATTTGGGAACCGTAACCGATGAGCATGGTGAACGCTTTCACCAAGACATTCTTACCATGGAACACCGTTACCAAGGCCATTGGAACCCTTCGATGATGAGTGACTACTGCTGGAGTCTTGTTAGAGAGAGTGATGAAATGGCAAACAAAGGAACAGCTCCGTCGCCGCATTCCTCCCGTGCAGGCCATGAAGGCCCAACGGTACCGACCGGCCGCCGTGTCATCCTCAGCCCACAGGCTTGACTGGGTGCTATACGCAAAGGGCCATGTGGTCAGCACACCGCTCTCCCGGCTGTATGCCACTTTCCGAGACCCAAGCCGCTACTTCTCAGTCAAGTAGCTCCTCTGTTTGCCTCACAAGGGCTGAGTGCACCCCGATTGCCAACAGCGCTCGGCAGACTGCATGGTTAGCCATCCAAGTGCTGACAGCCTGATAGCGCTTAACTTCGGTGATCTGACGGGATCCGGTGTCACCACCGCGGCTACGCCGTTAGCTAAAGACAGTTAAAGGTGAAAATATCTTCTGAACTAATTTGGACCTTTTATTGGCATCATGCCCATACATACATACAAAATACGAGGGCCGTTCAGAAAGTAACCTCCGGTTGATTTAAAAAAATACACCAAGTTAAATAAAAATATTTTAATATATACATCTTACAACTACATCCTTGCACTATTTTTCTACATAGTCTCCATAGCGATTGAGGCACTTATCGTATCTCTTCGCAAGCTTTGAAATTCCTTCTGCATAAAAATCACCCGCTTGTGCCTGGAGCCAGCCTGTGACCGCATCTTTGAGCTCTTCGTCGTCATCAAACCGCTGTGACCCGAGCCATTTCTTCAAATGCATGAAGAGATGATAATCACTTGGCGCCAGGTCTGGGCTGTAAGTTGGATGGTTGATAACGTCCCACTTGAAGGACTCAAGAAGGGCCGTTGTTCTGCGAGCAGAGTGAGGACGGGCGTTATCGTGCAAAAAAACGATACCGGAAGTCAGCATACCACGGCGTTTGTTCTGTATAGCCCGTCGTAACTTTTTTATTGTTTCACAGTACACGTCTTGATTTATGGTCGTACCACGTTCCATGAATTCAACCAACAACACCCCTTTGGCATCCCAAAACACCGTTGCCATCAGTTTTCTGGCAGAAAAATCTTGCGAGGCTTTTCTTGGTTTGGTAGGCGAATTTGAATGTGCCCACATCTTTGATTGTTCTTTTGTCTCAGGGTTCACGTACTTAATCCAGGTTTCGTCACCGGTCACGATTCTGTTTAACAATGGTTCTCCTTCGTCCTCATAACGTGACAGAAAGTCTAATGCAGAGGCCATTCTTTGAGTTTTGTGGTGGTCGGTAAGAATTTTGGGCACCCATCGTGCACAGAACTTACGGTAACCCAATCTTGCTGTCACTATCTCGTACAAGAGAGTCTTAGAAATCTGTGGAAAACCAGTAGACAACTCCGACATTGAGAAACGTCGATTTTCACGAACTTTTGCATCAACTGTCTGAACGAGTTCGTCAGTCACCAATGATGGTCTACCACTCCTCTCTTCATCATGAACGTTTTCTCGTCCACTTTTAAATAAACGTACCCATTCACGGACAACTCCTTCACTCATAACTCTTGGTCCGTACACGGCACAAAGCTCACGATGAATAGCTGCTGCAGAATATCCTTTGGCTGTAAAAAACCTTATGACAGCACGCACTTCACATTTGGCGGGGTTTTCTATTGCAGCACACATTTCAAACTGCCACAAAAACTAAACTAGCGCAGGTACGACGTTCACTCGACCACGGCTTGATGCCGACTGACCTGTTGAGTGCGTGAACGCACAGATGGCGTCGCTACTCCCCCCACAACCCGCACTGTGACCAATCGGAGGTTACTTTCTGAACCGCCCTCGTACTATTGATTTCAAACGTTCTGAATGTGTATTTTTGTTTGACTTAATTGTGTCAATTTTCGCTATTACCATTTTTTATTCTGTTGTGTATCTAGTAAATGTGACGTCATAGAGAAAAACTGATTTTACCAGGGTATTCAGCACCCAAAAATTAGGTAAATTCACACATTTACAAACCATATGCAGAAAAAAGTTTCAATTTGTTAACCAGTGTAATTAGCAACCGCAAATCATTCAGCGTTAGTTCATTGTGTATTTTATTTCCTTATAGAACAAAAATTGCATTTCATATGCAATGAAAATTTATATCTCGTATGGTTTCTCTTCACGTCACCTCGGGACTTACCGAAACAGAATTATCGATGAAAGGTGCAAAGCAGCGGAAAGACACAGAATGACGTTCAATAAATTTGTAGTTGTTCATTTATTTACACTTAATTCATAATGTATCACTAGTTATTAACCTTTTAAAAAAGACCAAAAATCCATATTCAATGCTAAAAACATTGGTACTGAAATAAATAAAGAAATGCACAAATTTTGAAAACTCTACAGTTTCAGAAATATAAGACACGAGATGGTTTATCTGGGTTATCTCTCTCTCTCTCTCTCTCTCTCTCTCTCTCTCATATATATAATATATAAGCCTGGTTCATTTCGTTCGATTGTTTCATTCCACTGGAAAAAAAAAGACAAGACAGACTGGACAAGAAAATAATAGACTGCCCAATCTGTCTTCCTGTCGCTAGTTCGATTGCTTGTGTACCGGCCATAGCGAGATTTAACACAGAGTTGTAAACTACCGTAGGCTACGGCAGATTACAATAAGCATGCCGAGACTACGGTAGTTCTCTAGTAGCCTTGGTCAGTTAAAGTCTTAACGCGTTACTGTACGCTAGCTGTGTTGTACACCTATTGAGCGTTACCTCATTTCGATCTTCTTTTTCTCCTATCCGATCAGTTTCTTACTAGATCCTCTGCGAATCGGAACTGATATTCTATTCGAAAATTGTAACGTGAAAGGCCGGCCGATGTGGCCGAGCGGTTCTAGGCGCTTCAGTCTGGAATCGCGCGACCGGCACGGTCGCAGGTTCGAATCCTGCCTCGGGCATGGATGTGTGTGACGTACTAAGGTCAGTTAGGTTTAAGTAGTTCTAAGTTCTAGGGGACTGATGAACTCAGCTATTAAGTCCCATAGTGCTCAGAGCCATTTGAACCATTTTTTGTAACGTGAAACAGTGGGATCTTGTTGCAAAAATGAATTGCAATGCAGATTTATCATATAGCGCCAGAAAACGGCATTTCCTCAGAAATATGTAAAACAAAAATGCACAGCAAAAAGATATCAAACATCGCTTCACTTCTTTGCTAAACTTATACAGAATATGCTCCTGTTGCTAATATACAGCCAGCCGGGATGGCCGAGCGGTTCTAGGCGCTACAGTCTGGAACCGCGCGACCGCTACGGTCGCAGGTTCGAATCCTGCCTCGGGCATGGATGTGTGTGATGTCCTTAGGGTAGTTATGTTTAAGTAGTTCTAAGTTCTAGGGGACTGATGGCCTCAGATGTTAAGTCCCATAGTGCTCAGAGCCATTAGAACCATTTACTAATATACACTTTCGCATATATCAACAACAGGAAACTCTTGCCTCTGATCCACAACGACGGATGTTCTGTTGACTGAAACATAACAACAATGATTTTCAAATGGTTCAAATGGCTCTAAGCACTATAGGACTTAACATCTGAGGTCATCAGTCCCCTAGAGCTTAGAACTACTTAACCGTAACTAACCTAAGGACATCACACACATCCATGCCCGACGCAGGACTCGAACCTGCGAGTGTAGCGGTCGCGCGGTTGCAGACTGAAGCGCCTAGAACCGCTCGGTCACCACGGCCGGCTGCATAGATGATGTATGTTTTTGCGTGTAAACTGCATCAAAAGTAATTATTTTTATTACATAAAAGCGCAGAAGTTACGTGGTCAGCTAATTTTCATTATTTATAACACGCAATTTATATTCTATGAGGATATAAAATGTACAATGGCGTAATGACGTTCGGTTCTAATCATGTTCAAAACAAGGGAGTGAAGTGGCTGGCTCCCAGTCTCTCTCTTAAACGTTCGATTGTGTTTCTTTCCCTACCAATGCTGGTAATACTACATGTAATCGTACCATTTGCCGGGTCATTTATGTAGTATACCGAGACTACAGAATCGTAATTTTGGTAGAGCGCAACTCTACCGTCATTAACACTGGAATGTTATGCACTAAGAAGTACGCGGAGACTTTACTGCATTCGAAGTCGTTTGTTTACTTTTTCTTTCAACGCACAATCGGACGGAGGAGACGGCTGAAACTGATCGAGGCGCAGGGCACTGCACTGATAGGGACGAGGCTGTAGGTTCAGCTGTAGCTGTAGCTGTAGCTGTAGCAGTGTGCGATTTGCAGGGAGGGGGGGGGGATTTCCCCCCTCTGCATCAGACCATCCCCTCCTCTGGTTTTACTTTATGCATCCCAACCTGGGATGTTTATTTCCTACGCACTGGAGTAAAACTTCACATATAATTTAAATTTGTGGAGCCGAACACTGAAAGTTTACTATTAATCCTATTAATGTGTTTGCTTATTAATTTTGAAAAAGTGTTACGTAGTAGTTAAGCATTTCAAAACATTTAGAACTAAATGACGAGACGACGCACGCCACATTTCCGTAGCATGCCACAATGTTGCAAGACGTCGCCCCAGCGTAAACGAGGCTTTAGAGCCAGGTCTGTATTGTATGGTGGATGTGAAACTAAAACCTGCAATCAGATCCAAACGTCATGGAAAACTGTGAAGAGGTGTCATTCTGCAGCAAGATAACGCTCGCCCACAATCTGCCAAACGGACAGCCGACGCAATAGAGGAGTTGAGATTCGAGGTGCTGGAACATCCACCATACAGTCCAAACCTGGCTCCAAGAGATTTTCACATATTTGGATCCTTAACGGAAGCACTACAGGGAAGAAGATTTGAAAGTGATGAAGGCGTCATTGCTGCGGTGCAATATTGGTTACAGATGCAACTGAAAAATGTATTTTCTGATGAAATAAAAAAAAACCTTATAAAACGTCGGGAAAACTGCATTGAAGTCCAGGGAGGTTACGTAGAAAAATAACGCATGTTTCAGTTT
This sequence comes from Schistocerca nitens, assembly GCF_023898315.1. Lineage (NCBI taxonomy): Eukaryota > Metazoa > Arthropoda > Insecta > Orthoptera > Acrididae > Schistocerca > Schistocerca nitens. The sequence continues at coordinate 99,382,187 of NC_064625.1, read as the reverse complement.
TCTATCATCAGAATAAGTATAGCTTTTTACAAATGTGCCTTTACTTTTTGAATTCCCATCGTATACCTGTATGTAGATGATTTTGTAAATAATATTTACCTATAATGTACTTTTAAACATATAACAAGGGATGGCTTTAATGATAGTGCATACGCGTGAATAGTGAGTTTCGGCATTAACATCTATTTATAAATAACTGTTTAACCATGGGTAACGCCACGGTCCAAGCTAGTAAAATATATAATTATACTGTTGTTGTTGTTGTGGTCTTCAGTCCTGAGACTGGTTTGATGCAGCTCTCCATGCTACTCTATCATGTGCAAGCTTCTTCATCTCCCAGTACCTACTGCAACCTACATCCTTCTGAATCTGCTTAGTGTACTCATCTCTTGGTCTCCCCCTACGATTTTTACCCTCCACGCTGCCCTCCAATACTAAATTGGTGATCCCTTGATGCCTCAGAACATGTCCTACCAACCGATCCCTTCTTTTGGTCAAGTTGTGCCACAAACTCCTCTTCTCCCCAATCCTATTCAGTACCTCCTCATTAGTTATGTGATCTACCCATCTAATCTTCAGCGTTCTTCTGTAGCACCACATTTCGAAAGCTTCTATTCTCTTCTTGTCCAAACTATTTACCGTCCAAGTGTCACTTCCATACATGGCTACACTCCATACAAATACTTTCAGAAATGACTTCCTGACACTTAAATCTATACTCGATGTTAACAAATTTCTCTTCTTCAGAAACGCTTTCCTTGCCATTGCCAGTCTACATTTTATATCCTCTCTACTTCGACCATCATCAGTTATTTTCCTCCCAAAATAGCAAAACTCCTTTACTACTTTAAGTGTCTCATTTCCTAATCTAATACCCTCAATATCACCCGACTTAATTCGACTACATTCCATTATCCTCGTTTTGCTTTTGTTGATGTTCATCTTATACCCTCCTTTCAAGACACCATCCATTCCGTTCAACCGCTCTTCCAAGTCCTTTGCTGTCTCTGACAGAATTACAATGTCATCGGCGAACCTCAAAGTTTTTATTTCTTCTCCATGGATTTTAATACCTACTCCGTATTTTTCTTTTGTTTCCTTTACTGCTTGCTCAATATACAGATTGAATAACATCGGGGAGAGGCTACAACCCTGTCTTACTCCCTTCCCAACCGCTGCTTCCCTTATTATACTAACCCCCTAAAACATCCCCCCTACTGGTAAACGCACAAATCGCACACTGAGCTGTAGATGCAGATGCAGACGGCGTGGGCGCGGCCCCAGCCGGCCGTTCGGTCAAGGCTGGTTACGTAAGCGGCCGCTGAACCTACTCGCACTGGCGCTGGGGTCGGCAGAGCGGCCAACCCGCCGGCTGCGTATCGGGCACCTGGGCGCACGCGCTTGCTACACGTACACGGCAGCGCAAACAGTGGAACCCTCCCTACAACCCGCGATTCTTTAAAGAAACGAACATCTACGTACACTGCCGGAGAAAAATGTAATACCTTGAAGGACTGTGTTCAGTGGCTCCAGAATATACGAGGGTGAGTCAAATGAAAACCTTAAATTTGTAACAACAAATTGAAATTTCGCGCCGTTATCCTGTAAGTTGGTAAGCGTGCTACAAACAGCGTGCAGAATGGCCTGTAGGTGGCAGCATAGTGCAGGTGCACCTTTGACCATAGATACTAGTAGACTGGCCAACATAAACCACGTGACTGTTGGCAAAACGTGGCGGGATTTCAAATCAGCGGTCTGCCATCCTATGTTTGTATCGTATTTTACCCCCATTTCTCGGTTCACTGCCAAACGCTTCGAACAAACATTAATTTTTTATTTGCGAAAAATTATGACAGAACTACACTCCTGGAAATTGAAATAAGAACACCGTGAATTCATTGTCCCAGGAAGGGGAAACTTTATTGACACATTCCTGGGGTCAGATACATCACATGATCACACTGACAGAACCACAGGAACTTAGACACAGGCAACAGAGCATGCACAATGTCGGCACTAGTACAGTGTATATCCACCTTTCGCAGCAATGCAGGCTGCTATTCTCCCATGGAGACGATCGTAGAGATGCTGGATGTAGTCCTGTGGAACGGCTTGCCATGCCATTTCCACCTGGCGCCTCAGTTGGACCAGCGTTCGTGCTGGACGTGCAGACCGCGTGAGACGACGCTTCATCCAGTCCCAAACATGCTCAATGGGGGACAGATCCGGAGATCTTGCTGGCCAGGGTAGTTGACTTACACCTTCTAGAGCACGTTGGGTAACACGGGATACATGCGGACGTGCATTGTCCTGTTGGAACAGCAAGTTCCCTTGCCGGTCTAGGAATGGTAGAACGATGGGTTCGATGACGGTTTGGATGTACCGTGCACTATTCAGTGTCCCCTCGACGATCACCAGTGGTGTACGGCCAGTGTAGGAGATCGCTCCCCACACCATGATGCCGGGTGTTGGCCCTGTGTGCCTCGGTCGTATGCAGTCCTGATTGTGGCGCTCACCTGCACGGCGCCAAACACGCATACGACCATCATTGGCACCAAGGCAGAAGCGACTCTCATCGCTGAAGACGACACGTCTCCATTCGTCCCTCCATTCACGCCTGTCGCGACACCACTGGAGGCGGGCTGTACGATGTTGGGGCGTGAGCGGAAGACGGCCTAACGGTGTGCGGGACCGTAGCCCAGCATCATGGAGACGGTTGCGAATGGTCCTCGCCGATACCCCGGGAGCAACAGTGTCCCTAATTTGCTGGGAAGTGGCGGTGCGGTCCCCTACGGCACTGCGTAGGATCCTACGGTCTTGGCGTGCATCCGTGCGTCGCTGCGGTCCGGTCCCAGGTCGACGGGCACGTGCACCTTCCGCCGACCACTGGCGACAACATCGATGTACTGTGGAGACCTAACGCCCCACGTGTTGAGCAGTTGGGCGGTACGTCCACCCGGCCTCCCGCATGCCCACTATACGCCCTCGCTCAAAGTCCGTCAACTGCACATACGGTTCACGTCCACGCTGTCGCGGCATGCTACCAGTGTTAAAGACTGCGATGGAGCTCCGTATGCCACGGCAAACTGGCTGACACTGACGGCGGCGGTGCACAAATGCTGCGCAGCTAGCGCCACTCGACGGCCAACACCGTGGTTCCTGGTGTGTCCGCTGTGCCGTGCGTGTGATCATTGCTTGTACAGCCCTCTCGCAGTGTCCGGAGCAAGTATGGTGGGTCTGACACACCGGTGTCAATGTGTTCTTTTTTCCATTTCCAGGAGTGTACATTTCACCTGGATTAGTTCACAGTACCATTTATAAAATCTAACAAATACATCGAACGCCGCTCTGGTGGGCAGCGGGACGAAATTACTATAAACGATCAATTAAAGTAAAATGTCGTTAAAATTGTTTTAAACCGTAAGAGTGGGCTCGTGTCAAAACTTTAAACATTGGATTCGCCGCGTTTTGAGCTCTAGTCACTTATAAAAGAAAATGGGATATGGGAATTATGTCAACTATAGATGCCAAAATTGTCTACTTTAGGAGCAGGTCCATTTTAGACTATAAATTTTAGGTGCACTTCAAAGGTTCAGTTCCTACTACTTTTACAAAAGTTTAAACTATCAGTTTAAAAATAAATGATATTTTAGATGAAAGGTGAGACCTTGAAGTTTCAGAAAATAATTTTGGAGCCTACATTTTTTAAATAGTATTAGAAGGTAGAAAAAAATTCTCTTCATGTTTCGACTATAGGTGGTCTTACCTTATTACAATCTCACTTGTATATACAAAAAGGAGCGTATGTGCAGATGGCTTACTGTTTTTCCGTTTCAGGGCCTGTATCCAAAGCTGCCTTCGGTTTTCACCCTTAGGGAACCTATGAGTAGGAACGAGATACAGTTATACTTACTTCTGTAATCGAATTATCACAGATACTTTGCAAAATGTAATATGAGTCTGACTTTACAGGCATCGCTTTCAACACTTTAATTTACGTGATACTCTATTTCAAGTGTAAAAAACATATAAAAGTCACGTCAGCAGTTTTCAATAAACGCATCTGCACTACCATAGAAACACTTACACGTGAAACGTAATGCCATTTCCCCCGACAAAACGCTGAGTACAGCCATAAGCGCAACACGAAACAACCATGTTTTGCCAACATTCACGTGACTTTAGACCAGAGATGTTGGAGCCACGAAAATGACGTCAGGGCCAGTAATATTTAAGGACGAAGAGATCCACACATACCGTCGCAGTATCAGTATAAAAATGGCCGCCCCACTTGCGACTTGCATCAGGGAAGAACAGCGTTCTCTTATTCCGTTTTTGCGTGGTGAAGGTGTGAAATCTATTGAAATTCATCGACGAGTGAAGGTACAGTACGGTTATGCAGGTCCGTCACAGCAGCAAGTCTACGAATGGAGTAGGAAGTTCGCAAATGGTGTGACTTCAGTGGAAGATGCTCCTCGTCCAGGTCAGGCACAACGAGTTGTGACTCCACAGAACATTGCAGCAGTTGAAGCCATAGTGGAGGAAAACCACCGAGTGACACTGAATGACATTGCAGCATGTTTACAGATAAGTCGTGGGTCAGCACACCACATTGTGCATGATGTGCTCCAGTTTCACAAAGTGTCTGCAAGGTGGGTGCCACGGCAGCTGACTCCTGAAATGAGAGAACGACGTGTTGATGCTTGTGAAGAACTACTTCGGCGCTTTGAACGAGCAGGTGATGGCTTCCTTGCAAGAATCGTTACTGGGGACGAAACCTAGGTTCACTTCCACCAACCGGAAACGAAGAGAGCGAGCAAGGAATGGCGCCATTCCTCATCACCAAAACCAAAGAAGTTTCGAACAGAACCATCAGCAGGGAAGGTTATGCTGACTATTTTGGGACGAAAAAGGCGCCATTTTGGAGCATTACCTGCCTAGAGGGACCACTGTCACCAGTGCATCATACACAGATCCCCTAAAAAATCATCTGCGGCCTGCAATCAAATCAAAGCGACGTGGATTGCTGTCCGCAGGTGTCCTTTTGCAACATGACAATGCAAGGCCCCACACTGCCCGTACAACAGTTGCAACAATCACAGACCTGCATTTTGAGTGTCTTCCTCATCCACCATACTCACCAGACCTTGCCCCAAGTGATTTACATATGTTTGGACCACTCAAAGACGCAATGGGAGGAAAGAAGTTCCGTTCTGATGAAGAGGTACGCCACAAGGTTCGTGAGTGGTTCCGCGGACTACCAAGAGAATTTTTTTCTAAAGGAATTTATGCACTTTGTATGCGCTGGAGGATTTGCATTGAGCGTGGGGGAGATTATGTCGAAAAGTGATACAGCTTTGTACCACTTCTGCACAATAAATAATATTTAAAAAAAAATATTTAAGGATTTCATTTGACTAACCCTCGTAACATGCGCATTCTGAGGGGTTCTCTGTTATTGATTTATTCGTCACAACAGGGGTGGTGGTTATCGTTGAAACAACGGGTTTTCGGTTACTTCTGTTATTTTCGCGCCGGCCGGTGTGGCCGAGCAGTTCTAGGCGCTTCAGTCTGGAACCGCGCGACCGCTACGGTCGCGGGTTCGAATCCTGCCTCGGGCATGGATGTGTGTGATGTCCTTAGGTTAGTTAGGTTTAAGTAGTTCTAAGTTCTAGGGGACTGATGACCTCAGATGTTAAGTCCCATAGTACTCAGAACCATTTGAACCATTTTTTTGTTATTTTCGCAAGTCAATTTAACCTCACTGTTACAGCTGCTGAAAATATCCGCTTTCTGAAGTAAGCGATATTCGGTTTCGTACTGCTGTCATTTCCTATAATAAACTTAGAAATCGAACATATATTAAAATTTTTTGCTGATTTTCAAGATACATACAATCAATATGTTAAATGGAAATGCCGTGTGGCTAGGGCCTTCCGTCGTGTAGACCGTTCGCCTGGTACAAGTCTTTCGAATTGAGGCCACTTCGGCGACTTGGGTGTCGATGGGGATGAAATAATAAGGACAACACAATACCCAGTCCCTAAGCCGGGAAAATATCCGACCCAGCCGGGAATCGAACCCAGGCCGGAAGGTATGACATTCCGTCGCGCTGAACAATCAGCTACCAGAGGCGGACGACATGTTAAATTACATAGGTAAGTAAAAGAAAACTTAGTCCTACCGTTCGTTGCTTAAAAAAATGATAAGAGGTTGAACACTACAAAAATATCACCAGTTTTCTCCTATTGATTCTAATTATTTTTCTTGATACTCTGCTCAATAATCATGTTGTAATCAGGGGATTATAGCACTATTTGGGCGTTACAGATAGTCATTGCTAAAGGATGATAACTGAGATTGAAGAACTCTTATTTTCGTGTCCATTTTTAAAGGTTCAAATGGCTCTAAGCACTATGGGACTTAACATCTAAGGTCATCAGTCCCCTAGTCTTATAACTACTTAAACCTAACTAACCTAAGGACATCACACACATCCATGCCCGAGGCACGAATCGAATCTGCGACCGTACCGGTCGCACGGTTCCCGAATGAAGCGCCTAGAACCGCTCGGCCACAGCGGCCGCCGGGTGTCACTTGTGTCAAACGTCGGTACGCGAGACTTCCACACTCCTAATCATCCCTAGGTCCACTGCTTCTGATGTGATAGTGAAGTGGAAACGTCAAGGGACACGTACAGCACAAAAGCGTGCAGGCTAACCTCGTCTGTTGACTGACAGATACAAGCGACAGTTGAAGTGGGTCGTAATGTGTAATAGGCAGTCAGTCATCTATCCAGACTATCACACAGGAATTCCAAACTGCATCAGGATCCACTGCAAGAACTATGACAATTTGGCGGGAGGTGAGAAAACTTGGATTTCATGGTCGAGCGGTTGCTCATAAGCCACACATCACGCCGATAAATGCCAAATGATGCCTCGCTTGGTGTAAGGAGCGTAAACATTGGACGATTGGACAGTGGAAAAACGTTGTGTGAAGTGACGAATCACGGTACACAATGTGGCGATCCGATGGCTGGGTGTGGGTATGGCGAATGCCCGGTGAATGTTGTCTGCCAGCGTGTGTAGTGCCAACAGTAAAATTCGGAGGCGGTGGGGTTATGCTGTGGTAGTGTTTTTCAGGTAGGGGGGCTTGCATCCCTTGTTTTGCGTGGCAGTATCACAGCACAGGCCTACATTGATGTTTTAAGCACCTTCTTGCTTCCCACTGTTGAAGGGCAATTCGGGGAACGCGATTGCACCTTTCAACACGATCGAACACCTGTGCATAATGCACGGCCTGTGGCGGTGTGGTTACACGACCCTAACGTCGCTGTAATGAATTGGTCTGCACGGAGTCGTGACCTGAACGCTATAGAACACTTTTGGGATGTTTTGGACTTCGTGCCAGGCCTCACCGACCGACATCGATACCTCTCCTCAGTGAAGCACTCCGTGAAGAATGGGCTGCCATTCCCGAAGAAACCTTCCAGCACCTGATTGAACATATGCCTGCGAGAGTGGAAGCTGTCATCAAGGCTAAGGGTGGGCCAACACCACACTGAACTCCAACATTACTGATGGAGGGCACCACGAGCTTGCAAGTCAGTTGGAGCCAGGTGTCCGGAGACTTTTGATCACATAGTGTATGTCCGGCGACAACAGCGAGAAACTGCCGTATAGACCAGGTGGGTTAAGTTGCCTTTTTGTCAGTTTTAATGAATTTTGATGACTGCTTATCCGCTGAAACCGGGCAGCTTTATCATCATCATCATCATCATCATCATCATCATCATCATCATCATCATGATCACCGTATTCAGTGGGATGACATTTCTAGTCGGAACGTCCCATCTCAGCCCGCTGTCGGACCGACAAAACGCCGCGCGAAGTAACCCAATTGCTCAGTTTTAAGGGGCTCCGGAAAGGCTCAAAATCATGAAACGTTCAATTTTTACTTTTTTGCGTTTTCTGAATCTGCAGACTATTACCTTTTAATAGATATATAATTTATTCAATTCCGAAGACTACAACTATTTTTAAAATTTTTTCGAAATGCGTACTACATGGGCGTGACCCACTGTGGCGCTGTTAAACTGCTGTCAAATGGTGTTATTATTAACGTCCGTGTTCATCAGGTACATTTTAGTGATGTGAGATAAAGTATGTGTTGTGGCTAACCTGTGATGGTTCAATATATATCGCTGGTGTGATTGTCGATTGTTTCATGTTTATTTACTCTGTCGTTATCTCGAAAATATTCGTAATTAATTCTGTTTCTTGAGTCTCTGTTTTGTTGAAGTATAATAATGAGTAAAAGTAAAGTTATTAGAAATCCTCTGAAGGCTTTTAAGAAAAGGAGAAATGTTGGAAAGCCAAAGGTATGTGTTATTACTGTAAACAATAAAGACGATGAAAATCCCCAACATAGCTTGTGTCCCAAAGAAGAAGACAGTTGGTGTAAATATAACAAAGGATTGCTAACTGGTGAAGTGTACACTCATAAGCATAGTCTGCCGCATGCAATAATAGAGATGATAAAACCTATTTTCAGAGACTTAGCAGCACCTGAACTGTTGAAAAAGTGTATTCACGGAAAAACTCAAAACCCCAATGAAAGTGTAAATAGTGTTATATGGTCGAGAATCCCCAAGACTGTATTTGTTGGAATAGAAACACTTCACTTTGGTGTGTATGATGCTGTTGCGACTTTCAATGATGGCAAAATTGTAAGGTGCAAGGTATTTAGAAATATGGGAATGAAGATAGGTTCTAACATGGTACGAGCGATGCTTGCTTTAGGCAAGGAACGCCTTCGGGCTGCAGACAGGGCTGTAAAGAGTCTAGAAATACAAGCAAGAGTAAACAGGAGGAGGAACAAGAGGAAGCTGGAGGAGGAGTTTGCAGAGGATGAAGATAATCCATCCTATGGACCTGGAATGCACTAAAAAGTTAATCCAATCTTTGTCGCTCGATTCCCAAAACTTTTATTTTCTCATACTAATTACATGTTTTCTAAGGATCTTCCAAACATATTTGTTTCAAACTTTCAGTAAATGTTACACAGTACCTTCTGCATAATTTAACACAGCCTTTTTCCAAAAAAACTGTATATTTTTGAATATATAAATAAAAATTGCAAAAAAATGTTGTGAATTTTCATTACAATTGAAAAAAATCTTCTTTAATAACTGAACTAAAATTTTGTAAAATCCCTGTGTTAAGTTGTAGCCCATATTCCAATAAATAATCTGTGAAAAGTTCAACTTCCTACCTCAAATACTTTGTGAGGAAAGATGTAATTTATAAGCGTTATTTTAACATTGCAAATATAGGGCGTTCCGGAGCCCCTTAAGCAGGCAGCGCGGTTCATTACGTAACAGCGGCTCTGGGTGGTAATGGTAGCAGCAGTGGAGGACTGGCGGATGCCGAATCCGCGTAGCCGGCCTGTCGTACGGTTTCCAGTAGTCCCCAGTCGCTCGAAGGGAGGCAGCGCCACAACGAGCGCCAAACTAGCTTTAATAGGGACGAGGAGTTGCTCAGTCGAGGATGTAGTGTTGGAAGAAGGGAAACTCCCAACGCAACTCCAAACACCCACCCCCGGTCAGATTTATTCGTGAAGTAGTCCAGTGGATAACCTGTTAAAAACTGACCACAGATCAAGCATGAAAACAGGAAGGTGTGCCGAGCTCTGAAAAAAGAAGCAAAATCCAAGCTCTAGATGTGCAACAAGAACCACGGCGTCGTGGTTGTGTGGTCACGGTGCTGGACTGCAAACCAGGAGATCCGTGTTCAAATCTCCCTAGTGCCCATTTTTTCACAATATCATGACCTTTACGTCCGGTCACTGCCCTGTCTGTTCTCCTTCCATAGTGTTCGCAACTATCTTACTACACATTGGTTATACGTAGAATATGAGGAATGTGGTGACAATATACAGGGTGATTCAAAAAGAATATCACAACTTTAAAAATGTGTATTTAATGAAAGAAACATAATATAACCTTCTGTTATACATCATTACAAAGAGTATTTAAAAAGGTTTTTTTTTACTCAAAAACAAGTTCAGAGATGTTCAATATGGCCCCCTCCAGACACACGAGCAATATCAACCCGATACTCCAACTCGTTCCACACTCTCTGTAGCATATCAGGCGTAACAGTTTGGATAGCTGCTGTTATTTCTCGTTTCAAATCATCAATGGTGGCTGGGAGAGGTGGCCGAAACACCATATCCTTAACATACCCCCATAAGAAAAAATCGCAGGGGGTAAGATCAGGGCTTCTTGGAGGCCAGTGATGAAGTGCTCTGTCACGGCTGCCTGGCGGCCGATCCATCGCCTCGGGTAGTTGACGTTCAGGTAGTTACGGACAGATAAGTGCCAATGTGGTGGCGCTCCATCCTGCTGAAATATGAATTGTTGTGCTTCTTGTTCGAGCTGAGGGAACAGCCAATTCTCTAACATCTCCAGATACTGTAGTCCAGTTACAGTAGCACCTTCGAAGAAAAAGGGACCAAAAACTTTTTTTCCCTTTGCACAAACACCCATTCTCTGTAAACTGTTTATACCAACGTTTAATACACCACCTATCAGGAGGTTTAACACCATACTTCGTTCGAAATGCACGCTGAACAACTGTCGTCGATTCACTTCTGCCGTACTCAATAACACAAAAAGCTTTCTGTTGAGCGGTCGCCATCTTAGCATCAACTGACGCTGACGCCTAGTCAACAGCGCCTCAAGCGAACAAATGTACAACTAAATGAAACTTTATAGCTCCCTTAATTCGCCGACAGATAGTGCTTAGCTCTGCCTTTTGTCGTTGCAGAGTTTTAAATTCCTAAAGTTGTGGTATTCTTTTTGAATCACCCTGTATTACCATCGCGAATAAATGTGATGATTAGTGAGAGCAGCCGAGATGCTGCATAGACCTCTCACAGAAATGAAAACAAGAAATAGGTGTGAACTATGTTAAAGCATTCAGGAGTCAAAACTTCCAAAACGTATCGCAAGACTCATAAAATGTGGTGCCTGTGTAGAGGAAATGGGATGTATGTACGCCTGGAGGCCGCTTCCTGACACACAACTGTTGCAAACGGACGCTGCACCACGATACAGAGACAAATTTGCACATAGCCAACAGATACGCCAGTGACCGTATGGACAGCTCATAATTTTGTGAAAAAAGTGACACAACAGAGATTTGAACACACATCTGCCGCTGCGCAGTGCAGCAACGTCACCCCATAACTACGAAGCCACGTCCAACATCAGTCGGAGTTGCATGTCTTAGGACGGGACCATTCACTGTTTCTATTTTGCTTCTTTTTTCACAATTCAGTACACCACCTTTCTGTTTTCGTGCTTCATCTGCGTTCTGTTTTTGACAACTATCCACTGGAGATATGATACTGCGTGAAGAGTTTGACAGAGCACTGAAAGACCGAAGTCGGAACAAGGCCCCGGGAGTAGACAACATTCCATTAGAACAACTGACAGCCTTAGAGAGCCAGTCCTCACAAAACTCTACCATCTGGTGAGCAAGATGTATGAGACAGGCGAAATACCCTCAGACTTCAAGAAGAATATAATAATTCCAATCCCAAAGAAAGCAGGTGTTGACAGATGTGAAAATTACCGAACTATCAGTTTAATAAATCACGGCTGCAAAATACTAACGCGAATTCTTTACAGATGTATGGAAAAACTAATAGAGGCCGACCTTGGGGAAGATCAGTCTGGATTCCGTAGAAATGTTGGAACACGTGAGGCCATACTGACCCTACGGCTTATCTTAGAAGATAGATTAAGGAAACGCAAACCTACGTTTCTAGCATTTTTAGACTTACAGAAAGCTTTTGACAATGTTGACTGGAATACTCTCTTTTAAATTATAAAGGTGGCAGGGGTAAAATACAGGGAGCGAAAGGCTATTTACAATTTGTACAGAAACCAGATGGCAGCTATGAGTCGAGGGGCATGAAAGGGAAGCAGTGGTTGGGAAGGGAGTGAGACAGGGTTGTAGCCAATTCCCGATGTTATTCAATCTGTATATTGAGCAATCAGAAGGAAACAAAAGAAAAATTCGGAGTAGGAATTAAAATAAAAACTTTGAGGTTCGCCGATGACATTGTAATTCTGTCAGAGACAGCAAAGGACCTGGAAGAGCAGTTGAACGGAATGGACAGTGTCTTGAAAGTAGGATATAAGGTGAACATCAACAAAATCAAAACGAGAATAATGGAATGTAGCCGAATTAAATCAGGTGATGCTGAGGGATTTAGATTAGGAAATGAGAGGCTTAAAGTAGTTTTGCTATTTGGGGAGCAAAATAACTCATTATGGTCGAAGCAGAGAGGATATAAAGTGTAGACTGGAAATGGCACGGAAAGCGTTTCTGAAGAGAAATTTGTTAACATCGAGTATAGATTTAAGTGTCAGGAAGTCGTTTCTGAAAGTATTTGTATGGAGTGTAGACATGTAGGAAGTGAAACATGAACGATAAATAGTTTGGACAAGAAGAGAATAGAAGCTTTCGAAATGTGGTGCTACAGAAGAATGCTGAAGATTAGATGAGTAGATAACATAACTAATGAGGAGGTATTGAATAGAATTGGGGAGAAGAGGAGTTTGTGGCACAACTTTACTAGAAGAAGGGATAGGTTGGTAGGACATGTTCTGAGGCGTCAGGGGATCACAAATTTAGTATTGGAGGGCAGCGTGGAGGGTAAAAATCGTAGAGGGAGACCAAGACATGAATACACTAAGCAGATTGAGAAAGATATAGGCTGCATTAGGTACTGAGAGATGAAGAAGCTTGCACAGGATAGAGTAGCATGGAGAGCTGCATCAAACCAGTGTTTGGACCGAAGACCACAACAACATCCACTAGACTACTTTACCATTAAATCTGAGGGGGATGCGATAGAGTGTTTCCCTTGCAAGGTACCGCAGTGGCACTTTCCTTTCATCAATATCTACATATACAAGTTGGTTAAAAGTAAACTTTCCCTATTTAACACGTTACAATACGGAAACTAATTACCTGACAAGGACCAAACTTGGTGGCATTAATGTCAAGGACCTGGGGAAGCGAAATAATGCAGAATCAATTCAATTGAAACAATGTGCTGCTACGGTACATCATACCAGTACATACCGGTACCATTATTGCTACAAAAGTGATTCAATATGGCGCCCTTCTGTGTCCATGAGTGTCTGAAAGCGCAGGTTTGCATTCTGCACAGTAGAACGAAGCATGTCTGTAGATATGCTGGCTACCTCTCTTGATATACTACGCTTCAGATCAGCACATGTGTGAATGTTCCCCTGTCCTTCAGGTAGCCCCACAACCAGAAATCACAGGGAGTGAGATCAGGTCATCGTGCCGGCCAAGCATTTGGAAACGATCAGCTGATAATTCGATCGTTTCCAACTGTGTTTCGGAGAAGCAAGTGAAGTTCTCGAGCGATGTGCGGTGGGGCCCCATCTTGCATGGAAACTGTTGAGTTCAATGAGTCTCTGTCCTGTAGGGCGGGTATGACATGCTGGCGCAGCATATCGCAGTAGCGCTGGCCAGTCACATGGACGTCCTTAGTCCTTGAGCGCCGACATGTTCAGAAAAGAATGGGCCTATGACGTACGTAACCGTGAAGCCACACCATACGGTGACACGTTGAACATAGAGAGCAACTTCATGCACAGCGCCTGAGGGGTTAAGATGCCTACACTCGACAATTCTCTGTGTTTACCTCACCCGCCAGAGAAAAATGAGCTTTGTCTGTCCAGAGGATGGTCCAGGGCCAGCCCTCGTCAACTTCAGTACTTGCGGGAAAATGGAAGGCAAAGTCAACATGCCGTTGTGCGTCCTGCGGTGCAAGCTGCTGTACGATATGGATCTTGTACGCGTACCACTTGAGAATGGTTCGAAGTACTTAAAGTACAGTGGACCATGGGATGTTAAACTGTCGTGACACAGCACGCGCACTGCCTGACAATCGGGAATCGCGCGCAGCGTTGTCTGCCGTAGCAACAGATTTCATCAACCACCTGTGGTACAATCGGTCGTCGGCTTCTTCCCGGAGCATCTACATCTACATTTATACTCCGCAAGCCACCCAACGGTGTGTGGCGGAGGGCACTTTACGTGCCACTGTCATTACCTCCCTTTCCTGTTCCAGTCGCGTATGGTTCGCGGGAAGAACGACTGTCTGAAAGCCTCCGTGCGCGCTCTAATCTCTCTAATTTTACATTCGTGATCTCCTCGGGAGGTATAAGTAGGGGGAAGCAATATATTCGATACCTCATCCAGAAACGCACCCTCTCGAAACCTGGCGAGCAAGCTACACCGCGACGCAGAGCGCCTCTCTTGCAGAGTCTGCCACTTGAGTTTATTAAACATCTCCGTAACGCTATCACAGTTACCAAATAACCCTGTGACGAAACGCGCCGCTTTTCTTTGGATCTTCTCTACCTCCTCCGTCAACCAGATCTGGTACGGATCCCACACTGATGAGCAATACTCAAGTATAGGTCGAACGAGTGTTTTGCAAGCCACCTCCTTTGTTGATGGACTACATTTTCTAACGACTCTCCCAATGAATCTCAACTTGGTACCCGCCTTACCAACAATTAATTTTATCATTCCACTTCAAATCGTTCCTTACGCATACTCCCAGGTATTTTACAGAAGTAAGTGCTACCAGTGTTTGTTCCGCTATCATATAATCATACAATAAAGGATCCTTGATCCTATGTATTCGCAATACATTACATTTGTCTATGTTAAGGGTCAGTTGCCACTCCCTGCACAAAGTGCCTATCCGCTGCAGATCTTCCTGCATTTCGCTACAATTTTCTAATGCTGCAACTTCTCTGTATACTACAGCATCATCCGCGAAAAGCCGCATGGAACTTCCGACACTATCTACTAGGTCATTTATATATATTGTGAAAAGCAATGGTCCCATAACACTCCCCTGTGGCACGCCATGCTGCGTTCTGTTTGCTAAAAACTCTTGAATCCAGCCACACAGCTGGTCTGATATTCCGTAGGCTCTTACTTTGTTTATCAGGCGACAGTGCGGAACTGTATCGAACACCTTCTGGAAGTCAAGAAAAATAGCATCTACCTGGGAGCCTGTATCTAATATTTTCTGGGTCTCGTGAACAAATAAAGCGAGTTGGGTCTCACACGATCGCTGTTTCCGGAATCCATGTTGACTCGTACATAGTAGATTCTGGGTTTCCAAAAACGACATGATACTCGAGCAAAAAAACATGTTCTAAAATTCTACAACAGATCGACGTCAGAGATATAGGTCTATAGTTTTGCGCATCTGCTCGACGACCCTTCTTGAAGACTGGGACTACCTGTGCTCTTTTCCAATCATTTGGAACCCTCCGTTCCTCTAGAGACTTGCGGTACACGGCTGTTAGAAGGGGGGGGGGGGGCAAGTTCTTTCGCGTACTCTGTGTAGAATCGCCCATTTCTCCAGTTGATTCTAACTTCTTCATCATGCACTGCACAACAGGTGGAGAAAGAGGGCTCTTCCGTAATCCTTTCATGCGTGGACATTCTCGACGCGGTAGTTTCAGCATTACTGTTGTTTTGATAATAGAGCTTCACCAATAATGTCGTGCTCGTTTCGTCCAAGCTCATGTAGACACGCCAACAGTGCACTGTGACTGTTCAGGTGTGTGAGACAATGAATCACGATGACTGATAACGGCACCTGGTGGCCCTAGCTGGAACTAGACGGTGGCGCTGTGACGCATAGAAATCATGCACCCCATACTCTGAATATTAATGCTACCAAATTTGGTACCCTTACGGTAATTTTCGTGCTAGAAAGTGTTAAATAGGTAAAGTTTAATAATAACCACCCGATACACTGGTGAGGCAAAACATTTCTTCAGATACTACCTGACAACAATATTAGAGCACTTTGCCTCCCATGACGGTTATCGGAAACACACGGTGACTTTACAGTATATACAGGGCTATTACAAATGATTGAAGCGATTTCATAAATTCACTGTAGCTCCATTCATTGACATATGGTCACGACACACTACAGATACGTAGAAAAACTCAAAGTTTTGTTCGGCTGAAGCCGCACTTCAGGTTTCTGCCGCCAGACCGCTCGAGAGCGCAGTGAGACAAAATGTCGACAGGAGCCGAGAAAGCGTATGTCGTGCTTGAAATGCACTCACATCAGTCAGTCATAACAGTGCAACGACATTCCTGGACGAAGTTCAACAAAGATCCACGAACTGCTAACTCCATTCGGCGATGGTATGCGCAGTTTAAAGCTTCTGGATGCCTCTGTAAGGGGAAATCAACGGGTCGGCCTGCAGTGAGCGAAGAAACGGTTGAACGCGTGCGGGCAAGTTTCACGCGTAGCCCGCGGATGTCGACGAATATAGCAAGCAGGGGGCTAAACGTACCACGGTTGACGGTTTGGAAAATCTTACGGAAAAGGCTAAAGCAGAAGCCTTACCGTTTACAATTGCTACAAGCCCTGACACCCGATGACAAAATCAAACGCTTTGAATTTTCGGCGCGGTTGCGACAGCTCATGTAAGAGGATACGTTCAGTGCGAAACTTGTTTTCAGTGATGAAGCAACATTTTTTCTTAATGGTGAAGTGAACAGACACAATGTGCGAATCTGGGCGGTAGAGAATCCTCACGCATTCGTGCAGCAAATTCGCAATTCACCAAAAGTTAACGTGTTTTGTGCAATCTCACAGTTTAAAGTTTACGGCCCCTTTTTCTTCTGCGAAAAAAAGTTACAGGACACGTGTATCTGGACATGCTGGAAAATTGGTTCATGCCACAGCTGGAAACCGACAGCGCCGACTTCATCTTTCAATAGGATGGTGCCCCACCGCACTTCCATCATGATGTTCGGCATTTCTTAAACAGGAGATTGGAAAACCGATGGATCGGTCGTGGTGGAGATCATGATCAGCAATTCATGTCATGGCCTCCACGCTCTCCCGACTTAACCCCATGCGATTTATTTCTGTGGGGTTATGTGACAGATTCAGTGTTTAAACCTCCTCTACCAAGAAACGTGCCAGAACTGCGAGCTCGCATCAACGATGCTTTCGAACTCATTGATGGGGACATGCTGCGCCGAGTGTGGGAGGAACTTGATTATCGGCTTGATGTCTGCCGAATCACTAAAGGGGCACATATCGAACATTTGTGAATGCCTAAAAAAACTTTTTTGAGTTTTTGTATGTGTGTGCAAAGCATTGTGAAAATATCTCAAATAATAAAGTTATTGTAGAGCTGTGAAATCGCTTCAATCATTTGTAATAACCCTGTAAAATTTCGCGTATTTTGGCGAGCTGATCGGCCGCGCAATACTGTTCGAGGTAAGCTAGACGAGTTTCGTTCTTTGTAGTTTTTTCGTTTGACGCCTATTTCGTGAGATATTGAGCACGGTCCCGATCAACAGACCACCCTGTATGTACAGCTGGTAGCTCAAAACGCTTTTATTCTATACCAGACTGCCACGATTGAGAAGAAAGTCAAGTCCGCGCTGAAGAGAAAATGTCCGGCTTGGTAGAGAAAAGGCATGACGCTTCTTTTTCAAGACAGCTCTCGACCTCACGTCACGTCTGACGCTTGAAGCTGTTGCTGAAAAAGGTTTGCGAGTTCCCACCTCGTCGTCCATACATCCCTAGCTGTATCCCTTCTGATTTGTGTTTGTTCGTATCGATGAAAGTAGCTTTGCGTTACCTCAGTTTCAACCGCAACGAAAAGGTAAATAAAGCTCAAAACTTGTTTCGCGATCGAGGGAAAAAATTTTGCACAGAGGGGACTCGTAAGAATGGTTCAAATGGCTCTGAGCACTATGGGACTTAACATCTGAGGTCATCAGTCCCCTAGACTTAGAACTACTTAAACCTAACTGACGTAAAGACATCACACACATCCATGCCCGAGGCAGGATTTTAACCTACGACCGTAGCAGTCCCGCGGTTCCGGGCTGCAGGGCCTAGAACCGCACGGCCACCGCGGCCGGCTGGACTCGTAAGAAGATACTGTAAGTTCACAGAAGTGGTGGGGACCACGTGCGAAGTGAGCCAGTTGTATTGCTTTAGAAAACCATTTTCGCTGTACAGCTGTTGATCTGTTTGATTGTTGAATGAATCTTGTATTCTGCCTGGAAAACTTATTTATGGGGATGGCGCGGTTTATCTCGTTATACGCGCCGCGCCGTGTAACAGTGGGTAGGGTGCCGTGTGGCTGCTAACGCACGGTCGTAAGTGGGCCACGCCGGCTGATACTGAGCGCTTAGCGCGACCTTCCAGTAGCTCTCCGCTACGTCCACACCTGTTGCCACATACACTGGCCAGCCGTAGCGCCTCGTCGCATCAGGGCGAAAGACTCGTAAACCAAATTCTCGTGTTGTCGTTTTCACCCGAGGGTCACAAGTATGCTTTCGAGTTCTTAGCAAAACATCCTCTTTACTGTACCTACTGTGGATCCCCAAACGCCAACTGAGACTTAAAATTGGCAATTTGTGAGGCTACTAGAAAATCCCGGAATCTTTCAACAGTCGAACACCCATGTGCAGTATAAATAACTTCTAACTTCTGACTAAGTTACAAGTCAGTGAATGTGTTAAGTACACTACCGGCCATTAAAATTGCCGCACCAAGAAGAAAAGCAGATGATAAACGGGTATTCATTGGACAAATATATTATACTAGAACTGACATGTGATTACATTTTCACGCAATTTGGGTGCATAGATACTGAGAAATCAGCACCGAGAACAACCACCTCTGGCCGTAATAACGGCCTTGATACGCCTGGGCATTGAGTCGAACAGAGCTTGTATGGTGCGTACAGGTACAGCTCCCCATGCAGCTTCAACACGATACCACAGTTCATCAAGAGTAGTGACTGGCGTATTGTGACGACCCAGTTGCTAAGCCACCATTGACCAGGCGTTTTCAATTGGTGAGAGATCTGGAGAATGTGGTGGCTAGGGCAGCAGTCGAACATTTGCTGTATCCAGAAAGCCCCGTACAGGACCAGCAACATGCGGTTGTGCATTATCCTGCTGAAATGTAGGGTTTCGCATGGATCGAATGAAGGGTAGATCCACGGGTCGCAACAAATCCGAAATGTAACGTCCACTGTTCAGAGTGTCGTCAATGCGAACAAGAACTGACCGAAAGTGTAACCAATGGCACCCCATACCATCACGCCGGCTGATACGCCAGTATGGCGATGACGAATACACGCTTTAATGTGCGTTCACCACGATGTCGCCAAACACGGATGCGACCATCATGATGCTGTAAACAGAACCTGGATTCATCCGAAAAAATGACGTTATGCCATTCGTGCGCCCAGGTTCGTCGTTGAGTACACCATCGCAGGCGCTCCCGTCTGTGATGCAGCGTCAAGGGTAACCGCAGCCGCGGTCTCCGAGCTGATAGTCCATGCTGCTGCAAACGTCGTCGAACTGTTCGTGCAGATGGTTGTTGTCTTGCAAACGTCCTCATTTGTTGACTCATGGATCGAGACGTGGCTGCACGATCCGTTACAGCCATGCGGACAAGATGCCTGTCACCTCGACTGCTAGTGATACGAGGCCGTTGGGATCCAGCACGGCGTTCCGTATTACCCTATATTCCATATTCTGCTAACAGTCATTGGATCCCGACCAACGCGAGCAGCAATGTCGCGATACGATGAACCGCAATCGCGATAGGCTACAATCCGACCTTTATCAAAGTCGGAAACGTGATGGTAGGCATTTCTCCTCCTTACATGAGGCATCACAACTGCTGTTTGTGTATGAGAAATCGGTTGGAAACTTTCCTCATGTCAGTACGTTGTTGGTGTCGCCACCGGCGCCAACCTTGTGTGAATGCTCTGAAAAGCTAATCATTTGCATATCACAGCATCTTCTTCCTGTCGGTTGAATTTCGCATCTGTAGCACGTCATCTTCGTGGTGTAGCAATTTTAATGGCCAGTGGTTTATTTGACAAGCATGTAAGCGAGAAAAGGTTTGAAATTATGCTCGAAGTTTGTTGGATGTCGATATGCGCTCCCGTTCTCAGACACTGGGTGGATATCATTTCGGTATTTGCGCGTAATGAGTTACACTACCTCAATACATACACACAAGTTTCTATCTGTAACACTTGTGTTACTCTGTGAAGAGTTTAACATATCTTCATGCGTAGTTTATGACAATTTTTAAATTGAAACGACGCACCACAAGGAACTGTCCGAATGGGATGCAAATCAGTAGGCGTGATTTAAGTGTATCGACAAACGTGTGGTTACAATTTCAGAAAACTAGGTGAGTCATTCAAAATAAAGCACTTCACAAATTGAACAAGGCAATACACCCACATCCATACTCCGCAAGTCACCTGACGGTGTGTGGCGGAGGGTACCTTGAGTACCTCTATCGGTTCTCCCTTCTATTCCAGTCGCGTATTGTTCGTGGAAAGAAAGATTGTCGGTATGCCTCTGTGTGAGCTCTAATCTCTCTGATTTTATCCTCATGATCTCTTCGCGAGATATACGTAGGAGGGAGCAATATACTGCTTGACTCCTCGGTGAAGGTATGTTCTCGAAACTTCAACAAAAGGCCGTACCGAGCTACTGAGCGTCTCTCCTGCAGTCTTCCACTGGAGTTTATGTATCATCTCCGTAACGCTTTCGCGATTACTAAATGATCCTGTAACGAAGCGCGCTGATCTCCGTTGGATCTTCTCTATCTCTTCTTTAAGCCCTATCTGGTACGTATCCCACACTGCTGAGCAGTATTCAAGCAGTGGGCGAACAAGCGTACTGTATCCTACTTCCTTTGTTTTCGGATTGCATTTCCTTAGGATTCTTCCAATGAATCTCAGTCTGGCATCTGCTTTAACGACGATTAATTTTGTATGGTCATTCCATTATAAATCACTCCTAATGCCTACTCCCACATACTTTACTGAATTAACTGCTTCTAGTTGCTGACTTGCTATATTGTAGCTAAATGATAAAGGATCTTTCTTTCTGTGTATTCGCGGCACATTACACTTGTCTACATTGAGATTCAATTGCCATTCCCTGCACCATGCGTCAATTCGCTGCAGATCCTCCTGCATTTCAGTACAATTTTCCATTGTTACAACCTCTCGATATATTACAGCATCATCCGCAAAAAGCATCAGTGAACTTCCGATGTTATCCACAAGGTCATTTATATATATTGTGAATAGCAACGGTCCTACGACACTCCTCTGCGGCACACGTGAAATCACTCTTACTTCGGAAGACTTCTCTCCATTGAGAATGACATGCTGCGTTCTGTTATCTAGGAACTCTTTAATCCAATCACACAATTGGTCTGATAGTTGCTTCAACGGGGTATGACTCCAGGATTGGGCAGTGGTGAGCGACAATCATGTTGGTATCCCACCGCATGATGTCTCCCAACACGTCTTCAGAGGTCATAGGGACTCAATTCGAAGTGGAGACTGAAGACAATTCTACCCCAGTCAACGAGATTCCAGGCCAGAGACGCGTCTGGACGGCGGTGGGACACCAACCTGAAAGTCGCCCGCCATATGGCCCAGTAACCAGCAGCAGTGGTTTGGAACGGCATTTTATTCGAAAGCGCGACCCCTTCGGTTGCCATCCGCAGCACGACAACGATATTCTACGCCCCGTTTTATCGCCCTTCATAACACGTCAATGTGGTTGATTGGCGACTCCATGGAGTGTTCTGTGCACCACGATCAGATAATGGATATAATTCTAAGGAGAAACAGCATTGGTCGTATTTTTTTGTTTTATTATCCGCAAATTGATTTTTGGTCACTTAGTGACCATCCTCAGTGTTGTAATACACAAAATTGGTAGGCACTGGTATCAACAAGCTTAGAGCGATCACATGTTGATACCAGTGCCTACCAATTTTAATTGTATATTACAGCACTGAGGATGGTCACGAAGTGAGCGAAAATCGATTTTGCGGATAATAAAACAAAAAAATACGACCAATGCAATTTCTCCTTAGAACGTCAATGTTGGAAGTGAAACATGGACGATAACCAGTTTGGACAAGTAGAGAATAGAAGCTTTCGAAATGTGGTGCTACAGAAGAATGCTGATGATTAGATCACATAACTGATGAGGAGGTATTGAATAGGATTGGGGAGAAGAGAAGTTTGTGGCACAACTTGACTAGAAGAAGGGATCGGTTGGTAGGACATGTTTTGAGGCATCAAGGGATCACAAATTAGGCATTGGAGGGCAGCGTGGAGGGTAAAAATCGTAGAGGGAGACCAAGAGATGAATACACTAAGCAGATTCAGAAGGATGTAGGTTGCAGTAGGTACTGGGAGATGAAGAAGCTTGCACAGGATAGAGTAGCATGGAGAGCTGCATCAAACCAGTCTCAGGACTGAAGACCACAACAACAACAACAACACCAACGTCAATGTGGCCTTACATTTCAGCAAGATTTTGCGAGGGTTCGAACTGCTGGTCTTCGTGTTTGCCAAACGTACCTTGTCCACTAAGGTCGCCGGATCTCTCCCCAATTGAAGACGTTTGCAGCATTATGGGCAGCGTCCTCCAATCATCTCTGGATGTCGCCGATCTAACGCGCCAATTGGACAGACTTTGGGACGATATCCCCGACGAGGACATCCTACAACTCAATCAGTTAAAACAAAGCAGAGTAACTGCTTGCGTAAGGGCCGGGAGCTGGACTAACCAGTTATTGCCTCATTCAATTTGTGAAGCACTTTCTCTTGTAAGGATCACGCAGCTTTTCTGAAATCGTAACCGTTTGTTTGTCTGTGCATGTACATCACATCTATCGATTTACATCCCATTCGTGTAATTCCTTCGTGGTCTTTTTTTGTCTTACAGAGTGTAACGCTTACGTTGCGTCTGAAGGTATGGCGCGTATACTCTTCGATGTATGCAGATTGAACCACATGGCTCCAGTTTCATTACGAATACAAGTCTAGTGGCAAAGATGTCAGGAGATCTTATCCCCCTGTCTTCATCGTGTATGCGGGGATCGAGTTATACGCGAGCGGAGCTAGCGGTACGCGTGCGGAAGTCGACAGCCAGTCTGCCGAGTGTCATTAAACTAACAAGGCCGCTCCACCAAGAGGTACGGAGGTGGGGAGAGGCTGCACGTGACTGCCGGCGCCGCTCACGTGACGCAGTGTGTGTGTGTGTGTGTGTGTGTGTGTGTGTGTGTCGAGGCAGCAGATCGCGGCAATGTTCCACTCCGAAACACGTGACACTTACAAACTCGAGAATCTCGCGCCAGCGTAGCGTTGTGCTGTGCAGCACACCATGCCTTGCGATGCTGACGTTTGAACACACCGCATTGTGCAGCCACGCACTTCCGTAATCTTGTGGAAATGCATCGTTCTTGTCGACGTGGGACAGCAGCTGATGCTATAAACAAACAGACCATCTCAGCGGTAGCAAATTGATATCAAACGACTAGTTCCGGCGCAACACTTACGCCACCGTCAGGTCCACTATAAACCAAAAGGTTACTTTCATTGCTTGGCCCATGTATCGTAGAACCCATATGGTACTACCTGTCATGGATTGCATACATCGGGAGCGCATATTCTATATAACGCGTTATCACTGTCACAACACGCCGTTGAGTACACACTCCCGATGTATAACTAGTACGAGGGCAGTTCAATAAGCAATGCAACACATTTTTTTTCTGAAACAGGGGTTGTTTTATTCAGCATTGAAATACACCAGCTTATTCCCCAATCTTTTAGCTACACAACACTAGTTTTCAACGTAATCTCCATTCAATGCTACGGCCTTACGCCACCTTGAAATAAGGGCCTGTATGCCTGCACGGTACCATTCCGCTGGTCGATGTCGGAGCCAACGTCGTACTGCATCAATAACTTCTTCATCATCCGCGTAGTGCGTCCCACGGATTGCGTCCTTCATTGGGCCAAACATGTGGAAATCCGACGGTGCGAGATCGGGGCTGTAGGGTGCATGAGGAAGAACAGTCCACTGAAGTTTTGTGAGCTCCTCTCGGGTGCAAAGACTTGTGTGAGGTCTTGCGTTGTCATGAAGAAGGAGAAGTTCGTTCTGATTTTTGTGCCTACGAACACGCTGAAGTCGTTTCTTCAATTTCTGAAGAGTAGCACAATACACTTCAGAGTTGATCGTTTGACCATGGGGAAGGACATCGAACAGAATAACCCCTTCAGCGTCCCAGAAGACTGTAACCATGACTTTACCGGCTGAGGGTATGGCTTTAAACTTTTTCTTGGTAGGGGAGTGGGTGTGGCGCCACTCCATTGATTGCCGTTTTGTTTCAGGTTCGAAGTGATGAACCCATGTTTCATCGCCTGTAACAATCTTTGACAAGAAATTGTCACCCTCAGCCACATGACGAGCAAGCAATTCCGCACAGATGGTTCTCCTTTGCTCTTTATGGTGTTCGGTTAGACAACGAGGGACCCAGCGGGAACAAACCTTTGAATATCCCAACTGGTGAACAATTGTGACAGCACTACCAACAGAGATGTCAAGTTGAGCACTGAGTTGTTTGATGGTGATCCGTCGATCATCTCGAACGAGTGTGTTCGCACGCTCCGCCATTGCAGGAGTCACAGCTGTGCACGGCCGGCCCGCACGCGGGAGATCAGACAGTCTTGCTTGACCTTGCGGCGATGATGACACACGCTTTCCCCAACGACTCACCGTGCTTTTGTCCACTGCCAGATCACCCTAGACATTCTGCAAGCGCCTATGAATATCTGAGATGCCCTGGTTTTCCGCCAAAAGAAACTCTATCACTGCCCGTTGTTTGCAACGCACATCCGTTACAGACGCCATTTTAACAGCTCCGTACAGCGCTGCCACCTGTCGGAAGTCAATGAAACTATACGAGACGAAGCGGGAATGTTTGAAAATATTCCACAAGAAATTTCCGGTTTTTTCAACCAACATTGGCCGAGAAAAAAAATGTGTAGCATTACTTATTGAACTTCCCTCGTATTATATGGGTTCTGCGATACATGGCCCAAGGAATAAAAATACTCCTTTGGTTTATAGTGGCAACGGCCTTGCCGCAGTGGATACACCGGTTCCCGTCAGATCACCTAAATTAAGCGCTGTCGGGCGTGGACAGCACTTGCATGGGTGACCATCTGAAATGCAGGAGGGTCTGCAACGAATTGACGCTTACTGCAGGGAATGGCAATTGAATCTCAATGTAGACAAGTGTAATGTGCTGCGAATACATAGAAAGAAAGATCCTTTATCATTTAGCTACAATATAGCAGGCCACCAACTGGAAGCAGTTAATTCCATAAATTATCTGGGAGTAGGAATTAGGAGTGATCTAAAATGGAATGACCATATGAAATTAATCGTCAGTAAAGCAGATGCCAGACTAAGATTCATCGGCAGAATCCTAAGGAAATGCAGTCCGATAACAAAGGAAGTAGTTTACAGTACACTTGTTCGCCCACTGCTTGAATACTGCTCACCGGTGTGGGATCCGTACCAGATAGGGTTGATAGAAGAGATAGAGAAGATCCAACGGAGAGCAACGCGCTTCGTTACAGGATAATTTAGTAATCCCGAAAGCGTTACGGAGATGATAGATAAACTCCAGTGAAAGACAGCAGGAGCGACGCTAAGTAGCTCGGTACGGGCTTTTGTTGAAGTTTCGAGAACATACTCTCACTTGGAAGAGTCAAGCAGTATATTGCTCCCTCCTACCATGAGAATAAAATCAGAGAGATTAGAGCCCACACAGAGGCATATCGACAATCCTTCTTTCCACGAACAATACGAGACTGGAATAGAAGGGAGAACCGATAGAGGTACTCAAGGTACCCTCCGCCACACACCGTCAGGTGGCTTGCGGAGTATGGATGTAGATGTAGATTTGACATTCTAATACATCGCTGGTACATGTGGTGAGGGATACATCGTATTTCTGTGGGTATGTCGCAGAAAAAAATGGAATAGCGAACATTACTTCCATTAGCCGGGACAAGGCCATTAGCTAGATTTGTGTTGGCTAATGGACGTATTATCATGTACACTATTGTATTATTCGTGTGCCACATACGCACAGAAATATGATGTATACATTTCGACATGTACCAGAGATGTATTAGATGTGAAATGAAACACATAGCTCGAAAATGACCCACCGTTGAAACTGGCCAATGAGAAGGATAACAAAAAGAATACAGCCTAACTGGACCATGTTTTCATTCTCAATATTCCTTTTATGTTTCCTCCTTAAGCAAGATCTTTGTTGGTGGGAACTACGGGCGTTCTGCAGTCCGTCGCAAATGCCAGTTCTCTAAGTTTTCTCGGTAGTATTTCGCGAAGAGAACATCATCTTCCCTCCAGAGATTTCCATTTGTTATTCACGACGCATTTTCGTAACTCGAGTGTTGATCCAATCAGCTGGTACTGGTACTAAATCTGGCACCACACCTCTGAATCGCTTCGATGTCTTCCTGTAATCCGACTTCTTGGGGATCCGAAGTATCGAGCAGTAACGGTAAATTTTGAGAACATTTGTCGTGGGGAAACAGCAGTCTGGTTTAATATACGAGGTGTGGCTAGAAAAAAACCGGACTAGTACTGGTGAAACAATAAAACGAATGCAATAAGGCTGAATGTCGCGTGGCCTGTCACGTGACTCTCGCTCCGCCTACTGCTCGAGTTTCATCTGCCTCCTGCACTCAGTCTGCCCGTGGCGTCTGTTTTAAGTAGTTGACGTTTTGTCTGTGCGTCGGAAAATGTTGAGTGTACAGAAAGAACAGCGTGTTAACATCAAATTTTGTTTCAAACTAGGAAAATCTGCAAGTGAAACGTTTGTAATGTTACAACAAGTGTACGGCGATGATTGTTTATCGCGAACACAAGTGTTTGAGTGGTTTAAACGATTTAAAGATGGCCGCGAAGACACCAGTGATGACACTCGCACTGGCAGACCATTGTCAGCAAAAACTGATGCAAACATTGAAAAAATCGGTAAACTTGTTCGACAAGATCGCCGTTTAACAATCAGAGCAGTGTCTGAGTTAACAGGAGTTGACAAGGAAAGTGTCGAACAAGTTTACCGATTTTTTCAATGTTTGCATCAGTTTTTGCTGACAATGGTCTGCCAGTGCGAGTGTCATCACTGGTATCTTCGCGGCCATCTTTAAATCGTTTAAACCACTCAAACACTTGTGTTCGCGATAAACAATCATCGCCGTACACTTGTTGTAACATTACAAACGTTTCACTTGCAGATTTTCCTAGTTTGAAACAAAATTTGATGTTAACACGCTGTTCTTTCTGTACACTCAACATTTTCCGACGCACAGACAAAACGTCAACTACTTAAAACAGACGCCACGGGCAGACTGAGTGCAGGAGGCAGATGAAACTCGAGCAGTAGGCGGAGCGAGAGTCACGTGACAGGCCACGCGACTTTCAGCCTTATTGCATTCGTTTTATTGTTTCACCAGTACTAGTCCGGTTTTTTTCTAGCCACACCTCGTAGTTTAAAAATGGACTATGAACAAACTCGACAGCAGAAACATGTATTTCGATGGAAACCGGTTTCGGCAGTAGTTTGACTATTATTAGACCCTCATACCATGTTGGTATGCTTGAGCCGTTTACGTTCGTGACGCCACAACACGCTCCATCCACCGCCACCGCCTACCATCACGGTATGATCTGAGGATGGTCGAACACTGACAAATGCTTTTGCGATCGGGACTTTAAAATCCGTTTTTAACGTACTCCGAAGTGGCTCGCACTAGTGTTCCGTACGCCGTATACCTTATACAGTGAAGTGCCAAACAAACTGGCACACCTGCCTAATATCGTGTAGGACCCCGCGAGCACGCAGAATTACCACAACACGACGTGGCGTGGACTCGATTAATGTCTGAAGTAGTGCTGGAGGGAACTGAAACCACGAATCCTGCAGGGCTGTCCGTAAATCCGGAAGAGTACGAGGAGGTGGAAATCTATTCTGAACAACACGGTGCAAGGCATCCCAGATATGCTAAATAGTATTCGTGTCTGGGGAATTTGGTGGCCAGCGGAAGCGGTTAAACGCAGGAGAGTGTTCCTGAAGCCACTCTGTAGCAATTCTGGACGTGTGGTGTGTCGCATTGCCATTCTGGAATTGCCGAACTCCGTCCAAAAGCACAGTGGACATGAATGGAAGCAGCTGAGCAGACATGATGCTACGCGTCACTTGTCAGAGTCGTATCTAGGTGTTTCAGGGTCCCTTATCACTCTACCTGCACACGCCACGCCTCCACCAGCTTTAACAGTCCCCTGCTAACATGCAGGGTCCATGGATTCATGATGATGTCTCCATACCCGTACACGGCCATCCACTCGATACAATTTGAAACTAGACTCGTCCGACCAGTCATCAACAGTCCAATGCTGGTTTTAATGGACGAGGCGTAAAGCTTTGGGTGGTGCAGTCATCAAGGATACACGAGTGGGCTTTCGGTTCCGAAAGTCCATATCGATAATGCTTCGTGGAATGTTACGCACGCTGACACTTATTGATTGCTCAGCATTGAAATTTGCAGCAATTTGCGGCTAGGTTGCACTTCTGTCACGTTGAACGACTCGCTTCAGTCGTCGTTGGTCCCGTTCTTGCAGGATCTTTTTCCGGCCGCAGCGATATTTGATGTTTTACCGGATCCCTGATATTCACGGTACGGTCGTGAAATGGTCGTACGGGAAAATCCCAATTTCATCGCTACCTCGGAGATGCTATGTCCCATCCCTCGTGCGCCGACTATAACACCACATTCAAACTCACTTGAATCTTGATGACCTGCCATTGTAGCAGCAGTAACCGGTCTATTGGCTCTAACCACTGTGAACATCTGAGGTCATGAGTCCCCTAGACTTAAAACTACTTAAACCTAAGTAACCTAAGGACATCACACACATCCATGCCCGAGGCAGGATTCGAACCTGCGACCGTAGCAGCAGCGCGGTTCCGGACTGAAGCGCCTAGAACCGCTCAGTCACAGGGACCGGCAGTAACCGATATAACAACTGCGCCAGACGTTTCTTGTCTTTTATAGGCGTTGTATTTGAATATGCTTGCCTATACCAGTTACTTTGGCGCTTGAGTGGAGAAGACCTGCACTTTCCTAGAATTCTCCCAATAATCCAAGCTACCTTTCCCCTTTGATACAACCGACCTTACGTGCTCGTTCCATTCCACGTCGCTTTCCAACGTTACGCCTTGACATTCGAGGTGAGTGTGACAAGCAGCACTCCACAGACACTGTGTTCGACTCACGCGTATTAACTTCGTTTTTTTCCCCCCACATTCAGCTCGTGCTGCAAGGCCCCACTGTGTGGTGAGAGCAGTTTGCCGGAGATTAACCCAGTTGTTAGCGAGCTGTCTAGACTAGTCGACCGTCGGCCGAGCGCGCAAGTAGGCCGCGGGTGTGAGTTTCAGCCGGGGTTCGATCACGCGACCTCGCGATGGACGCCCGTCAGGACACGTCAGCCGCAACGCGCGCCCCCATGCGGAAGCAGAGCGACGACGTGAGAGGGTTGGCAGCTTGTGTGTCGCGCCGCGACCCTGGCAGACACTACTCTCGCAAGCACACAAAATACCCGACCCAACCCAACCTCACGTTACGTGAGAACCACCTGCCACTCTGTCCACTAAAGATCGGAAGTACGTTCGGCTGAAATAGCAAAGGGGTCACACGATGTCACACGATCGCCATTTTTGAGCCGCCCTTAATGGATTGACAAACAACACTACAAACCACATGGGAGGAAACAAGCACGACCACAGATTCCGAAACCGAGCAAAAAGAGAATGTAACTCGGAAGGGATCGTGGTGTATGCCGGATTGAAACGCCCGCCTCGTACAGCGGCTAAGTCCGCTTCAAGGTCACCCGCCTAGCGAGCAACCAAGACTCGCACTGCCACCAAACAAAAAGTGAATAGTGTTTTATACTTTTAAAAAAAAATCTCACGGGATAGATAAGGATGGTTCTCGGGTAGGACAACTTTATTTTCTGTAATATAACATACAGTCACCATTGATCTTTATTTTACAATTTCCATTGCCAATCTTGGCCCATATAAACAGATACTCATCGGCATTTATTTTTTTCTTCTTTCTAGTACTCAACACAAATGGCATACTTTGAACAAGTGTACCATAAGGCTGTTTAGCCAAACGTCCTGCTGTCTCTGCTATACTCCATGTCTTCCATGTCAAAATATTTGCATCCGGAAAGGCTTCAAGGCCACCATAATCTGCATGATTGCCCCATACAACACCAAGCGTGAGCCATGTACTACCTCCAAAAACTGCTTGTACATCACATGTAAAGTTCAAATGGAGTCCACGAAAAACATTTGGACCTCCAATTAATTGTTGTTTATTAAACTGTCCAGCCAAATCAATATCAACAGCCTTCAAACTGCGATACACAGGAACGCTGCGCTGCCAGCGACGACGCCATGCACGTCGCCTAGGCATTGCTGTGGTACGTTAACACAGTTTGAAGGCTATTGATATTGATTTGGCTGGACAGTTTAATAAACAACAATTAATTGGAGGTCCAAATGTGTTTCGTGGACTCCATTTGAACTTACATGTGATGTACAAGCAGTTTTTGGAGGTAGTACATGGCTTACGCTTGCTGTTGTATGGGGCAATCATGCAGATTATGGTGGCCTTGAAGCGTTCCCAGATGCAAATATTTTGACATGGAAGACATGGAGTATAGCAGAGACAACAGGACTTTTGGCTAAACAGCCTTATGGTACATTTGTTCAAAGTATGCCATTTGTGTTGAGTACTAGAAAGAAGAAAAAAATAAATGCTGATGAGTACCTGTTTATATGGGCCAAGATTGGCAATCGAAATTGTAAAATAATGATCAATGGTGACTGTATGTTATATTATCTTTCTGTAGAGCTACAATCAATGTACACTGAAGAGCCAAAGAAACTGGTATAGGTATGCCTATTCAAAAACGGAGATATGCAGATAGGCAGAATACGACACTGCTGTCAAAACAAAAATGGTTAAAATGCCTCTAAGCACTATGGCACTTAACATCTGAGGTCATCAGTCACGTAGACTTAGAACTGCTTAAGGCTAACTAACCTAAGGACATCACACACATCCATGTCAGAGGCAGGATTCGAACCTGCGACTGTAGCAGCAGCGCGGTTCCGGACTGAAGCGCCTTACCAGAGGTCGACATACCGGCTGTTAGGTAGGTGATCATAAAGTATGTAGACGTACACTTTGGTATCCCAACGCTCAAAACGGCGTATTAGCGTAGACTTCGGGAGGGCTTCTGTGTCCCATAAATTTGACAGCATAATTGTCGCCTCATCTAAAAGAGTAACGCATATTACAGTAGTAAATAAAGAAAACGAACCACCACAGCCGTGTCATCAAAGAAATTTATTTCAAGCGTCTAGTTTCGAGGCAGCACTTTACGTCATCGTCAGGTCCGCTATAAACCAGGAGTATTTTTATTCCTTGGGCCTTGTATCGCAGAACCCATATAATACTAGTTATACATCGGGAGTGTGTACTCTACGGCGTTTCTAGGTGCTTCAGTCTGGAAACGCCCGACCACTACGGTCGCAGGTTCGAATCCTGCCTCGGGCATGGATGTGTGTGATGTCCTTAGGTTAGTTAGGTTTAAGTAGTTCTAAGTTCTAGGGGACTGATAACCATAGATGTTAAGTCCCATAGTGCTCAGAGTCATTTGAAACTGGGATAGGTATGCGAATTCAAATACGGAGATATGTAAATAGGCAGAACACGGCACTGCAGTCAGCAACGCCTATATAAGACAATAAGTGTCTGGGGCAGTTGTTAGATCGTTTACTGCTGCTACAATGGCAGTGAGTTTGAATGTGGTGTTAAAGTCTGCGCACGAGGGATGGGATACAGCATCTCCGAGGTACCGATGAAGGGTGCATTTTCCGGTAGGACCATTTCAGGAGTGTATCGTGAATATCAGCAATCCGGTAAAAATATGGAATCTCTGACCTCCCTGAGGCTGGAAAAAGATCCTCCAAGAACAGGACCAACGACAACTTAAGAGAATCATTCAACGTGACAGATGTGCAACCCTTTGTTCTCGCTTCCCGCGCCCGGGTTCCCGGGTTCGATTCCCGGCGGGGTCAGGGATTTTCTCTGCCTCGTAATGACTGGTTATTCTGTCCTTAGGTTAGTTAGGCTTAAGTAGTTCTAAGTTCTAGGGGACTGATAACCATAGATGTTAAGTCCCATAGTGCTCAGAGCCATTTAAACTATTTGCAACCCTTTCGGAAACCTCTATCCTGTGCAAGATTCTTCATCTCCCAGTACCGACTGCAACCTACATCCCTCTGAATCTGCTTAGTGTATTCATCTCGTGGTCTCCCTCTACGATTTTACCCTCCATGCTTCCCTCCAATACTAAATTGGTGATCCCTTGATGCTTCAAAACATGTCCTACCAACCGATCCCTTTTTCTAGTCAAATTGTGCCGCAAATTCCTCTTCTCCCCAATTCTATTCAGTGACTCCTCATCAGGTACGTGATCTACCCATCTAATCTTCACCACTCCCCTGTAGCACAATATTTCGAAAGCTTCTATTCTCTTCTTGTCCAAACTATTTATCGTCCACGTTTCACTTCCATACATGGCTACACTCCATACAAATACTTTAAGAAACGACATCCTGACACGCCGGCCGCGGTGGTCTAGCGGTTCTAGGCGCGCAGTCCGGAACCGCGCGACTGCTACGGTCGCAGGTTCGAATCCTGCCTCGGGCATGGATGTGTGTGATGTCCTTAGGTTAGTTAGGTTTAATTAGTTCTAAGTTCTAGGCGACTGATGACCTCAGAAGTTAAGTCGCATAGTGCTCAGAGCCATTTTCTAATGTAATGTTGTCTACTGCCGGGGATTTGTTTCGACTTTGCTCTTTCAGTGTTCTGTCAAACTCTTCAATAAGTAAATCACGTAATAGACGCGTAAAAGTTTGATTTTTTTTCGGGATTGCCAGAGCAGTGCACCTTACATCTAGCACGTTATGTTGATTTACTGGCCTACTAAAGGTGTACAAAGTGGAAAGCAAATCAGTGAACCCAATGTCGTGGTCTCTCCTCGTTCAGTAATGAGCCCATTTTGTGACTTCATTATGACTACGAAACGAAAGATTAAACTGCTGCGAGTGAAACAACCAGCAAAGATAGTTATATTCCTTCTTGTCACAAATATTTGATCGTGTTTTTCCGAATATGTCGCAATTTCCGAGGATGTAGTAAAGGAACAACCTCAGTCTACAGCTTAAATTGCTGCGAATAAAACGAATAGCAATCGTGTTTATAGCCTTGCTTGTGACAAATATTTAGCTGCAAATGATTCAAATGGCTCTGAGCACTATGGGACTTAACATCTGAGGTCATCACTCCCCTAGAACTTAGAACTACTTAAACCTAACTAACGTAAGGACATCACAAACATCCATGCCCGAGGCAGGATTCGAACCTGCGACCGTAGCGGTCGCACGGTTCCAGACTGAAGCACCTAGAACCGCTCGCCACACCGGCCGGCTATTTAGCTGCGATCGAATCCTTAACAATAGTTTTGCAAATTTGTCGGTCAAGACGAAAGATAGCACGCCACACGAGCGAGCGTCGTCGCGTGACCGCCTTCATATTTCAGCCGAGTGCCAGGCGTACTTGCTATTTTTAGTCACTCGTCTCTGTGCTAGCCTGCCGACCAGTGCTCACCGACCCGGTCATCAGAGTCGGCCCGTGCGCTGATCGTGGTTTCCACACTGGGGAAGGGAGCTACTGACAAGGGAACCTCCCCATCGCACCCCCCTCAGATTTAGTTATAAGTTGGAACAGTCGATAGGCCTTGAAAAACTGAACACAGATCAATCGAGTAAACAGGAAGAAGTTGTGTGGAACTATGAAAAAAATAAGCAAAATATACAAACTGAGCAGTCCATGCGCAACATAAGCAACATCTAGAATGATGTGAGCTCAGGAGCGCCGTGGTCCCGTGGTTAGCGTGAGCAGCAGGGGAACGAGAGGTCCTCGGTTAAGGTCTTCCCTCGAGTGAGAAGTTTACTTACTTTATTTTTACCATGTTATGATCTGTCCGTTTGTTCATTGACGTCTCTATTCACTCTAGTAAGTTTAGTGTCTGTTTCGCGACCGCACCGCAAAACCGTGCGATTAGTAGACGAAAGGACGTGCCTCTCCAATGGGAACCGAAAACATTTGATCGCAAGGTCATAGGTCAACCGATTCCTACACAGGAAAACACGTCTGATATATTCTATACGACACTGGTGACGGCATGTGCGTCACATGACAGGAATATGTTGTCGACCCACCTAACTTGCACACTTGGCGAATGGATAAAAAGATTCTTCTACCTTGCCGATTTAGGTTTTTTGTGCATGTGATAATCACTCCCAAAAAAGTGATGAAAACATAAGAGTTTGTCACATAAACTGCAACAAATGAATGCAACAGTTTCACAGTCGCACAGTTTTCTCTGTGCTCTGTCAAAACATATGTTTTTAACTTTTTCAAATTTTTCCGTGTGTAGACCGTCAAATCCTGCATATGTCCAAGCAAATCTGAACATGTCCTGGAATTTTGGAGATCGAAGTTTATTATGTGTGAGTCCCTCAACTCTGATAATTGTCTGAAAATAAAAATTTAAACTTTTCACTAGAGGGAATATTTGAACCAAGGACCTCTCGTTCTGCAGCTGCTCACGCTAACCACGGGACCACGGCGCTCCTGAGCTCACATTATCCTTGATGTGGCCTATGTTGCCCATGGACTACTCAGTTTGTATATTTTGCTTATTTTTTCATAGTTCTACACAACTTCTTCCTGTTTTCTCGATTGATCTGTGTTCAGTGTTTCAAGGCCTATCCACTGTGCCAACTTATAACTAAATCTGAGGGGGGTGCGATGGGGAGGTTCCCTTGTGAGCTTTCGTCACACGGGCCGTGCATTCCAACGTCACCACTGAGCGTGCCAAGCTTCTGACGTATCGTGTAAAAAGCACGTACGGGGAGTCATTCCGAACATTTGTACCATTGCCCCTGAGTGTTGTCGAATATTAACTAGTATCCCACTCTGTCCCACCAACATTACCCTCTAACAAAAGTTTCGAATGAAATTATTTTTAAACTGTTTAAAGGTATATGATGTTTAGTTTTTGTGGGTGTCTTAATAAACAGTGAACCAATGAGTCAATGAAACAATTGTTCCACAAGCTGCGACATTGTCGCGAATAAACCAATGACCCGTATATACCGGGTGATCAAAAAGTCAGTATAAATTTGAAAACTTAATAAATCACGGAATAATGTAGAAAGAGGGGTAAAAATTGACACACATGCTTGGAATGACATGGGGTTTTATTAGAACAAAAAAAAAAGTATTGCTAGACGCGTGAAAGATCTCCTTTGCGAGCGTCGTATGGTGATGGTCGTGTGCTCAGCCGCCACTTTCGTCATGCTTGGCCTCCAAGGTGCCCAGACCTCAGTCCGTGCGATTATTGGCTTTGGGGTTAGCTGAAGTCGCAAGTGTATCGTCATCGACTGACGTCTCTAAGAAGGCTGAAAGACAACATCCGACGCCAATGCCTCACCATAACTCCGGACATGTTTTACAGTGCCGTTCACAACATTATTCCTCGACTGCAGCTATTCTTGAGGAATGACGGTGGAAATATTGAGAATTTCCTGTAAAGAACATCATCTTTGCTTTGTCTTACTTTGTTATGCTAATTACTGCTATTCTGATCAGATGAAGCGCCATCTGTGGCACATTTTTTGAACGTTTGTATTTTTTTGGTTCTAATGAAACCCCATGTCATTCCAAGCATGTGTGTCAATTTGTATCTCTCTATCTACATTATTCCGTGATTAATTCAGTTTTCAAATTTATACTGACTTTTTGATCACCCGGTACAATAAGTTTCCTTTAATTTACGTCTATGGTCACAACGTTTTGCTAACAGAAATGATCAGCACGATAAAATAAGAGAAATCAGGGCTCGCGCCGAAAAATTTAAGTGCTCGTTTTTCCCGCGTGCCATTAGAGAGTGGAACGGTAGAGGGACAGCATGAAGGTGGTTGATTGAACCCTCTGCCAGGCACTTTATTGTGAATAGCAGAGTAAACACGTAGATGTGGATACTCATTCTCTAGGATCGTACTATTTGCAGCGTCTTGCTCTGGAGCTGCATGAGCAATCGGTAAGGCTTTCGCTTTGACTGAATGAATTGTGACGAAATGCGGTGCTCTTTTGGATCTTCTCTACTTCCTCTGTCAGCCCTATCTGGTGTGCATCCCAGATTGACGAGCAATATTTCATGATGGAAAAAGAGTTCAGGAATCTATTACTCTGTTGAAGGGTGTCAACTATTCAGAAGGACAAGAATAAGGTGGGACTAGTCTATGAACATAATAGTGGCCGATTTAAAACAAACATCAAAATTAGAAGTGCCAATTCCGAGAAACGTAAACAGACGGGGGGTACAAGTGAAGAGAGCAGTATCGTGGCAGAATGTGTGTCGTGTCGGGAAAAAAGATCCCTTGCAGCGCTGTGTTGATCAGCAGACGAGTGGAGAAAGCGCAGGGGGGCGTGGTCTCGATATGTGGAGCACCCAGACCAAAACTTGTCCAGAGAGGCCCACGCCACATCCGGAGTAGTACTTTCACCAGAAACGCTGGAATCCCCACGTGGTCCAGCAACTGGAGACTGTCTTACGCTGCGTGCGATGTTACAGATGTGGGGACGGTGGGGTGGTGCAATGAAGACGTGGTATCTCGTCAGAGTCCTGGCGACATACGAACGTTCTCATCACAGTAGGGATTAATGGGGCTTATTCCGAGACAACTGAAGAGCTCCGTATTGGCAATAACTAGGAGAGGTAGGAAAATGAACTATAGTGTAAAACGTAATTGCGACTGCAATAAAAAAGAAATACGCTAGCTGATCAAACATATTCGGACACCTATTAGTGGACGTTAATATGTAGTCTGCCCATTCGTCACGTCGGTTTGAACGTAGCTGGATACACTTTCAGTGGGATGTCTGAATGTGGAGGAATCTCAGTCCTTTCTTCCTCAAGAGCCGAAACCTGAGGAAGATGGCTATGTTGGACGCTGTGTTCTGGAGTGAAGTCTACGTTCTAGCTCACCCCAGCGATGTCCATTGTTTGGAGGTAGGGACTCAGCGGAGACCAGTCCATTTCTCCGCAAACCGCTGCGTGACAGACGCTGCCTTACTGGATTTAAGTGAGTTTCAACGTGGTGCTGTAGTCCGCGCACAAGCGATGGGACATGGCACCTTCGAGGTAACTAGGATGTGGGGATTTTCCCGTACGACCATTTCACGAGTGTACTGTGAATATCAGGAATCCGGTAAAACATCGAATCTCTGACGTCGCTGCGATCGGAAAAAGATCCTGCAATAATAGGAACAACGACGACAGAAGAGAATCGTTCAACGCGACAGAAGTGCAACCCTTCCGCAAACTGCTTCTGATTTCAATGCTGGGTCATCAACAAGTGTTAGCCTGCGAACTGTTCAACATACATCATCGATATGGGCTTTCGAAGCCTAAGGCCCACTCGTGTAGCCTTAAACGCTGCACGACATAAGCTTTACGCCTCGCCTGGGCCTGTCAACACCAACATTTCACTAAAAACATGTTGCCTGGTCTGACGAGTCTCGTCTCAAATTGCATCGAGCGGATGGACGTGTACGGGTATGAAGATATCCTCATGAATCCATGGACCCTGCATGTCAGCAGGGGACTGTTCAAGCTGGTGGACGCTCTGTGATGGTGTGGGGCGTGTGCAATTGGAGTCTAGACACGACAGGTGACACGTACGTAAGCATCCTGTCTGATCACTTGCATCCATTCGTGTCCATTGTGCACTCCGACGGACTTGCGCAATTCCAGCAGGACAATGCGACACCTCAAACGTCCAGGATTGCTGTAGAGTGGCTCGAGGAACACACTTCTGGGTTTGAACACTTCCACTGGCCACCAAACTCCGCAGACATTAACATTATTGAGCACATCTGGGATGCCTTGCAACGTGCTATTCAGAAGAGATCTCCACCCCTCGTACTCTTACAGATTTATGGACAGCCCTGCAGGATTCGTGTTGTCAATTCCTTTCAGCACTACTACAGACATTAGTCGAGTCCATGCCGCGTCGTGTTATGGCACTTTTCCGTTCTCGCGGGGACCCTACACAATTTAGGGAGATGTACCTGTTTCTTTGGCTCTTCAGTGTAAAAAAATTTGATGACAATCTTCTTTACTGGAATGCAGGATATAAAAAACTGATGGCAATCTATTGCATGGCCTTGTGTAACACTGTAAATCATACCGAAGACTGTAGTGCGTGGAAAAATCTGGGAAAGGCTTTTTTGTGATAAATCGCTGCTAACTATGACGACGACTATAACGGTGATGGTGATGGTGATTATTTTTGCTGAATTTTTGTTGAGAGTTTTCTTAATCTGCTGTTTTGCATGTTCGCTCTAGTACTGCGTTGACTGCCTGAAGCTTTCCCTCCTCCCTCCTCCCTCCTCACCCCCCCCCCCCCACCCCCCGCTTCTTATTGGCGTACGCTGGGAAGACATAGTTGGTAAGTCACCTCCCTTTCTCTATTTGATTGCTGTCCTCTTTACCCGTAGCTTGCACCAGTCTTAAGATACCCACATGACCTCCAACACATTAACACCTTCGTCTGTCACACCTTAGAATTGTGGCTTGCCAATGATCGCTAAATCATTGGGAACCATGACCTGATTCCGCAGTTTTATTACTAAGTCTCACCTATCCATCTGCAGGCTTTAGGTTTATTGTTGTGGTCTTCGTGTAAAGACTGGTTTGATGCAGCTGTCTATACTGCTCTATCCTGTGCAAGTCTCATCATCTCGGAACGATTAGCGCAACCTGAATTTGTTTACTATTACCAAGATGTGCCATAAATTTATTTATTTCCCCAATTCGGTTCAATACCTCCACGTTCCTTACTCGACCCACCCGTCCTATCTTCAGCATTCTTCCTGTCTGAATTCCCTATCGTCCACGTTTCTCTTCCACAGAAGGAAACACTCCAAAAACCTCCAGGAAAAACTTCTATGTCCGCAGCTCGTGGTCGTGCGGTAGCGCTCTCGCTTCCCGCGCCCGGGTTCCCGGGTTCGATTCCCGGCGGGTCAGGGATTTTCTCTGCCTCGTGATGACTGGGTGTTGTGTGATGTCCTTAGGTTAGTTAGGTTTAAGTAGTTCTAAGTTCTAGGGGACTGATGACCTCAGATGTTAAGTCCCATAGTGATCAGAGCCATTTGAACCATTTTTGAAAAACTTCCTGACAATAATAAATTGCATTTGCTTCACGTCTATGGTACAAATTTTTTATCGCCATACTACCGGTTTCGGTCTATAATAAGTATCTTCTGATCTGGAGCAAAATATGGGAAAAACACAAATACACTAGCAGCTTAAAACAATAAAATAGACAACAATGCAAAGTATTATTGACACACATGTGCATTTGTGCGCTTTAAATATGAAGATGTATACCTATTTTATAAAAACCGGTATGCCTATCTTAGAACAGCGGAAGAGCTTTTTGCAGTAAACGATATTATAGAAATTCACACAGATTCAACTGAGAAGGATCAGACTGGTTTGCGGAGAAAGACTGACAGCTCCCAGTTTCTTCTTAACGAATATGGAAACAAATCGCTTAAAATGATAAATGTCACAAGCTTCCCCAGCTTAGATCTCAATTTAAGATTCACAAAGATGGAAATCCGGTTCCTCCGATTGTGAACAATATGTCCTTACCATGCTATAAACTAAATAAGTTTCTGAACAATAAACTTAAATCAGTTTACACGTTCGATAATTATTTTGAAGGAAAAACAGTTCTGAGCTATCAAATACAATCAAGGATATACATACACCAAATAATACGACATCATGATCCATGGATGTAAAAAACTTCTACAGTAACGTGCCAATAAAAAACTATTGACATTATTAGACGTAATCTCCTGTCCCATAACAAGGTCAGCACTGCAGAGTGTACAGAACTAATTGCATTTCTAGTATCCGTTTTAGCTTAATTTTTTTTATCTTCAATAACAAAATAAATTATCAAAAAGGTGGGACTGAAATGAGTAATAGTGTTGCTGGTACTTTAGCAGGTATTTCTGTGAACGATTTACACTGCAATTTTTTTTTTGGCCAACTTTCCACAGATAAAATATAAAATGATATAAACGACGAAATTTTATTACTGATAAGAGGAGACACCACTAAAGTCAACGCATTTGCCCAAGCAATAGACAGCATGCACTCAAAAATAACTTTTACTGAAGTTGAAAAAGATAGCTCCTTGACCTTGCTATTAGGAAAGTTGATTTTGAAAGTTGAGTTGCGAGTCAGCTTATTATGTTGTATTTTCATTACTGATTACTATAATGTGCATTTTATGATATCGAAGCATTTTATATTTTTCCCGAATTTTAAGCGACTAACTTAGAAGTACTGCTATTCAAGTTCGTTTGGTTATTGTGTTTGCCTTCGGAAAGGAGATAAGACGGAATTCACAGATGAATTAATGTTTTATGATATGTGGCATCCGTAATCTTAGATTCTATTTGCCCATTGCTAAAAGCTCTACTTACTTCAGAATGGCTTATTTGATTCATAATTTTTTGGGGCGGAAAGTACAGATATTACAATCTTCCTACAATTCTGTAATTCGATTTTTTATTTCTTACACAAAAACTGAAAGTGATAGTTCGTGCTTCTAGCTCTCGCCAGAAAACGGCGTAATTAATATAAATAAATAAAATAGACAAAGGCGTCGTTTACAATATGGTTGACACGTGTCAGAAAGCGTATGCGGGAACGTGTTAACGCAGAGTGTTACGTGGGGCTGTTTACAACTGCAGGTAGATGCGCAGTTTAAAACGAACAGCTGTATCTTCTACAGGGGGTCACGGGTGATATGCGGCGTTGTTTGCGCGAAGGCTTCCGTTCAAGTTTCGCGATGAGATAAGGTTGAGTGACTGCTCAGATAACAGTAGCTCTACAGCTGAGAGGCGCGGCAGTGGGGAAGTGCAGAAGCGACCAAGTTGGCTGCTGTGTGTCCAGAAGCGACCTTTAGATAGGGACACAGAGATTGCTATTATATACTGAAAGGCACTCAAACAAAATGTACCGAGGTGTTGAAATGCTGGTAAAATTGATCGGAGCCCAATTTGCTGCGTTAGTTGTTTTATTGTAATCGCTCAGAGACTGGTACAAACGATTTCGTATCCTGCAGGTACATCCTCAGGTGTATTCCTGTGTAAATTTCTTTATACGGAATACTATAAGGGCAATACTACTGACTTAGTAAATTCAGATTTTTTAATACTAATAAATTAAAATCATGGCACGCGAATTAGTAGTAGAAGACATGACCCGCACTCATAAAATTATTTCAAATGGTTCAAATGGCTCTGAGCACTATGGGACTCAACTGCTGTGGTCATAAGTCCCCTAGAACTTAGAACTACTTAAACCTAACTAACCTAAGGACAGCACACAACACCCAGCCATCACGAGGCAGAGAAAATCCCTGACCCCGCCGGGAATCGAACCCGGGAACCCGGGCGTGGGAAGCGAGAACACTACCGCACGACCACGAGATGCGGGCATATAAAATTATTTACAAGGTGTGATGAGACTGCTGTGTTTGGAACGTTTTCATTTATTAGCTCAGAAATTGACTGGGTAGTTTGTTTACAGTGAGCGTTAGAAAGCTAACATTGTAACGAAGATGTGGAAATTATGCATAACGAATATGACAGACTGTTTGCATCGCTCTCTACAACATCGTCTTGATAGTGCACCCGCAAGGAGTGAATTCCGTGAAAGTCGACCGAAACCTGCTGCTACTCCAAATGGCTCTGAGCACTATGCGACTTAACTTCTGAGGTCATCAGTCGCCTAGAACTTAGAACTAATTAAACCTAACTAACCTAAGGACATCACACACATCCATGCCCGAGGCAGGATTCGAACCTGCGACCGGAGCGGTCACGCGGTTCCAGACTGAAGCGCCTAGACCGCACGGCCACACCGGCCGGCTTACTGCTACTCCGAGGTGCTATGCACGATATCTGTACTACTAAACAGCTAACTTGGTCCATCGTGCGCGGTTTCAGTTTCGGGGTGAGTTTGTAATGGATTCCAGAGGGAACAAAAATTTCATTTTCAATATTTCATAAAATTGATCTAATTTAAAAATTTAAAATGCTGCCGTAGTCTACTCATTTAATGGTATAGTCTTGCGTTAAAGGTATAACACAGTAACTGAAGCGATACAAGGCAGGAAAGTGAGTTTACATCTTGAGGTAGCGTAACTCACGGGGCAGAAATTAAACATAAATGATAATTAATTGAAACCCTCAGCTGCCGACAGGTGGTGTTGATACACCTCAATGGGAACAGCTGAAAATTGTGTGCCCCGACCGGGAGTCTAACCCGTTATCTCCTGCTCACACGGCAGACGCTCTATCCATCTTTTTTTGTTGTTTTTTTAAATTTTAATAACATTTTAATTTTTTAAAATTTTTCTTTTTGTATTGTATTTATGGATTCATTTTTGTTTCATTACAAAAAATCCATCTGAGCCACCGAGGACACAGATGAATAGCGCGACTGCAGGGACTTACGTCTTGCACGCTCCCCGTGTCCTCGGTGGCTCAGATGGATGGAGCGTCTGCCGTATGAGCAGGAGATCCCGGGTTCGAGACCCAGTCGGGGCACACATTTTCAGCTGTTCCCGTTGAGGTATATCAACAACACCTGTCTGCAGCTCAGGGTTTCAATTAATTATCATATATTCTAGAGAAGCTGTACGGCCATCAATTGTATGTGTTCTTTCGAGAACAGTTACTACCTTCATATACAAATTAAACAGACTACATTCATCCAGTATTTGATAACGACTGCACTTAGCCACTTGCAATGAACGTTGCACATAGTTTCGAGCTCCTAGACATATTCTCGCTGACCATCCCCACCCCTCCGTCACGCACACAATGAATCTTTTTCCGCATCAGGCAAGACGTTTTAATTTCTCTCTTTCTCACTGTTAACCGTATTCGCAAAATCTTGTGCAGACAGTGTCCATCTAATCTGCATCTACATCGTTAACCTGAATTCCCAATGAAGTGCCTGGCAGAGAGTTCACTGAAACACCTTCAACGTACTTCCCTATCGCTCCACCAACTAGGCGCGGGAAAAACCAGCACTTAAATCTTTCCCTGCGAACTTTGATTTCTCTTATGATAATCATTTCTCCCTATGAAGGCGGGAGCCAACAAAATATTTTTACATTCTGAGGACATATTTGGTTTTGAAACTTCCTGGCAGATTAAAACTGAGAGCCGGACCGAGGCTCGAACTCGGGACCTTAGCCTTACGCGGAAATTTGCTCTTCCGACTGATCAACCCAACCACGACTCACGCCCCGTCCTCACAGCTTTACTTCCGCCAGTACCTCGTCTCCTACCTTACAAACTTCACAGACTCGGCGATACTCGCGGAACTACCACTCCTGGGAGAAAGGATATTGCGGAGACACGGCTTTGCCACAGCCTGGGGGATGTTCCCAGAATGAAGAGCTTCTGTGAAGTTTGGAAGGTAGGAGACGACGTACTGGTGGAATTGGAGCTGTGAGGACCGGGCGTGAGTCGTGCTTGGATAGCTCGGTCCGCAGCGCACTTGACCGTGAAAGGCAAAGGTTCCGAGTTCGAGTCTCGGTACAGCACACAGTTCTAATCTGCCAGGAAGTTTCATATCAGCGCACACCACGCTGCAGAGCGAAATTTCATTCTGGACGAAGGTGGTGATTGAAATTTCATGAGAAGGTTCTGCCGCATCGGAAAACACCTTTGATTTAGTAATCGCCACCCTAATTCGTGCATCATATCCGTGGCACACTGTCTCCTGTTTCGCGATAATACAAAACGAGCTGCCCTTATTTGAACTTTTTCTATGTCCTCCGTCGATCCTATCTGACATAGCACTGAATGTACCTGCAATATTATATCATACTATTGGCCATTAAAATTGCTACACCAAGAAGAAATGCAGATGATAAACGGGTATTCATTGGACAAATATATTATACTAGAACTACATGTGATTACATTTTCACGCAATTTGGGTGCATACATCCTGAGAAATCAGTACCCAGAACAACCACCTCTGGCCGTAATAACGGCCTTGATACGTCTGGGCATTGAGTCAAACAGACCTTGGATGGCGTGTACAGGTACAGCTGCCCATGCAGCTTCAACACGATACCACAGTTCATCGAGAGTAGTGACTGGCGTATTGTGACGAGCCAGTTGCTCGGCCACCATTGACCAGACGTTTTCAGTTGGTGAGAGATCTGGAGAATGTGCTGGCCAGGGCAGCAGTCGAATATTTTCTGTATGCAGAAAGGCCCGTACAGGACCTGCAACATGCGGTCGTGCATTATCCTGCTGAAATGTAGGGTTTCGCAGGGATCGAATGAAAGGTAGA
Organism: Schistocerca nitens; assembly: GCF_023898315.1. Taxonomy (NCBI): domain Eukaryota; kingdom Metazoa; phylum Arthropoda; class Insecta; order Orthoptera; family Acrididae; genus Schistocerca; species Schistocerca nitens. The sequence continues at coordinate 99,337,488 of NC_064625.1, read as the reverse complement.
GCTACGGGTCGTAACACACCTGAAATGTAATGTCCACTGTTCAAAGTGCCGTCAATGCGAACAAGAGGTGACCGAGACGTGTAACCAATGGCACCCCATACCATCACGCCGGGTGATACGCCAGTATGGCGATGACGAATACACGCTTCCAATGTGCGTTCACCGCGATGACGCCAAACACGGATGCGAGCATCATGATGCTGTAAACCAGGGCCGGCCGCGGTGGTCTCGCGGTTCTAGGCGCTCAGTCCGGAACCGCGCGACTGCTACGGTCGCAGGTTCGAATCCTGCCTCGGGCATGGATGTGTGCGATGTCCTTAGGTTAGATAGGTTTAAGTAGTTCTGAGTTCTAGGGGACTGATGACCACAGATGTTAAGTCCCATTGTGCTCGGAGCCATTTGATTTTGTAAACCAGGGGTCTCCAAACTACGGCCCGTGGGCCGAATCCGGCCCTCGAGGGCCGTTAAACCGGCCCGCGTTAGCTGGCCGGACATCCCCGGTATCTGGCCCGCCAAATATTTGAGGTGGTACCTATACTGCTAACAATTGAGTTTCGAGGCCTATCGCGACCAATACACCGCGACATTGGCTCTGCTACCCGCTACAAGACTACATAACTAAACTTATGGTTTCGCCGCTTGAAATAACAATGCGTTGACATACTGTACCTCTGTTACGTCTTGCAGTAATAGTGTTGCTAACAATGATTTTGAGATTTCGTTAACTTTGCAGGACGCTTGCGTGAAGAATGTGCAGTGACAGAATAAAATACGCCAGAATTTCGGTCAGGTACGTCAACCAATCAAACTTATGTAATTAAATAAAAATCGTAGTTCGTTTCAGTGCTAGCTATTCCCACAACCTTAGATTTTTGCGATTTCATCTTTCCTTTAGCCTTACATTACGGTTATCAAGGAGTGCTAGGGTGCTTTAATCCCACTAGGTAGATCTTGGCTCTTATGACTTCGTGGAGGAGTCAGTGTGGCCCGCGGACTAAAAAGTTTGGAGACCCCTGCTGTAAACAGAACCTGGGTTCATCCGAAAAAATGACGTTTTGCCATTCGTGCACCCAGGTTCGTCGCTGAGTAAGTACACCATCGCAGGCGCTCCTGTCTGTGATGCAGCGTCAAGGGTAACCGCAGCCACGGTCTCTTGAGCTGATAGTCGATGCTGCTGCATACGTCGTCGAACTGTTCGTGCAGATGGTTGTCGTCTTGCAAACGTCCCCATCTGTTGACTCAGGGATCGAGACGTGGCGGCACGATCCGTTACAACCACGCGGATAGGATGCCTGTCATCTCGACTGCTAGTGATACGAAGCCGTTGGGATCCAGCACGGCGTTCCGTATTACCATCCTGAAACCACCGATTCCATATTCTGCTAACAGTCATTGGATCTCGACCAACGCGAGCAGCAACGTCGCGACACGATAGACCGCAATCGCGATAGGCTACAATTCGACCTTTATCAAAGTCGGAAACGTGATGGTACGCATTTCTCCTCCTTACACGAGGCATCACAACAACGTTTCACCAGGCAACGCCGGTCAACTGCTGTTTGTGTATGAGAAATCGGTTTGAAACTTTTGTCATGTCAGCACGTTGTATGTGTCGCCACCGGCGCCAACCTTGCGCGGATGCTCTGAAAAGCGAATCATTCGCATACCGCAGCATCATCTTCCTGTGGGTTAAATTGCGCGTCTGTAGCACGTCATCTTCGTGGTGTAACAACTTTAACGGCGAGTAGTGTATTACACGATTCACGGCTCGGGAGATATGACGTCATAAACACTGAGATACGTGAAAAACCACGACTTTTTAAAGCGGAGCGCAAATTGCCCAGTCTATGCTCATCCAGTTTGATAACATTCCAAACCTTTCCTATATTTTTTTCTGGCCTATGTGCTTAACGGCGTCAAGTATGCAAGAGACGTTCAATAACCAATGCAACATATTTTTTCCCTGAAAAAGAACCGATTTCATTCAGTATTCCAGTACACCATATTATTCCCCACACTTCTGGCTACAAAATCTTGTTTTTCAGCACAATCTGCGCTGAATGAGATGGCCTTATCGCAGCTTCATGGGAGAGCCTGTATGCCCGCTTGGTACCACCCTGCTGGTCGTTGTCGGAACCAACGTTTTGCGGGAGATGGGAAAAGTTTGCGTGACCTTGTTGTAATGATAACAGACGTCTCCCCCAACGAGTCACCGTGCTTTTGTTCACTGACATGTTTCTGTAGACATACAGCAAGACCCTTTGAATATCTGCGATGTTTCGTTTTTCCGCCTAATGAAACTCACTGACTGCTCTCTGCTTGGGACGCGTCTCCGTTACAGACGCTATTTTGAAGGTTACGCACAGCACTGCCACCAATCTAAATTTCATGAAACTATAGCACCTGTAACAAGAATATTCCACTATGTCCCACAGCAAATTCCGCATTTTTTGATGCATCTCTCCGTGCTACTCTAGCCTGTGCAAGCTTTTTCATCTCCCAGTACCTACTGCAACCTACATCCTCCTGAATCTGCTTAGTGTATTCATCTCTTGGTCTCCCTCTACGATTTTTACCCTCCACGCTGCCCTCCAATACTAAATTGGTGATCCCTTGACGCCTCAGAACATGTCCTACCAACCGATCCCTTCTTCTGGTCAAGTTGTGCCACAAATTTCTTTCCTCTCCAATTCTATTCGATACCTCCTCATTAGTTATGAGATCTACGCATCTAATTATCAGCATTCTTCTGTAGCACCACATTTCGAAAGATTCTATTCTTTTCTTGTCTAAACTATTTATGGTCCACATTTCACTTCCATACATGGCTGCACTCCATACAAATACTTTCAGAAACGACTTCCTGACACTTCAATCTATACTCGATGTTAACAAATTTCTCTTCTTCAAAAACGCTTTCCGTGCCATTGCCAGTCTACATTTTATATCCTCTCTACTTCGACCGTCATCAGTTATTTGGCTCCCCAAATAGCAAAACATTACAACTTTAAGCGTCTCATGTCCTAATCTAATTGGCTCAGTATCACCTGATTTAATTCCACTACATTCTATTTTTGGTTTTGATGATGTTCATCTTATATCCTCTTTTCAAGACACTGTCCATTCCGTTCAACTGCTCTTCCAGGTCCTTTGCTGTCTCTGACACAACACATTAAAGGTAGGAGACTTTTTTTCATGCTACTCTCGTGCGAGTCTGGTCTCAGCTGGCCGACAGCGTTTGGATGAAGCGCCCGACGGGTTGTTGTCGGGCGTCGGGCCGCCGCCTTGGGCGCAGAAAAGCGTGTCAATGGTGTCGGAAAGAGGTGAGCGGGATCGCACCGCCACAGCCGTGAAGGCCGTCCACTGAGGCGGGCTGGCCCACTGGAGGTAATGGCTGCGGAAGAGCAGGCAGCCGCTGCTGGAGGCGGCGCCCGGCTAAGAATAGCGCTGCGGGCGTGGGTGGGCGGGCGGCGGAACACTTGTCGCGTTCCACCCGCTAGCCGGCTGCATACGCCGCCTCGTAACCACAGCGGGGCCGCACCAACTATACAGGTAGCAACGAGCTGACGACGCGCAGTCCGGCGTTGAGCGGAAACCACAACTGCTGAGGCCGGCCCCTGGATCGGCGCGTGCTCTTCAGTTAGTTGAACGGACTACGACGGCTGGCGTGCCCCTTTTAAGCAACAAGACCGGGGTCTGCTGAAGAAGAGGCCGTGCGTTCTAACGCACGGCTTTTCAGGCGGGAAGGAGCGCCTGGCCCCCGGCACGAATCCGGCCGGCGGATTTGTGTCGAGGTCCGGTGAACCGGCCAGTCTGTGGATGGTTTTTAGGCGGTTTTCCATCTGCCTCGGCGAATGCGGGCTGGTTCCCCTTGTTCCGCCTCAGTTACACTATGTCGGCGATTGCTGCGCAAAGAAGTTCTCCACGTACGCGTACACCACCATTACTCTACCACGCAAACATAGGGGTTACACTCGTCTGGTGTGAGACGTTCCCTGGCGGGTCCACCGGGGGCCGAACCGCACAATAACCCTGGGTTCAGTGTGGGGCGGTGGAGGAGTGAAGTGGACTGCGGTAGTCGTCGTGGGGTTGTGGACCACTGCGGCTGCGGCGAGGACGGAGCCTCTCCGTCGTTTCTAGGTCCCCGTTGGTTGGTTGGTTGGTTGGTTGGTTGGTTGTTTGGGGAAGCAGACCAGACAGCGAGGTCATCGGTCTCATCGGATTAGGGAAGGATGGGGAAGGAAGTCGGCCGTGCCCTTTCAGAGGAACCATCCCGGCATTTGCCTGGAGTGATTGAGGGAAATCACGGAAAACCTAAATCAGGATGGCCGGACGCGGGATTGAACCGTCGTCTTCCCGAATGCGAGTCCAGTGTCTAACCACTGCGCCACCTCGCTCGGTCTAGGTCCCCGTTTAACATACAATAGAACAGAATAGAATAGAATACAGCTCAAGAAGGGGATACAACCCGTCGGTTTTGACCAATGATGTCACAGTTTACTTATAGACACTAATGTCTGTAGGTCTTCACTTTCAGCGGTAGATAATAAATTGCTAATCTTCCGTGGCGAGGCATCATCAATATAAATTGATATAAATGAATGTGTTTAAAAAAGACAGAACTACGCATTGCATACGACTTTCGCGCTTGTATTAATTTAAAGGGAGCTTTACTATCTTTGGCCCGAAAAAAACATGTTTTTTGAGAATTTTTTTCTCGGGATGTGTTATAGATATCAATGTCAAATTTGGTCAAAACGTTTATAGGTATTTCCCTTTTTTTCATTGTGGACAGTGTTTGCTTTTCGAAACTTCCTGGCAGATTAAAATTGTGTGCCGGACCGAGACTCGAACTCGGGACCTTTGCCTTTCGCGGGCAAGTGCTCTACCAACTGAGCTACCCAAGTACGACTCACGCCCCGTCCTCACAGCTCTAATTCCGCTAGTACCTCTCGCAGGAGAGCTTCTGTTAAGTTTGGAAGGTAGGAGACGAGGTACTGGCAGAAGTAAAGCTGTGAGGACGGGGTGTGAGTCGTGCTTGGGCAACTCAGTTGGTAGAGCACTTGCCCGCGAAAGGCAAAGGTCCCGAGTTCGAGTCTCGGTCCGGCACACATGTCTTCAGAATTGCTGAATACCCTACGTTGAAGCTGCTCACTGCCAGGAAAGTCGCAATCTCCATAGTCTTCGCACCAGAATGCAATTGATTGTGGACTAACTTCCAATCACACGCGTTCAAACTTCCATTTGAATTTTGTGTGTTTCCTCCCAAGCACCGGGACAATAACTCGTCCTCCGAAAGAAAAAAAAAAAAAACTATTGCGTGAAAAGGCCGATTTCAAGCAGGTGCATTTTTTTTGTTGAATCGCGAATAACACACAGTTCCATTCCGTATTTGGAAAAACGGTTTCAGGGGTGGATTCTAAACATTTTTATGGATCCAAAAATGCAATTTAAAAAATCGATTTTTTTGAACCAAAACATAGTAAACCTCCCCTAAAATAGTTTGTTCCTCCCAATTCATTCGGTACTTATTTTCATTCTTAGTGAGTTTGAGATATTTTGGAAAATTTTTTTCATTGTGGACAGTGTTTGATTTTCGATTTTTGATTTTCGTTTGTAGGTATGCATTTGTCAGTCAAACTGAAGAATGGGATACTGGTGCATAAAAGAAAGGAAAAGAAAAAAGTGATAGAAGTAACTTTAGCATGGAATACCTCAGTTGACATACATGGGTTGTCTCCGAAGCTTCAATTGATATCAGTTAATTGCAGTACGGGATACAAACTTACCTTGTTTCGACTTTTCCGCTTTCGCCATCACTAGTACGTCCATACTTCAGTTGATCTATGTAGGTCAACTGAAGAATAGGATACTAATGTTAGCGAAGACGAAAAAATCGACGTACGTAACATTGGCATCCTGTACCTCAGATGAATTACGCGAAGGAGAAAAAAATTGACATACATAAAATTTGTATCCCTTTACAGGTCAACTGATGTATGTTTTTTTTTCGCCTTCGATACTAGTAGCATCGATTGAAAATCATCGTAGCAGTACTAGCGTCGGTGAAAAATCCTATTTCAGTAAAATATGTATCTGTACTTCAGTTGACCTATGTAAGTCGACTGAATAATAGGATAATAGGGCTAGCGAAGGCGAAAAATAGCGACAGCTGTAAAATTTGTATTCGTGCTGCAGTTGACGAACCCTGCTTCAAGTCTTCATAGGAATAGATACATCAGGTCAACTGAAAATAGCATACTAGGACTCAAAGAAGCGATATGCTTAACATTATGTAGTTTCTCAATACTAGTCTTTGTTGCTAAATTTGTGCAACACACCATCTCTGGTAACTTCTGACGTCATTGGTCAAACCCGACGGGTATCCCATTCTTCAGTAATCCCCAAGACCGGCACTGGAAAGACGATTGCGAAGTCTCGTTGTCTACAGACTGAGTAGCATACGCTACAGTGTGACGCGATACTGCAGCCCTCACACTACTGTACTGCCCGTCTTAGCGATTGCAAGTGAGAAGCCTTAGAAGTAACGTAACACACATTAAGGAGGTACTTTCACGAAACACACACATTTACAAGATGAACAAAATACCTAGCTCTGAAGATACGGCAATGAAATATCGTACCAGGCTTTACATGAAATTAACGCATTTACTGTTAAGTTCCTCAGATGATATATATTTAACTTTTTACGGGACTTAAAGAAAATCTATGCATCCTTTTCTCAGAACTATTCAAGAAATGTGTACAAAGTTTTCTGTTTAATTTCTTTGCACATTGTTTCTGAGTATGCCCAATAGGACAATTTTAATATATCATTTTAACCCTAATCCCGCAAGTATAACATAAAATTTACGCAAAATTCCAAGCACTCTGCCATATATCTCAGCTTAAACCCACAATTTAAAATTTACTCTTGAGACAACATTGTAGAAATAAGCCTACAAAATTTCGTAACTCTAGCGTTCATAGAGTCTGATAAAAAGGGACATGCACTTTAAAAAACAATTTTCAAGAAATGCAGTATAAAGCTCAACTTAATGTTTTTTTCTTAGACCTCTTCAGAATGCTCCCGATTTTTACTCAGGGTTCTCTTCTCACCTTATTCCTTTACCAGACTCGAACTCGGGACCTTCGCCTTTCACGGGCAAGTGCTCTACCATCTGAGCTACCCAAGCACGACTCACGCCCCGTAGAGCACTTGCCCGTGAAAGGCAAAGGTCCCAAGTTCGAGTCTCGGTCTAGCACACAGTTTTAATCTGCCAGGAAGTTTCACGTCAGCAGGGATGTCTTGCGAAGCCTGGACTTAGCCAGCGTCGAGTCCCGGTCTAACACTATCGTGCCGATTGTGGGTCATGGTTGACAGACTTGTTCGTGGTCATCCTGCTCCACCATAGAGTCTCCACGAACTCTCATGGTCTCCTATTGAAGAATGGGAACAGATAGAGCGTGACCTCCGTAGACGGACCACACGACGTGTCACGCAGTGAAACGCTCACGGAGGGCATGCACGTTACTGAAGCTCTCAAATTCCAATGAAAAACACCACGATGACACCTGCTGAACATTTCAGTTCTTTTCGAGCAGGATGTAATAAGATGTACTTATTTTGTGAAAGGTAAATTTGGTAACAAAACCATTCCTCAATTATTGCTGAAGTCATGTTCCCCTAATTCTTTTGAGCAGTGGCTTGCCCCACCCTCTTAATTATCATTCCAGTCTTAATAGTCCCCCCTCATCCACATGTTTGTTTACCCGCTTTCAAACTCGCCGTTGCAGTTCATCTGCAGTGCAGGCAAACATCGCAGCGCGGGATGGACATCTTTATTCAGGCTGCGGACACTATTCTGCATTCACAGCACACTTGCCGCTAGGCCACGCCTCACAGCAGGTGGCATTGTCTTACCTCCACAACAGCTGCCTGTGTCCTTGGACCTTCTGACACGCATAACTGTGCTTCTTGTTACAATAGCTTTTTTTTTTTTTTTTTTTTGAGATTATGGGTCATCAGAACTCATATTAGTTTGATGCAGCCTGCTATGACATTCTTCTGTACAAACTTACGACTGTCTTCTGTGCAAACTTATGACCGTCTTCTGTGCAAACTTACGACCGTCTTCTGTGCAAACTTACGACCGTCTTCTGTGCAAACTTACGACCGTCTTCTGTGCAAACTTACGACCGTCTTCTGTGCAAACTTACGACCGTCTTCTGTGCAAACTTACGACCGTCTTCCGTGCAAACTTACGACCGTCTTCTGTGCAAACTTACGACCGTCTTCTGTGCAAACTTACGACCGTCTTCTGTGCAAACTTACGACCGTCTTCTGTGCAAACTTACGACCGTCTTCTGTGCAAACTTACGACTGTCTTCTGTGCAAACTTCAACTCTCAGTAGCACTTACACTTAACATCTCCGATTATTTGTTGAACGTATTGCTGTTGGTGACTGAGGTTTGAAGAGGGGGAACATCTAAAATAATGCCTCCTATGGAACCAACCACGACGGAATATGGTTGCCGTTCTATATGCACCTCCAATGTACACTCGATTGTCTAGAGACGCCTCGGACAGCAGAGGAATGCCAACCTGCCTGTCGCCCGCCAGATGGCCCGACAGCAGGAGTCATGGTCTGGGTGTGCCATCTCTCTTTATAGCAGGACCCCTTTGGTTGCCACCCACGGCACCCTTACAGCACAGCCGTAAGTCGACGATATTCTACTCCCCGTTTTGTCGCCCTCCATGGTAACCCATCCTCGTGTTACATTTCAGCAAGATAATGCCCGCCCGCACAGAGCGAGAGTTTCTCCAGTTTGTCTTCGCACTTGCCACACACTATCTTCGCCAGCAGTGTCACCGCATCTTTCCCCAAATGAGAATTGTGGAATGCTGTGGGTACGGCCCTCCAACCAGCTCGGGATTTGGAAGGTGTAATTCTCGCGGTAGCGTTGTCGCTTCCCGAACACGAGGTCCTGGGTTCGGGTGCCGGCGGGGTCATGTATTTTCACCTGCCTCGACATGACTGGGTGTTGTTGTGTCGTCTTCATCATCATTCATACCCATTACGGTGGGAGGAAGGCAATGGCAAACCACCTCTACTACGACCACGCCTAGTACGGCGGTGCGAGTCTCCCGCATCGTTCCCCTACGATCTGTTACGGAGTATGGGACATCATCATCATCATCATCATCATCATCATCATCATCATCATCATCAACAACAATTCTCCAACTGGACAGAATTGGAGCGATAGCCCTCAGGAGCACATCCAGTGACTGTATCCATCAATGGCAAGTCTAATAACTGCTTGCGTAACGGCCATAGGTGGACCAAGGCGTTACTGAATTGCTTACGCTCATAAGCCAACGCTAATTCTGTATCTATTTTGTTATGTTGTTATATGGATCATTACAACTCTTGTTATTGTGAAACGAGCACACTTTCAATGCTAGTAGAATTTAAAAAAAATTCTTATTTAACTTATGTTAAATTTTCTCAAACCTTTAGCGCCTATAAAGCCACCAATTAATTATGTACGAGATATTTTATGCTGTTGTTTAGGTATTTCTAGCTATATTACTTCACACATTTCTAAAAACTGTTCCGCTCAAGTATTCGTTTTTCTCTTGACGCTGTCGTGGCGCCACTAAGAGTACACTACCGCCACCCATCGGTAGGATTTTGTTTCGTGTTGTTGTTATCACTGTCGAACCGTCAGTCTAGGCTCTGAGCACAATGGGACTTAACATCTGAGGTCATCAGTCCCCTAGAACTTAGAACTACTTAAACCTAAGAACATCACACACACATCCATGCCCGAGGCAGGATTCAAACCTGCGACCGTAGCGGTCGCGCGGTTCGCTACTGAAGCGCCTTCAACCGCTCGGCCACACCGGCCGGCGAACCGTCAGTCTGCCTCTGACAGTTATGTATGTAACATGTAACTTCAGTACATCTGTATAACTCTGTGTATCTGATATATGCCTTTTACTTATTACTTATGAATGTTTGATGCTCCATGTCATTCTTGTTGCTCATATTACGTGACAATTTATCGCCTGCTTCACATATATCTGAAGGTGCACACCCCGAAACGCATTATGTTAAACTCATTCATCTACCATTTGATGAAGTTTTACGAGTACTAAGTAACCTACTTAAATTTTTTTCAGCACTGTTCCAATTTTTAGCCGACCCAGGACAGGAACTTCGGAAACGCTGGACATGTGGACCAAATCGAATTACTTTCTCTATCACACAGTCGACGACAAGATGGCCTACGAGATGTGAGGGAGGGAGGGAGGGGGAAGGGGCGGGGCAAAAAAATATGAGCAATGTGTTTGTACGGAGCGCCTAACCGTGTTTGCCACTGTTTTTTCAGTAGAAAATCAACGGAACTACCTACTAGCCAGTCCCCATTTAGTGAATTTCAGGACTTCTTAAAAGCTATTTATTTGCAATCTAGCAAATTTCCTCAGCCACGGGAAAGGGTCCAGGTTTACTCTGGACGATTGTACAAAAAATAATCAGTTATGTGTGAGTAGTACTCGCGCATAGAGGTTCCGTACAAACTTATCTATGTGTTTAGATAGTTCATTCATCTCGGGAATCTAAAATTTCGCCTATTTTTGCCTGTTATCGATATCGATACTGGGAAGATATCAAAATAGGTCAATAAATCGCCGTAGTTTTCGATTGCATTCCCGAACAAGATTAAATGTTTTAAACCAATAAAAGACAGTTTACCTTCATATGTGATAAATTTCAACTTCGCATGTCTACCGGTTCTTGAGAAAAGTGGCTCTTAACAGGCGGACCGGCGGACGGAGAGTCAGTCAGGTAACAAATGACAAATAGCTTTTAGTGTGTGACAGTTACAAATTAAAAATTTTTGGATTTTACCTCTACTTTGAGTGTGAAACCTTGCAGTCTGCCAAATTTCATGATTCTAGGCCAACGACAAGTACCCGATAAGTTATGATGCATGAGTTTGGGACTGTCAAAATACGCGTCGTAAACGGCCGTATCTTTACACCGCCAATAGAATGTAGATCTTAATATCTGACTTAAATTTGAAATTGACATCTATCGGTTACTGAGAGAAAGGGGGTTCAACAGACGGGCAGACAGTCCGATCTCAAATGACAAATTTTTTGAATGAAATAATTACAAATTAATAGTTTTCAGGTTTTCTCCTCAGTTGTACTGTGAACTCTTTCTTTTTGCCAAATTTCATGATTTTAGATCGACAGTAAGTACGTTTTGATGAGTGGGTTAGCGAGTAGCAAAATGTTACAGAAGACAGAAACTTTTGACTGCATTGACGTTATTACACATCCAAGGGACCATACACATCAGTATGTGAAATAAGTTTCAACTTCATCTACATCTACTATACTCCGCAAGCCACCCAACGGTGATTTGCGGAGGGCACTTTACGTGCCACTGTCATTACCTCCCTTTCCTGTTCCAGTCGCGTATGGTTCGCGGGAAGAACGACTGCCGGAAAGCCTCCGTGCGCGCTCGAATCTCTAATTTTACATTCGTGATCTCCTCGGGAGGTATAAGTAGGGGGAGCAATATATTCGATAACTCATCCAGAAACGCACCCTCTCGAAACCTGGACAGCAATCTACACCGCGATGCAGAGCGCATCTCTCGCAGAGTCTGCCACTTGAGTTTGCTAAACATCTCCGTAACGCTATCACGCTTACCAAATAACCCTGTGACGAAACGCGCCGCTCTTCTTTGGATATTCTCTATCTCCTCTGTCAACCCGACCTGGTACGGATCCCACACTGATGAGAAATACTTAAGTATAGGTCGAACGAGTGTTTTGTAAGCCACCTCCTTTGTTGATGGACTACATTTTCTAAGGACTCTCGCAATGAATCTCAACCTGGCACCCGCCTTACCAACAATTAATTTTATATGACCATTTCACTTCAAATCGCTCCCTACACATACTCCCAGATATTTTACAGAAGTAACTGCTAACAGTGTTTGCTCCGCTATCATATAATCATACAATAAAGGATCCTTCTTTCTATGTATTCGCAATACATTACATTTGTCTATGTTAAGGGTCGGTTGCCACTCCCTGCACCAAGTGCCTATCCGCTGCAGATCTTCCTGCATTTCGCTGCGATTTTCTAATGCTGCAACTTCTCTGTATACAACAGCACCATCCGCGAAAAGCCGCATGGAACTTCCGACACTATCTACTAGGTCATTTACATACATTGTGAAAAGCTATGGTCCCATAACACTCTCCTGTGGCATTCCGGAGGTTACTTTATTGTCTGTACACGTCTCTCTATTGAGAACAACATGCTGTGTTCTGTTTGCTAAAAACTCTTCAATTCAGCCACACAGCTGGTCTGATATTCCGTAGGCTCTTACTTTGTTTATCAGGCGACAGTGCGGAAACGTATCGAACGCCTTGCTGAAGTCAAGGAAAATGGCATCTACCTGGGAGCTAGTATCTAATATCTAATCGTCTACCCGTTCCTGAGAGAAAGAGGTCGTAAACGGACGGACATAGTCACATAACAAATAGTAAATTTTTTTGTGTGGAATAATTACAAATCGTCAATTTTCGGATTTTTCGTTTATGTTTACCGTTAATCCTTTTTCTTGCCAAATATCATGATCCTAGACCAAAGGTAAGTAACCTATACGTTTTGATGAATGACACTGCAATCCTATTACGCTTCCAGTTTCATCAATTGAGGTACGGAACGTAAAACACATTCACGCCTCTGGACAATCTCGAAAGTATGACAGATGAGGGGAAATTCGGACGTATGGCAGCCTTGTATGATAAAGTTCAGGCACCATCTCCCCTTTCCTTGCCAGCGAAATACTGGCAGTGAAAATTGCATCCATCACAACGATTCGAACCGGCTTACTCGGAGTCGGGTACACAAGAGAAGTGTTAAGAAGGCACCGGCAGTTAACGTTCGTCAGCACTGACCTGTCTGAAGAAATTGGGGACGTCGTCGGCGTCCTGAAACGTCGTGTCGGCGGGGTCGACGACGTAGAACATGGCGGCGGCGCCCTTGAGCACCCCCGCCGGCGGCTCGCCCGGTAGGAAGAGGTGTGGCGCGTACGATGTGTTCATGGCGGCGTCGCGACGCTGAATGCCGGCGCGCGCGCGGCACAGACGCTTATAGCCGGCCGGCGCCTCCTATCACGTAACAGGCGCCGGACCAGGAGAGGGGAGGGGCCGGGAGGGGAGACCGCCGTGGAGGGGAGGTCGCGCCCACCCGCACCTGTTGCTGTCGCGCCCTCCCCACCACGCAGCCACCTGTTGCTGCCGTACGGACCCCATTCAACTCACCATTGCACCGCAGTCAACAGCGGCATGGACCTTATCTCGAATTGTTGTTGTTGTTGTGGTCTTCAGTCCTGAGACTTGTTTCATGCAGCTCTCCATGCTACTCTATCCTGTCCAAGCTTCTTCATCTCCCAGTACCTACTGCAACCTGCATCCTTCTGAATCTGCTTCGTGTATTCATCTCTTGGTCTCCCTCTACGATTTTAACCCTCCACGCTGCCCTCCAATGTTAAATTGGTGATCCCTTGATGCCTCAACACATATCCTACCAACCGGTCCCTTCTTCTTGTCAAGTTGTGCCACAAGCTCCTCTTCTCCCCAATTCTATTCAATACCTCCTCATTAGTTATGTGATCTACCCATCTAATCTTCAGCATTCTTCTGTAGCACCACATTTCGAAAGCTTCTATTCTCTTCTTGTCTAAACTATTTATCGTCCACATTTCACTTCCATACATGGCTACACTCCATACAAATACTTTCAGAAACGACTTCCTGACACTGAAATCTATACTCGATGTTAACAAATTTCTCTTCTTCAGAAACGCTTTCCTTGCCATTGCCAGTCTACATTTTATATCCTCTCTACTTCGACCATCATCAGTTATTTTGCTCCCCAAATAGCAAAACTCCTTTACTACTTTAAGTGTCTCATTTCCTAATCTAATTCCCTCAGCATCACCTGATTTAATTCGACTACATTCCATTATCCTCGTTTTGCTTTTGCTGATGTTCATCGTATACCCTCCTTTCAAGACACTGTCCATTCCGTTCAATTGCTCTTCCAAGTCCTTTGCTGTCTCTGACAGAATTACAATGTCATCGGCGAACCTCAAAGTTTTTATTTCTTCTCCATGGATTTTAATGCCTACTCCGAATTTTCCTTTTGTTTCCTTTACTGCTTGCTCAATATACAGATTGAATAACATCAAGGAGAGGCTACAACCCTGTCTCACTCCCTTCCTAACCACTGCTTCCCTTTCATGTCCCTCGACTTTTAACTGCCATCTGGTTTCTGTACAAATTGTAAATAGCCTTTCGCTCCCTGTATTTTACCCCTGCCACCTTCAGAATTCGAAAGAGTATTCCAATCAACATTGTCAAAAGCTTTCTCTAAGTCTAGAAATGCTAGAAACGTAGGTTTGCCTTTCCTTAATCTTTCTTCTAAGATAAGTCGTAGTGTCAATATTGCCTCACATGTTCCAACATTTCTACGGAATCCAAACTGATCTTCCTCGAGGTGGGCTTCTACTAGTTTTTCCATTCGCCTGTAAAGAATTCGTGTTAGTATTTTGCAGCTGTGACTTATTAAACTGATAGTTCGGTAATTTTCACATCTGTCAACACCCGCTTTTTTTGGGATTAGAATTATTATGTTGTTCTTGAAGTCTGAGGGTATTTAGCCTGTGTCATACATCTTGGTCGCCAGATGATAGAGTTTTGTCAGGACTCGCTCTCCCAAGGCTGTCAGTAGTTCTAATGGAATGTTGTCTACTCCGGGGGCCTTGTTTCGACTCAGGTCTTTCAGTGCTCTGTCAAACTCTTCACGCAGTATCATATCTCCCATTTCATCTTCATCTACATCCTTTTCCATTTCCATAATATTGTCCACAAGTACGTCGCCCTTGTATAGACCCTCTATATACTCCTTCCACCTTTCTGCTTTCCCTTCTTTGGCTAGAACTGGGTTTCCATCTAAGCTCTTGATATTCATGCAAGTGGTTCTCTTTTCTCCAAAGGTCTCTTTAATTTTCCTATAAGCAGTATCTCTTTTACCCCTAGTGAGATAAGCCTCTACATCCTTACATTTGTCCTCCAGCCATCCCTGCTTAGCCATTTTGCACTTCCTGTCGATCTCATTTTTGAAACGTTTCTATTTCTTTTTGCCTGCTTCATTTACTGCATTTTTATATTTTCTCCTTTCATCAATGAAATTCGATATTTCTTTTGTTACCCAAGGGTCTCTACTAGCCCTCGTCTTTTTACCTACTTGATCCTCTGCTGCCTTCACTATTTCATCCCTCAAAGCTACCCATTTTTCTTCTTCTGTATTTCTTTCCCCCATTCTTGTCAATTGTTCCCTTATGCTCTCCCTGAAACTCTGTACAATCAGGTCCCATCTCCTTAAATTCCCACCTTTTTGCAGTTTCTTCAGTTTTAATCTACCTCGAATTATCTCCTGGAAAGTATCTGAATACCACTACGTAATGCGGAAAAGAACATTCAGGGCCTTCCACAAGTACGAACTTATCGTGACCAATTTATCGCCGTCCGATAAATTGGGCGTGTGTAGGGGGCTTCCTGACCAGTTTTTCTTCTTTGGCTGTCGATCGGAGCTGGCCATCACACGGCTAAGTGCCCGCCGCCGCCCCCTTCGCCAAGCAAATAGTGAAAGACGAGACTGGTAGAACCAGAAAGGAACAGGAGCAAATAGCATTAAGGATACATGACACATTAGTAACAGATGGGCATAGTGTGGCAAATCTATTTAACAACTACTTTATATCTGTTACTGATAGAATGGGACTGTCAGGATCAGTAAATAATACCCTTGAATATCTGGAACCAGCCTTTACAAATAGCTTCAGGTGCATGAATATGTCACTCACTTCACCAAAAGAATTAACTTCCATCACAAAATCTTTAAAAACAAAGCATTCTAGTGAGTACGATGAAATATGAACAAAGTTAATTAAGGAATGTTCTTGTGAGTTTAGTACAATTCCAAGTTACTTGTGTAACCAGTCAATTATAATGGGGACATTTCCTGACTGGCTAAAATATGCAGATGTTAAGCCTCTGTTCAAGAAAGGGAATAAAGAGATACCATCAAACTACAGACCGATTTCACTTTTGCCAGCATTCTCAAAAATTTTAGAAAAAGTAATATACAGGCAGCTTCTCAACCATCTGAGCACAAATAACATTATCAAGAACACAGTTTGGATTTCTGAAGGGTTCTGATATCGATAAGGCTATTTACACCTACAGTGAAAATGTACTTGATTCATTAAATAACAAGCAGCAGGTATTTTCTGTGATTTGTCAAAGGCATTTGATTGTGTGAACCACAACATCCTTTTAAATAAATTAGAAGTCATGCCTCGCTAACAGGAAACAAAGGGTGTCAGTGCAAGGGACTAGTGAATTAAGTCATCAGGCATCATGAGAATGGGAAGAAATTACATATGGTGTCCCACAAGGATCCATTTTAGGGCCATTGCTTTTTCTTGTGTACATTAATGATTTCTCATCAGTTATGCTGCCAGAAGCGGAGTTCGTTTTGTTTGCAGATGACAAGTATCGCAATAAATAGTATGTCGAGTGTAGTTCTAGAAAGATCTGCTAATGATATTTTCATGGATATTAATAAATGGTTTAAAGCCAACTCACTGACATTAAACTTCGAAAAGACTCGCTATATGCAATTCAGAACCTGTAAGAGGTTTCCACACAGCATATGCATAAAGTATGAAAAAGACCAGACAGAAGAGGTTCACAGTCCTAAATTCCTGGGATTACAACTTGATAATAAATTCAGTTGGGAGGAACACACCACGGAACTGCAGAAACTCCTTAACAAATCTCTATTTGCAATTCGAGTGTTAGCAGACATAGGCGACATAAAATGAAGAAGCTTGCATACTTTGCCTACTTTCATTCCATAATGTCATATGGTATAATATTTTTGGGTAACTCTTCAAGTCAAACAAAGGTTTTCAGAGTCCAAAAGCCTGTAATACGTATTATTTGTGGAGTAAATTCACGGACGTCCTGTAGAAACCTCTTCAAAGAACTGGGTATACTAACTACTGCCTCTCAGTATATTTACTCATTAATGAAATTTGTCCTAAATAATATATCTTTTTCCAACAAACAGCTCAGTTCATACATACAATACCAGGAACAAAAATGATCTGCACAAGGACTTAAAAGAACTTACTTTAGTTCAAAAAGGGGTCCACTACTCAGGAACACTCATCTCCAATAATTAGCCAGCAAACATAAAAAATTTAGTTACAAATAAAAATCAGTTTAAAAGGAGCCTGCAAGACTTACTAGTGGCCAACTCCTTCTACTCCATTGATGAATTTTTTAATAGAAACAAATGATTTATTGTATATACTCATACTATTAGTATTGTTATTTCAGCTTTAAAAAATTGACATGTTCCACATCCACGAGGATCTCCTCAACACAGATAAATGGAACGAAAAACTAATCTAATTGTAGCGCTGCCCGACCAACTTCCCGATTGACTATTGCAGTCTGCTCGCGTTTAAATACAAAGGGTAGTAGGAACGTTTTGCAATACGAAGCAACAATAGTCGCAGGAGGCTGTTTGTTGCTGTGTTCTGGGAATGTCTCATATTTGCATTGTAGCCGCTGTGCAAAGTCTGTGGGCGTAATCGTTCATTAGCAGGGTTCGTTTGAAGTGCTTGCTACGGTATCGTGGTCACGAAGTGAGCTTCAGGCAGTTCTGTGGTACAACATCGCGCGTAGATTAAGCAAACTAGAGCTTTGAAGAAATGATTATTGCACTCGGTGACGTTTGTCTACATCGTAGAAGTATACAGGGTGGTCCATTGATCGTGGCCGGGCCAAAATCTCACGAATTAAGCATCAAACGAAAAAACTACAAAGGACGAAACTCTTCTTGCTTGAAGGGGGAAACCAGATGGCGCTATGGTTGGCCCGCTAAATGGCGCTGCCATAGGTCAAACGGATATCAACTGCGTTTTTTTAAAAATAGGAACCTCCCCCCCCATTTTTATTACATATTCGCGTAGTACGTATAGAAATATAAATTTTTTAGTTGGACCACTTTTTTCGTTTTGTGATAGATGGCGCTGTAATATTCCCAAACATATGGGATCACAATTTTAGAAGACCAGTAACAGGTACGTTTTTTAAATTAAAATACAGAACGTAGGTACGTTTGAACATTTAATTTCGGTTGTTCCGTTGTAATACAAGTACCTTTGTGAATTTATCATTTCTGAGAACGCATGCTGTTACAGCGTAATTACCTGTAAATACCACATTAATGCAATGAATGCTCAAAATGATGTCCGTCAACTTCAATGCATTTAGCAATACGTGTAACGACATTCCTCTCAACAGCGAGTAGTTCGCCTTCCGTAATGTTCGCACATGCACTGACAATGCTCTGACGCATGTTGTCATGCGTTGTCGGTGGATCACGATAGCAAATATCCTTCAACTTTCCCCACAGAAAGAAATCCGGGGTCGTCAGATCCGGTGAACGTGCGGGCCATGGTATGATGCTTCGACGACCAATCCACCTGGCATATAATATGATATTCAATACCGCTTCAACCGTACGCGAGCTATGTGCCGGACATCCATCATGTTGGAAGTACATCATCATTCTGTGATGCAGTGAAACATCTTGTAGTAACGTCAGTAGAACATTACGTAGGAAATCAGCATACATTGCACCATTTAGATTGCCATCCGTAGAATGGGGGCCAATTATCCCTCCTCCCATAACGCCTCACCATACATTAACCCGGCAAGGTCGCTGATGTTCCACTTGTCGCAGCCATCGTGGATTTTCCGTTGCCCAATAGTGCATATTTTTGCCGGTTTACGTTATCGCTGGTGGTGAATGACGCTTCGTCGCTAAATAGAACGCGTGCAAAAAATCTGTCTTCTTCACGTAATTTCTCTTGTGGCCAGTGGCACAACTGCACACGACGTTCAAAGTCGTCGGCATGCAATTCCTGGTGCATAGAAATATGGTACGGGTGCAATAGATGTTGATGTAGCATTCTCAACACCGACGTTTTTGAGATTCCCGATTCTAGCGCAGTTTGTCTGCTACTGATGTGCGGATTAGCCGCGACAGTAGCTAAAACACCTACTTGGGCATAATCATTTGTTGCAGGTCGTGGTTGACGTTTCACATGTGGCTGAACACTTCCTGTTTCCTTAAATAACGTAACTATCCGGCGAACGGTCCGGAGACTTTTATGATGTTTTCGAGGATACCGAGGAGCATACATAGCACACGCCCGTTGGGCATTTTGATCACAATAGCCATACATCAACACGATATCGACCTTCTCCGCAACTGGTAAACGGTCCATTTTAACACTGGTAATGGATCACGAAGCAAATACCGTCCGCACTGGTGGAAGGTTACGTCATGCCACCTACTTACACGTTTGTGACTACTACAGCTCCATATATCACAAAGGGAAAATAGTAGTACAACTAAAACATTCATATTTCTTTACGTACTACACGGCTATGTAATAAAAAATGCGGGTTCCTATTTTAAAAAACGCAGTTGATATCCGTTTGACCTATGGCAGCGCCACCTAGCGGGCCAACCATAGCACCAACTGGTTTCCCCCTTCAAGCTAAACGAGTTCGTTCTTTGTAGTTATTTCGTTTGATGCTTATTTCGTGAGATATTTGGCCCGGTCACTAGGAATGGACCACCCTGTATACCTGAACTATCGTTGTCGGTGTTCATAAGGGATCTGCTACTGTTGATTCACCCTATACTCGTCTGACGAAAAATCCTTGTCCTCCTTTCACTTCACTTCAATGAACCCTCCGCCATATCTAGATTAAGGCTTAGCATTTCTCGACACACTGTCGACACAAGTCGTCCAACTCGAACGAAGACTTAGCGTTATACGCAGATGACACTATGTTGATGCCATGAAAAGACGACGAGAGATGAACATGCAGGAAACCAGAAAAATGTCTCGGCCTGTGGCTCATAAAAACTAACGCTACAGAAAGTCAGCTTGTCTTCAGTCACAAAATGTTTACGTGAAATAAAAAATAAACGCCACGATATAACATCTAAATCCTTTGCAATATTATTAGTACTGTCACAGGAAAAAACCATGTTTAACTTTAAAACGTCCTCTCACACAGACAAGTATAACGTTACTTACGTGCAGTCCTGTCTTCTAAACGTGGTCTCCTGTCATAATGATCGAATCAGTACCATACCTGAGAACTACGAAAACTACTACAAAAACAGAGTTAAATCATACATTACCCTTTTTATTGGCATTTAAAAAAATTAATTTGACCGTGTAGTGTATGTCTAATGAATAAATACAAAATCAAATAGCGGTAATGCAGGAGTAGGTTTAATAATGAATAAAAAAATAGGAGTGCGGGAAAGCTACTACAAACAGCATAGTGAATGCATTATTGCGGCCAAGATAGACACGGAGCCCACGCCTGCTACAGTAGTACAAGTTTATATGCCAACTAGGTCTGCAGATGAAAAAATTGATGAAGTGTAACATGAGATAAAAGAAATTATTCAGGTAGTGAAGGGAGATGAAAATTTAATAGTCATGGGTGACGAATTCGACAGTAGGAAAACGGAGAAGGAAACATAGTAGGTGAATATGGATTGGGGGGAAGAAATGAAAGCCGTCTGGTAGAATTTTGCACAGAGCATAACTTAATCATAGCTAACACTTGGTTCAAGAATCATGAAAGAAGGTTGTATACATGGAAGAACCCTCGAGATACTAAAAGGTTTCAGATAGATTATATAATGGTAAGACAGAGATTTAGGAACCAGGTTTTAAATTGTAAGACATTTCCAGCGGCAGATGTGGACTCAGACCACTATCTATTGGTTATGACCTGTAGATTAAAACTGAAGAAACTGCAAAAAGGTGGTAATTTAAGGAGATGGGACCTGGATAAACTGACTAAACCAGTGGTTGTACAGAGTTTCAGGGAGAGCATAAGGGAACAATTGACAGGAATGGGGGAAAGAAATGCAGTAGAAGAATGGGTAGCTTTGAGGAATAAAGGCAACATTCCATTAGAACTACTGCCATCCTTGAGAGAGTCAGTCCTGACAAAACTCTACCATCTGGTGAGCAAGATGTATGAGACAGGCGAAATTCCCTCAGACTTCAAGAAGAATATAATAATTCCAATCCCGAAGAAAGCGGGTGATCACATATTTGAAAATTACCGAACTATCAGTTTAATAAGTCACAGCTGCAAAATACTAACCCGAATTCTTTACAGACGAATGGAAAAACTGGTAGATGCCGACCTCTGAGAAGGTTTGGATTCCGTACAAATGTTGGAACACGTGAGGCAATACTGACCCTACGACTTATCTTAGAAGAAAGATTAAGGAAAGGCAAACCTACGTTTCTAGCATTTGAAGACTTAGAGAAAGCATTTGACAATGTTGACTGGAATACTCTCTTTCAAATTCTGAAGGTGGGAGGGGTAAAATACAGGGAGCGAAAGGCTATTTACAATTTGTACAGAAACCAGATGGCAGTTACAAGTCGAGGGACATAAAAGGGAAGCAGTGGTTGGTAGGGGAGTGAGACAGAGTTGTAGCCTCTCCCCGATGCTGTTCAGTCTGTATATTGAGCAAGCAGTAAAGGAAACGAAAGCAAAGTTCGGAGTAGGTATTAAAATCCATGGAGAAGAAGTGAAAACTTTGAGGTTCGCCGATGACATTGTAATTCTGTCAGAGACAGCAAAGGACTTGGAAGAGCAGTTGAACGGAATGGACAGTGTCTTGAAAGGAGGATATAAGATGAACATCAACAAAAGCAAAACGAGGATAATGGAATGTAGTCAAATTAAATCGGGTGATGCTGAGGGGATTAGATTAGGAAATGAGACACTTAAAGTAGTAAAGGAGTTTTGCTATTTGGGGAGCAACATAACTGATGACGGTCGAAGTAGAGAGGATATAAAATGTAGACTGGCAATGGCAAGGAAAGCGTTTCTGAAGAAGAGAAATTTGTTAACATCGAGTATAGATTTAAGTGTCAGGAAGTCGTTTCTGAAAGTATTTGTATGGAGTGTAGCCATGTATGGAAGTGAAACATGGACGATAAATAGTTTGGACAAGAAGAGAATAGAAGCTTTCGAAATGTGGTGCTACAGAAGAATGTTGAAGATTAGATGGGTAGATCACATAACTAATGAGGAGGTATTGAATAGGATTGGGGAGAAGAGAAGTTTGTGGCACAACTTGACTAGAAGAAGGGATCGGTTGGTAGGACATATTCTGAGGCATCAAGGGATCACCAATTTAGTACTGGAGGGCAGCGTGGAGGGTAAAAATCGTAGAGGGAGACCAAGAGATGAGCACACTAAGCAGATTCAGAAGGATGTAGGCTGCAGTAGGTACTGGGAGATGAAGAAGCTTGCACAGGATGTAGTAGCATGTAGAGCTGCATCAAACCAGTCTCTGGACTGAAGACCACAACAACAACAACTTTGTATGCTGAAGGGATTCCAGTATGGACAGTGTTACAGGTAATCTGGGATCGAACCGGTAACCTTTTGGTTCCAGGCCTTTTATGTGGAGAAGTCGCTAGCCTAACCAGGCACTAAAGTGCCTTGCTGTATTCAGGAAAGGAGAAACAGTTTGTCATATATAGCACACCACTTAGCTCTCTTTCTTTCTTACTTTATTAATAGCAGCCAGATACATTAACACTTTCCCTACTCTCTGTATAGATAACAATATTCAAGTGTAGAAAAAGAAACATCTACCATGAGGGGTTTCTAAGATAGTGATTTGAAGAAACAGCTAGTATTCTAATTCAATTAAGCAAAATTACTATGTTATAATACTGACAATCTTAAGACATATTTTGAAATCATGCTTCTTTTATTTATGGACCATCTCAAATATTTTACTACATTAAGTTTCCAAAATTATATTGCTTTGTAATTTTAGGATACTCTGAATCATTTTCACTTGCGTGGGACCCTGCCTAGGTCAACGCTGATCAGCCAGATCATTATGACCACCCAACTAACAGCCAGTATGCCCACCTTTGGCACGGGTAACAGCGACGACGCGTCGTGACAAGGAAGCAATGAGGCCTTGGTCGGTCGCTGTAGGGAGTTGGCACCGCATCTGCGCAAACAAGTCATCTTATTGTCCAATCACATCCCAGATGTGTTGTATTGGGTCAATACCTGACGAGTTGGGGGGCTAGCACATCAACGGGAACTCGCTACTGTGTTCCTCGAACCACTCCATCACACTTCTATGACACGGCGCATTATCTTGTTGAAAAATGGCACCGCCGTCGTGAAACTTGATCGTCATAATCTGCAACCAGTTTGTGATACTCACTGGCCGTCATGGTACCTTGCTCGAGCTCCATTGGACCCATGTATGCCCACGTGAATGTTTCCCAGAGCATAACGGAGCCAGCGCCACCTTGTCTTCGTGCCGCAGTACGTGCGTCAAGGACTCGTTCCCCTGGAAGACGACGGATTCGCGCCCTCCCATCGGCATACTGCAGAAGATGTCGGGATTCATCACACCACGAAACGCTCTGCCACTGCGCCAACATCCAGTGCAGATAGCCACTTGCCCATTTCAATAGTAGGTTGACGATGTCGTGGTGTTAACATTGCCACATGCATGGGTCATCGGCTGTGGAGGCGCATCTTTAGTAGTTTCCAGTTTCTTGAAGCTGTGCGTCGTCATCAAAACGCTGCATAGCCAACCACTTCTTCATTGCTGGGAATAAGTGGAAGTCGCTCGGTGCCAGGTCGGGACTGCACGGCGGATGACGAAACAACTCCCACTTAAAAGATTCGAGAACTTCACGAGTGGCATTTACCGTGTGGGCCCGGGCGTTGTCGTGAATCAGCAAGATCTTTGAGCCCAACTTTCCCCTGCGCTTGTTTTGTATTGCTCTTCTGAGGTTGTGCGGAGCTTGGCAATAACTTTTAGAGTTTATTGTAGTGCCTCTTTCCAGGAAGTCCACAAAAATCACACCTTTTCTGTCCCAAAAGAAGAGGTAACCACGTGGTTGAATGCGCAGGCGGCCGAATTTTACGACGAAGGAATTTCCAAGCTCGTCCATCGCTACGATAAGTGCCTTAATTGAAATGGCAACTATGTAGAAAAGTGGTATTTAAGTGTGGCTTTCATCTGTATATAATAAAAAAAATTTCCAATACTTTATTTTTAATTCCAAAACGTAATGTACTTTGTGTATAGCCCTCGTAATAGCAACAAATTACGAGGGTGAGTCAAATGTAAACCTTAAATATTTTTTAAATATTATTTATTGTGCAGAAGTGGTACAAAGCTGTATCACTTTCCAACATAATTCCCCCCACGATCAATACAACTCCTCCAGCAATTACAAAGTGCATAAATTCTTTTAGAAAAAAATTCCTTTCGTAGTCCGCGCAACCACTGATTCAGCGCGTGGCGTACCTCTTCATCAGAACGGAACTTCTTTCTTCCCATTGCGTCTTTGAGTGGTCCAAACATATGTAAATCACTTCGGGCAATGTCTGGTGAGTATGGTGGATGAGAAAGACACTCAAAATGCAGGTCTGTGATTGTTGCAACTGTTGTACGGGCAGTGTGGGGCCTTGCATTGTCATGTTGCAAAAGGACACCTGCTGACAGCAATCCACGTCACTTTGATTTGATTGCAGGCAGCAGATGATTTTTTTAGGAGATCTGTGTATGATGCACTGGTGACAGTGGTCTCTCTAGGCATGTAACGCTCCAAAATGACGCCTTTTTCGTTCCCAAAGTCAGCATAACCTACCCTGCTCAGGGTTCTGTTCGAGACTTCTTTGGTTTTGGTGATGAGGAATGGTGCCATTCGTCGCTCGCTCTCTTCGTTTCCAGTTGGTGGAAGTGAACCCAGGTTTCGTCCCCAGTAACGATTCTTGCAAGGAAGCCATCACCTTCTCGTTCAAAGGCCCGAAGTAGTTTTTCACAAGCATCAACACGTCGTTCTCTCATTTCAGGAGTCAGCTGCCGTGGCACCCATCTTGCAGACACTTTGTGAATCTGGAGCACATCATGCACAATGTGATGTGCTGACCCATGACTAATCTGTAAACATGCTGCAATGTCGTTCGGTGTTACTCGGCAGTTTTCCTTCACTATGGCTTCAACTGCTGCAATGTTCTGTGGAGTCACAACTCGTTGTGCCTGACCTGGACGAGGAGCATCTTTCGCTGAAGTCACACCATTTGCGAAGTTCCTACTCCATTCGCAGACTTGCTCCTGTGACAAACATTCATCACCGTACTGAAGCGTAATTCGTCGATGAATTTCAATAGGTTTCACACCTTCACTGCGCCAAAACCGAATAACAGAACGCTGTTCTTCCCTGGCGCAAGTCGCAAGTGGGGCGGCCATCTTTATACTGATACTGCAACGGTATGTGTGCATCTGCACTATGCTACCACTTACAGGCCATTCTGCCCGCTGTTTGTAGCTCGCTTACCTACGTACAGAATAACGGCGCGAAATTTCGATTTGTTATTACGAATTTGAGGTTTTCATTTGACCCACCCTCCTGTTTTTAAAAATACACAGAAGAAACTTTACTGGTTCAAGCTGTTACTACAGTTCTAAATGAAGTTCTTAATCCTTTGCTGTAGGCGATGGGTGTGGCATTTCACTGTGGCGGCTACACAACCCATGCATTAGCAGTCAGGGCTATGATTTTGGGCCTAATAAACTCTTCTTGCTGTCCATTTACATATACAATATAGCCCAACTGTAAACGCCGTGCTACTATAAAACAGCAGTCTCCATCCAAGGCTGTTTAGGCAGCTGATGCATAAGCCACAAAGCCACACTCACGCCAAGCCTATGACGCTTCTATCACTGCTGCCTATAGAGTAACACCACTCTTCCTTGTTCTAGCTAGCTGCAGCGCGCCAAATCATTCCACCTTTTCGCCATCCCGCCTTTCCATTCCGTTTTGGATGCCTTCAGCATGAACCAGTTTTCAATTTGACAATATTTCTTTTAATACACTAATATATTTATCTCTGAGAATGGACTAGTTAGAATGCTGGGGAAAGCAAAGCAATGGAATCCAGAAAAAATAAACTTGAATTGGCCTTCCAACTAACAAAAAATACATACAACAAAAAATCCCTTTCATGGAGGTCCAAAATTACACATTACAAGACACTGATTAAGCCAGAAGCACTGAATGAAGCAGAAGCACTAAACATGAATTTCAAAGGCCAAATGGAGAAACTTGAGCTAAAGGAAAGAACAATTTTAAGAAAAATCATAGGACCAAAATTTCAAGGCAATAAGATTATATACATAAAAAATGAAACACTCTACAAGAAAACTGAAAAACTTTCAGATACTATGCGAAAAAGGAGGATAAATTTTTATGGTCATCTTCTCAGAATGAATTCCAACAGATTAACTAATCAAATCTTTGACTTTTTCCGTAAGCGCAAAACGAAACCCAAATGGTTTAAAGAAACTCAGGAAGACCTAATAGCTTTAAAGATTTCAGAAAATTCACTTATTGATCGAACAGCTAAATTAACTACTAAAGATGAAACCATAAGGTTCCAAGACAAATCTACACTTAAGTCCAAACCCTGCATCTCGGAAGAAGAGAGGAAAAGAAGACCAGAAAGAAGGAAGAAATACTGGGCCCTAAGGAAAGAACAAGATGCAAAGAAATGATTGATCCATCGTACCCCAAAGAGGGTGAAACGAAAGAAGACATTTATCTCGTTCAGAAATAAATTGTTTAAAAAATGTTAAACAAAAATCTTTTACAAATTCATCTTATTACAATTTAGACTTAACTGTGCTATATAGCAGTTTTCTTAAAAGGTATAAACTTTCACAGATAAGAAATTAAACTTATGATCTTTTCTTATAAAAATGATTAATTGTCTCTTACTATGGATACTACATTATCATGGAAACCTCACAAAGACGTCATAGCAAAAGCAGTGGGATGACTAGGACTCTTGAAACTGCATGGTTGTATAAACAGCGCTTCAAAAGAAACATTAATTCACACTGCAAGATTACTACTTATTGAGGAACTTCGAGCATTCATCTATCCAGTGACACACGTAATGTGATTCTTTTACAGTTCGTAGTAAACAACTGAAAACTTTTCTTTCTTTTTGAATCAACCTACACTGAAGAATAGCCGCTGGCCCTCGTGAATGGCAAATAACAAGTCAAAGTATAACACAGAACATTTGAATATAATAATAATTATCCTCATCACTTGTCAGTAGATTGTCAAAATATGTGAATATATTACAATAACTGCTAATATTTACAGAATTGATTCACTGTCGGAATAAAACGTAGTTATGTACTTTTAATAAATTTATCATACACAGAATAACTGATCTTGACTGTTGTGACCAAGTGCTGTCAAAACTGAAACATAGCAGAATTTTTACTTAAGCCAGTCTAACAGTCTCTGTTAAGATATTCATGTACAGAGTAGGAGGAGGGGGGTCAATGGAAGCGTCCGATTCCAGCCGTCTGCTTTGACGTAAAGGTGTTGTGTGTGAATGTCATTGCACGGTGTTCATGAGTTGGTTGTGTTGTAGATGTCGGAATTTGCTGGTGGTAAGTAATCTTTTTTTCCTAGTTGTGATGTTTTGTGTATTTATGGTGTTTTAATTTATGTAGGGATGTTTGATTTGTGGATTTTTGAGGTTGTGGTTTTGGTTTCATTTTTCGCAGTGATGGTTTTTTGGCATGAATAGTTGTGGTGGACCTATATAGGTCACCGGAAATGACCGATTCCCATTTTCGTAGTTCAAGGTTTTGGTTGACCTATATAGGTCAAGGGAAATGTGCAATTCCAATTTTCGTAGTTTTAGTTGTAGGTATTGGTGTTTCGGTATTGTCACCTATGGTTAACCAACCTGTATAAGGTTCAAGGGAAGTGTCCCATTCCTGTAGATTTTGTCGGTGTAGCGGAATGTTTTAGTCTTTTTCTTTTTGTTCGTCATTTTGTGCTTTAGGATCGTGGCTTTTTTTACTACTATATTTAGTTTGTCCTCACCCTAAAACCCCCAACTTCCCGCGGTTGTCCCATTAGTTTGATTGTATTTTTGGTGGGAGGTGTTATTGTCTTTCTTATATGTATCTTCGTGTTGGTTGCCGTGTGTATGTAGTGACGTCATAGGAGACACTTAGAATAGCCATTTCCGCCACATTGATGACGTCATGGGTCAAAGCAGACAGGTGGAATCTTACACTTCTGTATCAAAAAGTCTTTACCTAAAATCAAGTTTTTAATCGTTGCTGACTTGCTGGCAGCTTACTGAAAATGCGTGTTCCTGAATATTGTACCCCTTATTGGACCAAGGTAAGTGATTTTAGGTGTTATGTACATTGTGGTTCCTATTTCTGGTATTGATATTATGTATTGAGCTATTGGTTGGAAATACTTGCAACAAATTTCGTTAAGGAATAAACATACTAGGAAGCAGTGGTTAGAATGCGAAGTTCCTCGAACAGGTTCCTACATGATCTTTAATTTACACCACAAACGATTTTTATTACACGCTTTTACTTTCTAAAAACTTTTGCTCCGTTTGATGAGTTACCCCAGAATATGATCCCTTATCAAATAATAGAATGAAAGTATGTAAGCTTTTTCACTTTTATGTTTCCTACATATGACATTCTCAATGCAATTACAAACATCTTTACGCGCTTCATCAATTCTGTGGTATGCCCTTCCCAACTAAATGTATTATCGAGTTGTAGTCCCAGAAATGTAACGCTGTCAACGTTTTCGATCTGCAGGTCTTCATACGTTATACACATGATGTAGCTGGAGAAATAGAGCAGTTTTCCAAATTTCACATAAAACTTGGTTTAGCGTACTCACAGTTTCCACAATTGGAGTATCTTGTACAGGACAGGAGTAAACGAATCTGTCACATTACGTATATTTTTGGTTGTATTACAAGGCTATACACTTATTAAGTGAGCGGCACAAGAAATTAAGCTTTGAATTTAATCCTACAGTATTCAGTTTACATATTCCTTCATACTTAAAAACGCACGTTGTTAACATTTTACTTAAACAGTGCTGTGGCGAAGTTCCGCGTACTGTCTGATGCAGCTGCGAGAATAATACACTACTGGCCATTAAAATTGCTACACCACGAAGATGATTTGCTACAGATCCGAAATTTAACCCACAGGACGAAGATGCTGTGATATACAAATGATAAGCTTTTCAGAGCATTCACACAACGTTGGCGCCGGTGCCGACACCTACAACGTGCTGACATGAGGAAAGTTTCCAACCGATTTCTCATACACAAACAGGTGACAGGCGTTGCCTGGTGAAACGTTGTTGTGATGGCTCGTGTAAGGAGGAGAAATGCGTACCATCACGTTTCCGACTTTCATAAAGGTCGGATTGTAGCCTATCGCGATTGCGGTTTATCGTATCGCGACATTGCTGCTCGCGTTGATCGAGATCCAATGAGTGTTGGCAGAGTACGGAATCGGTGGGTTCAGGAGGGTAATACGGAACGCCATGCTGGATCCCAACGGCGTCGTATCACTAGCAGTCGAGATGACAGGCATCTTATCCTCATGGCTGTAACGGATCGTGCAGCCACGTCTCGATACCTGAGTCAACAGATGGGAACGTTTGCAAGACAACAACAATGTGTACGAACAGTTCGACGTCGTTTGCAGCAGCGTGGACTACCAGCTCGGAGACCACGGCTGCGGTTACCCTTGACGCTGCATCAGACACAGGAGCGCCTGCGATGGTGTACTCGACGACGAACCTGGGTGCACGAATGGCAAAACGTCATTTTTTCGGATGAATCCAGGTTCTGTTTACAGCATCATTATGGTCGCATCCGTGTTTGGCGACATCGCGGTGAACGGACATTGGACGCGTGTATTCGTCATCGCCATCCTGGCGTATCACCCGGCGTGATGGTATGGGGTGCCACCGGTTACACGTTTCGGTCACCTCTTGTTCGCATTGACGGCACTTTGAACAGTGGACGTTACATTTCAGATGTGTTACGACCTGTGGCTCTACCCTTAATTCGATCCCTGCGAAACCCTACATTTCAACATGATAATGCACGACCGCATGTTGCAGGTCCTGTACGGGCCTTTCTGGATACAGAAAATGTTCGACTGCTGCACTGGCCAGTACATTCTCCAGATCTCTCACCAATGGAAAACGTCTGGTCAATGGTGGCCGAGCAGTTGGCTCGTAACAATACGCCAGTCACTACTCTTGATGAACTGTGGTAAGGTGTTGAAGCTGCATGGGCAGCTGTACCTGTACACGCCATCCAAGCTCTGTTTGACTCAATGCCCAGGCGTATCAAGGCGGTTATTACGGCCAGAGGTGGTTGTTCTGGGTACTGTTTTCTTAGGTTGCATGCACCGGAATTGCGTGAAAATGTAATTACATGTCAGTTCTAGTATAATATATTTGTCGAATGAATACCCGTTTATCATCTGCATTTATTCTTGGTGTAGCAATTTTAATGGCCAATAGTGTGATCGAATGGAAGTATTTTAGCTTTTTCATATTTCTTTATTTTATTTATTTATTTATTTATTTAACCTAATCAGATTAGGGCCATCAGACCCTCTCTTACATCGGACCAGTGTTCCACACAGGCAGCATTTCACACAGCAGAGTTACATCATGACAATACTTTAAATAAGAAAATTAGATTAGTCTAGTCACAATATGAATAAAGAATAATGACTAAGACCTAATAAAGTACTGGCAGTATTTTTATAACAGGTGCTATACATACAAATTATGATAAAAGTAATAATAGTAACAGTAAAAAAAATTAAATAATAATGATAAACATGAGAAAAATGGGCAATAGTAATGAAGATTTGTGCAGATGTACATTAATATCTTGGTGTGTAAAGTAGATGTTTACTAGTATAGCAATTTTTTGGGGAGGGAGACTTAAGGAGGGGGAAAGAGGGAAGTAATGAGGTGAAGTGCATTCGTGTACGTAGGAAAGCATTACTGTTGCTTAAGTAGATACGTCATTAACTGTTTTTTGAAGCTGGACATGTTTTTAAGTTCTGTAACATACCGAGGGAGGTTATTCCAGAGTCGGGTTCCCGCTACTGTAAAGGACTTGGAGAAGGTGACTGAGGGATGCAGTGGAACAGAGAGGATTTTATTATGATGGGAACGTGTGTTTCTGTCATGTTGTTCCGACATGAGCGTTAAGGACGAGGAGAGATATGAGGGACAGTGTACATTTATAAGGCAGTAGATGAGACAGAGTGTATGGAAATCTCTGCGTTTGTCTGCACGCAGCCAGGACAATTTTGCATATGCTGGTGAAATGTGATCAAAACGCCGAACGTCACAGATATATCGGACGCAGGCATTCATGACCAGTTCCAGACGTAGGATAATATCGCTGTAATCAATGATTGGGAGTATAAGCGTTTGTACTAATTTCTTGTTCAGATCGAAAGGGAAGAGTTTTTTATATTTTTGTAGGACATGAAGGGATGCTGATGCTTTTTTGCACACTGCAGTTACGTGCTCTGTCCAATTTAGATTTTCATCTATTATTACTCCCAAACTCTTTGCTGAGGGAGAGAAGTTAATATTTGTTCCATTTAGGATAAGAAATGGTACGGATTCCCGATGTTTTGGGCTAATGAGCTTAGAGTGACCAACAAGTACCGCTTGGGTTTTAGATGGGTTTAGTTTTAGTCCTATGTCCTGTGCCCATTTTGCTAGTGCATCGAGATCAGTACTGAAGTTTTCAATAGCTTTCTTAAGATTGTTTGGTTTCGCACTTAGATACAACTGAAGGTCATCAGCATACATATGATATTTGCAATAAGTCAGAACCGATGACACATCATTGACATACAGAGAGAAGAGTATGGGGCCTAGTACTGAGCCTTGGGGAACGCCTGACACTACCTGCCGCCATTATGATTTTATATTCCCGGACAGGACGCGTTGCTGACGAGACGTCATATACGAGCGAAACCATTGCACCGCACTTTGTGAGAAATTTAGACCGATAAGTTTGGCTAGTAAGATGTCGAAGTCGACAGTATCAAATGCTTTGCTGAAATCTAAGAAGCAAATGATAGTCGCTTGTCTGTCCATGGCAAGTTTCAGGTCATCTGTCACCTTTATCAGTGCGGATGTTGTGCTTCGATGTTTACGGAAACCTGATTGGTATTCGTCTAGTCGGTTGTTAGTAGTTAGGTAGTTGGTGAGCTGGTCATGGACTATATACTCTAAGGCCTTTGATAGTGCAGGAAGAAGGCAGATGGGGCGGTAGTCAGAGGGTGCTGTGGCGATGTCGTTTTTAGGTAGTGGTTTAATTTGTCCCAGTTTCCAGGCCTCAGGGAAAACACTTGTGATTAATGAGTCGTTAAAAATGTCTGTAATAGAGAGCAGTAGTTGATCAATAATAAGTTTTACTATCTGGATAGTGATGCCATCATGTCCAGTAGATGCTGATCTAATCCATATTATGGCTTTCTTGACAGTATTGCAAGTGACATGCCGTAGATAGAATTTTTCTTTGCTACAGTCGTTCATCCCCATGAAGTAATCAATGATTCTCTGTTTTTATTGCGGCTCAATTGTGGTTGCAGGTAATGAGAAGAATCGGTTTAGTTCTTCAGCTGGGACCATGGGATTTTCTGCAACTTTTATTTTGCCTAAACCGAGACTACGGAGATTTTTCGACAGGATAGCTGGTCTACATCTATTGTCAGCTAATGTACGGGCATGCCTGAGCTCAGCGTTTCTCACCGCTTGACTGACTGTTTCGCTTCTGTTTGTATACAATGTGATTTTCAGGTGTAGGGTGTATCTTGTATGCTCGATGTGGAGCATCTCTGAGATTCATGAGCTGTTTTAGTTCGTCAGTCAGCAAAGGTGCAGGTTTCCTTTTTACTTTTCTGGTCTTTATTGGAGCATATTTGACATATAGTTTAGTAATTTTGGTAGTGAAATCTTGGAGTTTGTCGTTTATGTCCATGAGGGGAGTAGAGGTCATCTACCAAACTATTTATTGTGCCTCAGTTTCGAGTTCAGGAAAATTTATGCGTTTGAAGTCTCGGTATGTAGACAGTTTTTGTTTTTTTCTAGGACATTCTAGTGAATACCTCATGAAAATGATGTCATGGGCCGACATGCCAGGCGCAGATATTTGAGAGGTGCGGATTATTCTGTTTGGAGATTTCGTTGCGAATATATCTATGAAAGTGTGACTGGTAGTCGTGTGATGAGTAGGTGCCAGCTGAAGTAGCGTCATATTTGAGGAAGAAAGCATCCTCTTAAATTTCCCAGTGGAAGGACTATTGCACAGAAAATTAATGTTTGTGTCTCCTGCTATAATTACATGTTCATATGACGATTCGAGACTAGAGAGGGCAGTTTCGAAGCAGGCGAACCAGCCTACTTTAGGAGGTTTGTAAAGGACACATATTAAGCACTTTCTGTTAACGGATTTTACCTCTATGAACATATATTCCTCTTGTTTATCTACATTGTTGTCGGATGTGTGTAGTACAGTAGGTGACAAATCAGAGCGTATGTACGCCCCTTCTCCGCCCCCTCGTCTGTTCATCTGTCGTGCCTGAGGAAGATATAGCCATCTAGGTTTACGGAAGTTGTAGGAATACTTGGTTTCAGCCAAGTCTCTGACAAAAGTATTACGTGTATATCAATAGTCTGAAATATATATTTGAACTCGTCGAAGTGAGCTGGGAGAGATTGGACATTTGCATGTGCAATATGCAGCTTGGTGCGTTCGGGTGTTGATTTCCCGAGGGGACTGCCGACAGATGTTTGCGGGTCGTGGTTAGCGGTGACAAGAGGGTCTGGCATGAGGAATGCGGATGGCGTGTAAAGGCGAGGGGGTGAGGGAGTGTCCTCCCAGTTCTGAGCAGGGAGAGCGGCCGAGAGGGGGAGGGGGTGGGTCCCCGGGGAGGCAACTTGAACTGCGGCCAAGGTCAGCGAGGTCTGCAACGGTTCTGGAAGTAGCCGTGGGCCGGCAGGGGAAGTAATTTCGCTAAACACAACGGGAGTAATCTGCACGAAACGGTAGAGTGTGATATTAATCGCACTTATGAGGATAACAACTAAAGTATGGTGGTGGGTTGCTAATTAAAGATGGAAGTGAGACTATCTTATGTAATAATTAACAAAATTACATGAGAAAACAATTATAGATTAAAATAGTTACGTGGAGAAACGAAAAGTTGATAGTACAAATAATAACAAAATTACATTAGAAAACAATTAGAGATAAAAAAAATAGTTATGTGGAGAAACGAATCCTTTGTTAATACATTAGTTAAGTTATGGTTGACAGTGTAAACAATATAAACATACAGGTTAGTGGCAGCAAGATTGCCGGCCGCGGTGGTCTAGCGGTTCTAGGCGCTCAGTCCGGAACCGCGCGACTGCTACGGTCGCAGGTTCGAATCCTGCCTCGGGCATAGATGTGTGTGATGTCCTTAGGTTAGTTAGGTTTAAGTAGTTCTAAGTTCTAGGGGACTGATGACCATAGATGTTAAGTCCCATAGTGCTCAGAGCCGTTTGAACCATTTTTGGCAGCAAGATTAGACATGATTTAGCTTCTAAAGCACAGGCTTTCGAGTTCATTAACACTGCAAATTGTTCTCTTTCCGTTTTCGGTCTTAACCATTATCCTGCCGTCATTTATCCATACATTCTGTAGCCCAAATTTCGAAATCGCTCTCTTCAAAATGTTTAGTCTGTCAGATGTCAGATCCTCGCGTACTGTCAGACCCGACTTAGCGAGATTCTTCTTTACTCTGAAGACTTCAGATCTTTTCCTATAGGACACAAATTTCACTATTATAGGTCTTGTAGAACCTGGCGACCTACGACCCACTCTATGACTTCTGTCAATGTCACTCAGAGTCACCTGCACGCCTAGCTTTTCTTGGACAAGGTTTATCACAAGTTCATCTGTGCTGCTCTCTGGAATGCCGAACAGTCTGAGATTATTGCGTCTCT
Organism: Schistocerca nitens; assembly: GCF_023898315.1. Taxonomy (NCBI): domain Eukaryota; kingdom Metazoa; phylum Arthropoda; class Insecta; order Orthoptera; family Acrididae; genus Schistocerca; species Schistocerca nitens. Next base: position 99,302,292 of record NC_064625.1, on the reverse strand, counting down.
GATATTGTTCGAGCTCGTCCGTTTGAGCAGTCGTGCTTTCTCCTCACTTGCTTTTAACGATGCGTCCAGTGCACGGATCTCGCTCGCATTCGCCTCCAGAGTTTTCTGTATTTTGTCCGTCACTGCTGCACTGACGGCATCGGTGATGGTTTGAACAACGAGCCCGAGCGCCTCCTTAGCCCGCAGCGCGGCACTCACCTCACCTCAGCCTTCATGAGTGCGGCGACGTCAGCCGATGCCGGGCGGAGCGGCCGCAGCTCCCGGTGTGGACTCTACGCCTGCGCTGTCGCCGGCCTGGCCGTTGGCTGCACCGCGCGTTGTTCGGCGATTTTCCACTTTAAGTGCGGTTCCGTGTAATTGGTGCTCAGTATGTGATGTAAAATACGACACTCGGCAGTAGATATACGGCTTTGGTATACGAGGTGCGGCTAGAAAAAAACCGGACTGATGCTGGAAAAAACATTTATTTACAATTATTTACAATTTCATGTTATCTCCTTCAATGTACTCTCCTCCTCGGTCTCTACACCGCTCCATACGAATTTTCCACTGTTCATAGCAATGCTGCAGATCATTTTCGGTAAGTCCATACATTACTTCCGTCGCTTTTTCTTTTACTGCTTCAACAGTCTCAAATCTAGTTCCTTTCAAAGCTGACTTGACTTTAGGGAAAAGAAAAAAGTCACAGGGGGCCAAATCAGGTGAGTAGGGTGGATGATCTAAGATGGGAATGTTGTGTTTTGCCAAAAACGTCTTCACTGACAACGCACTGTGAGCTGGGGCATTGTCTTGGTGAAGGATCCGTGACTTTTTTCTGCACAAATCGTTCCGTTTTCTCCGTACTCGCTCACGTAGGGTAGCCAGGACGCTAATGTAGTAATGCTGGTACCCAATCAATGTGCACAATCCCTTTGATGTCAAAAAAAACAATCATCATTGCCTTGAATTTCGATTTTGACATTCGTGCTTTTTTTTGTCGTGGAGAAACAGGAGTTTTCCAATGCATCGATTGGCGTTTAGTCTCGGGATCGTAAGTAAAAAACCACGATTCATCGCAAGTAATAACATTTTGTAAGAAGGTGGGATCACTTTCAATGTTTTCCAGGATGTCAGAACAAATCATTCTTCGGCGTTCCTTCTGTTCAATTGTGAGACACTTTGGAACCATTTTTGAACACACTTTGTTCATGTTGAAACTTTCATGAAGAATCTGCCAAACACTTTCCTTGTGAACTCCTGTTAACTCAGACACTGCTCTGATTGTTAAACGGCGATCTTGTCGAACAAGTTTACCGATTTTTTCAATGTTTGCATCAGTTTTTGCTGACAGTGGTCTGCCAGTGCGAGTGTCATCACTGGTGTCTTCGCGGCCATCTTTAAATCGTTTAAACCACTCAAACACTTGTGTCGCGATAAACAATCATCGCCGTACACTTGTTGTAACATTACAAACGTTTCACTTGCAGATTTTCCTAGTTTGAAACAAAATTTGATGTTAACACGCTGTTCTTTCTGTACACTCAACATTTTCCGACGCACAGACAAAACGTCAACTACTTAAAACAGACGCCACGGGCAGACTGAGTGCAGGAGGCAGATGAAACTCGAGCAGTAGGCGGAGCGAGAGTCACGTGACAGGCCACGCGACTTTCAGCCTTATTGCATTCGTTTTATTGTTTCACCAGTACTAGTCCGGTTTTTTTCTAGCCACACCTCGTATGTAGACTAGCCTAACTGCTTAAAACACCTCCATATTTCACGTAAACTTGCGAGCCAAGCTAACGCACGTCACTCACTCGCCGCCATGACACTTCTATATGTCTCCTACATCCGTCATTCTCAATGCAAATACAAGCTTGTTTACGCGCAGTTCTGTGGTATGCCCTTTCCAACTGAATTTATTATCGAGTTGTACTCCCATAAATGTAACACTGCCAACGTTTTCGATCTGCATGTCTTCATATGTTATACACATGATGTAGCTGGAGAAATAGAGCAGTTTTCCAAATTTCACATAAAACTTGGTTTAGCGTACTCACAGTTTCCACAATTGGAGTATCTTGTACAGGACAGGAGTAAACGAATCTGTCACATTACGTATATTTTTTGGTTGTATTACAAGGCTGTACACTTATTCTATTAAGTGAGCAGCACAAGAAATTAAGCTTTGAATTTAATCCTACAGTATTCAGTTTACATATTCCTTCATACTTAAAAACGCACGTTGTTAACATTTTACTTAAACAGTGCTGTGGCGAAGTTCTGCATACTTCCCGTTGGAGGTGCGAGAATAATATTTGTAATAGCGGCCGATAACCTGCATACATATATGAAACACTAATAATCGTTCTGACATCAACTGAAATGTACCCTCAGTTAATTAGCTAAGGTTATTTCACTATTCGTACGACATTCCTGCGATTTCGCACTACTCGCTGTTTTACTGGTAACTAAACTGATGGGTTCCAAGTATGTCGTTATTTAACTGTAACACCGTCCGAGTAATCGGTATTCGATAGTGAAAAATAACTGGTCAGTTATTGATAATCGTTAAAAATAACTTATCAAAGAATAACTGTTATCAAAGAACAACTGGAACTGTGATAACGGTTACTCTAGAACAGGGGTTGCCAAGAAAATTTTCTCGAGGACCCTCCTCATCGAGCATGATTGGTACCTTGCCATATCACAGTATCAAGTACCTAAAATAGCCAAATTAAGAGTCTCTTATACGTTTTCTATTTTTGGTACTTAGAAAAAACATTGACATTCATTATTGAAAAAATATTGAGCCATCATTGCTATTGTTAAATTTTTGATTATTGTTCAAAATCTTTGTCTTCGAATCTGGGTGTTTAGTATAACTCCTTAAAAAAATAAAAATGGAGTATGAACTGGAAATCACAGGAAAAAATTAAAACTGACTGTATTGCTCTTGCGCTGCTCATGCAGGAAATGGCCAAAACAAAAAATCTGTTATCATACGAAATATATTTAATACATTTTTTATTGTAATAGCATCTTGCGGACCCCTCTGGCATAGCTTGCAGACCCCTAGGGGTCTGCGGACCACCTGTTGGGAACCACTGCTCTAGAATAACCGTTTGGTCCACCTCTACTGCCAAGCCAACACTGAGCGACATAGCCAATTGTGGACGGGCGGGTTCGAGAGAGAGGGGGGGGGGGGGAACAACTGCACACGGCACTGTTGCCGGATTTAGCCTAGCACCTTCCCTCGAGGCTGTAGCTCATTGGGAACCTTACTTTTGGAAAAACCCTCGTAGCTAGTTGCGCGAGTGACGGTGCTGTGGTGCCAGTGGCGTCAAAGGTGACAGTGTGCTTAGTGCAAGCTAGGCCGGGAGCTCAGTTCTTCAGTTCTGGGGTTTTACGGTCGCAGTGTCGCATAGGGACAACACAGCGACGAGGCAGAATTGTGCTGGCCAGCGTCGTGGCTGCGGATAGCACGTGTATCCGTTGGGATTAAGCTCTGCGGAAGTGTTGATATACGCCTATGGCGGTTTAGTTCTAAGTTGCTGGTCACAGCTTTGGTTACCATTTGGATTGAGTCAGGATACTGGAGATTAGTGGCTGGGCTTGGCAGATCGTTCCCCTTGTCTTTCTTCAACATTACTGGACGGATTCCGTTAAGTGGTGCTTAGTGTCATCATAAAGTTTATTTCTACCTTAAGAAGACAACGCCGATAGACCGTGCCGACGATAAGAAGCCGTGTGGTAGGTGACGGTAGTTGACAACGAGAACTGGCTAAGACAGTTCCGATGGTTCCGTAGTTTCTTGGTGGTAACGACTCCGAGTTGTTAGCGTTATTGCCGGCCGGAGTGGCCGAGCGGTTCTACGCGCTACAGCCTGGAACCGCGCGACCGCTACTGTATCAGGTTCTAAGTTCTAGGGGACTGATGACCTCAGAAGTTGAGTCCCATAGTGCTCAGAGCCATTTGAACCACTTGTTAGCGTTATTCTTCAACTGTGTGCGAAGTGTTCATTTCCTTGTCTTGGTTCATGGTATGGTCGTTGTGAGTTATTGCAAGGTCTGGCTCTGACAATGGCTGTGCTTAGTAATAATCTTGTTGAGAAACACAAAAGAATGTCGACCGTAGTAAAGTGATGGAAACGACCGTTACTGAGTAGCTAGATTAGATGAGATTAGTACTCGTTCCATAGATCATGAATACGACACTTCGTAATGATGTGGAATGTGTCAGGTTAATAAAAGGTGTCTATACAAGATATTACATTATACAAAATATTACACGACACTTAATTTTTTTTTCTGTGGGGGTTGAGGAAATTACCCACTTACTATATCCAAAAATTCATCTAATGAGTAGAAGGAGTTGCCATTAAGAAATTCTTTTAATTTCCTTTTAAATGCTATATGGCTATGTCAGACTTTTGATGCTATTAGGTAAGTGACCAAAGACTTTTATGGCAGCATAATTTACCCTCATCTGAGACAAAGTCAGATTTAACCTTGAGTAGTGAAGATCATCCTTTCTCCTAGTATTGTAGCCCTGTACACTGCTATTACTTTTGAATTCGTTCGGATTGTTAATAACAAATTTCATAAGTGAATATATATATTGTGAGGCTACAGTGAAGATCTCTAGCTCTTTAAATAAGTGTCTGCAGGATAATCTTGGATATGCTCCAGCAATTATTCTGATTACACGCTTTTGTGCAATGAACACTCTTTTACTCAATGATGAGTTACCCCAGAATAAGATGCCACACGAAAGCAGAGAATGAAAATAGGTGTGGTAAGCTAATTTACTGAGCTGTATATCGCCAAAATTTGCAATGACCCTAATAGCATAAGTAGCTGGACTCAAACGTTTCAGCAGATCCTCAGTGTGTTTTTTCCAGTTCAGCCCCTCATCAATGCGTACACCTAGAAATTTTGAATATTCTACCTTAGCTACCGATTTCTGATCGAAGTCTATATTTATTAATGGTGTCATTCCATTTACTGTGTGGAACTGTATGTACTATGTTTTGTCAAAGTTTAATGAGAGCCCATTTGCAGAGAACCACTCAATCATTTTCTGAAAAACATCGTTTACAATTTCACCAGTTAATTCTTGTCTGTTGGGTGTCATAGCTATACTTGTATCATCGGCAAAAAGTACCAGCTTTGCATCTTCGTGAATATAGAATGGCAAGTCAATATATATTAAGAACAGCAGAGGACCCAAGACCGAACCTTGCGGCACCCCATTCTTGATTGTTCCCCAGTTTGAGAAATCGCCAGTTTTTTGCTGCCACCATTCTAGCGGTGCTTTGTTTTATTGTCTTGTGGTGTGGTGAGGCCGTTGTGAAATGTTGTAACTATTGCCTCATGTGGCAACGCTGCCGGAAAAAGTTTCATTAGTTGCAACAGAGTGTTAGCTCATGGACTCGTCCCATTAGGCTGATGGAGAGAATCGTCATTCGGCAGTGATACCATTCTTGGCAGTGGCGATTCTGAATCGTCCGTATCTGGTTGTTGCTACTGATGTAACCTACAAGGGGGAGGCACTGGCGATCTGTTGCGTGCGTACATTGGTTTTACAAAAGAATTAAGCTTGGACTGTGGAAAGTTGAGACATCCCTGTGCTGTGTTGTGTGGGCACAACGTTTGGTATTGCAGGGCATTGTATGGTCAAGACAATCGTATTTTTCCTTTGAATTGGGTATGAAGTTTTTATAATAAAGTTTGTATGTTGCCCTTTGGGGTGGTAGTTTTGCAGAGTGTGTTCTTCAAGTATCGTGCTTAGCTCCTGTAGGACTGTAAAGTGGTGCACCACAGCAGATAGTAAATTTAAAGTAAGAATGCTTGACCGCAGCTGATGAGGTGGGTACAGTCGCACAGACTTACTTTACATTTTTTGTGCAGCTCCTTAAGGTGAAGCTATCGCATTGAGATTGTGTCCCTGGCAGCATATAGCACGACTGGGTGACAGTAGCTTAATGTTTTAACGTTGTGATGACTGAGCTTGGCCAGTATTGAATTTAGTGAAATTTTAAAGGCCTTGTTGCTAAGCTCTGTTAGCCTATTCTGTTTAAATGTAGGAATTATGTGCTTGGCCAATATGAAGGTTTTTTTAGCGTTGTATGTTTGAAAAGCCTTGTTGCTAAATCTGGGCCCTATTAGCTTAAATTAGTTATCGTGCACATGGCCATTATTAAGCTGTACGAAACTTTATACTGAAACTTGACTATTTTGCCTGCTATTTGCGTGTTTGATGGTTAAAACCTCGCTCTAGTACTTAAGTGCCTTACTGCCCTTTCTTGTTCTATGATGTTATACTTCTCATGGGACTACGTAGTTGAAATCTATTTAATTTTTCATCAGAAGCTTATGCTGTTAAGCCAGCTGCTAAGTTTGTGCTAAGTTTGTGCTAAGTTTGTGCTAAGTTTGTGCTAAGTTTGTGCTAAGTTTGTGCTAAGTTTGTGCTAAGTTTGTGCTAAGTTACTTCCAGGAAGAAGGAAGTGACTCTGGTCTTAGTTTCAGGGATTCTGCCTCAGCATGTTGCACGTTTGACCTGGGTTCAAGTCTCATCATCCGATTTTGCGGGAGGTCTTCCTGGGGTGGACGGCGAAGATCCAGAACTCCATTAGGACCGAGACGGCTTCGCTTCCTGTCATCATACAGCGAACGACATGTGTTGAACTTCCGGGTGAACTTGTACCTTTAATTATTGAAACCCATTTAAAGAAATAAAGATTTCTCCTTCGAGCCTGGACGCTTAATAATCAAGCGCTCCAGTCCTACGATATTGAGAATACCCCTTACCTTTTACCCCTTACCTTTAACTCCTTTTCCTAAACGAACATTATCGGGCGACAACATTAGCTTCATCCACAACCAGCATTAACCGTCGCTGTATTCACCAAACAACTGCAACAGGCATGGAACACCATCCCACAAACATATCTGGCAACTGTACAACACAATTCATGCACGTTTGCATGCTTGCATTCAACATTCTGGCGCTTACACCGGTTATTGATGTACCCATATTTCATATTTGCAATGGCTTTCTTCGCGTTTACAGTAACCTATGCTCTTGTAATGCTAATCACTTATATACGTTGTCTAGACAAATGTATTCCAGAAATTTGAATATTGTACATTTTTTGGGCTGCGTTCTTTTTCAAAAGAAACCAATAATAATTAATTACTTTTGAATACATTATAGGAGTGGCAGTGATCATGTCTTACAAATTATGACCATCTGTTTTAGGATTTTTGCTTATATGCTTTTAGACTGCATATTGCTAATTCACATTCCTTAATTTTGACACTATGGCTCATAGTATTATAATTTTAAATTGCTTCCATTTTCATTATTTTTATCTGTTTATAAGACTGGCATATAACAAAGAATAGCAATGCCTTTTAAAAATTGTCACATATAATTTACATACGAACTTCATAGACAATATTTCATATATATGGACAACTACTTCGTATCGTATTTGTGCAGCATGTAGTATACATGCCAGCTAAAGATTATTCCAGCCTACTCATTTAAAATCGTTTCAATAAAGGCATGTCGCTGCTCAATAATACATTGTCTGACGTGACAGTCTTCGCCATTCCACTTTCGCAACAGCTTCGTTAGAAAGAAACCTGCTGCCACATCTTTGCACTGGCGTTTGTCCTCACCATGTCAACCACTAGTTCGCCTGGAAAGAAGCCTGCTGCTTCATCTTTGGAACGGCGTCCAACTTCACCATGGCAACCAGTGGTTCCAAATGGTTCACCAACAGGCCTTGATAGGGCAACCCACGTACTGCCAAACCGAAGATCATTTATCCTACATATTTAAATATTGTTAACGCTTCTTAATTGACAATAGCTGTTTAATAAGATAAGTTCAGTGTGTATTCATTTTTAATTCTTGACAATGTTCTTTTAACTATGAAATTTTAAATTGTTATTCACCTTGTAACTCATTGGTTAGTAATGACATGCCGTCAGAAGTGGCCGGAGCCTCCATTATATATGGTAAGACGTGCCCGGTTTCTCCAGTAGTGATCCTCCAACAGAAAGAGGTTCCTACTCAATGGTAATTCATCGTTTTATAGCTTTATAACTTCTTTATAACTTTACGTATTTTCTTTGATGTATGTAGCCCTCTAATTGAAGCTTTGTATAAAACTTCTAGGTCTGAAGATGACCACAGTAGTAGTCGAAACCGGTCACCTTGATAAATAAATCGAGATCAAGACTGTTTTTAATACACTCCTGGAAATTGAAATAAGAACACCGTGAATTCATTGTCCCAGGAAGGGGAAACTTTATTGACACATTCCTGGGGTCAGATACATCACATGATCACACTGACAGAACCACAGGCACATAGACACAGGCAACAGAGCATGCACAATGTCGGCACTAGTACAGTGTATATCCACCTTTCGCAGCAATGCAGGCTGCTATTCTCCCATGGAGACGATCGTAGAGATGCTGGATGTAGTCCTGTGGAACGGCTTGCCATGCCATTCCCACCTGGCGCCTCAGTTGGACCAGCGTTCGTGCTGGACGTGCAGACCGCGTGAGACGACGCTTCATCCAGTCCCAAACATGCTCAATGGGGGACAGATCCGGAGATCTTGCTGGCCAGGGTAGTTGACTTACACCTTCTAGAGCACGTTGGGTGGCACGGGATACATGCGGACGTGCATTGTCCTGTTGGAACAGCAAGTTCCCTTGCCGGTCTAGGAATGGTAGAACGATGGGTTCGATGACGGTTTGGATGTACCGTGCACTATTCAGTGTCCCGTCGACGATCACCAGTGATGTACGGCCAGTGTAGGAGATCGCTCCCCACACCATGATGCCGGGTGTTGGCCCTGTGTGCCTCGGTCGTATGCAGTCCTGATTGTGGCGCTCACCTGCACGGCGCCAAACACGCATACGACCATCATTGGCACCAAGGCAGAAGCGACTCTCATCGCTGAAGACGACACGTCTCCATTCGTCCCTCCATTCACGCCTGTCGCGACACCACTGGAGGCGGGCTGCACGATGTTGGGGCGTGAGCGGAAGACGGCCTAACGGTGTGCGGGACCGTAGCCCAGCTTCATGGAGACGGTTGCGAATGGTCCTCGCCGATACCCCAGGAGCAACAGTGTCCCTAATTTGCTGGGAAGTGGCGGTGCGGTCCCCTACGGCACTGCGTAGGATCCTACGGTCTTGGCGTGCATCCGTGCGTCGCTGCGGTCCGGTCCCAGGTCGACGGGCACGTGCACCTTCCGCCGACCACTGGCGACAACATCGATGTACTATGGAGACCTCACGCCCCACGTGTTGAGCAATTCGGCGGTACGTCCACCCGGCCTCCCGCATGCCCACTATACGCCCTCGCTCAAAGTCCGTCAACTGCACATAGGGTTCACGTCCACGCTGTCGCGGCATGCTACCAGTGTTAAAGACTGCGATGGAGCTCCGTATGCCACGTCACACTGGCTGACACTGACGGCGGCGGTGCACAAATGCTGCGCAGCTAGCGCCATTCGACGGCCAACACCGCGGGTCCTGGTGTGTCCGCTGTGCCGTGCGTGTGATCATTGCTTGTACAGCCCTCTCGCAGTGTCCGGAGCAAGTATGGTGGGTCTGACACACCGGTGTCAATGTGTTCTTTTTTCCATTTCCAGGAGTGTAGTAAGTATCAATAGTAATTTACTTTTTTTCATTTTTCGGCACTATAAGCTAATTCACGCCTTGTGGCATTTTCAAGCTATCTTGTAGTTAAATAAATGACGAAAGTTACAGCAGCTTCAAAAACAGAAAAATAAAGTCAGTAATGTGCAGAGAGACTTTTTATTCACCTCCCTCACAGTGAACAACTAGTTACATCTTCAACACAGCGTGGATAAAACGCAATCTAATGGTATCCCTAATGAAGGTTATTTATGAACGTTGTCGAAATGCGCACAAACTGCACGTACATCACTAATTAGCACAACTTACATGTAAAAACATGTATTATATTTAGTACCACCGGCAAATTATGTTACAATTTCCGTATCTGAAATGAAATAATCCGACCTTATACATGTCTGCACTGTGACAGGGTACAAAACATACGGAATTCACATCTGCCAAAGCAAGATTTAACACCATTTGGCGGTAATACCAAATATAATTAATATTCTTTTGTTTTTTTATGTAAAGTGTGCTAAGTAGTGATGTACATTCAGATTGTGCCCGTCTCGACGACGTTTATAAACAAGCTTTATTAGGGAGACCAATAAATCGTGTTTTATCTACGCTAATGTGTGAATGATATGTGAGTATAGTTTTGCATTGTGTGTAGATAGTTTTTCTGTACATTTGTGACATTTTCCTATCCTTGAAGCTGCTTTAACTTTAGTCATTTCTTTCACTAGCAGATGGCTAAAAAATGACAAAAGGGGCCAAATTAGTTAATAGTGCAGAAGCATGACACAAAGTGTTTATTTCAGAAATAAAAACAACCTATGCAGGACAATGTCATCGCTGAATAAACCTGAAGGAGTTTTGGAACCATACCTACGAAAGACTATACCTTACGTTAGTTGTTGATACATTACCAAGCTGTCTTCTTAACCGCAAGGACACGATCTGGCGTACCGGAGGCGATGGCTGGTTGCTTCGACGTCCTGTCGTGGTGATGATAATGTCACGAGTATAGCTCGAAACAAACTATCCTGGTCTGGTTGTTCCAGACTAAAGGCTTCCTAGCAACACAAATGCGCCTCTGAGGGAGACGAAGAAGGCTCGCTACACAATCACTGATGGTACAGTGATTGATTTTAACAAGCGAAGTCACCCAGTAACTCCGATACAGTCAACATAGCCAAAACTATTCAAGACAGACAACATAGGCCTCTTGTACACAGAACGCTCAATTGCCAACTGTACTCGGAAAGTTACGTTGAAGTCGAAACTTCAGCAACTTCGTCAAACAGTTACAATTAAATGAAACTATATTATACAGCCAGCAGAAGGCAGGCTGTCCAGAGCAGCAGGAGCTCAGTCTTGTAACCTACTCCGACCGGAAGGCGAGAGCTGACTCCCTCAAGAGCACCCGTACAAGCCGAACACAGAACATTCCAGCCCCCACGACAGTGGCCACGGTTAAAACGTGCCAATCAGCAACTCGAAAATCGGCGGAAAATTCAACTCTATTGCCGAACCACTACTATTCCACCAATGGAGATACTTGGCGCCAATTTCTGCGCCGATTTTGCTACGTCACGGAGCTATCCCCTGAGCAAGCCAATCACTGTTATGATTTTGCAGAAAACGTGGGAATTTGCCTGCCAAGACTGCCTGGGAACACAAATTCCCACGCCTCGCTGGTAGCCCGTCAGAAAGTGTTTTCACTATGTTTCTGCGAAGTAACGGAATCTCTAGCCCCCAGCCGCTCCTTCAGGCCCCTGTGGGCGTGTCGCCCCCGCTCTTATGACAATGTCGGCGTCTGGAAAGCAACCACTTGACTCCCTCACACCTGTCGGCTTAACCCTTTCAACATCAGCAGAACCCCTCCTGTCACCGGACCACCCGGGGGCCGAGAGACGCTACGTGGGAAGTCCCCGTGTGATGCAGTAGCAACTTTTCACCACATGCAATTAGAGAGGAAAATATTCATATCTTCTGAGTAATGACCATACTCGGCTATACTTCCCCAAATCGAATTACTCAGAGTAAGATATAAATATGAGAGGGGGCAAGTCACTGTGTGCATCTAAAGGCACGCCACCTCTCAGACAGACAGACAGAAGTTTCCACTTAACAAAATAGGACACTTTTGAAAAGTAAATTTCCAAACTCGCTATAATAACGTATATTTACACACAAACGACGAATGAAAATTTATACCAAGGCGAGGACTCGAACCAAGTTTCCTGCTCAATAAGCTGCTGTGTTAATCATTATGCCCCTTAACACGCCTCCCTCCTCAATACAAATTCCCGTTCTCACCTCAGCCCACTTGGTATTCCCTCAAAACTAACAGCATTGCAGCGGCTCTCCAGCTGTACTGGAGCAGCATCTTAGCACCGAATGAAACTGCAGATCCTGCCCGAAACTCAAGCATAGGTCTTTAATCAAATGGAACTATGGTTCTAGAAGCTCACCCGGTTAGCCGAGTGGTCTAACACACGGCTTTCTGGATTGGGAAGGAGCGCCTGCTCCCCAGCACAAATCCGCCCGGCGGATTTGTGTCTAGGTCCGGTGAGCCGGCCAGTCTGTGGATGGTTTTTAGGCGGTTTTCCATCTGCCTCGGCGAATGCGGGCTGGTTCCCCTTATTCCACCTCAGCTACACTATGTCGGCGATTGCTGCGCAAACCAATTCTCCACGTACGCGTACACCACCATTACTCTACCACGCAAACATAGGGGTTACACTCGTCTGGTGTGAGACGTTCCCCTGGGGGTCCACCGAAGGCCACACAATAACCCTGGAAGAGTGGTTTGGTGTGGGGCGGCGGAAGGGTGAAGTGGACTGCGGTAGTCGTCGTGGGGTTGTGGACCACTACGGCTGCGGCGGGGATGGAGCCTCTCTGTCGTTTCTAGGCCCCCGGTTAACATACAATACAACAGAATACAATACAAAGGTTCTAGAATAGGAATTTGGATTGCGAAGGGGGGAGAGTTAGAGTAGTCCATGCAGTTATGCGAAGGCGTTGTGCCAGGGTGGCATAGAGGTTAGCATATCTACCTAGCGAGGAGGAAATCTGGGTTAGAATCTTGGCAGTGGTACAGATTTCTTTTTGTCGCTTCAGTCCCGTTTGAGACTTGAAAAGGTCACTGGAGCCAAACAGTTTCTTTTGATTAGCTGCAATAAGTTTAATATTCTTTATTGCGACAGCTGTTTCGGCTTTGACACCCTCGACTAACCTGCGAATACACTGGTGAAAGGATAATTTGGTGGTTGTCCATATGAGTAATTATGCAGTAGAATAGTACAGTGGTACTTTCGTCAACTTTGATTTGACGTCCATATTGTTTCTATAGTAAACTGTCATCATCTAATTCAAATGGCTCTATGCACTATGGGACTTAACATCTGAGGTCATGAGTCCCCTAGGCTTAGAACTACTTAAACCTAACCAACCTGAAGGGAGCACACACATCCACGCCTGAGGCAGGATTCGAACATGCGACCGTAGCAGCGGCGCAGTTCCGGACTGAAGCGCCTAGAACCGCTCGGCCACAGCGGCCGGCCATTATCTAATTCATAGAGACTACGCGACTTGTTAGCATAAACGTATGAAGTACGTTTTCTCACTTATATAACAGTTCGTTTGCTATGAAGTGTGATTTGACATTGGAGTATTCGTTTATTCTGGTGCTATATGTTTACAAAATATAGATAGCTAAGTAATGATTAGAGTTTCCTTTTAATTATAACTTTGGTCTACGTTTTATTATCCATATATAGTATCTCTTTCTGTATTACAGTATATCAAAAATTTGTGTGAATTTCTAAGGGACCAAACTGCTGAGGTCATCAGTCCCTAGGCTTACACACTACGTAAACTAACTTACACTAAGCTATGCTAGTAAAAACACACACCCATGCCTGAGGGAGTACTCCAACCTCCGGATGGAGGGGCCACGCAATCCATGACATAGCGCCTCAAACCGCGCTGCCACTCCGCCGGGCTACAGTATGTCAATGAAGCTTTCCACATGATATTTATATTTAAAGTCTGTGTTCGTTTAGTATTTCGTCTAGACAGTCTTCTGTGTGTATATTTATCTTCCAATTCTTTAAATATGTTCGGCCACCTGTAAGTAGACTGTTTACGTTTTTATGTTGGTAACGCCAAGTAGCGCTCTGTATGAAAATCACTGACTGTGCTGTGTACAGTCTGTGGCTGGTTTGCATTGTTGGAATCTTTGCTATTGTAGTGTTGGGCAGTTGGATGTGAACAGCGCGTAGCGTTGCGCAGTTGGCGGTGAGCAGCCAGCAGTGGTGGATGTGGGGAGAGAGATGGCAGAATTTTAAGAGCGGACGGTCTGGACGTGTGTCCGCCAGAAAGAGTAAATTTGTAATACTGGATATCATGAACTGAGATATATATTACGACTTTTGAACACTATTAAGGTAAATACATTGTTTGCTCTCTATCAAAATCTTTCATTTGATGACTATGCCCATCAGTAGTTAGTGCCTTCAGTAGTTTGAATCTTTTATTTAGCTGGCAGTATTGGCGCTCACTGTATTGCAGTTGTTCGAGTAATGAAGATTTTTGTGAGGTAAGTGATTCATGAAAGGTATAGGTTATCGTTAGTCAGGGCCATTCTTTTGTAGGGATTTTTGAAAGTCAGATTGCGTTGCGCTAAAATATTGTGTGTCAGTTTAGTGTTGATCAGAATAAGTAAAGAGAGTAATGTCTGAGTACGTTCAGTTTTGCTCAGCTGTTTGAAAATCAAATAACGTAGAGGTTTTCCAGCACTGTCATTTATAAATTTTTCTAAGGGGACGTTTCATGTATATTTATCTCCCGGTTCTTTAAATATGTTCGGACACCGTATGTGTAGATAATTTCACCGATGTTGCATTCGCGGATTACTTGAGAATGCACCAGTGCCGAAACAGCTGTCGTAATAAAGACTATTAAACTTATTATAGCTAGTTTCGATTGATACTTCTGAAAATGTCATATGCCGTGTAGTATGCTGCGGGCGCAATCGAACGAAAGAAATAGGTCACGGTACATGTCAAGTAATAGTTCCTTCTTTCGCTACATGACCGCATGTCTGTAGCTGCTAAGCCTTCACCTCTTTATTATATAACCAATTACCACGGATACAATTACGTGCAACTGACATTTAGAACTTTCTGCCATATGTAGTGACACAGTTGGGGGATGAAATACAGTAGCCCTTGTGGGTACTTTTCCTAACAAGGGAACCTCCCCATCGCACCCCCCTCAGATTTAGTTATAAATTGACGCAGTGGATAGGCCTTGAAAAACTGAACACAGATCAATCGAGAAAACAGGAAGAAGTTGTGTGAAACTATGAAAAATGAACAAAATATACAAACTGAATAGTCCATGTGCAACATATGCAACATCAAGGACAATGTGGGTTGAGGAGCGCCGTGGTCCCGTGGTTAGAGTGAGCAAATACAGAACGAGAGGTCCTTGGTTCGAGTCCTCCCTCGAGTGAAAATTTTACTTTATTTTCGCAAAGTTACGATCTGTCCGTTCGTTCATTGACGTCTCTGTTCACTGTAATAAGTTTAGTGTCTGTGTTTTGCGACCGCACCGCAAAACCGTGCGATTAGTAGACGAAAGGACGTGCCTCTCCAATGGGAACCGAAAACATTTGTTCGCAAGGTCATAGGTCAACCGATTCCTACACAGGAAAACATGTCTGATATATTCTATACAACACTGGTGACGGCATGTGCGTCATATGACAGGAATATGTTGTCGACCCACCTAACTTGTACACTTGGCGAATGGGTAAAAAGATTCTTCTACCTTGCCCGATTTAGGTTTTCTTGTGGATGTGATAATCACTCTCAAAAAAGTGATGAAAACATAAGAGTTTGTCACATAAACTGCAGCAAATGAAAGCAACAGTTTCACAGTCGCACAGTTTTCCCTGTGCGCTGTCAAAACATACGTTTTTTTACTTTTTCAAATGTTTCCGTGTGTAGACCGTCAAATCCTGCATATGTCCAAGCAAATCTGAACATGTCCTGGAATTTTGGAGAGCGAAGTTGATTACGTGTGAGTGCCTGAACTTTGATAATTATCTGAAAATAAAAAAAAATTAAAACTTTCACCCGAGAGAAGATTTGAACCAAAGACCTCTCTTTCCGCAGCTGCTCACGCTAACCACGGGACCACGGCGCTCGTCAGCTGACACTCTCCTAGATGTAGGCTACCTAGCGCATGGACTACTCAGTTTGTATATTTTGCTTATTTTTATCATAGTTCCACACAACTTCTTCCTGTTTTCTCGATTGATCTGTGTTCAGATTTTCAAGGCCTATCCCTGTGCCAACTTATAACTAAATCTGAGGGGTGTGCGATGGGGAGGTTCCCTTATAAGTAACTCCAGTATCAACTTTTGTTTGAACAAGAACCAGTAAACATTCCGTACGACGTTAATCCTGGTGCAAACACATAGCAAACATTTATCAATAATCTGAGCGGTTTTAGGATGGCGTTTATCCTCAATAGAAGACGCTTGTCTGCTAGAGGCGCATGGGCGGCGAGAAAGTTGCCCACTTAGCAGGAGCGTAGATATGACTGCATAGGAAACAGGAAACAAAATTTTTCCCCCCATTGTCATTCACTATAAGATTAAATACCGTACAAACTCAACTTTCATGTTTCCGTCTCGGGTTCCGTGGTTCTATTTCGACCACTGATTAGTTTTCTTTTACTTACCCTTTTCTTGGTGTGCTCTCCTTCCGCTGAAAAGCACATTTACACTGGTCTTCAAAACATAAGGACGAAAGTAACTTTCGCATGATGTCATTGCCAAGTAACATAGGTCGATGGAACTTGGACCATACGTAGGGAGCTACTACAGTATACTGAGGCGACAAAACGCATGGCATAGGTATACATACTTATACATATGGCGGTAGTATTGCGTACACAATGTATACAAGGGCAGTATCGGCGGAGCTGTCATATCTACTTGTTGTTGTTGTTGTGGTCTTCAGTCCTGAGACTGGTTTGATGCAGCTCTCCATGCTACTCTATCCTGTGCAAGCTTCTTCAGCTCCCAGTACCTACTGCAACCTACATCCTTCTGAATCTGCTTAGTGTATTCATCTCTTGGTCTCCCTCTACGATTTTTACCCTCCACGCTGCCCTCCAGTGCTAAATTTGTGATCCCTTGATGCCTCAAAACATGTCCTACCAACCGATCCCTTCTTCTAGTCAAGTTGTGCCACAAACTTCTCTTCTCCCCAATCCTATTCAATACCTCCTCATTAGTTACGTGATCTACCCACCTTATCTTCAGCATTCTTCTGTAGCACCACATTTCGAAAGCTTCTATTCTCTTCTTGTCCAAACTGGTTATCGTCCGTGTTTCACTTCCATACATGGCTACACTCCATACAAATACTTTCAGAAACGACTTCCTGACACTTAAATCTATACTCGACGTTAACAAATTTCTCTTCTTCAGAAACGATTTCCTTGCCATTGCCAGTCTACATTTTATATCCTCTCTACTTCGACCATCATCAGTTATTTTGCTCCCCAAATGGTAAAACTCCTTTACTACTTTAAGTGTCTCATTTCCTAATCTAATTCCCTCAGCATCACCAGATTTAATTTGACTACATTCCATTATCCTCGTTTTGCTTTTGTTGATGTTCATCTTATATCCTCCTTTCAAGACACTGTCCATTCCGCTGAACTGCTCTTCCAAATCCTTTGCTGTCTCTGACAGAATTACAATGTCATCGGCGAACCTCAAAGTTTTTACTTCTTCTCCATGAATTTTAATAGCTACTCCGAATTTTTCTTTTGATTCCTTTACTGCTTGCTCAATATACAGATTGAATAACATCGGGGAGAGGCTACAACCCTGTCTCACTCCTTTCCCAACCACTGCTTCCCTTTCATGCCCCTCGACTCTTATAACTGCCATCTGGTTTCTGTACAAATTGTAAATAGCCCTTCGCTCCCTGTATTTTACCCCTGCCACCTTCAGAATTTGAAAGAGAGTATTCCAGTTAACATTGTCAAAAGCTTTCTCTAAGTCTACAAATGCTAGAAACGTAGGTTTGCCTTTTCTTAATCTTTCTTCTAAGATAAGTCGTAAGGTTAGTATGGCCTCACGTGTTCCAACCTTTCTACGGAATCCAAACTGATCTTCCTCGAGGTCCGCTTCTACTAGTTTTTCCATTCGTCTGTAAAGAATTCGCGTTAGTATTTTGCAGCTGTGACTTATTAAACTGATAGTTCGGTAATTTTCACATCTGTCAACACCTGCTTTCTTTCGGATTGGAATTATTATATTCTTCTTGAATTCTGAGGGTATTTCGCCTGTCTCATACATCTTGCTCAGCTGATGGTAGAGTTTTGTCATGACTGGCTCTCCCAAGGCTATCAGTAGATCTAATGGAATGTTATCTACTCCCGGGGCCTTGTTTCGACTCAGGTCTTTCAGTGCTCTGTCAAACTCTTCACGCAGTATCTTATCTCCCATTTCGTCTTCATCTCCAACCTCTTCCATAATATTGTCCTCAAGCACATCGCCCTTGTATAAACCCTCTATATACTCCTTCCACCTTTCTGCCTTCCCTTCTTTGCTTAGAACTGGGTTGCCATCTGAGCTCTTGATATTCATACAAGTGGTTCTCTTCTCTCCAAAGGTCTCTTTAATTTTCCTGTAGGCAGTATCTATCTTACCCCTAGTGAGACAAGCCTCTACATCCTTACATTTGTCCTCTAGCCACCCCTGCTTAGCCATTTTGCACTTCCTGTCGATCTCATTTTTGAGACGTTTGTATTCCTTGTTGCCTGCTTCATTTACTGCATTTTTATATTTTCTCCTTTCATCAATTAAATTCAATATTTCTTCTGTTACCCAAGGATTTCTATTAGCCCTCGTCTTTTTACCTACTTGATCGTCTGCTGCCTTCACCACTTCATCCCTCAGAGCTACCCATTCTTCTTCTACTGTATTTCTTTCCCCCATTCCTGTCAATTGTTCCCTTATGCTCTCCCTGAAACTCTCTACAACCTCTCGTTCTTTCAGTTTATCCAGGTCCCATCTCCTTAAATTCCCACCTTTTTGCAGTTTCTTCAGTTTCAATCTGCAGTTCATAACCAATAGATTGTGGTCAGAATCCACGTCTGCTCCTGGATATGTCTTACAATTTAAAACCTGGTTCCTAAATCTCTGTCTTACCATTATATAATCTATCTGAAACCTTTTAGTACCTCGAGGGTTATTCCATGTATACAACCTTATTTCATGATTCTTGAACCAAGTGGTAGCTATGATTAAGTCATGCTCTGTGCAAAATTCTACAAGGCGGCTTCCTCTTTCATTTCTTCCCCCTAATCCATATTCACCTACTACGTTTCCTTCTCTCTCTATTCCTACCGACGAATTCCAGTCACCGATGACTATTAAATTTTCGCCTCCCTTCACTACCAGAATAATTTCTTTTATCTCGTCATACATTTCATCTATTTCTTCATCATCTGCAGAGCTAGTTGGCATAAAAACCTGTACTACTGTAGTAGGCATGGGCTTTGTGTCTATCTTGGCCACAATAATGCGTTCACTATGCTGTTTGTAGAAGCTAACCCGCACTCCTATTTTTTTATTCATTATTAAACCTACTCCTGCATTACCCCTATTTGATTTTGTATTTATAACCCTGTAATCACCTGACCAAAAGTCTTGTTCCTCCTGACACCGAACTTCACTAATTCCCACTATATCTAACGTTAACCTATCCATTTCCCTTTTTAAATTTTCTAACCTACCTGCCTGATTAAGGGATCTGACATTCCACGCTCCGATCCGTAGAACACCAGTTTTCTTTCTCCTGGTAACGACGTCCTCTTGAGTAGTCCCCGCCCGGAGATCCGAATGGGGGACTATTTTACCTCCGGAATATTTTACCCAAGAGGACGCCATTATCATTTAATCATACAGTAAAGATGCATTTCCTCGGGAAAAATCTACTTAGATGATTGATATGAGAAAGTGTTCGACGAGATTGTGGCTGCACCATGGGAATTATCAGACTCTGAACGTGGAATGGTAGTCTTCTAGATGCACGGAACATTCCACTTCGGTAATAGCTAGGAAATTCAATATTCCGAGATCCACCGTGCCAAGAGTGTGCCGAGGTCACCAAATTTCAGGCATTGTCTCCCACCACGGACAACGCAGTGGCCGATGGCCTTCACTTAAGGACTGAGCAGAGCGGCGCTTAAGTAGAGTTGTCAGTGCTGACAGACAGCTCGTGGTGGCTCCATATCTGTGTTGGCTGTGTTTACATTGAATATACTGGGTCCTCTGGCTCAACTCAACGGATCATTGAGTGGAAATGGTTATATTGGACTACTTTGAGACATTTTGCGGCCATTTGTGGACTTCATGTTCCCAGACAACATGTCACCAGATCACAATTTTTCGCGTCTGGTTTCAGGAACACTACAGACAATTGGAGAGAACGGTTGAGCCCCACAGATCGCCCAAAATGAACCCCATCCAATATTTATGGGACATCAGTTCGTGCACAACATCCTGCAGCGGCAACACTTTCCCAGTCACAGAAGGCTATAGCGAGGCCTATGAGAAAAACAGGCCGCGGCGCGTACGTCACGAAGGTAGTCCTATGCTCGCTCGCTCGCTCGCTCGCTCGCTCAAATCAGGAGACATACTACGTTTCTACACCTGTTAACTCGTAACTAGGCGTGTCCGTACAAACGAAACAATCTTCTGCTGGAATGCGCTCTTATGGAATCTTACTGTTATTAGTCCTATAATGATGGGAAGTCCACGGGCCTACTTATAATTTGTTACGGCTGTACTGGCGTGCAATAAAATAAAATCATGCTAAAATGATTATCAGTTGCATAAGGCACCGCTTCCAGCATGTAATGAGTACTGTTGAGCAGAAGAGACTAAATGCTATAAACAAGCCGTTATACCATTTATATCGAGTATTGATCTTAAATTAAATTTTGCTGTAGTACTGTTAATCAGTAAGACTTCATAATAGCAGATTCGAGGGGAAAATGCAATTCTAGTTAGCACTTACGCGCCCAGCTGCGAGTTAACAGGTGTAGAAACGCAATTTGTCTGCTGAGCTGAGCGAGCGAATTCAGGACTATCTTCGTGACGTACGCACCGCGGCCTGCCTTTCTCGTGGGCCTCGGTTATAGAGGCAGCATGGCTCAATATTCCTACAGGGGACTTCCAACGCCGAGTTGCTGCACTACGCCGGGCAAAAGAATGTCCGACACGATATTGGAAGGTATCCAATCACTTGTCTCCGCAGTGTATAACCCAGAAATAAATACGCGATGACACTAACAGAAATGAGACTTTTATTCGAAGATAATAATTACACAGAAGACTCCACGATTAATAATGTCCCCATCAACATTATAAAGCGCCAGAGAGACTGGTATAGGCATGCGTATTCAAATATAGAGATGTAAAGATGCAGAATACGACGCTGCGCCCGGCAACGCCTGTATAAAACAAGTGCCTGGCGCACTTGTTAGATCGGTTACTGCTGCTACAATGGCAGGTTATCACGATTTAATTGAGTTTGAACGTGGTGTTACAGGCGACGCACGAGTGATGAGACACAGCATCTCCGAGGTAGCGCTGAAGTGGACGATTTTCCTTTACGAGCATTTCACCAGTGTGCCGTGAGTATCAGGAACCCGATAAAACATCAAATCTCCGACATCGCTGCGGCCGGAAAAAGATCCTGCAAGAACGGGACCGACGATCATATAAAATTAATTCTTGGTAAGGCGGGTGCCAGGTTGAGATTCATTGGAAGAGTCCTTACAAAATGTAGTCCATCAATAAAGGAGGTGGCTTACAAAACACTCGTTCGACCTATACTTGAGTATTGCTCATCAGTGTGGGATCCGTACCAGGTCGGGTTGACAGAGGAGATAGAGAAGATAGATAGAAGAGCGGCTCGTTTCCTCACAGGGTTATTTGGTAAGCGTGATAGCGTTACGGAGATGTTTAGCAAACTCAAGTGGCAGACTCTGCATGAGAGGCGCTCTGCATCGCGGTGTAGCTTGCTATCCAGGTTTCGAGAGGGTGCGTTTCTGGATGAGGTATCGAATATACAGGGTGATTCAAAAAGAATACCACAACTTTAGGAATTTAAAACTCTGCAACGACAAAAGGCAGAGCTAAGCACTATCTGTCGGCGAATTAAGGGAGCTATAAAGTTTCATTTACTTGTACATTTGTTCGCTTGAGGCGCTGTTGACTAGGCGTCAGCGTCAGTTGATGCTAAGATGGCGACCGCTCAACAGAGCACTTCATCACTGGCCTCCAAGAAGCCCTGATCTTACCCCTGCGATTTTTTCTTATGGGGGTATGTTAAGGATATGGTGTTTCGGCCACCTCTCCCAACCACCATTGATGATTTGAAACGAGAAATAACAGCAGCTATCCAAACTGTTACGCCTGATATGCTACAGAGAGTGTGGAACGAGTTGGAGTATTGGGTTGATATTGCTCGAGTGTCTGGAGGGGGCCATATTGAACATCTCTGAACTTGTTTTTGAGTGAAAAAAAAACCTTTTTAAATACTCTTTGTAATGATGTATAACAGAAGGTTATATTATGTTTCTTTCATTAAATACACATTTTTAAAGTTGTGGTATTCTTTTTGAATCACCCTGTATTGCTTCCCCCTACTTATACGTCCCGAAGAGATCACGAATGTAAAATTAGAGAGATTCGAGCGCGCACGGAGGCGTTCTTCCCGCGAACCATACGCGACTGTAACAGGAAAGGGAGGTAATGACAGTGGCACGTGAAGTGCCCTCCGCCACACACCGTTGGTGGCTTGCGGAGTATAAATGTAGATGTAGAAGAGAATCTTTCAACTTGACAGAAGTGCAACCCTTCCGCAAATTGCTGAAGATTTCAATGCTGGGCCATCATCAAGTATCAGCGTGTGAACCATTGAACGAATCGTCATCGATATGGGCTTTCGAAGCCCAAGGCCCACTCGTGTATCCTTGATGACTGCACGACACAAAGCTCTACGCCTCGCCTGTATCCATCAGCACCGACGTTGTACGGTTAACTGTAAACATGTTGGCTGGTCGGACGAGTCTCGTTTCAAATTGTATGGAGTGGATCGGCGTGTACGGATATGAAGAGGTCATGAATCCACGGACCCTGCATGTCAGCAGGGGACTGTTCAAGCTCTGCAATGGTGTGGGGCGTGTGCAGTTGGAGTGATATGGATCCCTGATACGTCTAGATACGACTGACAGGTGACACGTACTTACGTACGCATCCTCTCTGGTCACCTGCCCCCATTCATGTCCAGCGTGCATTCGACAGACTTGGGCAATTCCAGCAGGACAATGCGACACCACACACGTCCAGAATTACTACAGAGTGTCTCCAGGAACGTTCTTCTCAGTTTACACAATTCCACTTGCCAACCAACTCCCGAGACATGAACATTATTGAGCATATGTGGGATGCCTTGCAACGTGCTGTTCAGAAGAGATCTCCACCCCCTCATACTCTTACTGATTTACGGACAGCCCTGCAGGATTCATGGTGTCAGTTCCCTCCAGACATTAGTCGAATCCATGCCACGTCGTGTTGCGGCACCTCTGCGTCCTCGCGGGAGGACTAGACGATATTAGATAGGTGTACCAGTTTGTTTGGCTCTTCAGTTTAAAAGGTAGGCCATGGCTCTTAATAGTGTGAATGATCGCCACGGAGAGCAGTAGATGCTCTACAACGTGGTTCCTTGCTGGCCACATCGTGGTAAGGAGTTGGCGTGGCAGAGCGCTCCATTTCTAACCAGAGCGAACGACAATTGCTGGGTGGTGGTTGGCGCGTGTGGGCGCATTCCCTTTGTGCTCGAAGGTATTTAAGCCGGAGAAACGGGCAGTTCATTCGCCGGATATACTCTCTTTCCAAGAGCCGCTCCTTCTGCCCAGCTCGATGTGGTCGCCCATTGTCATCCGTAAAATGAAGACAGGGCCGAATGCACCCCTGAAAGGACCCGCGTGGGAAAGTGTATTGTCAAAATAATGTTGCAAGTGAGTGTACCGTGTTGAAAGATTTTAATTTCATTACACCGCTGGAACTTTAGGGCTCCACAAGCCGCGAGATGGGGACCACCAAAACGATCATGTCGACGATGCTGGACGTACCCTCACAGGGAGAGAGGTTGTCGGAATGATCGATTTGGCGGTCCAGATGTTATTGTGTGGGGAGGCATACTGTTGCATCAGGTTACTGTTCAAGAAATATGTGAAGGTACGCACATCGGTCAACATTATTGTCAATTTGCACTCCTTCCCCATCTCCGTCTTTTAAATGGTGCATTCGGCAGTAACGTCATTTTTATGGATGCGACTTATAAAATGACTTTTATCTTAATAATATGAATATTTATATATGTGTTTGGGGAGGGGGGAGAGAGAGAGAGAGAGAGAGAGAGAGAGAGAGAGCGAGAGAGAGAGAGAGAGCGAGAGAGAGAGACTGATTTTTGATTGAGATTTTTACTTTAAGTCGTAACTGGTGCCTGAATTGGCCTCCTTGAATGATCAGCTTCTGCACCAGTTGGTGATGTATTATAATTTGGAGGAAGTTATTGTTCTTTAAGGTTTAAAAATGTCAAAATGTGTGTGAAATCTTATGGGACTTGACTCCAAAGGTCATCAGTCCCTAAGCTTACACACTACTTAACCTAAATTATCCTAAGGACAAACACACACACCCATGCCCGAGGGAGGAATCGAACCTCCGCCAGGACCAGCCACACAGTCCATGACTGCAGCTTTTAAGGTTTAAAAGACGACTCTGTTAGTTGCTTGGCTGTAATGCGGATTGCTTTGAGCCCAAGTTTTCGTAGCTTTTCAAACCTAAGAGACCACTGTTGTAAGTAAATAAGATCAAACAGCAATCTGCTTTTCGTGAGAAAAGGAGATTGCTTATCACACGAACTTCCTTCAAACTACACGTCCTGCTACATCAAAATTGGTCAGTGGAGTTCAGCACCATACTATTATACAAGAACATAATCCAATTACTGCAATTAACAAATTATGAGAGGTTGTTACGTACTGAATGAAAACTATAGAGAATGCATTTCTTTTCCTGTATTTTAGTGAACTTTGTAAACTTACAGTTCTGTCGATTAATAGCCGGCGACGACAATGAAGTTCACCTCCTTTTCCAAAAGCTAGATATTTCTATTCTTGACTTCCAGAAAATTTGTAAACATAAATGTTTGGCAACTCTTACGCATACTTTACTCGGTTTTATCACTAAAATATCAGTTTTCATTAAATGTAGCAATACGTTGTGAGCGACGGCCTAGCAACACGTCCTCTTTACACAAACTACAGATTAACAGTTCTCTTTTTTTTTAATAAATCAATTGTCTTTTTTTTTAGAGTACATACTCAAAGATTCACAACTACTATCGTTGCGGGGATTGCACGCTAAAGAGTTTCTTGCTGTCCAGCTGCGCTTCACTTCACTTCAAGTACTTTCTGAATCAAATTTACATTTACGGTATCTACATTACTGAACTTCTCAGATTAAAATCAGACACAAATTAGTTAGAAAAAGGGGCAGTGAGGCTCACATAACATTACAGACTGCATCGAACTGCGCAGGTGGAGGCAGTGTTAGAATGAGTGGATATTCGGACTGCCCGCTCCTCCGACCCACATCCCATCGAGGAAGTGTGGGAGGCGTTGAGGAGACGTTTTGCAACACGTCCACAAAACACCAAGCATCGACCACCATCCAGCAGTTAACCTCCCTGATGGAGGAATGGAACGCCGTGTCACAAGAACTCTTACCAACCTTGTAGTAAGCATGCGAGCACGTTGCAGAACATGCGTTTCAAATCCGAAGAGTGTAAACTTTAACTAAAGACTTAGGAATGACCATCACGAGTAACTTAAATTGGAGTGATGAGATAACTAATTCTGTGAGGAAAGCAAATCAAAGACTGCTATTTAATGTCTGTTGTTGCTGTTGTTGTTGTCTTCAGTCCTGAGATTGATGTGATGCAACTCTCCATGTCCTGCGCAATGTGCTTCATCTCCCAACCTACATCCTTCTGAATCTGCTTAGTGTATTCATCTCTTCGTCTCTCTCTACGATTTTTACCCTCCACGCTGATCTCCAATACTAAATTGGTGATCCCTTGATGCCTCACAACATGTCCTACCAACAAATCCCTTCTTCTAGTCAAGTTGTGCCACAAACTCCTCTTCTCCCCAATTCTATTCAATACCTCCTCATTAATTATGTGATCTACCCATCTAACCCTCAGCATTCTTCTGTAGCACCACATTTCGAAAGCTTCTATTCTCTTCTTGTACAAACTATTTATCGTCAATGTTTCACTTCCATACATGGCTGCACTCCATACAAATACTTTCAGAAACGACTTCCTGACACTGAAATCTGTACTCGATGTTAACAAATTTCTCTTCTTCAGAAACGCTTACCAGTCTACATTTTATATACTCTCTACTTCGATCATCATCATCAGTTATTTTACTCCCTAAATAGCAAACCTACTTTACTACTTTAAGTGTCTCATTCCCTAATCTAATACCCTCAGCATCACCCGACTTTATTCGACTACATTCCATTATCCTCGTTTTGCTTTTGTTGATGTTCATCTTATATCCTCCTTTCAACACACTGTCCATTGCGTTCAACTGCTCTTCGAAGACCTTTCCTGTCTGACAGAATTACAATGTCATCGGTGAACCTCAAAGTTTTTATTTCTGCACCATGTATTTTAATTCCTACTCTGAATTTTTCTGTTGTTTGCTTTACTGCTTGCTCAATATACAGATTGAATAGCATCGGGGAGAGGCTGCAACCCTATTTCACTCCCTTCCCAACCACTGCTTCCATTTCATGTCCCTTGACTCTTATAACTGCCATCTGGTTTCTGTACAAATTGTAAATAGCCTTTCGCTCCCTGTATTTTACCCCTGCCACCTTCAGAATTCGAAAGAGTATTCGAATCAACATTGTCAAAAGCTTTCTCTAAGTCTACAAATGCTAGAAACGTAGGTTTGCCTTTCCTTACTCTAGCTTCTAAGGTAAGTCGTAGGGTTAGTATTGCCTCACGTGTTCCAATATTTCTACGGAACCTAAACTGATCTTCCCCGAGGTCGGCTTCTACCACTTTTTCTATTCGTCTGTAAAGAATTCGCGTTAGTATTTTGCAGCCGTGACTTATTAAACTGATAGTTGGGTAATTTTCACATCTGCGAATACCTGCTTTCTTTGGGATTGGAATTATTATATTCTTCTTGAAGTCTGAGGGTATTTCGCCTGTCTCATATTTTGCTCAACAGATGGTAGAGTTTTGTCAGGGCTGGCTCTCCCAAGGCTGTCAGTAGTTCTAATGGAACTCCCAGGGCTTTGTTTCGACTTAGGTCTTTCAGTGCTCTGTCAAACTCTTCACGCAGTATCATATCTCACATTTCAACTTCATCTACATCCTCTTCCATTTCCATTATATTGCCCTGAAGTACATCGCCTTTGTATAGAGCCTCTACATATTCCTTCCACCTTTCTGCTTTCCCTTCTTTGCTTAGAACTGGTTTTCTATCTCATGTCTTGAGACTCACACAAGTAGTTCTCTTTTGTCCAAAGGTCTCTTTAATTTTCCTGTAGGCAGTATCTATCTTACCCCTAGTGAGATAAGCCTCTACATCCTTACATTTGTCCTCTAGCCATCCCTGCTTAGCCATTTTGCACTTCCTGTCGATCTCATTTTTGAGACGTTTGTATTCCTTGTTGCCTGCTTCATTTACTGCATTTTTATATTTTCTCCTTTCATCAATTAAATTGAATATTTATTCTATTACCCAAGGATTTCTACTAGCCCTCGTCTTTTTACCTACTTGATCCTCTGCTGCCTTCACTACTTCATCCCTCAAAGCTACCCATTCTTCTTCTACCGTATTTCTTTCCCCCATTCCTGACAATTGTTCCCTTATGCTGAGAGGCACGCACATGCCTTGCTCATACTGTGGCATCAGGCAGTCGGGACTGCAAGATGTG
Organism: Schistocerca nitens; assembly: GCF_023898315.1. Classification (NCBI taxonomy): domain Eukaryota; kingdom Metazoa; phylum Arthropoda; class Insecta; order Orthoptera; family Acrididae; genus Schistocerca; species Schistocerca nitens. The sequence continues at coordinate 99,274,500 of NC_064625.1, read as the reverse complement.
TTGTCTGCCAAGCGAGTGGATTCATTCTTATTTATATAGTAACATGAGCTGTAGTACTCAACTAAGTTACAAATTATTGTCCTGTTTGAATATTACACAACGGATAACGCACATCTGACTATTAGTAATTTACACAACTCTGACTGTTCACTACACAATGGCAATACCACATTTTCTTTCTTGTTTAACGGCTTTGATCAACACGTGGCCATCGCACTGAATATGAATGGCGCACACATTATAAATTCTGGATATCATGACAACATACAGTTCGAAGGGAAAGGCCACCAACCTTTTTCTTTTCACTATCTTGTTTATTCCGATAAATTCTATAACCTAAACACACGAATTCTATAACCTACAACACATCAGAAATTCCGCCCGGTGGCCATGGCTTTACATTGGTGATTCTCTATCTTATGGTCTCGTAATTATTTAACACTGCAGTGCACTTTCTGGATAGGATGGTGGATCTTTTGCTATATCTCACACTTCGACTCTCACTCCCATCATCACGAAAATTTCCTCCAGACCGAGTGGTACAAAAAGAAACATGCATAACCCACTGCCTCTGAACCTATCTTGCTACTCTCCCATGCAAACCGCACATACTTAAATTACATGAAATATACCACACTGGCAACATGGAATACAACACAAGGAATAGTCACAACGTTATAATTACATCACTTTCAGCTTTCCCACTTCAATTACTATTCATTCCAGTTTCACACGACACTGCTCCACTTGGTAACTTTTCTTTCCTACTATGAACTCTGGAGGATATATGCACGTCTTCCTGCGCAATGCAAGCCAAGTGGCGTTGCTGGATAGACGGCTGACTCACCTTGCTGCACTCTCAGAGTATTATAGTTTGAATCAAGCGTCACACGGAAACAAAACACGCAAAGTAATACACTCCTGGAAATTGAAATAAGAACACCGTGAATTCATTGTCCCAGAAAGGGGAAACTTTATTGACACATTCCTGGGGTCAGATACATCACATGATCACACTGACAGAACCACAGGCACATAGACACAGGCAACAGAGCATGCACAATGTCGGCACTAGTACAGTGTATATCCACCTTTCGCAGCAATGCAGGCTGCTATTCTCCCATGGAGACGATCGTAGAGATGCTGGATGTAGTCCTGTGGAACGGCTTGCCATGCCATTTCCACCTGGCGCCTCAGTTGGACCAGCGTTCGTGCTGGACGTGCAGACCGCGTGAGACGACGCTTCATCCAGTCCCAAACATGCTCAATGGGGGACAGATCCGGAGATCTTGCTGGCCAGGGTAGTCGACTTACACCTTCTAGAGCACGTTGGGTGGCACGGGATACATGCGGACGTGCATTGTCCTGTTGGAACAGCAAGTTCCCTTGCCGGTCTAGGAATGGTAGAACGATGGGTTCGATGACGGTTTGGATGTACCGTGCACTATTCAGTGTCCCCTCGACGATCACCAGTGGTGTACGGCCAGTGTAGGAGATCGCTCCCCACACCATGATGCCGGGTGTTGGCCCTGTGTGCCTCGGTCGTATGCAGTCCTGATTGTGGCGCTCACCTGCACGGCGCCAAACACGCATACGACCATCATTGGCACCAAGGCAGAAGCGACTCTCATCGCTGAAGACGACACGTCTCCATTCGTCCCTCCATTCACGCCTGTCGCGACACCACTGGAGGCGGGCTGCACGATGTTGGGGCGTGAGCGGAAGACGGCCTAACGGTGTGCGGGACCGTAGCCCAGCTTCATGGAGACGGTTGCGAATGGTCCTCGCCGATACCCCAGGAGCAACAGTGTCCCTAATTTGCTGGGAAGTGGCGGTGCGGTCCCTTACGGCACTGCGTAGGATCCTACGGTCTTGGCGTGCATCCGTGCGTCGCTGCGGTCCGGTCCCAGGTCGACGGGCACGTGCACCTTCCGCCGACCACTGGCGACAACATCGATGTACTGTGGAGACCTCACGTCCCACGTGTTGAGCAATTCGGCGGTACGTCCACCCGGCCTCCCGCATGCCCACTATACGCCCTCGCTCAAAGTCCGTCAACTGCACATACGGTTCACGTCCACGCTGTCGCGGCATGCTACCAGTGTTAAAGACTGCGATGGAGCTCCGTATGCCACGGCAAACTGGCTGACACTGACGGCGGCGGTGCACAAATGCTGCGCAGCTAGCGCTATTCGACGGCCAACACCGCGGTTCCTGGTGTGTCCGCTGTGCCGTGCGTGTGATCATTGCCTGTACAGCCCTCTCGCAGTGTCCGGAGCAAGTATGGTGGGTCTGACACACCGGTGTCAATGTGTTCTTTTTTCCATTTCCAGGAGTGTATTAAGAACATATTCATCACACACGCGAGTCTTCAACTGATACCACGGACGAGTACTTCTCTTTATCCTTTGTCTCATACACAGATTGAGACTCACACAGTACTCACCACGTGGAAGTACTCGTCTCTAATTTCAAGTCCTTCACACGCCATTACTTAAATATTTCCAACTTACAGTACACACGCCAGTAATTCAGCTTAACTTAAGGACTCTGAAGTATTCCAACTTAGTACTAGCACTCGCAAGTATTCCAACTTAGTACTAGCACTCGCAAGTATTCCAACTTATTGCTACACGTGGTTTCATTGTGACCGTTGGTCACTTCCAAAGATTACTACGATCCCCTTAATATTACCTGCCTGACATTTAATTCTCCCCACAAAAGTCCCTGAAATAGAAAAATTATTATTCCACACTACTCTTGAGTATTTCACATGCATACCATGTCTCCACTCTTTTGTCTTTATGGAGCACACCCAAGACAGGTCTTACCAACACTAGATCCAGCGGCAGAGTGCTGAAACATGGCCGTTCTTCCGGTCATCTCGCACCTCCGTCGAGGTGGGGGAAGACCATGCTACCGTATTGGTCAGCCACATTTCAGGCGCTCAAAGCTCCAGTAAGTTACATCTCTTTTGTTCCACCAAAGGTGGCCAAAGGACCGTCTCAAAGATGATCATATATTCACATTCACTATCTGTGGTTAGCACACGACCATACAGTCGTTCATTTCGCAGATCTCACCAAATTGGATGTAGGGATTTATTTTGTGGGAGTGCACATGTGATCAATTAAATAAATAAATTGTCCTCCTTTCCGACACTGGTATCCGGCTTCGGTGTATTAAGTGAAATTGAGTTATTATTACAAAAAATATGTTGTTATGACAAGAATGACGAAGAATGTTGTACCATTTTCAATGTCGGACGGTACTTACCCTTTCAACGCTCTGCCGGCCGCTGGTGGCCGAGCGGTTCTGGCGCTACAGTCTGGAACCGCGCGACCGCTATGGTCGCAGGTTCGAATCCTGCCTCGGGCATGGGTGTGTGTGTGTTGTCCTTAGGTTAGTTAGGTTTAAGTAGTTCTAAGTTCTAGGGGACTGATGACACCAGAAGTTAAGTCCCATAGTGCTCAGAGCCATTTGAACTTTCAACGCTCTCCCTGAAACTCTGTACAACCTCTGGTTTATTCAGTTTATCCAGGTCCCATCTCCTTAAATTCCCGCCTTTTTGCAGTTTCTTCAGTTTTAATCTACAGTTCGTAACGAATAGATTGTAGTCAGAGTCCAGATCTGCCCCTGGATATGTGTTACAATTTAAAACCTGGTTCCTAAATCTCTGTCTTACCATTATGTAATCTATCTGAATCCTGTCAGTATCTCCAGGCTTCTTCCATGTATACAACGTTATTGTCAGAACACTTAGGAAATGTAACATGTCTACTAAAGAGACTGCTTTTACACTACGCTTTTTCGCCCTCTTTTGGAGTATTGTTGTGCAGTGTGGGTTTCGCATTAGACAGGATTGACAGAGAACACAGAAAAAGTTCAGTGAAGAGCAGCTCGTCTTGTATCATCGCGGAAGAGAGAAGAAAGGGTTGCGCACACTATACACGAATTGGGGCGACAATCATTAAAACAAAGGCTTTTTCGTTGCTGCAGGATCTTCTCGTGACATTTCGATCACCAACTTTCTCCTGAATATATGTTGTTAGTGTCCGCCTACTTAGTGAGAAAATAATCGTTATAAAGTAAGAGAAATCAGAGCTCGCACAGATTTGTGAGGTCGTTTTTCACTCGCGCTGTTCGGGGGCAGTATCTTCAAGGTCGTTAGATGAACCTTCTGCCAGCCACTTAAATGTGAATTGCACAATAATTACGTAGACGTAGATCCAGATTGCTGTGCGTGGTGATCACATACTCTCCCCCTCCCGTGATGGCCAGGGGACCACCGCGAATCGTCATGGGTTCACTGTAATTATCGTCTTTGAATAAAAGTGTCATTTCTAAACGTCTTATTGCATATTTTTTTAGTTATCTTATGTACTATACACCGAGGTGACAAGTCATGGCATAGCAATATGCACACATACATATGGCGGTAGCATCGCGTTTAAAGGTATAACAGGGCAGTGGATCGCCGGAGCTCCCGGTTGTACTCAGACGATTCGTGTGAAAAAGTAACATCTACATCCATACTCCGCATGCCACCTGACGGTGAGTGGCGGAGGTTTCCTTGAGTACCTCTATCGGTTCTCCCTTCTATTCCAGTCTCGTATTGTTCGTGGAAAGAAAGACTGTCGGTATGTCTGTGTGTGGGCTATAATTTCTCTGATTTTATCCTCATGGTCTCTTCGCGAGATATAAGTAAGAGGGAGCAATATACTGCTTGACTCCTCGGTGAAGGTGTGTTCTCGGAACTTCAACAAAAGCTCGTACCGAACTACTGAGCGTCTCTCCTGCAGAGTCTTCCACTGGAGGTTATCTGTCATCTCCGTAACGCTTTCGCGATTACTAAATGATCCTGTAACGAAGCGCGCCGCTCTCCGTTGGATCGCCTCCATCTCCTCTATCAACCCTATCTGGTACGGATCCCACACCGGTGAGCAGTATTCAAGCAGTGGGCGACCAAGTGTACTGTAACCTACTTCCTTTGTTTTCGGACTGCATTTCCTTAGGATCCTTCCAATGAATCTCAGTCTTGTATCTGCTTTACCGACGATTAATTTTATATGGTCATTCCATTTTAAATCGCTGCTAATGCCTTCTCCCGGATAATTTATGGAATTAACTGCTTCCAGTTGCTGACCTGCTATATTGTAGCTAAATGATAAAGGATCTTTCTTTCTATGTATTCGCAGCAGATTCAGACCATGTGTCAATTCGTTGCAGATTCTCCATCATTTTAGTACAATTTTCCATCGTTTCAACCTCTCGATACGCCACAGCATCATCCGCAAATAGCCTCAGTGAACTTCCGATGTTATCCACAAGGTCATTTATATATATATTGTGAATAGCAACGGTCCTACGACACTCCCCTGCGGCACACCAGAAATCACTGTTACTTCGGAAAACTTCTCTCCATTAAGAATGACATGCTGCCTTCTGTTATCATTCCGTCATGATTACGTCCGTACGACAGGAATTAACACACTTTGAACGTGAATTGTAGTTGGAGCTAGACCTGTGGAACATTCCAGTTCGGAAATCATTTGGGAATTCAATATTCGAAGATCCACAGTGTCAAGAGTGTACCGAGAACGCCAGATTTCAGGCGTTACCTCTCACTACGGACAACGCGGCGTTTGTGCAGAGCTGTCAGTGCTAACACACAAGCAAACTGACGCAGATAACAATGTGCGACGTACAACGAATTTACCCTTTAGGACAGTTCAGCGAAATTAGGCGTTCATGGGTTATGGCAGGAGATGACTGACGCTAGTGCATTTGCTAATAGTATGACATCGCCTGCAGCGCCTCTCTCGGAGTCATCACCGTACCAATTGGACCCTAGATGTCTAGAAAACCGTGGGCTGGTCAAATGTGTACCGATTTCAGCTGGTAGGAGTTGATGGAAGGGTTCTAGTGTTCCACGAAGCCATGGACCCAGGCTGTCAACACAATGCAGGCTGGTGGTTGCTCCATAATGGTGTGGGCTATGTTTACATGGAACGGGTTCGGTCCTCTGGTCCAACTGAAGCGGTAATTGACTTAAATGGTTGTGTTTGGCTATTTGGAGACTATCTGCAGTCATTCATGTATTTCATGTTCCCAAACAACGATGTCGTATCACTAAGCCACAATTGTACACAACTGGTTTGAAGTAGGAGGGTGAGTCAAATGAAAACCTTTAATTTTTTTAAAATATTATTTATTGTGCAGAAGTGGAAGAAAGATGTATCACTTTCCAACATAATCTCCCCCACGCTCAATTCAAGTCCTCCAGCGCTTACAAAGTGCATAAAATCCTTTAGAAAAATATTCTTTTGCTAGTCAGCGTAACCACTCGTGCACCGCGTGGCATACCTCTTCATCGGAACGGAACTTCTTTCCTCCCATTGCGTCACTGAGTGGTCCAAACATAGGGAAATCACTTGTGGCAAGGTCAGTATGGTGGATGAGGAAGACACTCAAAATGCAGGTCTGTGATTGTTGCAACTGTTGTACAGGCAGTGTGGGACCTTGCATTGTCATGTTGCAAAAGGACACATGCTGACAGCAATCCACGTCGCTTTGATTTGATTGCAGGCCGCAGATGATTTTTTAGGAGATCTGTGTATGATGCACTGGTGACAGTAGTCCCTCTAGGCATATAATTGTCCAAAATGACGTCTTTTTCGTCCCAAAAGAGAGTCAGCATAACCTTCCCGGCTGATGGTTCTGTTCGAAACTTCTTTGGCTTTGGTGACGAGGAATGGCGCCATTCCTTGCTCGCTCTCTTCGTTTCCGGTTGGTGGAAGTGAACCCAGGTTTCGTCCCCAGTAACGATTCTTGGAAGGAAGCCATCACCTTCTCGTTCAAAGCGCCGAAGAAGTTCTTCACAAGCATCGACACGTCGTTCTCTCATTTCAGGAGTCAGCTGCCGTGGCACCCATCTTGCAGACACTTTGTGAAACTGGAGCACATCTTGCACAATGTGGTGTGCTGACCCATGACTAATCTCTAAACTTGCTGGAATGTCATTCAGTGTCACTCGGCGGTTTTCCTTCACTATGGCTTCAACTGCTGCAATGTTCTGTGGAGTCACAACTCGTTGTGCCTGACCTGGACGAAGAACATCTTCCACTGAAGTCACACCATTTGCGAACTTTCTACTCCATTCGTGGACTTGCTGCTGTGACAAACAGGCGTTACTGAACTGAACCTTCATTCGTCGATGAATTTCAATAGGTTTCACATCATCTTACGCAAAAACGGAGTAACAGAACGATGTTCTTCCCTGGTGCAAGTCGCAAGTGGGGCGGCCATCTTTATACTGATACTGTGACGGCATGTGTGCATCTGCACTATGCTGCCACCTACAGGCCATTCTGCACGCTGTTTGTAGCAGGCTTACCAACTTACAGGATAACGGCGCGAAATTTCGACTTGTTACAAATTGAGGGTTTTTATTTGACTCACCCTCATACATTGTGTACAGTTGAAATGAATGATTCCGCCACCCGTATCACCCGACATGAATTTCATCGAATATTTATGGGATACAATCGAGAGGTCAGCTCGTGCACAAAATCCTGCACTGGCTTCTTCTCTTTCGCCATTATGGATGGCTATAGAGGCAGCATGGCTTAATACAGGGTGATTCAAAAAGAATACCACAACTTTAAAAATGTGTATTTAATGAAAGAAACATAATATAACCTTCTGTTATACATCATTACAAAGAGTATTTAAAAAGGTTTTTTTTCACTCAAAAACAAGTTCAGAGATGTTCAATATGGCCCCCTCCAGACACTCGAGCAATATCAGCCCGATACTCCAACTCGTTCCACACTCTCTGTAGCATATCAGGCGTAACAGTTTGGATAGCTGCTGTCATTTCTCGTTTCAAACCATCAATGGCGGCTGGGAGAGGTGGCCGAAACACCATATCCTTAACATACCCCCATAAGAAAATATCGCAGGGGGTAAGATCAGGGCTTCTTGGAGGCCAGTGATGAAGTGCTCTGTCACGGGCTGCCTGGCGGCCGATCCATCGCCTCAGGTACTTGACGTTCAGGTAGTTACGGACAGATAAGTGCCAATGTGGTGGCGCTCCATCCTGCTGAAATATGAATTGTTGTGCTTCTTGTTCGAGCTGAGGGAACAGCCAATTCTCTAACATCTCCAGATACTGTAGTCCAGTTACAGTAGCACCATTTTCATCACTCGTTCGCGGCCATGCAGAACTTTTCCCTTTGCACAAACACCCATTCTCTGTAAACTGTTTATACCAACGTTTAATACACCACCTATCAGGAGGTTTAACACCATACTTCGTTCGAAATGCACGCTGAACAACTGTCGTCGATTCACTTCTGCCGTACTCAATAACACAAAAAGCTTTCTGTTGAGCGGTCGTCAACTTAGCATCAACTGACGCTGACGCCTAGTCAACAGCGCCTCAAGCGAACAAATGTACAACTAAATGAAACTTTATAGCTCCCTTAATTCGCCGACAGATAGTGCTTAGCTCTGCCTTTTGTCGTTGCAGAGTTTTAAATTCCTAAAGTTGTGGTATTCTTTTTGAATCACCCTGTATTTCTGCAGGGAATTTCCAACCACTTGTTGAGTCCAAGCCACGCCGGGTTGCTGCCTTCCACCATGAAAAATCTGTGACTGACGAGGGCCGAGAGGAAAACTGAATAAACCGACAAGCAGAATTCTCCGAGAAGCCTGTGGCAGTCAGAACAAGAAGTTGGTACTGGCATCATCAGGGCAACCATATGGACTAGCGTAGGCAGGGCTAAGCAGACTTATTAGTAGTAGCTGCAACACAGCTGATGGAATGCTAGTCGTGTAGCTAGGGAATTCTGTGTGTTGAGCTGTGGGTGCAGGCGCGGTTACTACTGACAATTCCATTTAAAATAGTTGGAACAGTGCTAGTTAGTCAATGTCTCTGTGTAAGACTACGTCTTTTCATGGGTACGCTTCCTTTAAAGCAAGTATAGCAGGAGTTGATACTACATTACTGGCCATTAAAATTGCTACACCACGAAAATGACGTGCTACAGACGCGAAATTTAACCGACAGGAGGAAGATGCTGTGATATGCAAATGTTTAGATTTTCAGAGCATTCACACGAGGTTGGCGCCGGTGGCGACACCTACAACGTGCTGACATGAGGAAAGTTTCCAACCGATTTCTCACACACAAACAGCAGTTGACCGGCGTTGCCTGGTGAAACCCTGTTGTGATGCCTCGTGTAAGGAGGAGAAATGCGTACCATCACGTTTCCGACTTTGATAAAGGTCGAATTGTAGCCTATCGCGATTGCGGTTTATCGTATCGCGACATTGCTGCTCGCGTTGGTCGAGATCCAATGACTGTTAGCAGAATATGGAATCGGTGGGTTCAGGAAGGTAATACGGAACGCCATGCTGGATCCCAACGGCATCGTATCACTAGCAGTCGAGATGACAGGCACCTTATCCGCATGGCTGTAACGGATCGTGCAGCCACGTCTCTATGCCTGAGTCAACAGATGGGGACATTTGCAAGACGACGATCTGCACGAACAGTTCAGTTCGACGACGTTTGCAGCAGCATGGACTATCAGCTCGGAGACCGTGGCTGGGGTTACCCTTGACGCTGCATCACAGACAGAAGCGCCTGCGATGGTGTACTCAACGACGAACCTGGGTGCACTAAGGCAAAACGTCATTTTTTCGGATGAATCCAGGTTCTGTTTACAGCATCATGATGGTCGCATCCGTGTTTGGCGACATCGCGGTGAACACACATTGGAAGCGTGTATTCGTCATCGCCATACTGGCGTATCACCCGGCGTGATGGTATGGGGTGCCATTGGTTACACGTCTCGGTCACCTCTTGTTCGCATTGACGGCACTTTGAACAGTGGACGTTACATTTCTGAAGTGTTACGACCCGTGGCTCTACCCTTCATTCGATCCCTGCGAAACCCTACATTTCAGCAGGATAATGCACGACCGCATGTTGCAGGTCCTGTACGGGCCTTTCTGGATACAGAAAATGTTCGACTGCTGCCCTGGCCAGCACATTCTCCAGATCTCTCATCAATTCAAAACGTCTGCTCAATGGTGGCCGAGCAACTGGCTCGTCACAATACGCCAGTCTCTACTGTGTGGTATCGTGTTGAAGCTGCATGGGCGGCTGTACCTGTACACGCCATCCAAGGTCTGTTTGACTCAATGCCCGCCGGCCGTGGTGGCCAAGCGGTTAAAGGCGCTACAGTCTGGAACCGCGCGACTGCTACGGTCGCAGGTTCGAATCCTGCCTCGGGCATGGATGTGTGTGATGTCCTTAGGTTAGTTATGTTTAACTAGTTCTAGGGGACTGATGACCTTAGAAGTTAAGTCCCATAATGCTCAGAGCCTCTTGAACCATTTTTTGACTCAATGCCCAGGCGTATCAAGGCCGTTATTACGGCCAGAGGTGGTGGTTCTGGGTACTGATTTGTCAGTATCCATGCACCCAAATTGCGTGAAAATGTAATCACATGTCAGTTCTAGTATAATATATTTGTCCAATGAATACCCGTTTATTATCTGCATTCCTTCTTGGTGTAGGAATTTTAATGGTCAGTAGTATATTTTCCGGATGACGCCAGAAGTTGTAAAACCACACTTTATAATTTCATTTTAACAACATAGTCAGGTCGAGACTCCCTCTCAATTAGGTCAAGTGACTTCTTCCCGAAACCTGTCGCCCAATTCCAAGCAACACTCACTTTTGGGATGCGACACCACAGGTACGAAAACACTGAAGGATCTGATTCTTAGCGTTCAGGAAGAAGCTGGTGGTACGAAATTTTCCATCACCACCAACACAGGCAGTGTAGTGTCAGTGCTTGAGGAACTCTCTACGTTCACAATTAGGGCAACTGGTCACTTTTTCTCCTCCCATTTGTAAGGTGCCTCTTACGTGAGGAAGACATTTTTACCAATTCTAATAAATTATTGTCTCTTATTGATGTATTCACGATTGTTAGGAAGTTCTGTAGTCCGTAGACGGCCACGAGTGGGAGAGCGTTTCCCACGCTGGCTGGTTAGGTGACGAAGCGACCATAGGTCGCGCGTAGTGGGGCGGGGCTCGGCGTTGGACCGTACCAACAAGCGTCAGCCTTGGAAATATACATGACGGGAAGCACCGCCATCTTGGCGCCAAAGTCACCGATTTTGTTTATTTATACTTAATAACAAAGGTCATTTATGACAAGATGAATACTAGGAGGAGCCTCTGGATATTTAAAACTATTTATCGTAATTTTGCCTCGTTAAAATTTACACCCGTTCATTAACAAATGCATATCTTAGGTAAGTACGAAGTTGATCGGAAATCCACGAACTGTGACGAAACTAGTAAGAGATACGGACTGCGCACCAAAGTCGACAGTCGGCGTTAAGAGCTCTTCCTGTCTTGTTCGAGGGTAGCCATGCTCTCGGTTACGAGTAGTTTGTGACACGAGTGTTTCATTATTGATCTAATAGGAATAAAAGTGATATTACGGCATTCTGAATATTAATTTCGAGTAAACAGATAGCCCAAAGTTGATCGACAGCAATTTAAGATAATTAGCTTCCACCGACAGACATCCAATGCGCCAATGAAGAATCTGCACGGGACGACATTTACGAGAGCTGCACCGCGCACAGGTAGGAGGAAATCCGACGACACGACCCACCAAGGCGGATCAAGGAAGATCCGACTTACACTCGCAAATTCCGGGTGGAAATGCTGACTAGTTATACTGTACGTCACATATACAGGGTGTTTCAAAAATGACCGGTATATTTGAAACGGCAATAAAAAATAAACGAGCAGCGATAGAAATACACCGTTTGTTGCAATATGCTTGGGACAACAGTACATTTTCAGGCGGACAAACTTTCGAAATTACAGTAGTTACATTTTTCAACAACAGATGGAGCTGCAAGTGATGTGAAAGATATAGAAGACAACGCAGTCTGTGGGTGCGCTATTCTGTACGTCGTCTTTCTGCTGTAAGCGTGTGCTGTTCACAATGTGCAGGTGTGCTGTGGACAACATGGTTTATTCCTTAGAACACAGGATTTTTCTGGTGTTGGAATTCCACCGCCTAGAACACAGTGTTGTTGCAACAAGACGAAGTTTTCAACGGAGGTTTAATGTAACCAAAGGACCGAAAAGCGATACAATAAAGGATCTGTTTGAAAAATTTCAACGGACTGGGAACGTGACGGATGAACGTGCTGGAAAGGTAGGGCGACCGCGTACGGCAACCACAGAGGGCAACGCGAAGCTAGTGCAGCAGGTGATCCAACAGCGGCCTCGGGTTTCCGTTCGCCGTGTTGCAGCTGCGGTCCAAATGACGCCAACGTCCACGTATCGTCTCATGCGCCAGAGTTTACACCTCTATCCATACAAAATTCAAACGCGGCAACCCCTCAGCGCCGTTACCATTGCTGCACGAGAGACATTCGCTAACGATATAGTGCACAGGATTGATGACGGCGATATGCACGTGGGCAGCATTTGGTTTACTGACGAAGCTTATTTTTACCTGGACGGCTTCGTCAATAAACAGAACTGGCGCATATGGGGAACCGAAAAGCCCCATGTTGCAGTCCCATCGTCCCTGCATCCTCAAAAAGTACTGGTCTGGGCCGCCATTTCTTCCAAAGGAATCATTGGCCCATTTTTCAGATCCGAAACGATTACTGCATCACGCTATCTGGACATTCTTCGTGAATTTGTGGCGGTACAAACTGCCTTAGACGACACTGCGAACACCTCGTGGTTTATGCAAGATGGTGCCCGGCCACATCGCACGGCCGACGTCTTTAATTTCCTGAATGAATATTTCGATGATCGTGTGATTGCTATGGGCTATCCGAAACATACAGGAGGCGGCGTGGATTGGCCTCCCTATTCGCCAGACATGAACCCCTGTGACTTCTTTCTGTGGGGACACTTGAAAGACCAGGTGTACCGCCAGAATCCAGAAACAATTGAACAGCTGAAGCAGTACATCTCATCTGCATGTGAAGCCATTCCGCCAGACACGTTGTCAAAGGTTTCGGGTAATTTCATTCAGAGACTACGCCATATTATTGCTACACATGGTGGATATGTGGAAAATATCGTACTATAGAGTTTCCCAGACCGCAGCGCCATCTGTTGTTGAAAATTGTAACTACTGTAATTTCGAAAGTTTGTCTGCCTGAAAATGTACTGTTGTCCCAAGCATATTGCAACAAACGGTGTATTTCTATCGCTGCTCGTTTAGTTTTTATTGCCGTTTCAAATATACCGGTCATTTTTGAAACACCCTGTACATACCACCCTCTACGAACTCGCGGCTAAGCCGAGTAATAACAGTATCAGTTTAGAAGTGAGGGGATCTTTCACATTCCTCCACTTTTCTCAGTCGCTCCTGACCCCCCGCTGATGGCCTGCGATGCACTCTGGTGCAGTGCCCACGTGACCACCGGCGCCGAACTTGGCCGAGGTCTGCGCAGAGGAAGGACAAGGCGTCCACGGCGCTCGAGTCCAGGGCCGTGCGACGCGTGGCTCGATGCAGCAACACCGCCCCGGAGTTGCGTCACGTCGCTGGCCGCGCGCAAACAAACCGCCCCGTGCAGTCGGGACAACAATAGCGCTCCCCGAGACCTAGCCGCCGGCTGTTTGTGGCCATGTGAAGCCTGAATGTCACAGGCGCCACCCGCTGGGATATGACAGTCGCCGCACGTGGCAGGGTACCAGAGCACACGGCCGAGGTAACCAGCCGAATGGTTGAAGTTCCAATCTTGGTGTTGGAGAAAATTCAGACTACTAGTAGTCTAAAAAAACGCACCATGAAGGGATTATCCAAATGGTATGGGACTCGGTAGATGCGATATACACTGCTGGCCATTAAAATTGCTACACCAAGAAGAAATGCAGATTATAAACGGGTATACATTGGACAAATATATTATACTAGAGCTGACATGCGATTACATTTTCAGCAATTTGGGTGCATGGATCCTAAGAAATCAGTAATCAGAACAGCCACCTCTGGCCGTAATAACGGCCTTGATACGCCTGGGCATTGAGTCAAACAGAGCTTGGATGCCGTGTACAGCTGCCCATGCAGCTTCAACACGATACCACAGGTTGACTCGCATATTGTGACGAGCCAGTTGCTCGGCCACCATGCACCAGAAGTTTTCAGTTCGTGAGAGATCTGGAGAAAGTGCTGGACAGGGCAGTAGTCGAACATTTTCTGTATCCAGAAAGGCCCGTACAGGACCTGCAACGTGTGGTCGTGCATTATCCTGCGGAAATGAAGGCTTTCACAGGGATCGAATGAAAGGTAGAGCCACGGGTCGTAACACATCTGAAATGTAACGTCCACTGTTCAAAGTGCTGTCAATGCGAACAAGAGGTGACCGAGACGTGTAACCAATGGCACCCCATACCATCACGCCGGGTGATACGCCAGTATGGCGATGACGAATACACGCTTCCAATGGGCGTTCACCGCGAAGTCGCCAAACACGGATACGACCAGCAAGATGCTGTAAACAGAACCTGGATTCATCCGAAAAAATGACGTTTTGCCATTAGTACACCCAAGTTCGTCGTCGAGTACACCATCGCAGGCGCTTCTGTCTGTGATGCAGCGTCAAGAGTAACCACAGCCACGGTCTCCGAGCTGATAGTGCATGGTGCAGCAAACGTCGTCGAACTGTTCGTGCAGATGCTTGTTGTCTTGCAAACGTCCCCATCTGATGACTCAGGGATCGAGACGTGGCTGCACGATCCGTTACAGACATGCGGATAAGATGCCTGTCATCTCGACTGCTAGTGATACGAGGCCGTTGGGATCCAGCACGGCGTTTCGTATTACCCTCCTGAAACCACCGACTCCATATTCTGCTAACAGTCATTGGATCTCGACCAACGCGAGCAGCAATGTCGCGATACGATAAACCGCAATCGCGATAGGCTACAATTCGACCTTTATCAAAGTCGGAAACGTGATGGTACGCATTTCTCCTCCTTACACGAGCCATCACAACAACGTTTCTCCGGGCAACGCCGGTCAACTGCTGTTTGTGTGTGAGAAATCGGGTGGAAACTTTCCTCATGTCAGCACGTTGTAGGTGTCGCCACCGGCGCCAACCTCGTGTGAATGCTCTGCAAAGCTAATCATTTGCATATCACAGCATCATCTTCCTGTCTGTTAAATTTCGCGTCTGTAGCACGTTATCTTCTTGGTGTAGCAATTTTAATGGCCAGTAGTGTATTTAAATTCTGATGACGACACTCTTATTAAGTGTTGAAACCTGTCAAAAAGATTAAAAATTGTGACAGAGAGCTTATTTATTTCAACTTTAATTTGAAAACGACATTACTAAGTAGCTCATTCTGAACAAAACCAGAGTTGAACCGAGTTAAGCAAGAAATGAGCTTGTAATAAGCCGAAACCTTTTTGTGAAGCAGATACAGGTTTGAAGCGTAAGGGATTCTGAGGCTCCCACCATACCACTGATCTGAACCCTGTAGAGCTGATACGAAAAACAATTACGTCAGAATCAATGTCTTCCTACAGCAAATAACAAGAGAGACTTAACCTACGAATAGTCAACCCGGTAAAGCTTTGCAGTCTCTCTCTATAACTAGAAAGGCAATGTCCCTACCGATTCCCTCACTCACTGACCTGTCATCGCCCAGCCCGGACCACTAACAAGGGATTAGTCCATTTCAGCCTCCTCAGATTTAATGGTAAAAAACTGAACAGAAAATTCGAATGGCTCTGAGCACTATGGGACTTAACATCTGAGGTCATCAGTCCCCTAGAACTTAAGCCTAACTAACCTAAGGACATCACACACGTCCATGCCTGAGGCAGGATTTGAACCTGCGACCGTAGCAGTCGCGCGGTTCCGAACCGAAACTGAACAGAGATCAAGCATGAAAACAGGAATAAGGTGTACTGATATGTGGGGAAAAAAATCAAGATAGAAACAGAGAACGGTCCAAGCTTAAGAAGTGTAACATCGAGCAAATATAAATAGCCACAGCGTTGTTGTTGTTATGTGGTCACGGTATTGAATTGCAAAGCGGGAGATACGTATTCAGATCTCCCTCGTGGTTTTTAATTTCTTCATAAAATTATGAACCTTTCGCCCGGGTACCTGGTTCACGCCAGATGAAAAGCCGGTGGGAATCACTGTTCAGACTATACCTGGATTCGTCCTTGAGCATAAGCTGGGACCACTGTTCCAATGACCATGTACTGTGTTCCTGACACCAGGCTTTACGGGCTCTCCTGTGACCAGGGGTCGGTGGAATGCACCTTGCAGGTCTCCGGGCGAATAAACCATGTCTGTAGACTGTGTGTCTGGAGACAACAGTTCCAGTGGCTGCGGTGAGGTCCCGAGCAAGGCTACCTGCAGTACTCCGTGGCCGTTTGCGGGCACTGATGGTGAGATATCGGTCTTCTTGTGGTGGTGTGCACCGTGGACGTCCCGTACTGTAGCGCCTGGACGCGTTTCCTGTCTGCTGGAATCGTTGCCATAATCTTGATATCACACTTTGTAGATCACAGAGGCCCCGTGCTACGATCTGCTGTGTTTGACCAGCCTCCAGTCGCCCTAATATTCTGCCCCTCATAAAGTCATCAATGTGTTCTTTGAGCTATTTTCAACACACAGTCACCATTAGCACGTCTGAAAACGTCTGCACACTTAGTCGCTGCACCGTACTCTGACGTGCACCAACACACCTCTGCTTATGTGGACTGCTGCCAGCGCCACCGTGCGACGACCGCAGGACAAATGCACCGCATGGTCATACCCCCAAGTGATCTAAACCCGCAAACCGCCCATCAGAGCGTTGTTTCGCCATGTATCAGCATTATCCTTAATTTATGAGCATGAGTGTTTATTACAGCAAAGGAATGCAATCGTCAAAACTTCTAAAGCGGAACGCAAGAGTTGTTAACATGTGGCACTGGTGTAGGAGGTATGTGCGTCTGGAGGCCCCATCCTTACACCTCGCTGTTGCAAAAGGATAGTACAGCACGACACAGGCACAAACTTGAATACAGAGAACAGACATTCAATGACCCGACGGACAGTTCCTAATTTTGTGAAAGGAAAAGTCGGACACGAGGGAGATTCGAACACGGATCTCCCCCTTCATGGTCCAACACCGAGAACATATAACGACGACGCTGTGGGTGTTTACATTTGCTCAATATTGCACTTCTTAAGCTTGGACCGTTACCTGTTTCTATTTTGCTTGCTTTTTCCTGGTTCAGTACACCTTCCTGTTTTCATGCTTGATCTGTGTTCAGTTTTTGACGGGCTATCCATTGGGCCATTTTGCCGCTAAATCTGAGGGGGTTGCGATGCGTAGTTTCCCTTGTAAGGACAGAAACTTTAAATTTGCAGATTTTTTTATGGATGGGACCCCCAGCGGCGTGGTGACCTTACCAAAAGTTCTACTGTCACCTCCGTATAACATATTTTTCGATGATGATGAGTTGGATTGAGGGGGCGCTCGACGTCACGGCCATCAGCGCCCTGACGAAAAGTCAACATGAAATCTCATGGGTGGGGACGAAGGCTGTCCCCACATGCAGAGCAGTTTAAAACGTACTAAAGTCTGCCGCCCTTCCCCACCACTTTAGGGATGAGGCCTGATAGTTCACAGAATTTCACCACTCTGCTAACACTGGTATTAGTATCTGCGAGGACGGTGGTCAGATCTCCAGCGAGACCGAGGGCTGCCCTATTATAAGTATACAGGATACACTTAGCCACAATATGCTCAACTGAAAGCGGCACGCCACAAACTTCACAGAAAGGTGGATCCTCCCCCCGGAGGAGGAAACCATGTGTGAAAGGGCTATGCTCGATGTGCAGTCTGGTAAGCAAAACCTTCCAGCGGTGAGGCTGACACGAAGTCCACCAAGCTTTTGTGGTCGGTTTGAGCGACCGCAGTTTGTTGTCCGACACCTGCAACCATTCAGTCTCCCACTGACGCATGATGCATCTGTTAGAAAATAATGGCGTGCAACCGGATGGGACACTGATGAACTATCCCAGCATGCTTCCTCGGCAGCTTTATCAGCCATGTCGTTACCCTGTATCCCAACGTGGCCAGGTACCCAGCAAAAGATCACCTGCTTGCCACGGCGTTGGAGCCGCTTTAAGGGGCTCCGGAACGCCCTATACTTGCAATGTTAAAATAACGCTTATAAATTACATCTTTCCTCACAAACTATTTGAGGTAGGAAGTTGAACTTTTTACAGATTATTTATTGGAATATGGGCTACAACTTAACACAGGGATTTTACAAACTTTTAGTTCAGTTATTAAAGATGATTTTTTTTTCAATTGTAATGAAAATTCACAACATATTTTTGCAATTCTTTATTTATATATTCAAAAATATACAGTTTTTTGGAAAAAGGCTGTGTTAAATTATGCAGAAGGTACTGTGTAACATTTACTGAAAGTTTGAAACAAATATGTTTGGAAGATCCTTAGAAAACATGTAATTAGTATGAGAAAATAAAAGTTTTGGGAATCGAGCGACAAAGATTCGATTAACTTTTTAGTGCATTCCAGGTCCATAGGATGGATTATCTTCATCCTCTGCAAACTCCTCCTCCAGCTTCCTCTTGTTCCTCCTCCTGTTTACTCTTGCTTGTATTTCTAGACTCTTTACAGCCCTGTCTGCAGCCCGAAGGCGTTCCTTGTCTAAAGCAAGCATCGCTCGTACCGTGTTAGAACCTATCTTCATTCCCATATTTCTAAATACCTTGCACCTTACAATGTTGCCATCATTGAAAGTCGCAACAGCATCATACACACCAAAGTGAAGTGTTTCTATTCCAACAAATACAGTCTTGGGGATTCTCGACCATATAACACTATTTACACTTTCATTGGGGTTTTGAGTTTTTCCGTGAATACACTTTTTCAACAGTTCAGGTGCTGCCAAGTCTCTGAAAATAGGTTTTATCACCTCCATTATTGCATGAGGCAGACTATGCTTATGAGTGTACACTTCACCAGTTAGCAATCCTTTGTTATATTTACACCAACTGTCTTCTTTGGGACACAAGCTATGTTGGGGATTTTCATCGTCTTTATTGTTTACAGTAATAACACATACCTTTGGCTTTCCAACATTTCTCCTTTTCTTAAAAGCCTTCAGAGGATTTCTAATAACTTTACTTTTACTCATTATTATACTTCAACAAAACAGAGACTCAAGAAACAGAATTAATTACGAATATTTTCGAGATAACGACAGAGTAAATAAACATGAAACAATCGACAATCACAGCAGCGATATATATTGAACCATCACAGGTTAGCCACAACACATACTTTATCTCACATCACTAAAATGTACCTGATGAACACGGACGTTAATAATAACACCATTTGACAGCAGTTTAACAGCGCCACAGTAGGTCACGCCCATGTAGAACACATTTCAAAAAAAAATTTAAAAATAGTTGTAGTCTTCGGAAATGAATAAATTATATATATATATTAAAAGGTAATAGTCTGCAGATTCAGAAAACGCAAAAAAGTAAAAATTGAGCTTTTCATGATTTTGAGCCTTTCCGGAGCCGCTTTAAGGAGTCATGGATGAGCTGAATCAGAGGGTCTACCGGATACATTTGGTGAAGCGCTTGCAGGGCACTAAGAGTCGGAACAGACAAGAAAACTCGTACGGTGAAGTCTGTGAACCCTCTCCAGTGCTATTAGAATGCCATGTAACTCCGCATCATAATTTGTAAATTGTTCTGGAAGATGCGCTTTAAAAAACCTATCAGGGAAAACCACAGAACAACCGAGAGTATTCCCCTGCTGGGATCCATCTGTATAAATAACGATAAAACTATGGTACATACCTAAAATAAACTAAAACAAAGTTGTAAAAACCATATCTGGAGTACAATTTTGCGGGTACTGCTTCAGGCTTTGGGCCTCTGAAGACAGCAAGGCGGCAATGCGTTCCATCCATGGGTGTGTATTTTCATGCCCGAGTGATCCGGATCCTTGAGGCAGGCCGTTGCACGTGAACCAAATGGCTGGGTCGCTTGGGGCAGATTCCTCAACAGTCGTTCGAAGACGGGTTGGATCACTGAACTAAATGCCAACGACTGGAGCGACGCTGAGATTAGTTCTCGAATCAGGAGTGACAGGATGCGGGCTGTGATGTTGTCCATGCGTCTGGGTAGGATTACTCACTGACATGGTCCATCATGAGAGAGTGGATGAAGGTGATCGAAAGGTAGTGGTTTGCAAGGGCAGAGGGGAAAAAAAGTGCCAAAGCAAGCGCCAAGGGAAAAAAACCTCTGCGACAGTAGGATGAGTAATAAAGGCAGTAGCGGCTTGCTAGCTGCGACAGTGCATGCAAGGTGAGGTTATGTTAGTGCGAGGTATCGTGCATCGTTACCTTTGTCGCTGCGGGTGCTCGTTGTAGATGGGTCAGTCCGGACTCTGCAGCTGGGCTCCTGGGCCTGCTGCAGTGGCTTCGTCCCTGTAACAGACCGAGGTCGTCATACATTAGTGGGCAATCGGCCGTTGATCAGCTCACAGTGTAGGGGTGGTGTGTGGCTGGTTTGCGTGTTGTGTGCAGTACGGCTTCCCCGCGGTTCCCTGTTTTTCAGCGGGTCGAGCATCTGGGGTTGCCAGTAGTAGCTGTGTTGCAGGGGCTCGCCAGTACTGTTAGCGTGCTATGGACCATAGATGTTTAGTTCCTTGCTAATAGTGTCTTTGATCTATGTTGTTTCCATCTATGGTTGTGGTCCTTGTTACCCAGAGAGAGAATAAACGGGTTATTCGAGTGTCTGGTGTTTCTGTACAGTCGTCTGGACAGTTCTTGGAATACCTGCAAGAGGGTATCTAGCCGATATTCCCGGTAAAGATCCACGGTGCGTGTGTAACGCGGAGCATCGCTTATGATTCTGAGTACTTTGTTCTGTATGAGTTGCAGACGGCTCAGGCGTGTGGGCGCAGCGTATCCCCAGACAGGGGCTGCGTACGTAATCAGGGGTCGAGTAAGTGTCATATAGATGGACCTAGACACCCTCCTATTCAGTGTGCTACACCTGTTAAGCATAGGGTAGAGTTGTTTGAGCCTCGCGTTTGCTTTGTTGGTCACGTGTCGAATGTGGTCTCCCCCCCCCCCCCCCAGAGTAGTTTCCGGTCCAACCAGACACCGAGGTATCTGACCTTCTCACGGAAACGTATTGGGGGTGCTTCTAGTGTTCTTGGGATGCAGTGTTGATGTTTGCTCAGGAGTTTCGGTCTTCTAGTGAACAGAACGGCTTCACACTTGTCGACGTTTACTCTAACACGCCATTTCACCAGCCAAAGCTCTGCCGCTCTGAGTGTAGTCTGTAGTGGTGAGTTAATGTTAGACGGCTTCCAATCTTGCGCAAGGATGGCAGTGTCATCCGCGATGCGTGTAGCTGGAAAGTCATTAATGTAGAGGTTAAGCCGCCCGTTGTGGCCGAGCGGTTCTAGACGCTTCAGTCCGGAACCGCGCTGCTGCTACGGTCGCAGGTTCGAATCCTGCCTCGGGCATGGATGTGTGATGTCCTTAGGTTAGGTTCAAGTGGTTCTAAGTCTAGGGGATTGATGACCTCAGATGTTGAGGCCCATAGTGCTCAGAACCTTTTTTTTGTAGAGGTTAAACAGAATGGGCCCTAGGATGCTTCCTTGGGATACTCCAGCCTGAATACCATGTCGTGTTGATTGAATGCCCTGCACGTCGGTGTTGAAACTCCTGTCCGTGAGATATGAGTGTATGAGACGTACGAGCCCATCGGAGAACCCTGCGTCGCTGAGGCCGTTGTGCCACAAATGGTCGAAGGCCTCTTCGGTGTCGAGGAACACAGCCCCAGTTGCTTCGTTTGTGTTGTATCCGTGCGTTATGTATTCAAAGACGTGGAGTAGTAGTTGTGTTGTCAAGTGGTGATTCCTGAAGCCGAATTGCTCCGGCCTCAGGATGTCGTTTGTAATGCAGTGCCCAATGAGTCGTTTTAGTATTACCTTCTCAACGATCTTGCTGAGCGCTCTCAGCAGGCTGATGGGTCAGTAAATTTGTGGGAGGGAGTGGTCTTTCCCCGGCTTTCTAAACATCGGGACTTTGGCCGTCTTCCAAAAGGGGGGAAGTGTTGGTGTTTAAGTATGGCATTCGTGATATGTGTAAGGTATTCTACTGCTTTATTCGTGAACTCCTGGAGTACGATTATGGACTTCGTCTCTGGGTAGGGAGTCGTCGTTGAGTGACAGAACACTACTTCTGTTTATACTCACATTGAGAAGTTCCGTTCTTGTGGCTGGGAGTTCGCGTTTCTTGTCTGTAGAACACAGAGAGGAGAAGACAGTATTAGAGTATACTGGTCAGAGGACCGTCCTCTGCCGTCCTAGTGTTTGAATGAGTTTCTTATTTTGCGGCTGGAGTTTTTCCATTGCCGCAGACGTGTACGAGAACCATCGCTCGATGCACCGGACGCAGTACATACGGTGATATTACTAATTGCTTCGGCTTATTGGGGCTATAAAGCTAAACAACTGTGATTACGTAAGTTTTATTTCCACTGAGGTTGCGCGCCGCTGTAGATCATCTTTGAAAGTAGTGTCTTCTAGTGTTTGGTACGTAGATGATGTCAGTCATCTTGCGTTATTTATATTAGATCGCGTAGCCATAAAAAGGGGCAGATTTGGGCAATTGATCAGTAATATTAGTTAGAAAATTCGTTTGTATCTCATTATTTTGATCATGGTAGCACCACCAGCAACCGTTACGAAATTGTCTCGAATGAAAAACAGCCCACAGTTGCACTAATTAAGATTATTCTAAACCTTGACCATGGTTTCAGCTATAATAATATAGCCTTCTTCAGAAGTCCTATAAAGTGATCAAACTAACATCTCAACCAGTAATATAATCTATACATAAACTTCAAAAATTACGTATGAGATAACATATTACTTACATAAGCTTTTAAAAATGAAAAGTGTCTTAGCCCAGCGGCTGCGTCAAGATCAATAAAATAAAATAACTTGAACAGACATAAGCCTGTTTCGATCATAAGTAAAACTATATATATATGAGATAAACTACTGTTTTAGGAGAATTCTCCAGTAGGTAATTGTCGTAAAGAGCCTCAAGCTGTTATTTGTGTGTGCAATCCGAAAACAAAGGAAGTAGGTTACAGTACGCTTGTTCGCCCACTGCTTGAATACAGCTCAGCAGTGTGGGATCCGTACCAGATAGGGTCGATAGAAAAGAGAGAAGATCCAACGGAGAGCAGTGCGCTTCGTTACAGGATCATTTAGTAATCTCGAAAGCGTTACGGAAATGATAACCTCCAGTGGAAGACTCTGCAAGAGAGACGCTCAGTAGCTAGGTACGGGCTTTTGTTGAAGTTTCGAGAACATACCTTCACCGAGGAGTCAAGCAGTATATTGCTCCCTCCAACGTATATCTCGCGAAGAGACCATGATGATAAAATCAGAGAGATTAGAGCCCACACAGAAGCATACCGACAATCCTCCTTTCCACGAACAATACGAGACTGGAATAGAAGGGAGAACAGATAGGTACTCAAGGTACCCTCCGCCACACACCGTCAGGTGGCTTGCGGAGTATGGATGTAGATGTAGAATTGTCTTGTGACATGTTACCGTACTTACGCACTAGACTGCTATTCGTAACACTATCGTCAATCATTAGTAGTGTGCCTATGTACAACGACTACGGTCGGCTAGTAGAACTAGCCCTATGAGCTGTCAGAGCGTATAATGTAAGCTGGAGTTATATTTGCATATAATAGCCCAGTTTTGAATGATGCTTTAAATAGTGATGCAAACATTGTTATATGAATTTGTTAATGTTTGACCACCTAATGATCGTATGCAACAGCATTTTAACTGTTGGACAGTCGTATTAATAAGTATATGGTCCTTCAGTTGCACTTGTAGGAGTGTTGTTAATATTTTATCGTAGATATCGACTAGGTTCCTGATAAACGGTGCGATGTAGTTCAAGTGTGGAGCGCCACCTATGGTGCGCAGGATGTAGCACACTTGAAGACCGTGCGCCTAGTATAACAGATGTAGTGGCGGCGGACGCACGGTACCATATATCGTTTTACTTATGATCCAAACAGGCTTACGTCTTTTGAAGTTATTTTATTGCTCTTGACGCAGCCGCTGGGCTAAGACATTTTTCATTTTTAATAGATTAAGTAAGATGTTATCACATACGTAATTTTTTAAGTCAATGTATAGATTGTATTACTGGTCTAGATGTTAGTTTGACCACTTTTTAGGACTTCTCAACAAGGCTGTATTATTATAGCTGAAACCAGGGTCAAGGTTTAGAATAAACATAATTAGTGCAACTGTGAGCTGTTTTTCATTCGAGACGGTCGTTTGTATCTCTTTATGTCCACTGGACATTGATATATAAACACTTGTAATATATAAAGGGGTTTTAATCTTCAATAAACGTCTAAGCACAAACAACATGTATCATCTAGTAGTTACTAGTTCCTTTAATCATTCATTTATGTTGTAATATGTATGTAAAAGAGCAAGGAGGAGGAAATAATATCACCATTAAGAGATCCTAAGATCTGCTTCAGGGGTAGTCAGATAGGGCCAAATCTTCATTTCGCGATCGGTATTTTCCATTGCGCACGTTCATTTTTACACCTCCCTGGAGTAGCATCTTGTAATAATAAAAAAATTTTAAAACTATATCTATGAAAATTGGTATTTTACTTCTCGGTTAGATATAAAGATATATCTGTTCGGGGAAGATACTTTTGCCAGCCGGAGTCGTCGAGCGGTTCTAGGGACGTCTGGAACCGCGCGACCGCTACGGTCGCAGGTTCGAATCCTGCCTCGGGCATGGATGTGTGTGATGTCCTTAGGTCAGTTAGGTTTAAGTAGTTCTAAGTTCTAGGGGACTGATGACCTAAGACGTTAAGTCCCATAGTGCTCAGAGCCATTTGAACCATTTTTTTGGAAGAAACTTTTCATGTAAATATCACCACACGAACACAAAAGACATGATTAACAAGAACCCTGGATTCCTGCGTCCAGAATTTGTGCTCAGAATTACTTTCAGAAAAGATCATGTTTCTATAGACTTAAGGCATGAAAAGTTTAGAAGGTGTTGCAGTTTCTGAACATAAAAATTTGATTAAAGGAAAACAAAGTCTGTGCAGCCCATATAGTCTACACGAGTGTAGCAGCTGGCACTACGCTACACGCTAAATGTGTATGGAATTGGATTACATCCAAAACTACTTCCCATCTCTGTCTGTCTCCTCCTTCGCTCTTTGTCCATGTCCTCTCCCCCCCCCCCCCTCCCACACCTCTAATCTTGTTTACTGCTAATGCAAACGAAATCTTGACTGGAAAGTAAAGTTGCTTAAAATGAATGGGTGAATCGGTTGAGATCATTGGCAGTCTATGTACATGGGGTATGTGGGCGACACCTCCAGCTGCTGGTTCTGTGAAGGATAATGGCTTCAGTTTTTTTTTTTTTTTTTTTGTGGTTTTCGGGCGCACAACTTCAATGGTCATTAGCGCCCTGACTACTCTAAGAATGCACCGCGAGGCACAAGTTGACAACAACAACTAAAAGGGAAAACGCAATAAAAGACAGACTGACAGGCATAGGATTAAAAAACATCATCAAATGTCCTTAGCGAGGTTTGTCAAATTGATAAAACAAAGAACACGAGCAGCTGCTCGTGGGTCATCCGCTAAAATGGCATCTAAAGTAGTAGGCAGGTTAAGATCGAGGCGCAGTGTTTTAAGATCGGGACAGGACATTAAAATGTGACGAACTGTCAGCAAGTGCCCACATGGGCAGAACGGCGCCGGCGCAGCCGTCAGCAGATGGCGATGGCTGAACCGGCAGTGTCCAATTCTTAACCTTGCTAAAACGACCTCCTCCCGCCGAGAAGGGCGTGAGGAGGACGTCCAAGCCACGGGAAGAGGTTTTAAGGCCCGAAGCTTGTTGTCGGTAAGTGCAGCCCAATCGGCATGCCACAGCGACACAACGCGCCGACAAATGACCCTGCTAAAATCGGACGAAGGGACACAACAAGAAGCTGTCCGAGGCTGGAGGACCGCAGCCTTGGCCGCGGCATCTGCAGCTTCGTTCCCAGGGATACCGACATGGCCAGGAACCCACATAAAGCTAACCGGCGTACCGACGTCCACCAGCTGCTGAAGAGAGCGTTGGATCCGGTGTACGAAAGGGTGAACCGGGTACGGATCACTGAGGCTCTGGATGGCGCTCAGGGAATCTGAGCAGATGACATAAGCAGAATGTCGGTGGCGGCAGATGTACAGAACAGCCTGGTAGAGGGCAAAGAGCTCAGCTGTGAAGACCGAACAATGGCCATGGAGCCGGTATTGGAAACTTTGTGCCCCGACAATAAAGGAACACCCGACCCCGTCATTGGTCTTAGAGCCATCTGTATAAATGAAAGTCATGTTGTTGAACTTCGAACGAAGTTCCAAAAAACGGGAGTGGTAGACCGAACCGGGGGTGACCTCTTTTGGGAGCGAGCTGAGGTCGAGGTGAACGCGGACCTGAGCCTGGAGCCAAGGTGGCGTGCGGCTCTCGCCCACTCGAAAGGTTGCAGGGAGTGAAAAATGAAGGTGTTGAAGGAGGCGACGAAAGCGAACTCCAGGGGGTAGCAAGGCAGAGACATACAACCCGTATTGAAGGTCAAGAGAGTCGTCAAAAAAGGAACGATAAGAAGGATGGTCGGGCATTGACAGTAGCCGACAGGCATACCGACAAAGCAGTATATCGCGCCGGTAGGTGAGTGGCAATTCGCCAGCGTCAGCATGAAGACTCTCTACGGGACTGGTATAAAATGCTCCGATCGCAAGTCGTAAACCCCGATGTTGTATGGAGTTGAGGCGGCGTAAGATGGATGGCCGTGCAGAGGAGTATACGAAGCTCCCATAATCCAGCTTGGAGCGGACGATCGACCGATATAGACGAAGTAGGACGGTTCGATCCGCTCCCCACGACATACCACTGAGAACACGGAGGACATTTAAAGAACGGGTACAACGGGCGGCCAATTATGACACATGTGGAGACCAGCTAAGTTTCCTGTCAAAGGTAAGGCCTAAAAATTTGATTGTCTCCACGAGTGGGAGAGCAACGGGACCGAGTCGTAAGGACGGTGGGAGAAACTCTTTGGAGCGCCAGAAGTTAATACAGACCGTCTTCTCGGCAGAAAAACGGAAGCCATTAGCGACACTCCAGGAGTAAAGACGGTCAAGAGAACGCTGAAGACAGCGCTCCAAGACACGTGGACACTGCGCGCTGCAATAGATGGTAAAATCGTCCACGAAAAGGGAGCCTGATACATCAGCTGGGAGGCAATCCATTATTGGATTGATCGCGATGGCGAAGAGAGCGACGCTCAAAACTGAGCCCTGTGGCACCCCATTCTCCTGGCGAAAGGTGTCGGACAGGACAGAACCCACACGTACCCGAAACTGTCGATCCAATAAAAAGGAACGAATAAAAAGAGGGAGGCGACCGCGAAAGCCCCACGTATGCATGGTGCGGAGAATGCCCGCCCTCCAACAGGTGTCGTAAGCCTTCTCCAAATCAAAGAACACAGCCGCGGTCGGGCGCTTCCGCAAGAAGTTATTCATGATGAAGGTCGACAAGGTAACCAGATGGTCGACAGCAGAGCGGCGCCTTCGAAATCCACATTGTACATTGGTAAGTAGGCGGCGAGACTCGAGCAGCCAAACCAATCGAGAGTTAACCATTCGCTCCATCACTTTACAGACACAGCTGGTAAGCGAGATAGGTCGATAACTGGAAGGCAAGTGCTTGTCCTTCCCCGGCTTAGGAATCGGGACAACAATAGACTCGCGCCAGCATGCGGGAACATGTCCCTCAATCCAGATGCGATTGTATGTACGAAGAAGAAAACCTTTACCCGCAGGAGAAAGGTTCTTCAGCATCTGAATATGAATAGAATCAGGCCCTGGAGCGGAGGACCGTGATCGGCCAAGTGCGGTTTCGAGTTCCCGCATGGTGAATGGGGCATTATAACTTTCACAATTCGAGGAGCGGAAGTCACGTGGCCTAGCCTCCTCGGCCTGTTTGCGGGGGAGGAAGGCAGGGTGGTAATGAGCGGAGCTCGAAACCTCGGCGAAAAAGCGGCCGAAGGCATTGGAGACAGCCTCAGGGGCCACAAGGACTTCATTCGCGACCTTCAAGCCAGAAATTGGGGAGTGGACCTTAGTGCCAGATAGCCGGCGCAGGCTACCCCAGACAACAGAAGAAGGAGTAGAACTGTTGAAGGTGCTGGTGAAAGCAGCCCAGCTGGCTTTCTTGCTTTCCTTAATAATACGACGACACTGAGCACGTAATCGTTTATAATTAATACAATTCGCCACTGTAGGGTGGCGTTGAAAGGTGCGTAAAGCACGTCGACGAGCACGTATAGCGTCCCTACATGCTGCGGTCCACCAGGGGACCGGTACGCGACGTGGAGAAGAGGTAGGGTGAGGGATGGAATATTCAGCAGCAGCGAGAATGACTTCCGTGAGGTGTGCGACCTGACGATCGCAGCTTGTGAAGGTTTGATCCTGAAAGGTTGAGAGGTGGCATGAGCCCCCTCTCATATTTCTATCTTACGATTCTCCTCTCTAGTTGCATGCGGTGGAGGGTTGCTTTTCCTTAACACGCGTACTTCCCACGCAGCGTCTCTCGTCACCCGGGTGGGCCGGTGACAGGCGGGCTCTGTGGAACTGGAGAGAGTTAAGCCGACGTGTGTGAGGCAGTCGAGTGAATGCTTTTCAGACGCCGACATTGTCAAGAGACACGCCCGCTGGGGTGTGAAGTAGCGGCTGGGCTAGAGGTTCCGTTACTTCAGAGAAACTTTGCGAAAACACTTTCTGGCGGGCTACCAGCGAGGCGTGGGAATGACTTGTGTACCCACGCAGTTGTGGCGGGAAAATTCCCGCACTTTCTGCAAAATCAGCACAGAAATTGGCGCCAAGAATCTCCATTGGTGGAATGGTAGTGCTCCGGCAATGGAGTGGAATTTCCGCCGGTTTTCGAGTTGCTGATTGGAACGTAACCACGGCCACTGTCGTGGGGGCGGGAATGTTCGGTGTTCGGCCTGTGCGGGTGCTCTGGGTAGTCGGCAGTCGCCTTTCGGTCGAGGACGTCGGAGCAACCAGCCCTCGCCTGCGGTACGCCAGATCGTGTTCTGGGAGATAAGAAGACTGTTGGTAATGTACGTCCGCAGCACCGGCAGATAGGGATTTTCCTGGGTGATAATCAGAGCTCAGCAGAGCGCGCCTGTTCATCCTTTTCTAACTTTGTTCAGTTTCGAGTAGCAGCAATTACTATTGGGTTAGCTGTGTGTCTCTCTTGAGATTTGAGTGGAAAGGAATTGGCTCCACATACCACTTCGTCTTAAACCTCACGATCTAAGTTAGGGACAACTTCACCTTTACTGTGTTTGTATGAATCTCCAATTTTAGCCAATTTGATGTTTTATATTTCCTGTGTCTCTTTTACTATTCTGCGTTTAATCTTAATAAATCATATTGTTATTTTGGACAGAACTTTCTTTCTGTTAATCAATAGAGCAACCCTATCATTCCTCACTATGCTAATGAAACCTTTGTTTATTTAACTTATTTATCAAATTAAATTATTGCAGGTGCCAAACTCTCTTCTACTCCACTAGCAGGGTTGATTAGAGTCAGTTCGCGTATTTGTTTTATCCTTGTGCAACAGCAAAAGTCGGAGTTAGAATAGGGGGGGCTTAGAGCATGATTTACACATGTGGATTCTAGTAGAATTTAGTGATAAATACACTACTAGCCCCGGCACCTCGCAAGGTCGCCCTGGAAGAGAAGAGCCCCCAGTCTGCCTTGGAGATGGTCCAACGAGAGGAGCACGGAGAGGGAGTATGCTGCAGGAGATGGATAATACACGGGAAGTGGTCGCTCGAATATGTATCAGCAAGGGCATACCACTCAAACCGGCGTGCAAGTTGGGGAGTATATACAGAGAGGTCTAAATGGGAATAGGTATGAGATGTGTCCGAAAGAAAAGTAGGGGCGCCAGTATTGAGGCAGACAAGATTGAGCTGGTTGAAAAGGTCTGCTAACAAGGAGCCCCTCGGGCAGGATGCTGGAGAGCCCCAAAGAGGATGGTGGGCATTGAAGTCTCCAGTTAACAAAAATGGTGCAGGTAGCTGAGCAACAAGTTGCGTCATGTCTGCCCTGGTAACGGCAGATGACGATGGAGCGTAAACGGTACAAAAGGAAAACGTAAAAGTGGGGAGAGTAATGCGGATGGCAACTGCCTGCAGGCCGGTGTGCAACGTGATGGGATCGTAGTAAATATCATCCCGGACCAGCAACATAACCCCTCCATGAGCTGGGATACCTACCACAGGAGGTAGGTCAAAACGCACAGAGGTGTAGTGTGCCAAGGCAATTTGATCGCATGGGCGTAGCTTCGTTTCCTGGAGGGCTACGACGAGCGGACGATGCGAGCGGAGCAGCAACTTCAAGTCCTCTCGGTTGGAGCGAACGCTGCGAATATTCCAGTTAATAAGTGCCATCGGAAGAAAAGGAAGATGAGAGAAAGGGTCACCTCGAAGGCCGCTGAGGGCCTGGCTTCGAGCGAGCACTGCCGCCGCTATCAGTAGGCGGACAGTCATCGTCCATTGGTTCTATAGGTTCATCGGCCATCTTGGGAAGATGGCCGGGAGGGGGAGCTTCCTCCGCCGGTGAACGGCCAGATGTTCGGCTACCAGCGGTGCGGCCAGGCGAAAGGGATGACGGCCTGGGGCGGCAACCGCTGGGTGGCGCAGGAGAAGAAATGCGCCGTGGCGGAGAAGGAGAACTGTGCTTCCTATTAGCCTTCTTGGATGGTCGTTTGGTGGAAGTACCGGACGAAGGCTGGGAGGTCGAGGTACGTAGGAAGTCTGCACGGGACGGTTCCTTCTTGAAGGCCCGTGCATCTGACTTCTGGGTCTTCGTCTTAGCAGAAGCTGATGAAGGGGCTGGTGTCTGTGGGGTGATGGGACGAAGAGGAGACGTCGACCGCGCGATCTTAGCACTGGCCGAACGGACGACCGTGGTGCTGAAGGTCAGATCGCAGGTCTGGGTTGCCACCTCCCTGGTAGTCCGAGAAGAGGCGAGGACAGTACTGTATTTCCCCGCTGGGAGCAGCGTGGGCTTCCTACTAGCCAATAGCTTGCGAGCAGCCGAGGTGGACACTCTCTCTTTGACCCGAATTTCCTGGATACAGCGTTCTTCCTTATAGACAGGACAGTCGCGGGAGGATGCAGCATGGTCACCCTGACAGTTCACACAACGAGGAGACGGAGGTGGACAGTCACCCTCATGGGCATCCCTGCCACAAGTGACACATTTAGCCGCATTGGAACAAGACTGTCGAGTGTGATTGAAACGCTGACACTGGTAGCAGCGCGTAGGTGTCGGGACATAGGGGCGAACAGAAATAACCTCGTAGCCCGCCGTGATGCGCGATGGCAGCTTAACACTATCGAAGGTTAAGAAAAGTGTCCGGGTCGGTACAAGGTCATTGTTGACCTTTTTCATGACCCGATGGACAGCCGTCACGCCCTGCTCAGCGAGGAAAGATTGAAGCTCCTCGTCAGTCAATCCGTCGAGAGAGCTACTATAGACTACACCACGAGACGAATTCAAAGTGCGGTGGGCCTCCACCCGGACAGGGAACGTGTACAAGAGTGTGGCCCGAAGCAGTTTTTGTGCCTGAAAGGCACTCTCAGTTTCTAGTAATAAGGTACCGTTACGCAACCTGGTACAAGATTTGACAGATCCGGCTATGGCATCTACGCCCTTCTGGATAACGAAAGGGTTGACAGAGGAAAAATCCTTTCCGTCCTCAGATCGAGAAACTACGAGGAACTGTGGGGCAGGCGGTAGTATTTTTGTCACTGTTGGCTGGTCACGTTTCCGTTTGTGGGTCGAAGTCGAAAGCGATGGAGTAGAATCCATTGCGGAGGAATCCCCCATGATTGCCAGCGTCTCCGATGGCGCGCTCCTTCCTTGTGGGGACCCTCTCAGAGGGCACTCCCGCCTTAGGTGAATGTTTACACCTCAGGTCACACCTCCCGAGAAACAGACGGAGGGACCAATCGGCATGGTCAGAAGGTATCAGCTCAGGCAATCACCCCTCCCCGGGCCTGGCCTTTACCAGGGGGTACGCGCGTGCCTTACATGTCTACCCAGGGCGGGGACTTACGCGTTACCCCGTCACCGGCTACGCGTGCGAACGCGTGGGTCGGCCTTCAGACACGCACAGGGAGGAAGGAAGAAGAGGAAAAAGAAGAGAGAGGGAGAAAGAGGACAGACTGTCTCAAACGCCGAGGCGGAGACCAGAGAAGGCAAGGAGAAGAAGGCAATGAGAAAGCAAGGAGAAGGAGGCAAGGAGAAGGCAAGGAGAAGAAGGCAAGGAGAAGGCAAGGAGAAGTCAAGGGAAAAAGTAAGGAAGACAGTGAAGTGGAGAAGAGCAAAGAAAGGAACCAACAAAAGGAAGGAAGAAAGAAACGAGAAGGAAAAACCAAAAAGACCACGATTATAGGTCGTGAAACCGTCCGTCTCCGGACGCAGGCGCTAACTACCCCCGTGAGGGGGATGGACTCCTTTTAGTCGCCTCTTACGACAGGCAGGAATACTTCGGGCCTATTCTAATCCCCGGACCCGCAGGGGGGAATGGCTTCAGTGACAGTATTTCGCATAGTTTTAATTTGCAAACGCTTAGGATTGAGAAGTTGCCGATTATTCAGATTCCTTTGTAATACAGGGTGATTCAAAAAGAATACCACAACTTTAGGAATTTAAAACTCTGCAACGACAAAAGGCAGAGCTAAGCACTATCTGTCGGCGAATTAAGGGAGCTATAAAGTTTCATTTAGTTGTACATTTGTTCGCTTGAGGCGCTGTTAACTAGGCGTCTTCGAAGGTGCTACTGTAACTGGACTACAGTATCTGGAGATGTTAGAGAATTGGCTGTTCCCTCAGCTCGAACAAGAAGCACAACAATTCATATTTCAGCAGGATGGAGCGCCACCACATTGGCACTTATCTGTCCGTAACTACCTGAACGTCAACTACCCGAGGCGATGGATCGGCCGCCAGGCAGCCCGTGACAGAGCACTTCATCACTGGCCTCCAAGAAGCCCTGATCTTACCCCCCGCGATTTTTTCTTGTGGGGGTATGTTAAGGATATGGTGTTTCGGCCACCTCTCCCAGCCACCATTGATGATTTGAAACGAGAAATAACAGCAGCTATCCAAACTGTTACGCCTGATATGCTACAGAGAGTGTGGAACGAGTTGGAGTATCGGGTTGATATTGCTCGAGTGTCTGGAGGGGGCCATATTGAACATCTCTGAACTTGCTTTTGAGTGAAAAAAACCTTTTTAAATACTCTTTGTAATGATGTACAACAGAAGGTTATATTATGTTTCTTTCATTAAATACACATTTTTAAAGTTGTGGTATTCTTTTTGAATCACCCTGTATTCTAATCATAAGCCGATTAGCCACAAATACAACTTTCCTGTATTCCGTTAAAACCGCCTGCGAATAAGAAAAATACCACATTATTTGGTATACATTTTTTGTTTAAAATTGTATGCAAGAAAATAGAATATATATGGAAGATACAATTTGTTTAATGATTTAACTCCCCTAATGTTGTCGTTAAAACTGGTTGAGAGGAAGGAAATGAAGCCACATATTTTCACAGCACAGCATTGTCTTTCTCGTAATCGCTTTTAAAAGACAAAAAGACCATAGGTTTTCAGAAAGGAAATTATAGCCTGTGTCCGTCTGATGGTTAGTAGAAAATGTGTAAAAATTTGAAATAAATCGGTCACGAACTTTTCGAAGACTTTTGCTAACAACATTGTCCCTTTCTTATTGTATATGTGCATACATATTAAGTATACTAAAAATATACCCCTATGTCTGTCCGAATGTTTGTTAGATAGTCGTGAAAAAATTTGCAGTAGACCTACACCCGTCAAGTACTTATGAAGATTTTCGGAAACAACTTTGGACAAAATGGTTCAAATGGCTCTCAGAACTATGGGAGCTAACACCTGAGGTCATCAGTCTCCTAGAACTTAGAACTACTTACAGCTAACTGACCTAAGGACATCACACACAACCATGCCCGAGGCAGGATTCGAACCTGCGACCGTAGCAGCAGCGCGGTTGTGGACTGAAGCGCCTAGAACCGCTCGGCCACAACGGCTGGCTCAACTTTGAACATCTTGTCTTTACATAATAACATAGATTACCCAACATGGCTGATGAAAAGCCTGCGAACATGTAAAAGGAATTGTAAATTAAATATTGTCACCGAGATGGATTAATGGAAGGAGCATAAAGAATATAACAATAAATGATGGTCTTCAGAGTAAAGATGAATCCAAAGCACACGACAATACTGATCTGGAAACCGACACGGCGGATGAAATCCGAACGGATTCCAGTGAAACAAGTACGGCACGTAAGAAACTCTACCCCTTCTGTGATGCACCATCATTGGCGTGATCACCACGCTTAGTGCAGTTTACACTGAGTAACTATAGTTTTACTGTCTTTCCGTCCCTCTGTAACGCCGATCACGCCCTGACTCACGATCAAGCAACAAAAGCGACTTCACTACCAGTTGCACTAATACTATGGTCGACTAAAAGAGAGCCAAGTTACATGAATAGTACGAGCTAACAGCCCAGGGATGTTCGGCCTCACATGCGGTTCCTCTTCGTCGAAATGTCTTGGCTCAAACTCGTCTAGGAGTTGAATCGTACGTGTCGCATTACACGCCCTAAATTAGACACTTGTGACCCTTTGGTTAAGGGGCTCCGGAACGCGCTATACTTGCAATGTTAAAATAACGCTTATAAATTACATCTTTCCTCACAAAGTATTTGAGGTAGGAAGTTGAACTTTTTACAGATTATTTATTGGAATATGGGCTACTACTTAACACAGGGATTTTACAAAATTTTAGTTCAGTTATTAAAGATGATTTTTTTTCAATTGTAATGAAAATTCACAACATTTTTTTGCAATTTTTTATTTATATATTCAAAAATATACAGTTTTTTGGAAAAAGGCTGTGTTAAATTATGCACAAGGTACTGTGTAACATTTACTGAAAGTTTGAAACAAATATGTTTGGAAGATCCTTAGAAAACATGTAATTAGTATGAGAAAATAAAAGTTTTGGGAATCGAGCGACAAAGATTGGATTAACTTTTTAGTGCATTCCAGGTCCATAGGATGGATTATCTTCATCCTCTGCAAACTCCTCCTCCAGCTTCCTCTTGTTCGTCCTCCTGTTTACTCTTGCTTGTATTTCTAGACTCTTTACAGCCCTGTCTGCAGCCCGAAGGCGTTCCTTGTCTAAAGCAAGCATCGCTCGTACCATGTTAGAACCTATCTTCATTCCCATATTTCTAAATACCTTTGGCTTTCCAACATTTCTCCTTTTCTTAAAAGCCTTCAGAGGATTTCTAATAACTTTACTTTTACTCATTATTATACTTCAACAAAACAGAGTCTCAAGAAACGGAATTAATAACGAATATTTTCGAGATAACGACAGAGTAAATAAACATGAAACAATCGACAATCACACCAGCGATATATATTGAACCATCACAGGTTAGCCACAACACGTACTTTATCTCACATCACTAAAATGTACCTGATGAACACGGACGTTAATAATAACACCATTTGACAGCAGTTTAACAGCGCCACAGTGGGTCACGCCCATGTAGAACACATTTCAAAAAAAATTTAAAAATAGTTGTAGTCTTCGGAATTGAATAAATTATATATCTATTAAAAGGTAATAGTCTGCAGATTCAGAAAACGCAAAAAAGTAAAAATTGAACTTTTCATGATTTTGAGCCTTTCCGGAGCCCCTTAAATTGACTGGCTGATGGCAAGTTTGCAGAATTGTATGGAACATGCAATGTTAATATAACATAACAGTAATAATAATAATAATAATAATAATAATAATAATAATAATTTCCCCGTGGAGGCCCGGGAAAAGAATAGGCCTCCGGTATGTTCTGCCAGTCGTAAAAGGCGACGAAAAGAACAAACCACTAATAGGGCTAACCCCCCTTTTTGGTGTGATTAGTTGGTTCAGGACAGAACTAAAGAAGCCTCGGACAAGCGGCGTCATGGTTGGGGACGACGCTTGAACCCTATGCCCGCCCACAATGGTAACGACACTGCTAGCCAACTGGAAAATGATTTAAATCCAAATAGAGGTGTTTTGCGGGATATGCTTCCTGCAACCACCCTAGAAGGAAAACAAAGACAGAGGATGAGATGGTCAGATGAAGTTAACCGACACCTCATGTTCTGTTATTACCAAGCAACAAACCTAGGAACCAACACAACTGGATACAGATCACAAGTATACACAACATTTATTACCAGATACCCAGAATTAAAATTTTTAACAGAACAACGACTAGCTGATCAGATCCGTGCAATAATCAAAAATAACAGGATACCGCAGTCACAATTAGAAAGCATCAAACAACAAGTACAACAAATACTGGAACAAAATAATGTGCAATCAGAAGAAGAAGAAAATACAGTAATGGACTCAAACATCGCAGAGCAAACAAACAAAGAACAACACGCACCAATTAAACAATCAGAGGAAAACGAAATCTTAAGACAGCCACCAGAACAAGCACAAATAGAACATGAAGTGACACACATGTTAGATATAGAAGAAAAATTTCAGCTGACATATATAGAATACAAAGACAAATACAGACATTAGACCATTCTTGTATAGACCGCCAAATAACCCACAAGTCGAAACAACAATAAAAACTATCAACACAATCATACACAACAAAATAAATGAAAACACAACTATGGAAGAGTTACAACTACTGGTTTATATAGGAGCACTCACTACACTAAATATAAACACTAGGCAGAGATCAGAACCAACCAACACACAGAAGAAACCCACAAAACCAGCATGGCAACACAGGCTGCAGATCAGAATAGAAAAACTGAGAAAAGACATCTGACAGCTAACACAATTTATAAGAAATGAAATATCAGACAAAAAACGAAATAGGTTAGGTAAAATCTCACAACAAGAAGCGATAGAGCAATTAGATGAACTAAGCAGAAATTACAAGCATTGGCCAAACGACTTAGGAGATACAAAAAAAGTGAAAATAGAAGCAAACAAAACCAAGCATTCAACACAAACCAAACTAAATTTTACCAGACAATAGACAACACACATTAAAATAGACAATCCACCAAACATAACAGACATGTAACACTTCTGGGGCAACATATGGTCAAACCCAGTACAACATAACAGGCACGCTCGGTGGATACAAGCAGAAACAGACACATACAAGATGATACCACAAATGCCTGAAGTGATAATTTTGCAACATCAAGTCACCCAAGCAATTAATTCTACACACAATTGGAAAGCCCCTGGAAAAGATAAAATAGCAAATTTCTGGCTAAAGAAGTTCACCTCAACACATTCACATCTAACTAAATTATTTAACAGTTACATTGCAGACCCATACACATTCCCTGATACACTCACACATGGAATAACTTATCTGAAACCTAAAGATCAAGCAGACACAGCAAACCCAGCTACATATCGCCCCATAACATGCCTACCAACAATATACAAAATATTAACTTCAGTAATTACACAGAAATTAATAACACATACGACACAGAACAAAATTATAAATGAAGAACAAAAAGACTGTTGCAAAGGAGCACGAGGGTGTAAAGAGCAACTGATAATAGATGCAGAGGTGACATACCAAGCTGAAACTAAACAAAGGTCGCTACACTATGCATACATTGATTACCAAAAAGCTTTTGATAGTGTACCCCACTTATGGTTACTACAAATATTGGAAATATACAAAGTAGATCCTAAATTGACACAGTTCCTAAACATAGTAACGAAAAATTGGAAAACCACACTTAATACCCAAACAAATTCAAATAATATCACATCACAGCCAATACAGATTAAGCGTGGAATATACCAAGGAGACTCATTAAGTCCTTTCTCGTTCTGCCTTGCTCGGAACCCACTATCCAACATGCTAAATAATACAAATTATGGATACAATATTACTGGAACATACCCACACAAAATCACACATTTGCTATACATGGATGATCTAAAACTACTGGCAGCAACAAATCAACAACTCAACCAATTACTAAAGATAACAGAAGTATTCAGCAATGATATAAATATGGCTTTTGAAACAGACAAATGTAAGAAAAATAGCATAGTCAAGGGAAAACACACTAAACAGGAAGATTACATATTGGACAACCACAGCGACTGCATAGAAGTGATGGAAAAAACAGATGCCTATAAATATCTACGATACAGACAAAAAATAGGAATAGATAACACAAATATTAAAGAAGAACTAAAAGAAAAAATAGACAAAGACTAACAAAAATACTGAATACAGAATTGACAGCAAGACACAAGACAAAAGCTATAAATACACTCCTGGAAATTGAAATAAGAACACCGTGAATTCATTGTCCCAGGAAGGGGAAACTTTATTGACACATTCCTGGGGTCAGATACATCACATTATCACACTGTCAGAACCACAGGCACATAGACACAGGCAACAGAGCATGCACAATGTCGGCACTAGTACAGTGTATATCCACCTTTCGCAGCAATGCAGGCTGCTATTCTCCCATGGAGACGATCGTAGAGATGCTGAATGTAGTCCTGTGGAACGGCTTGCCATGCCATTTCCACCTGGCGCCTCAGTTGGACCAGCGTTCGTGCTGGACGTGCAGACCGCGTGAGACGACACTTCATCCAGTCCCAAACATGCTCAATGGGGGACAGATCCGGAGATCTTGCTGGCCAGGGTAGTTGACTTACACCTTCTAGAGCACGTTGGGTGGCACGGGATACATGCGGACGTGCATTGTCCTGTTGGAACAGCAAGTTCCCTTGCCGGTCTAGGAATGGTAGAACGATGGGTCCGATGAAGACGACACGTCTCCATTCGTCCCTCCATTCACGCCTGTCGCGACACCACTGGAGGCGGGCTGCACGATGTTGGGGCGCGAGCGGAAGACGGCCTAAAGGTGTGCGGGACCGTAGCCCAGCTTCATGGAGACGGTTGCGAATGGTCCTCGCCGATACCCCAGGAGCAACAGTGTCCCTAATTTGCTGGGAAGTGGCGGTGCGGTCCCCTACGGCACTGCGTAGAATCCTACGGTCTTGGCGTGCATCCGTTCGTCGCTGCGGTCCGGTCCCAGGTCGACGGGCAGGTGCACTTTCCGCCGACCACTGGCGACAACATCGATGTACTGTGGAGACCTCACGCCCCACGTGCTGAGCAATTCGGCGGTACGTCCACCCGGCCTCCCGCATGCCCACTATACGCCCTCGCTCAAAGTCCGTCAACTGCACATACGGTTCACGTCCACACTGTCGCGGCATGCTACCAGTGTTAAAGACTGCGATGGAGCTCCGTATGCCACGGCAAACTGGCTGACACTGACGGCGGCGGTGCACAAATGCTGCGCAGCTAGCGCCATTCGACGGCCAACACCGCGGGTCCTGGTGTGTCCGCTGTGCCGTGCGTGTGATCATTGCTTGTACAGCCCTCTCGCAGTGTCCGGAGCAAGTATGGTGGGTCT